>NC_142125.1:23702500-24357500 GCF_056152115.1 Neolamprologus brichardi
CAATAGCTTATTCATCAAATATTTATTTATTTTAGTGCTAATACCACATCATGCTACATTTGTTTTTAACTTTTCAACTGTTTATGACTTTATTTTAATTTGTATTTTAACTTGAAATGATCCAAATCATTGAATGGTTAGACTTTTCAAATTTTACTTAAAACTGGATGAAAATAAAAACTTAATTTCAAGTAATTATTCACTTGCCATTACTGCTGTTATTGCAGGATGGGGTCAGGAGCATGTTCACCACTTACCCACTACCAGGCTGTGGTGGGCGCTAGTGCCCGTCCCTGCAAGCTTTGAGTCTGCATCACTGTTTAGCAAACATTTACCTATCAACGCCAGCATGCTCTTCTTGTCTGTGACCCGGAACCCCGTGTTGTCCAGTTCCTCGTGGGACGGCAGGAGGTCCATGTTGGATGACGAGTTCTGCAGACACAAAACAAACTAAACATTAAAAAGAAACTCTGGACAAGTTTAACATCTCCTTTGTTTTCCAGATAACTCTTCTATGTTAACGCTGCTATAACATAAAGATTAAAAATACCAACGTTGGTATAAAAAACACCCCAATCAGCCTTTTACAGCTGAGAGGTAAAAACTGTCGAGGGGTTACAGCACAGAAAAAGCAGCAGGTGTGTCAGCCGCCACACAACTATCATACTGTGCACAAGTGTCAGAAACTACCATTAAAGTCATTGCAGTATGGCCCACCTCAGAGGAGACCTGCAGCACAAGGAGAATCTTCAGACTCTTCATGTGAACACTGCGATCCAGCAGCTCTACAGCTTTGTCCAGGTCGTCCTGAGTGGTCAATGGAATCACCAACTGCAAGAGGAGGAGGAAAAAAAAAAAAAAAGGAAATACAGTGACTTGAATAACCTTATAAAATTTGGGTGATTCTTTTTGATCATTTGTGGAAGCGCACACAACAACAAAAACATAATCCACACACGGGTGCTTCATTGGTCCAATCAGCTGTTCACAGCACTTGCTACACTCCAGTGTCTGTCATGCTCTACATTCACGGGGTTTCATGGATTCCACTAGATGCAACAGGAAGTGACATCATTTTCTCAGGAATGTGTATGCCACAGCTACACTGGTGCTATTAGAAAGTGATGTTTCACTTTGTGCCTTTTTGTATAAGTTCCTGGGACACGTAGAACTGTGACTGCACCATTTCAAACACTTCATGATTTTCAATTCAATTGTGGTTCATCATTACCTATTGTGTATAGGAAGAAAAAGCTAAAGCATGCAAACCTGTAAAGCTAAGCTCTGGTGGGCCTGTTCTGTGGTAGGTAAAACATAGTTACAGGTTGCTGTCATGCACAGCTCTGTAGCTAACACTGTGTACACAGTGTCATGTTAGCTTGCAGAGTGTGTCCAACCTTGTGGAGCAGCAGCAGCAGGTTAACATCCACACGCCTGTGCAGGATGTGGTCACACGCTCACACCTTCACTCAGTTACTTCTGTTTTTTTTTTCCTAATGCAGCTTTCGTACAATCGCTCATTTTCTATATCAAAGGCTGGCAGGATGGCACTGGTAGCACAACTGTGGTCTGCTTTCTTGAAACAGACCCAGAGGTGGATTTTTGTGCCAAAATGACCAAAGAAAACAGCAGAAAAAAGTTGTGTCAGTCTGCAAAGAGTGAGACACACTGCCGCTGAAACACACTGGGTGTTCTTAAAAACTGCACAGAGGGAAGAACAACATCAAAGGGGCACCGAGGGCAGTTGAAGGGACAGGTTTAGGATGGCAGGAGGGGGATCATAGCACAGCTACAGATCCTCCACATGAAAGGGATCTAGTCTGTGTGGTATGTGAAACTGACCGAATCTGAGGTGACGTGCTTTACATCGAAACAGGAGACACTGCAGAGATTTTGTCTCTTGGCTCAGAACACCTCAGTCCCCCCCCCCACCCCACCCCCACCCCACCCCACCCATGCATCCATGACTGTGTGTGAATGTTAGATAGGAAGCACTTCAGCATAGAAAAAAGTCCCTGTATGAGTGGGTGTGAATGGATGACTGAGGCATGTTGTAAAGTGCTTTCTACTCAGGTAGAGTAGAAAGGCGCTATATAAGAACCAGTCCATTTACTACAGGAAGCAGAGGAAAATTACATTTCAAGTTTCGTACCTCGTTGTTTGTGTAGTGGAGGTCCATCGTCTGACCAAAAGCCACTTTAGCTTTGGACCTCAGATCCTCCAGCTTGATAGGTCGAGGGAACTGCAGAATCCTGCAAAGAGGAAGACAGGTGAGAGGTCAGAGACGGGCACTGCTGCTGGTCTGCACTGACAGCACTAGAGGGAGAAACACAGCAGTGCAAACCTCACCTCTTCTCCCCTTTGAATTCGAACTTCACTCTCACATCGTTCTGTTGGAGACAGAGCACAGAGTTAAAGACAGCCAGAGCAAAGATGAGCCAGGCTGAGCCTTCGTGCTTTCACTTGGGTTACCTGGTTCTTGGGCGACGAGGCTTTGGGTTTGCACAGGTCTGACAGGAACGCGGCAGGACGGCTGGAGCGGTGCAGTTCGGCCAAGTCCTGCATGATGGAGTTCAGCGCCTCCTGCTCATCTGTGAGACAGTACGACTTCTGCTTATTCAACAGGTTTTATCATTGAAAAACTCAACTTGCTAAAGACTCCTCTAACAACCTGTCTTGGGGTATGAACACAAAAAATGAAGTTGCCTTGCTGCATTTATCTCTTCAGATAAGCCGCTTCCACTTAGCCGCACAACACAAGGGACTTATTGTCAGGCAAAGATGTCAAAGAGCCATTGTTCGGGGAGGACAAAAAAATTCCTCAAATTATAGGTCTGTCAAAAGATGAAGCTGACTTGCTGCCAAGCAGTAACACCATCTCACAGCATGTACGTACCCATCTTAATGGCACGGCGATTGACCCAGGAGGCCAGGAAAGAGGATTCTCCCATCAAAGGGATTCCTTTCTCCTAAAACACAAAAACATCATCATAAATCCTTACATGCAGTTAAAAGGGATCATTACAGATAATGTGTGAATAAAAACATTTCTGTTAACTGAAATTGTCTCATATATACACATTTAATTTGTGATGTATACTGTACATTTTTCTTCTATTGTTTTTGTGCAGTATTATTGTTATAACATTGTGCTGCATCTATTCATTTTTGTTCTGGCCATTCTGCTGTTGTAATAATGCAAATTTGTAGTAACTCGTCTTTATTTATTTATTTTATGTCAAAACGAGCATCTGGAGGCTTTATACATATTTTAAGAGTGTTATGTCTACATGATAGTTCTATTGTTGTATTTCCCGAAGCACCAATCCAGCATTTGGATCAGATATAAGTCATCTATGCTGTTCTATGTCTACTATGTTACGTATTAGCAGCAGTTGCTCCAACATAGCCTGGAGGACACCAGCAGCAACGAGGGTCAGGGGTTTGGGCCTGAGCACTGCTACACCAGCAGCTTTTCTCTGTATGTTTGCAGAAGTTTTTGACTTAACTGTGAGCTTCCCCGTCAGCTTCTCACTCTCGGTATGTGTAAGGTGTAAAACTTGTTAGGAAGCATTTATTACATTTTTATGGTAACATAATGTGTCGTCATCAATATTTCTTCACTTCACACCCCACACGACATGCATGTGTGAGTCAGGAGCACTCACAGAGAGCTGAAAGGAGAATAGTGCAAATAAGCTAGGTGAGGAATTCAGACACATTAGATTCATTTTACTTGTGCTGGACAATCATCTGTCTTTTTCACTAATAAACTTTAATAAGTTTATATTCTTGGATGTATTCGTCATGTTTCTTAAAATAAGTAAAATAATGTTTGTGTCAAGCACGATGTTTTGATCATCAAAAAAAAAAAAAGAAAAAAAAAAAAGAAGATTCACAGTATCTTCCTCCCAGTGAGGAGCACATACGATTAAATTAACACTGAAACCCAAACCCGGTACTTGGTATCAATATACAGTGCTGTGCAAAAGTCTTGAGTCACCCTTTGTTTCTTTACATTTTGCTTCCAAGAAGCCACACTGTCATTTTTAAAAGTGGCCTTGAGTAAAGAACCGATTAGTTAATAGAAGCCTGTCACAAAACATCATTTGTTTTTCTATTTCAACCAGTGGTGTCGGAGATTAAAATCAATGAATAACGAACTCAGAAAAGTACCATGCAATACCATCTGGAAGACATCTAATTGCCAATGCCTTATTTTTTTTCAGCATGACAATAATCCCAAACACTGCCAATGCAATTAAAAACAATTATTCTTTTTGTGTCTGGTTATTCTGCACACTACAGACTTAAAACATAAGAATATCGAGCTCAACTGTGAGGTTGCTGAAGTAAAACTCCCACAAGTATTCTGAATATCAGCCATAATGTAAACACCTTAAGCAGGCTTACTAAATACTATTTACATATAACCCTGGTTTAACAAAAAACCGTTTTACTATAACACTGCTTACAAGAACTACTCTACCCACAATCCTGAACCGAAACAGCAATGCCTCAAATCGGTGGAGGTCGTTGTTACTGTTGAAATTCTGTAAATGTAGGAACATCAGCACAAAACTTCAGAAAACAAGAGAGCAATGATTGCAGTGAGGCAACACTACAACAATGCAAAGGATTACATTGAAGTAGGCTGGAAGTCATTCACTGTGAAATCTAGGATTTGCAGTGCATTATAGGGATGAGCAGTTCCTGTACACAGCCTCGTACCTTTGCCTTCTTTTTTCTTTTTCATCCAAATCAAATCTTTTTAATAGCCATGATTCACCTCGTAGCTGGTTGGTTTGGTCTGAGGATTAAAACTCTTTATATAAGGATTTTCTGAAACATCAATGGAGAGGATGAACAAGGAACTCACTTCTGGAATGGGAGCCCTTAAATTGCTGTGTTCCCTAGCAAAGATAAATAGTATATTTGTGATTTTATAACATAAAAAACAGAAAACAGCTGCGACAAAATCTTTAATACAAGTGTAGTGGAGTAAATGCTGACCCTACTTTAAGAGCCCTTTTCTTCACATTTACACTACCAAGACTGGTGGATATTTTATTGCCATTTTAATGTGACAATGTTGGTTAATGTGGGTCCATTCAGATGAGTCAGTTTCCAGGCCATAGCTTTCTACTGATCACTGATTATGTTTAACTGGGCTCCGGATGCCCACACTATAGGAGGTCAAGCATTCAGCTTTTTAATTTGTCACTAAGCTTTATATTATACTATTGCATTGTCATGTATAGTGAAATATGCAATGACTGTAGCTATGAGTGTCCAATAAAGGGGCTATAAAGGTTGCAGCACAAGCTTGTGTGTGGAATCAAAGTAGTTTATTGCTCAGGTATCAATTAATACCATTGAACATAACCTCCAGAATGTAATCTGTACAAACATAATGAGCCTTCATGTTATTGTTGTTGCAAAAGAGTGGAAATTTAAATCAAGATGGCCTCTGCTGACGAGGAGTTGATTGGAAATTGGTGATGATAGTCTGTGATCATCACTGATTGATGAGAGAGCTGCAGCATTGGTGCTAGCCTTAGCTTAGCGTTTTTTTCTTCTCTCTTTTATCCTTACATACATCATCCTCCTCATGAGCCTCATCTTCTGTACCGACTCTTGCTCAGTGCTCACAACAAAGTTGATATCAACAGCACAATTATGGCCTCCTTTGGTAGATAATTAGCTCGCTTTAGATTCTCCTGCTAGCGTTAGCCGAGTAGCAACATAGCAACTGTTGCTAGCACATTTTTAGCAATTACAGCCGTTTCTATGAATAATTATAAGACACTTTTGACACTTACCCAAAATACTGTTTGTTATCTAAACAGAGAGCCGATATGTGGAGCTAAGCTAGACGTGTGCAACTAGCTGTCAGGCCAGGGAAGTTGTCAAGCTGAGCTAATGCTAACAGCCAGCCGCACAGCTAATCAGCGTTCACCTGCGCTGCACGACTATAAGAAAAACAAACAGCCCTTAAAGGAATAAATAAACCCTTCAAATGGATCCAATACTTCTTTAGTACCGTACCTGGGCGCTAATTAGATGTGTAGTCACTTCCTCATCCACAGGGCCGGTGACAGGAGCCCCGGGCCCCGCGGAGAGCCGCTGGAGGAAGCAGAAGTTTGGCAGTCCGCTCCCAACTTCACTCGAGTGCTGCCGGACCACGACGACGACGAGGCCTGACGGCTGTTAAAGGAACCAGCTGAAGCTTTTCAACCACAAGACGACAAAACGGCGGCTCGTCCAACTAAGTAGCTCCTTGTCTGTGCAGTGGTTAAAAGGCTAACTTCATCAGAGGCGCTCTTTTAGCTGTACTTTACACCCTGGTTAACGGTAGCTCCGCTCGCTGCTGACCCCACGACGCCATCAAGCTATCACGTATTAAAAATAATTTAACCGGAAGTAGAGACAGAAAATAAAAGTAGATACATTCAAGTAACTATTATGTGTTTTATTTTGATAACCAGTGCCAGGATATCATATTTCATTTACGGAAACTTGAAAGGTGTTGACCCCAACCTTGTCGGAAGAGTCCAATAAAAACACGACCTGTCACGTCAGAGAAACTTATGAGTTTCCTGTCAAAGAATAAATACATTTGATTGGTGTTTAATCACTTTATTGTAGTTTTTTTTAATAGTTTTATAGATTTTTTATTAGAATTTAATATAATTGTTCTACATATTTAGAGATTTAAGAGTTTCTTTTGATTAAATTAATTATTATTAATTAGGCAAGCACAAAATTCTAGCTACACTCTCTCAGGGGGTGCATAAAATTAAAATATGCATATATATGTATATACATATACACAGTCATGCCTACAAATGCATAAATAATATATCAACATATGTAGTTTTGAGGGAAGTAAATAATGAGACTCGACATAAAAATTTTGCACATTAGAATTGAACTTGAGTGAATTGAGTTATTTACAGCTGGTATATATCTATATATACTTTGACATCTACATGACTGTACATGCTTCTGCATATTTGGCTTGGAGATTAAAATGAGCCTGCATGACTACTCTGGCACATTTACATCATAACCCTGAGTGCTCATGTAAATTAATGTGCATTGTCCCATTTAAAAGAAGTAAATATAAATTTAAATCTTTTGCTTCTGCGGATTGCTTCTTTCATTTTAAGTTTAGTTTTTATTATTTTTAGTGTTAGTTTGGAGGTTTCTTTGTTATGTAATGGGTGCTATTTGTTGGGTTAGGGGGTTAGGTAATGGTGGTATTTACTGCTATTGTTACAATTAACACCTGAGGCTGACGTGTTGATGAAACTGGACTAAACTGAAAAAGAGTCAATTTAAAGTGATTTCCTTAATATTTTAATTCTGTTTAAGTTAGTTTTGCAAATGCATAATATGCTTTGTATTATTTTGTGTTTCTTTCCTATACAGCCCCATGTTGTTTAATTTTTTTGAAATACAATTTAACAAAATGTTTAATGTATTATAAAAGTATTTTGTTATATATCCACATCACCAGCATTTAAAAGGCCAATAACTTGATGTCACTATTACTCACTCAGGTGAGACAAAACTGATTTTAAAAACTCAAGCTCCAAATAAGCCAGTGTTTATCTAGTTTATATTCATTCTTATTAGCCAGATAAAATGAATTTGTTAATTAAAAAAAAGTCACTATGTCACAATTTAGAATGAAATGGTGGTTACTGTTGGGTCAACATTATTATATATTTTACAGCTTTAAAATTATCCTGAAATAACATACAGCGAGTCATTGTGTGTGTGTGTGTGTGTGTGTGTGTGTGTGTGTGTGTGTGTGTGTGTGTGTGTGTGTGTGTGTGTGTGTGTGTGTGTGTCACATCCTGACATAACCAAAATGTAAAAAACAAAAACAGCCCTATGTTTTCTTCATTGTGCCTACAACTTGTATGATATGGAAAAGACCCTTTACAATACATTTCTCCATCTAACAGTTTCTAAATTATATTTTAGTGTCAGTTTTGTTCATGTTGTCTAAGTTTATTATTGCATTTAGACCCAGTGTTATCTAGATTGTGGTTTATGGTTTTGGTCTTTGGATTGTTACACCCAAAGTCAAATACAGAGACTGCAAGCGTTCATTCAATAAAAATATAAACATTGTTCTTTAAAAAACATCATACGTCTGTACTCTGTGCTGCGTATTCACCATATTATTAGCCCATTAAAAAAAAAAAGTTTTTCTGTGCTATAACAGTACACTGGAAAGGGGTCCATAAAATACACTACAAATAAAGGAATGTTCCATTTAAATGTTTTATAAATATTTTTCCATACTGTTTAAATAAATATTGGGTGTAATTATTTACCGTGCCCATAAACTTGCATTTACTATCAGCAAAGATTTATATCACACTCTAAGGGTCAAACATTAGATTATGCATATATTATATCGTAAAATGGTCTGCCTTGGTGACCAGTCGGGGCAGATGGCCGACCCTCCCTCATTCTGCATGTGTTGGAAGTTCATTTCCTATTAAAGGGGAGTTCTTCCTCCCCGTTGTCACCAAGTGCTTGCTCATAGGGGGCTGTCTGATATTGGGGGTTTCACTCAGTGTTGTAACAATTTGTAGATTTAGAATACTCAAAAGATTTTCGAAATAACACTTTTAGCTGTGCCCAAGGGTGTGCCACAGCCAATAGATGTGCAAAAGTTGTTGCCATGGCACAGAGTTCACACCAGATGTCTTTACTGACACAACCTTCCCATTTTTCCAGGCTTGGGACCAGCACATACCCTGAGTACACTGATGGAGACTGAGTTTGCGTTTCCACCCTCTCAAATTTTTTAACCACTACACCACAGAGCCACTTGTTGTAAAAATAACCTGTTATGGGGAAATTCACATTTATGGAGTTACATACATTTATATAGTTCTTCGTGTGATATGTTATAATACAGCTGTCCAATATGTGGACCTTTGCTGTCTTTATCTTGGTCAGCCTTCTTGGACAGAGAAACCGTAGCCTGGCCTCATAACAACAGGCCACAGTTTCAGGGTCACAAATCTGCGCTACATGTGGCTTCTTTTTTTTTTTTACCCATCTCCAATGGCTTCCTCTTCCTTTAAAAACACTATATAAATGTGATCAGTGGATATTAATTTTTGGAACTTTATTCAGCACTAGTGTAAGGAACTCTTCATATTCTATGACTGTAAAAATGTGCAGCCTGTTCCCTGAATTCTCAAGCCTTGGGTCTTCTCAGCTAACAATTCTAACTAAGTATGTGGACAAATTTGGCTTCTTTCACATCCAGCAAGGTTTATCTACATCTGTACTTTAGTCAAAATTACATCAAAACTGGCAATTAAAAAAATAATAATATTTTTTTCTGTTGTAAAAGTAGCTTATGTCAAAAATTTCTGTATTTGTAAAATCACAAGTAGGGCTCAAAGCGGTCTGCAGAGCATATTACTGGTTATTTTGTACCAAAATTATTCAGTTTATTTGGTAATAAAGAAGATAGGAATACATTTTAATCATTTACACCTATTAGTAACATGGATACAGGGTAATTTATATGTAATAGGCTTTATTATAGGGCTCAAGTGTGTTTTTGTTGTTGTTTTGTTGTTGGGTTTGTTTGTTTTTTACAAACAAAATAGGGTAAAATTTGCTTTTTTGAGAGTAAAGATTAGCGACCCCAACTATATTTTTCAAAATTAAACGATCATGTCTGTGCTTCACTTTGGAGAGGCTCTTATTTTTGAAAGAAGCAACCCCATGCGTCAATTCCGGCTGTCGAATAACATCAACCAGGAGCTGCGCCTGTGAGCTAACGCTTCATCTATTGTCAGTGTATTTTCCTGGGCACACACAGAGAAAAAGCATGTCAGATACGGTACGAAATGCGCTCCGAAGGCTCTGTGTTGTTTTGTCATCAGCAGAAAACGGGAAAAGGCTGCTTTGTGTTTATTTATGCCCGCTGGCTCGTATCGACTTATCTAATATGCTAGCTCTTAGCTCGTGTAGCTTCGGGCCTGAATTCACAGCTTTTTTAGCAGCTAGCAGCTAGCGGCTAGCTCTGGTTTCTTATTTAAAGTTCTGCTGTGGAGCAACGGTTGTTGGCAGTAATACGAAACAGAAACTGTTACAAAACAGAGTGACATGGTTTTCCAAAGCAGTGACACTCGGGTGTCGAGCCGCGCTGGAATTAAATAAATATTTATATATATGAGTGTGTGTATGTCGTGCTTGGATGTGTTTTGTTTATTTACGGTTTGTTTGTTTATTTTTAGGAGACAAAACCATCCAGCCAAGACGGAGGGGATAAAAAAGACGGAGAGTACATCAAATTAAAAGTGATTGGTCAGGTGTGTATGTGTTAGATGATATTAATTATGCTTTCTTACATATTTTTAGTGTTATTTTGTTACATTTTCTTTTTGTACCAGTGTCATTGTAGAGTCAGCTCCAGGGAGGAGTTAGAGTAAAGGCTGTCACTTTACACTGTCTTATCAGAAATAACCAGTTTGTTTTGTTATCAAAAACATTGACCAAACATTTGCATTTGTAGGATTCTTGGGGTGTATATTTATACTTTAATAGTAAATAAAGTGTACATAAACTGAAACTACAGATCCACAACCATAAATCTACTCAGTGGCTCTTTTAACAAAAATATAATATTTGGCTTTATTTTGATTGATGCTGCAATAAGGTGGCGGTCCTTTAAGTTGGTTCCTTTACTACGAAGCAAGTTTGACACGCATGACTTTCTGTTTTATTCAGTTACACTTAGAGCCTGACTGATTTATCAGCAAATTGAGGTTATCGGCTATTATTGGCTATTTATTATTTTTTGGCATTGGCATGTTTAACGAGTGACTCACATTAATATTAGTGTTTATTCTGAATAGTAAACCGCTTCCACCTAACGTTAGGTAGTTAATCTGTGGTTTTGACCATATCAGTAATTAATTATGTATATAGTCAAACAGTTTAACATTGAGCATTGAGCACGTATAGATGAGCTGTGTCCAAATTCAGGAACCGCATCCTCCTGAGGCTGCATTTGTAGGCCGATTACGTTATAGCGACACGACGAAGACTGTCCAAATTCGAAGACTCCGACATATGCGGCCGATAAAAGGCCCTGCTTTTCCTCAGATTTGAAGGATGGGTCGCTTCGCGGCCCAGCCTATCCCAGAATTCATAGCGCAGCCCTGCTCAGTTTCCAAAAGTGGCGGCAGCTAGTTAGTTTTAATATTACTCTTATTATTCTTTCTAGGTCACAAAATAAACGTTTAACATATTTTCAGGCGAGAATGTAGCTGTGTAAACCTCAAATATCTGCTCAGTTTATCAAGACACCACATATTTTCAAAAGCGCTCCGACGTTTTTGGAGACGTCTGTTACCCACCAGCTCAATAGCTAACCGGGGTTCAAGGCTCACTAGAGCCGGTGAGAACACCGGACTCCCGGCAAATCGTTTTCAGGAGGAAACCTATATGTTTAACCTGCTACTCAGGTTAAACATATATAAGTGACTTAGATAACTTAAAAATGTTATTGTTTGGCTTTTTTCAGTATTTCATTTGTTCCTGAGTGAATTGGTTTGGCTCAGATTAAAGTTATTGTTTTACACAGCTGAATAAACGTCAAGCAGACAACTGATTATCGGAAGTGTGAGATGCTCGAGAATATACTCCGGTGTCCCGTTATATTTTAGATAGCAAGGAGCAGACGGCTAAGTTTATTAAACTTCACCTAAACAATCTGCAAATTTCATTAAAATTTAATAAACTATCATCTTGTCTTTACTTTTAGTTAGCACATACCTTAAACACTTAAAGCTGTACGCTAATGATAGTTATATAAGAGCAGATGCAGCTGGTGCAATAAGCTGTATGTTTTACATCCAGTGGATGATGATCTGATTAGTCGACTAATCGCAAAAATAATCGGTGACTAGTCAACTATCAAAATAATGGTTTGTGGCAGCCCTAATATGAACAAATATTTCCTGGGTCATTATTTTAATTTGCTGTGGGTAGGGCTGCCACGATTAGTCGACTAGTCACGATTACGTCGACTATCAAAATCGTCGACGACTGATTTAATAGTCGACGCGTCGTTTGAAGCTTTGTAAGATCCCAAAAGACGCAGGAATAAGTAGTAGGATTTAAGAGTGTAATAACAAACTGAAACAGAAGATGGCAGCACTGCATGTACAAGGATGCCAGCTGCCGTTAAACCCCGAAGAAGAAGAAGTAGCTCTGTCCCAGAATTCATAGCGCAGCCCAGCTCAGTTTCCAACAATGGCGGCAGCTAGTTAGTTTTAATATTACTCTTACTATTCTTTCTGGGTCACAAAATAAATGTTTAACATATTTTCAGGCGAGAATGTAGCTGTGTAAACCTCAAATATCTGCTCAGTTTATCAAGACACCACATATTTTCAAAAGCGCTCCGACGTTTTCGGAGACGTCTGTTACCCACTAGCTCGATAGCTAGCTGGGGTTCAAGGCTCACTAGAGCCGTGAGAACACCGGACTCCCGGCAAATCGTTTTCAAACCCACCGCCGTCTTTCGCTACTCAGGTTAAACATATATAAGTCATTTAGATAACTTAAAAATGTTATTGTTTGGCTTTTTTTAGTATTTTATTTGTTCCTGAGTAAATCGGTTTGGCTGAGATTAAAATGATAGTTTTTACACAGCTGAATAAACATCAAGCAGACAGCTGATTATCAGAAGTGTGAGATGCTCGAGAATATACTCCGGTGTCCCGTTATATTTTAGATAGCAAGGAGTTTATTAAACTTCACCGAAACAATCTGCAAATTTCATTAAAATTTAATAAACAATTATCTTGTCTTTATTTTTAGTTAGCACATACCTTAAACACTTAAAGCTGTAAGCTACTGATAGTTATATAAGAGCAGATGCTGCTGGTGCAATAAGCTGTACGTTTTACGTCCAATGGATACATGATCTGATTAGTCGACTAATCACAAAAATAATCGGTGACTAGTCGACTATCAAAATAATCATTTGTGGCAGCCCTAGCTGTGGGACAAGACAGCAGGGTGATATTCACAGGTGGGCAGGCTTGAGCAGGTGAAGTACTGGAGCCTATAACAGGAGGTTTTTCCAAGTTATTAAAATAGTCGTTGACCAACTGACTAATCAAAGAAAAATTGGTAGATTAGTCATCTACCAAAATAGTCCTTTAGTTGCAGCCCCACGATATACAACTGTATGTCACAAATGTCAGGGAAATCTGTTTATGTGTTGTGTTTCTGAAGGGGAAAACAGACTTTGAGTTGATAAAACCAGAGCTGTGATAAATAATTGACGCTATGCTTTTTCTTAGATAGTCGGCGCTTGCACGCAGAAAGTGCTTGAGATGAGAACAAAACAAAACGTGACTTTCCTGAAAAAGTTATATGGTAACACATGGCATTTGTTTGCTGAGGAAGTTGTGGGAGTGATGGGGCTGAAAAAGAAAACGGCAAGTTGAGAGATTTGAGACATTTAGTGTGTTTGTAGTGAGCCGTTAGTGTGTAGTGTTGTTGTTTTTGTTTGTTTTGCTTTGTGTGGCATTAACAAAACAAAAAAGACCACTGAATGTCACAGATGCTGGCCACAAAGCCACCAAAGACGGTCTGCCATGCACCTTCAGATATGACCCCTCACAGTAACCCCTCCCCTGCTCCATATATGCATGAGGCAAACTTCTGAAATTGACCGTATATGTAGGACAGTCCAGTATGTCTGGAATGGTGAGTGTGCGCTGCTTTGTTTGGCTGCTGTATTGCTGTGCAGCAATATTTTTAAGATCCTATTCAGTTTGGTTTTTTTTTACTATGAATATTTATATAGACATATTTTTCCTCTATTCTTACATGTAAATATCCTTCTTTTTTAAAATGCTTTATACCTTACAGTCTCATGGTGAGTAAATGCACCTAAATTTCATTCTGATATGTGCAAACTGGTCTATGTTCTGAATGACAAGAAAGTAGCTATTCTGTTTTGTGAAGCCTTCATAAAAGGTTACAGCCGTGCAAACTGTGCGTCGCTTTAATTCTGAAATTTAAATGAATTCAGTCGGAGACGCAGAGAATCTGTAGATGTCTTTGTTAGGTCGTAATGCTGCTAAATCTGCTCTACACTGGTGGATTTGCAGTTAATGCCATGGATTAGAAAACTGAGCGGTTATACTGGGAGGTTGCTGCTCACCAAGTTCTGTTCAATCAGTACAGATAATTTAACTTTGGCCTGGCAACAAAGCAGAGATTTCCTCCTTTATTACGTTACTGGAGACAGTCAGATGTGAACATACTGAGCAGTCTTGAGTATCAGAACTCTAATGTGTAGTAAATAAGCTGACTTAAAGCACATTGGGTGGGAAAATGGATATATTTATTCATAAAGTAACTCATGAACTCACTAATTAAGGAAAAGATCTCAGTGATAAAGTCTCTGATTGGAGTGGACGGTGCTCAGTTGATCCATTTTGTGAGGAGGAAGCGTGAAATGACACAATGAACAGTCCCTTTTATGTTAACATGCGAGGAGGGTGAAGCAGAAAGCCTGAGTTAATGGAGAAAGATGATAAGTGCCTTGACACCCATTATCTCTGGAAGAGCTTTTAGGTTTTGTCAAGCCGGCTAACACAAAGAAAGCTTGGATATGTATCCTCGTAGTTTCACTTCATTGGATTCGCATCTCTGCTGTCAACCGTGGTCTTTTCTGGGTGGAAAGAGCCGCACGTATAGGTGCGTTTAACTCACCCTGAGGAAGCTCATCCTCTTCTCTTTCACAGTGGATTTTAATAACCACACAGTTTCCTACAGCAGCTAATCATCTGTTTGTTTTAGCTCAGATTTTTTCCAGGCTCGATAAATCCCATGAATCCTCCTCACAAAGAAGTTTAGCCACTCAGTGAGCACATAATTTTCCACATTTGTATTTTTTGCTTTGAAATTAGTTTCAATTGGTTTCCATAGTGTGTTTTATTTTTTGCTGCTTAGTTTTGTCTGACAATGTTCAGTTATTTTTAGGATTTTTTAAGTTTCACTACTAGCTCTAACAACTATAATGTAGGGATGATTGGCACTTAATGGATTACAACATAAACAACCACAGTGAGTCACCTTTCTTTCTCAGTCCTTTGACCCTAATGGCTAAAGACATTTCCTCTATATTTTTACACTCTGTCTCTGTTTGTAAAAGTGTGTTTTTTAGCTTTCAGCATATTGAAAACTTTGTGTTCAGGCTGCTGAGATCTGATCAGTGTATTTAAAGGCTAGGCTTGATGCTGTACACCATAATGACAGTAACTGTGAAATCGAACATCTTAAATAATGATGGAATTATTCTTTTTCTATAGTTTTAGACTTCCTCCACCTTGCCTTTAATGTATTATGAGTATAATGTATTTGCCAAAATGAAACAAAATGCACAATAAGACAAAGTGGGGTTTTTTCCATCAGTGTCTTTATTTATTTTCGAACATAACACCTGTACACAACCACTAAAACATAACAAAACAAGTAGCTAAACTTACATACACAACTTACATATACTGCAAAGGTACATATAACACCATGAAAGGAAAAAAAAAGGGGGGGGGGATAACTGTGTGGGACTCCCACCATACATTACTCACACTCGCAGGTATACGTTACACGAAAATTACAAAGTAGTAGTTCAATGCCAAGCAGTAAACATATTCCCAAATGGACTGCAGAGGGCCACTTATGAGTCATCCCCCAAAGCTTCCACCAAACGGGCAAGTCTTTATTTGCAAGAACGTTTTTTGAAGATGCTATCAAAGCTTCGTTGTTTACCCCTGATTGCGTAGGTGATCTTTTCTAAGGGCAGAGTTGATGTTAATTCTGAAATCCATTTACCCATCCTTGGTCCTTGGATCCACCTCTTTCCAAGCAATTGCAGGCATTCTCTTGGCCATCAGCAGCCTTATGTCTAAAAATAGCTGATGCTTCCTTGTTATGTTACAATTAGCTGGGTAAATACCCAGCAGAAAAAGTTTTGGTTCTAAATATATTTTTATTTCTAATATTTCTTCAGTGCATTGTTTTACTTCTTCACAGAATTTTTCTAATTTCAGGACACTGCCACAAACATGGGAAAATCATTCACTTTTCCTTGTCACATTTTATGCAAACATCTGGGATGGTACTGTAGAAAGCGTAAAGTATGCTTTAACCAGTTGTACTGCAAGAAATCTAAATGAGTGTTCACTGTTTGTGATTGTGCCTTGGCACAAGTCCTCTCACACTCTTCAATGGAGAGGTTCTCCTGTAAGTCCTCTCTCCAGGACTCAAGCTTCTTTACTGACGTTTCTGGCGAGGCATCCACCAGTTCATTATACACTTTAGAAGTCAAGCCCCTTCACCATCATTTCTTCAAGTGTTGATACGCCTGGAATGGACAAGGACTGGTTTGCTGTGTTCTAATAAAATCTCTCAGTTGTGAATATCTAAAGAACTGGCTGCGGGCTAAGTCATGCTCGGCAACAATTTCATCAAAGGACACAATAGACAAAGTTAAAGATAAATATTACTGTCACTGTCATGACCCAGGTTCTACGCCACACCAAAAATGGAAAGGACAATAGTGGGTGATTAATATGCGTGTTTAATGAAACCAGTTTCCAGATAAACGAGAATACAAGCTGATGCTTGTAAGAATAGTATGACTGCAAGGGGCTTAGAAGCTAGAAGCTAACTACACGAGTGGTTCAGGGAAACTCAGATAGTTTTTATTCCTATCTCTCCACAGACTCTGTTAGGCAGCGTTGGCACATCACCTTTCAAGTGAGCGAGTGCTGTACATTTCTATGTGGTGCTGTGATATTTTCAGTCATAAAAATGTTTCCTGCCACGAATAGTTCAAATATGCCTCCCCTACTACTGCTCAGTGGATGGAAAAATGTATGTAAGTCTGTGTTTTTAAACTTTGACTTGACAATCAAGGCGTCGACTTGTGATTTCTGATGTTTCAGTATTCTAAATAGGTTGGGTGTCTCTGCACAAAATTAAAATAAGTCAAATATGTTACGAACCAGATTTTTCTTCAGATTGAATTTGTTCCTTCCTGTTAAAAGGGAATTTTTCCTTCCCACTGTGGCCAAGTGCTTGTTGATTGTTGAGGTTTTTCTCTGTATCATTGTAGGGTCTTTACCTTACAATATAAAATGCCTTGAGACGACTGTTGTTGTGATTTGGTGCTACATAAATATGAATTGTAACAGAAACATCTGCTTTTAGGATTATTTGGGTAATTTTGGAATATCTGTCATAGGTAAAAGACACGACATCTTTCCAAACTGTTGCAACGTGACTCTCTGAGCTTCTGTACTTGTATAAGGAGGTTATCAGTGGTAAAAACTAACACGACTGCACAATTGTGGCTTCAACCCGGCTGTGGTGGAAACAGCACAACATCAAGAGGTGTGTGCCTGGCCCAAAAGAGCCAGGGGAGATGTTCCAGTCATGTCCTACCAGGAGGAGGCCCATGGACAAACCCAGGAGTCGCTGAAACGATTCTATCTCTCGACTGACCTGGTAACACCTCGGTGTTCCCTCTGATAAACTGGAGAAGGTGGCTGGGGAGAGGGAGGGCTGGCTTTCTCTGTTCAGGCTGCTGACCCCGCAGACTCTCAAAACATTTTGATTTCTGAAATAACTGAAAAAAGAGATGAAAAATTTAACACCGTATTAATTAGAAGTGGGAAATATTAATAAAGTCTCTTATCTTTGACACACCAGTGAACCAAGTCCTCTAAAACCTTTGAGACATTGTAGCAGATTTCATGCTAGGAAACGCGTTTACAATGAAAAGCACAAAGAAGTGTATGACACGGAGTCAAGTTATTAAGTGTTACAGTCCGCCTGCGCTGTGGAATCTGACTTGACACAATATAAAGTGAAGGTTATTGTCAGGCAAGCGGCGGTTCATAAACACAATAAAGTTCCTGGGATTGTGTTTCTTATCACTGCCTTGCTTGCCTCCACAGGACAGCAGTGAAATCCACTTTAAGGTGAAAATGACAACACATCTAAAGAAGCTGAAGGAGTCATACAGCCAGAGACAGGTAAATCAGTCACTCCCAGTTACTCAGTGACACAAGTTTGACTCGAGGCTACACAAAGAGAGGGCTGAGAGCTCAGGAGTAAGTCACTTTAAAAAAAGAAACAAACAAAAAAAAAACCAACCTCTGTATTTTTGTGTTTTCCCTCCAGGGCGTCCCAGCGAGCACGCTAAGGTTTCTGTTTGAAGGACAGAGAATCGCAGACAACCAGACTCCCAAAGAGGTAACCTTTCATCTTCAGGCTTTACTGTCCCCTCATTTATCCAGAGTTTCTCCTTTCTTTTTCTTTCTTTTTTTTACTAGTCAGTCTTGAGTGGCCATAAGAGAAACTGCAGTTTTTATCAATATGTGTTGCACTGATTATCTCGTCCTTATTTCCTTTTTGTTATTTCATGCTTTTGTTTCGTATTGGGTCAAGAAGGGCATCCAACATAAGTTCTGCCAAATCAAACAAGCGGGGGTACCCGGTGTGATGGCACCTTCTGGAAAGGGAGTAGTAACTATTTATAAAGTGCTGTTAATCTCAAACGACCAAGATATTTCAGCAAATAAAATACAGTTTGTGACCATGTGATATACCGGAAAGATTTTCTAAAAGGTTCTTATGTAATGAGCAACAGTTTTTCAGACTCCTTTCTGTAGAGATCCTTTCTGTTAAATTACTGAAGTTTCCATAAACCTGTCCTGGATCTGGGTTCCTGATGTGTGTTTTAATACCCTGTTATTCACTGTTCAAAAAAAAAAAAAAAAAAGAATCATCACAGTGTAACATAGTCAGTAAAATCAAAATGACAACAGGTACACTGGGGAGCAAACAACAAGACAGTTTAGCACATGATGGACAAAGACCATTGCTGTCTCCTTATTCCTCCTGAATGATTTTTCTGTAGTTTAGATTTTTTTACTGGCCTCATCACTGCTGGTAGCATGAGATGGTGGCAGGCCTCAGGTTGCACAGGTAGTCCAGCTTCTCCAGGATGGGACATCGCAAGATGATTTTTTTTCACCAGGGAGTTGCCTTCCCAAACCATCACTGATCCACTCTCAAATAGTTGCAGGATAACAGTGCCGCAGACAACATAGCACTCTCCACAGCTTCTCCAGACACTTGCAAATCTGTAACCCATGTTCACTGTGAATCGGCTCTTGTCTGTGAAAACAACGGGGCACCAGTAGGAGGACCTGTCAGTTCTGGTGTTTTCTGGCAAGTGCTGCTTGCCGCTGTGAGTGCATGGCCCTCACATCATCCTCATGAAGTCTGTTTCTGATTGTTGGTCAGAAACATGCTCACTAACAGCTCGCTGGAGGTTGTCTTGCTGCTGGATTGATGTTCTTCTACTGAACTGTCCACCTTTGCTTGTGTGACAGCCCATCCCCTGATTATCTCCTCCACTCTTGAAAATGTGCTGTAAGACATAACAAACTGTTTTGTCTTGTCCTGGAAGAGCTGCACTACCTGATCATTCTGAATGGTCTGCAGGTCTCCAGCACTGCAGCAATGACAAGGACACTAACACAAAGCTAAACTAGAGAGAAATCAGTCTGCTAAACAGTTAAATTATATTAAAGCGGCTGAAATGGATTCAGGGTGGTTTCTGCTTCCTAACTGGACGCACTGATATCCCTGAAGTTTAACTGACTTTGTGTTACACTGTGGAAATTGCTTAAATTTGCAACCCTGTGAACGCTCCAGTTTTTTCCAGGTTCCTCTCATATCTTAAATCCATCTCATTATTTCCTATTTTTGTTTTATTTGTTTTTTCCCTTGGAAACTTGTGTAAAACTTGTTTGCATGGCCCTTAAACTTTATTATGAATACTTTAAGCACATGTATGAATGATTTTTTTTTAATGTTAGTCAAACATTCTGATGTATTAATGCAGCTATGCATTTATCCACTGCACTAACAGATTACATCAAGTAGAATAACATCAGGCATTAGCTCTGAGAACCATGTTTGTAGGGTTGATGGACGTGTTGACAGATGAGGTCAGTTTGTTTGCAAATGACACTGTGACCTGTAGTGAGAGTAGAGAGCAGGTGGAAGAGAGCCCAGACAGGTGGAGGTGTGCTCTGGAGAGATGAGGGATTAAAATCAGCACAAGCAAGATGTGAGGCAGGATTTGGTGAGCTGCAAATAACAGGAAGTGAATTACTGTTGTACTAAAACGTGTCTCTGTGCTGTGTGTTAATGCCAGCTGGGAATGGAGGACGAGGACGTCATCGAGGTGTATCAAGAACAGACTGGCGGACTTTGGAACAATTAAACCTCCCACATTTCTAAATTCTTTTATTTCTTCCTCCTCTTTTACTTATTTTGTATTTTATTTTGTATGTATGTACGTATTTTTGTTCAGTTTCAAACCATCTGGATCAAAACGGACTCAATTAGGGCTTCCATGTGTGTGTGGGCAGGCAGGCGAACATGCCGAGGACATGGACTACCGGTTCTCTGAAGTGCAGGGATGAATTCAGCCCACATTTACCAAGAAAAACGTTCTTTTTCCTGCCTGTTTTTAATCATCCATGTAGTTATTTCAGAAGAAATAAATGATCCTATAATAAGCAGCTGCAGTAAAAGGATTAGTTCACCCAGAATAAAAAGGTTTGTTTCAGTTTCAGTTCACCCTTCGAGTTTCAGGTTTCCTTGTTAATCTCTATTTTCAGTACCCGCTGTTTTTTTGTTCGGTGCCGATGATGGTATGGGATTTTTATAGTTTGAAAGTTTGAGTTGATCTTCTTCTTTTGAATGTGCCCCACCTCTTTACCAAGATAGATTAAATATAACTCCTCCTGACAATAAAAGGTTGGAGCAAGCTGTCAAGTTTAGCAGGACGGTTTTTTTCTGATCGTGCTGAAAATGGCCAATTTGAGGTCTTCTGCTATTTGCCTTCTATAATCCAGTAAACATGGATCTTTGGAGTAAAAAATTTGCCTATATCCTTTATATTTGTACACTACACAGTACATACACAAGCAGTTTATTTGGGTTATATTGGAAAGGAAACTAAATATTGGGGTTGTAGCCACCATGGGATCACCTGTTTTTGAAGTTTCAACATTTCATCTGCTGTTATGTTTTTCTTTTTGAGCCAGAAGTGGCCGTATTTGGTCGATGGGGTGGAGTACCATATCCTCAGTTTGGTTAGGAAGCTGAAACAGATATGCTGTATTAACACCTGGCATTAACATGCGACCCACATCTGGTTGCTGTCACTCACAACAGCTCAAGTTATGATTGAATTATAATCATGATCATTTAATACAGTATCTCATCTATTTGTTTAACTTTTAAGACAAATCTTATCTATTTTTTTTTGTTAAAACAGTCAAATTCAAAAATGCAGAATTTGGTTTTCATCACCAGGGGGCAGCGTTTTATTTCTTTTTAGTCCTATCACCATTTCCTCAGAGGCTTTCTCTGTTTGTTAAGAAAAATGTTTTCTTAATAATTTGTCTGACTAAACAAAGGCCACACTGACTCACTGCACCCATATTGTGGTAGAAACTGGTATAACGTCAAAGTACAGCTCAGCCCTAGTTCAGCCTGAGTTGACATCTCATAAACACAACATGCAGGACTTGTTTCTTTACATTCTGAGGGAGCTTTTGGGTAATTTTAAACACAATAATTTAAATTAACCACCTTTAAAGGGAAATTATGAGGCTTATGAAGCAGGCCACATGTTTTGGGGATCTTTCACTGTGTGGAAAACAGACATGATGTTCAGCATGTGTTGGATGATTCTGTACTTGTGAAGCACCTGAGAAACCCACAAAAACCCTATTTTGGAGAAACAGGTGGTTGCTTTTGATCCTGGTCGTCATGTTTATTAGAAGCCATAATTCTGGATTAATTTGACAGCTGTACAGACCTCCCGTTTGTGGCGCTATACTTTCGTAGGACCCCTTGTATTAAAATGATTTCTTTTTTATGTCCAGTACATGCAAATTAATGAGGCTGGGTCAGCCATCTTTTCGTCAGGCTTGCTTGAGCTGCGGTAGAGCCATTAAATATTTGTCCTCTTCGATTGTAGCTGAGATTAAAAGTGAGCTCACCTGTCGATGCCCGGTGTAAGCGTGGTGATAGTCAGGGATTTCTGGATGAACTCTTCCTTTTAAGCTTTCATTTTCATGTTTGGGGAGAAAAGAAACAGGTTAAACATTTCATTCCACATGTTTCGTGAGACATTCAGGGCTCATAAACAGCTGGATTAGTGGACAGTCCACCATAAGAAGTGGACAACATAAGAGTTTATGTTGATCATCCTCCGTGTGCCATGTTTCTTAAACTGCACCATATTGTAAGATGATAATAACCAACCTGAAATGAAACTACTTCAGATTTGAACCCATTTTTAAAGGACTTGCTCTTTACGTGTATATGTTGTATTCAGTATTAGTGTGTGTGAATGATATGCCATGTATATCTCCAGTGTCTTTATTTTAATATGTTTGAGGGTTTCATTCTGTAATTATGTATGAAAATATAAACCTGTTATAGACACGTTTCAATCGCTGACAGTCACAGAGATTTTTGAAGTCCTCTGGCAGTTTTGTGCAAAGAAAGGTCTTCTGCTGTGGTGTCGGCGCGTGTTTTTAAAGCTTTGCTTTCCTGGTTTTGGAGTGAAACTCTTAATCTGTGTACTGTATGAAGTTCCTCCAGAAGGTAAACGCAGCCCCAGAGCTCTGGCTCACATTTAAATCAGGTTAAAGCAGCATCTCAGAGTTCATAGTAGGAAAAACAACGTTAAATAAAGTAATGATCAGTGGCTGTCATTTCCCAGAGGTGTGTGCATAAAAAATAAAAAAAAATAGGTAGATAAGATTTTCTCAACCTGGCCGGCTGTTTGAAATTTGTCCTTTTTGTGCATTGGTGATATATCTGCTCCACCCAAACTCCACCCAGACGTACAGGGCTGTGATTTGAGCCATAACCCGATCTCGGTGAGGTGAAGGGACTGTCCGACACTCGAGGAACATTGATACAGATGGTTTGAAATTCTGGAGATGAGCTTTTGGCTTTTTTTTGAATAAAATATTTAAAAACAAAACTTTGGTGTGTTGCATGTTTTTGTTTTTGTGTGTGTGTACTTTATGCACTTGTTGTAGTCCAATAATTTAAAGTGGTCCTGTTATGCTTTTCGTATAATATTTGTCCTGTTCCAGATGTTCATACTGAGCAGTGGATCAGTGAACTCACTACATCCTTTAAGAGCCAGATACAAATTGAGCGAGCCCATTAGAAAACCCATTATGTCACAAATATGCTGTGTGACTGGGTGCTTGATTTTATGGCAACAGTTCTTAATACCAAATAGGTGAATCTCAATACTTTTGTCCAGAAAGTGTAGCTGCACCAACTGATGAAAACAAATGTGTTTAATATCAAATTAAATGTAAAACTTACCCAATTAATAAGTCATTTTGCATTTTTCTTATTTTTATATTTCATTGTAATAATGAGGTTAAAATTTAATATTTTTATTTATACGCTTGAATTTTATTTTTATAATTAAAAGATATAGTTTTTAGTTTAGAATTTTCAGTTGTAAGAATACCTTTTTTAAAATAATTGTGAGTTTTGTAAACTTGGATATTGTTGTTGTTTTTTTTTTTCTTTTATATTTATAATTTACACTTTTAAAATAGTTTGTATTTTGCATCATGCTTGCATGATATTTGTATTTATTGTAATTTAGCATTTTGTTTTTAGACTTTTTAATTTTAGGAATTTTTAAATTTTATTTTCTGCTTTAAATTTGTATAATTGCCATTTTCTTTATATCTTTAGTAAAAATATTTAAAATAGTATGCCATATTTTTTTTATATTTTTGCATTTCATTTTTTTTTATAGTTTTCTATTTTAGTTTTTTACTTATTATTTATAAAAAAAATATTGCATTTTATCATGTACTTTATCATTTCCCAATTTTTTAAAAACATTTTATATTGTTTATTGTTGTAATTTACCATGTACTGTACCAGTGTTCTTTGTTTTAAGAATAAAATTAGGAACAAAGGTTACATGACAAAAGCATGAAGGGAAGTAGAAAAGGTCAGATACTGACTGAGCAGAAGGAAACCAGTAAAAATCATTTGTATTTACAGTCAAGAATAAAATATTAAGAGGGTTAAATAGCAAACTGTTTTAGACCTTTGAAGAGCAGTGGTGGGAATTTTCCCGTTTGAGACAAAACAACCACATTCATCGACAGCACAGCTTACAGATGGGACACTTAGTGCCTTTCTTGTGACTCATGTTTGTGTTTAATTTATTGATGAGCTGTTTTCAGAAATCTGCTGATTAAAGGTATCCTGTACACACAGACCTCTGTCACAGTATTCTCATTTTCACATTTACTTCAGTCGAGGTGCAATAAAACATTGAAAATGTGACGTAATCTGAAAAGGAAGTGTAATAAAATAATTTCAGCACACAATTTATTCACACTGTGTAACATTTACATTCAGCTATTTAGCAGATGAGCGTTGTTAACGCATCAATGCAGTTTTTAAAGTAGCTTAACAGCTTTTGTCTATACAGTGAACATGAAGGGGGAGTTTTTGGCTCCAATTTTAAACCATAAGTTAGAGAGTTGTCTGTTTTGTAAGAAACATGTTATCTTCATTTTCCTGCTTCTCGGGCATATGAAGGTGAGGGCGTTATGGGTGTTTGCTGTCAGCAGATGAGTCATCCTCCTTGAGATTATAAAACTAGATGAGTCACTGTAAACATTTGAGGAGTTAAAAGGAAGAAACGAGTGTAAAGTCTGTGCAAAAACCTTTTTTTTGTCCATTTTATCACACACAAACTCCTCACAAGTGTTCCTGAAACTCAAATGTGGGGTTATCTTCCCCCCGGGTGTCATTTTCCTGGTGCACCTGCTCTCTCAGAGGCCTCTCTGGTAATCGATATTTGCAGAAAATAATCCCAGAGACAATCATCAGGACCGATCCCGCCATCCCGACGCCAATGCCGCCTCCCACGTGCTGAGATTCAGGTGCTGGGGGGAGTTTAAACTCCGGCGGGAACTCGATGGTCTGATTGGTCACCACAGCGCTCAGATTCCAGAGGAGAGGCACGAGCGATATCGCAGCAGCGAGGAGGCACAGCACTCCCGTGAGGATGAAGCCGCGGCGGACCGTAGAGCTCTTACCTATCCCAAAGTAGACGATCCTCATGGAGTAAACACCACTAGCGTTCCCACAAACCCCCACCAGCAGAGACAGGAGCATGAGGACCTGACCTGCAGCAATCTCAGGTGGCGTGAAGGAATCGGTGAGGATGATGTACCTGCAGTACATAACCTTGAAGCCCTCGCTCACCACGGTGTGGCTGGCGAAGCAGACCCTCCAGAGTCCGACCCATGCCACACCGGAGGTGATCACCGCCCTGTCCGATACCTGCCACACCCTCCACTGGATCAGTCCAAGAGCCACACCGGTGAGCATCCATCCCAAACAGGCCAGCCCGAGAGCACCAAACTGGGCGTGGCCTGTGTGAGCCAGGTAGGTCATAGCAGTGGATTTCCTGATCCTACTGAAGGTGTCAACAGGAGACCGAACACAGGTGGAAGGTGGGCGATGTCACCTCTGTCATGTTTTACTCTTCTGTGCTCCAGCACAGTCTTGCTGTTGTTCTGTTCTCGTCTCACAAGTCGTCAGTTATTTCCCTCCTTCGTCTCCTGGGTTACCTCCTAAACAACCACCTGCAGCTCCCTCTGAGAGGAAAGAAACACAGACACAGCTGTTAGTGAGCAGCAACAAAGCACCATCAACAAAGACTACAGGGCAGCATTTCAATTGGACATACTTCCTATAAATACCATATGTACTTCCTTTTTAAGTAGCCTGTAGGTATTTTTATTTAGTATCTCTATGTGAAAATTCTTCAAAGTTATCTTAATATATTAGACTGTTAGTTTTGTATCCTTCACTTTTATTTTAAGAAAGATTTCCTGAAGTGTTAAATTGCCTGGACATATGTTGTTATTTACCGAAACATGCCCATGCATGCATGTAAATACAGTATATAAGTTAAAAACAGAGTTTGTACAATTCTAACAAACTTAAAAGTCATTATTTGGTGTGACCACCTTTATTCTTCAACACAGTCTGAACTCTCTTAGGCAGCTTTCGTGTCATGTCTTCAAGTCGTCTTCAGGAATAGTTCTCCAGGCTTCTTGAAGGACATTTAAAGCTCTTCTTTGGCTGTTTCTGCCTTTTTGTTCTGTTCTCTGTCAACATGATCCCACACTGCTTCAATAATGTTGAGCTCCGGGCTCTGGGGAGGCCAATCCATGACCGATAGTGCTCCACTGTGTTTTTTGTCTATCCAGGTATGATTTTACTGCATTGGCAGTGAGTTTGCAATCATTGTCACATCATTAACAAGATCTCCAACACCACTGAAATGCAGCTCAAACCATGAAAGAGCCTCCACCATGTTTTGTAGATGCCATTGTAATTTTAATTTGGCATAGCTCAGCCTTTTCTGTCTCTCTTCTCTTCCTAAGAATGGCTTCTTGACAGCCATCGATCCACTAGGACTGTTTTTCCTGTTTCTAAAGACGTCACTTTCAGATACTGTTCATCTGCTGTAGATACATAAAATCATAGCTGTTCTTTTGGCAACTTTAGTTCATTTATAAACTATAGACAGCGATAAGTCCCTTTGAATTTCACTGGGCCCCATTTAAGCCCACTGTTAACGTATGCAAATATGCAGTCTTATGAGCATACATGGTGAGAAACAGCTTTACAGTGTCCAGGTGCTGTTTTATGATTATTCACAGAGTTGTTTGACTTCCATAAATGAATTTGACAATGAAGCTAAACACACAGTCAAATGTACATAATGACCTATGTCATCTCTGTCTGGTTTCTGACACCAACTAAACTGCTATAATTTCTTTGTTTAGCTTCCACTTTTTAAAGGAATTAACTGTGTTTCTGTTTCTCCTCTAACAACTAAAAGAGTTTTAGATAATGCTTCAAGGCTTTAAATCTAACACCACAGACATTATGTGTATCTCGCCTTTTGTAATATTAAACTAAAACTAAAGGAACTTTCTACATGATGGAAAAGAAAGAAAACACACACCATTTTCTCTCAGTATTGTTGAAATGAACTTTCAGCCCTGCAAATTACCCTCACTGATGTTACCGACACTTGTTCCTCATATCTATTATACACAGCATGTGATGAAAGCAAGTTTTGAAGACATCAGGTCATTGAAATCCATTTAAAAAACTGCAGCGTTTAAAGAGAAACTCTTGGTTTTGTTACATACCTGAGTGGTGCTTTCGTGGAACACCTCCCAAGTCGCCTTCAGAGAAAGAAAACCAGACTAAAACTGCCAAACAGGAAGGCTTTTTTCATTCACAGGTACCCTGCAGCACTTCCTCATCGTGCACCGGTAACCTGGATACAGCTTCTGGTCATGATTGCGAAGCTGTAAATGGTTGACAGAATAAAAGTTTAGATGTACCGCTGTTACTGGTCAAGTCATTTTAGTCTTTGTCCTTTCAGATCATTTCACAGCTCTTTGTTGGGGCTTTTTTGTTATTTTTGAAATGTCCTGTCTTATTTAGGATGACTTGCAGATTTATACATACTGGGAAATTCATAAAGGTTTGTGCTGAAGTGTTTCAGTTCAGCTCTTTAAATGAGAACAATTCAGAGTAAAAATGTTTGCTAAATGAGTCTTTTAGAAGTGTAAATATGCAGCAAAGGTCTTGAGTCACAACAGTGAGTGTCTACAGCCATCTGTAAAACGAGGTGGAGGCTCTGTCATGGTTTGAGCTTCATTCCAGTCAGTGGTGTTGGAGATCTTTTCCAAAACTGATGAATTATGAACTCAGAAAAGTCCCATTAGAATTTGACCCACCATGAAAAACCATCTGGACAGAATCTGATTGGTCACAGCTTCATTTTCCAGCATGACAATGACGCTGTGTCACAGTTCTTGTCATTTGCCTAGTGTTTTTAAATTATAAATTCCAAGTTTATGTTGTTATTTGCTTTATGTTTTGGGGTTATTTTTGTTATAGTTGTGATTATATTTTCATGTAGTTTCCATCCTCTTGTGTCACTTTCTTTGTATTAAGTTCATTTGTATCTGCATTTCCCCGTTTTATTCTCTCTTCTCACTTCCTGCTTTGTAAGATAAGATAAGATACCTTTATTAGTCCCACAAGTGGGAAATTTCTTTATTTTGATAGTTACTTCATGTTAGCTTCAGTTTGAACGTATTCTTTGTCAGCACGTTTGGTTTTCCTCCCCATGATATTCTTAGCTATTTTTGTATCTGGTTTCCCGCTCTTGTGTTTTTGGATTTTGCCACTTTTCATACATGTTTTTCTTTTGGACTGTTTCCTCTGTTGTTTATCAAAGGTATGCTTAAAGTTTTTCATTTGACCTACCAGTAATTTCAGTCTGCATTTAGGTGTCCTCTACTCACATACACCAAGACACTTGGATTGGCCTCCCCAGAGCCCGGACCTCAACATTATTGGAGCAGTGTGGGATCATGTTGACAGAGAACAGAACAAAAGGCAGAAACATCCAAAGAAGAGCTTTGAAGCTCAGACTTTGCTGAAAAATAAAGGTCAGCATACCAAATATTGACTTTCAAGCTCAGTAGAATTGTACAAACTTTTGTTTTTTAACCCATATACTGTATTTACATGTATGTTTGCACATTTCAATAAATCCTGCACTTATTTCCCATTTTCCTTGCAACATATAAAGAAATGACGGATGGTTCAAGAATTTTGCGCATTACTGTATCTCCTAAGCATAGCACCACACTGATCAGTACCACTACTTGAACATTATTATTCTCTTCTCTTCCCTTTAAATACATTTTAATGACATGGAAACGTGATGAAGACGATGATTTCTTCTGTTTAATGGAGGGGAGGTTTAATCCAGAGCCTTTCTCTTTCTTTTCTCTTTCCCAATAAGAAGAGAGAGATCAGAGCAACAGCAGGGAGGACTTACAGTAAAGTCGAATCTCTGGGCTTGACTATAGCAGTGACTCATTCACAGCAACATTACTGACCTTGAACCATCCCCTGGCTGTGCTGTCTTACACTCGGGCTGACTTCCCATGATGCACTGAGATATTTTCCTCCACTCCTTTACTGCAGGTCGTTAACTTTAGCCGACTCTCTCCTGAGTGCTTTGTCCTGAGTTTTTTGTTGGTGATCTCTCAGATGGCCGTCCCTCCCTGTGACTGCTTCTGTTCTGGTAAAAAGGAGTCCTTACTCCCTGCTGTCACCAAGTGCTGCTGATTATTGAGGCTTCTTTCTCATATGTACCTCACAATATGAAGCTTGTGCAACATGCTATAAATAAAAGTGAACTAAGGTGAAGGGGTCTGGGAAGGAGAAAAAAGCTCTGATCCCTTAGAGACGATAAAAGACAGGAGTGGCTGTGAAACGTCACGGTGCAAAGCTATAAAAATGGATAATATATAATATTTGAAACACTGAGTAAACAACAGATAAAGACACCTTCTCTTGTTTTGGCTGGTTATGGTTTCTGAATGACAAACTTCTCTTCATCTCTGCTTTACCTTAGCCCAACCAAAACAAACAGAAACAACATGTGACGGTTTCAAAGGTCAAAACCAAATATCTTTGTTATTTAAATATTATCGGTGCCTTACTAATCTTTTTATTCACAGGTAATCTGACACAGCTATCAGATGCTGCTTTAAAACCTGCATCAGGAGCCCAAAATGCTGCTTTAAGTGAGTCACTTGTTTTTTTCCTGTATGCAGGAGTGTGCAGACATCATTACTCATGCACACAGCCGATGATAAAACATGCCTTTCCTTTAGTGCCACCAAACAAGTTCAGTTTAAGGTATGTTTAAGTACAAGGTGTAATTGTCAATTGATTGCTACAGTAATAGTTAAATCCAGTTATTTTAATTTACATTTTCCCCTATTTTCATGCCCATCGATCTTCTAAGTGCTTAAATGTAATGATTATGTTCATATTTGTGCACATATGTGATGAGTGTTCAGATCTTTACATAGGAAAGGCCGAACAACCATTCTTAACATACTGTGCTGTGAAAAAGTATTTCCCATTCCTCATTTCTGATTTCCTCCTGTTTTTTGTGCATATTTGTCACAATTACATGTTTCAGATCATCAGACAAATGTAATATTAAACAAAGGTACCCCGAGTAAACACAAAATGCAGCTTTCAAATGATGTTTTCATTTCTTAAGGGAAAAAATGTATTTAAACCTATCTGGCCCTGTGGGAAAATCGTGAATTTAATTGTGATTAACCAAAACTGAGTTCAGTCTCACTAAACACACTCAGGCCTGATTACTGTCAGACCTGCTTAAGTTAGAAATCACTTAAACAGAACCTGTCTGACCCACCAACCACAATTTAAAGAAACAAAGTCAGTGACATCTATCACTCTGGAACAGGTTACAAAGCCATTTCTAAGGTTTTGGGTCTCCAGTGAAACACAGTGAGAAACATTATCCACACATGGAGAAGACTTGGAACAGTGGTGAACCTTCCCAGCAGTGACCGACCTTCCAAAATTACTCAAGGAGGTCACATAAGAACCAGAACAACATTGAAAGAACTGCAGGCCTCACTTGTGTCACACATTCAACAATAAGACAGAGACTGGAGAAAAATGGCGTCCATGGGAGAGTTCAAGGAGAAAACCACTGCTGACTAAAAAGATCACAAAGGCTCGTCTCACATTTACCAAAAACATCTTGATGATCCACGTGAACATATTCTGTGAACTGACGAGACAAAACTGAACTTTCTGGAACAATTGAGTTCTGTTACATCTGACATAAAACCAACAGCGTTTCAAACAAAGATCATCACAGCAACAGTCAAACATGGTGGTGGTAGTGTGATGGGGCTGCTTTGCTGCTTCAGGACGACTTGCTGTAACTGATGGAACCATGAATTCTGCTCTGAAGGAGGATGTCTGACCATCAGTTCAAGACCTGAAGGTTTTTGGAGTGACCGAGTCAAACTCTGGATTCAAATCAGATTAAGATGCTTTGGTATGGTGTTAAAAAGGCCGTTCAGATGGAAAACCCTCCGACGTGAGTGAAGAGGACCGGTCCAAAATTCCTCTGCAGTGATGTCAAAGATTTATTGACAGGGATCACAAACACTGGCACAACCAGTTATGAGGTTTATGACACACTTACTTTTTCCACACAAGTAGGTTAGGCTTTTTTCCCCTTAATAAATGAAATGATCATTTAAAAACTGCATTTTTCATTTATTCTGGTTATCTTTGTCTGATATTAAAATTTGAGAGAGGCGTTAAGGAGGCCATCTGCAAATAGCGAACATGAAGTGTGGGCTGTACACGAGGCTACCGCAGGCACATCTTCACATGCTTACTTCTTACATCGGCCTCCACAGAAACACCAGCAGTGTCTCGGTCCTTTTACTCGAGAGAGCAGAAAATCAGTCACTATTTACGCACTGCTGTATTGAAAACAAGCAGGAGGAACATTAGCATGAGAAGATAGTTCATTTTTATCAAATTCACCCTTTATTCTGGCATAAATAAAATAGCTTCACTCTAAAATGAGATGTGCATCACATGTAAAAATAACATCTGGAAAGCAACAGTTTGTAATAGAAGAATATTTTCCTCAACAGATCGTAACTCTTTTTACCATTTTGGATTCAAACGTGTTCTTTCTAATCTTATTAGACAACAAAATATGTCATGAAAAAAAAATTAAACAACTTGCCTTCTTTCTTTTTTTTAGAAATGATTTTCACTGGGTAATCCAAGTTGAAACGTTTGCTGAGCAGTTAAGTGTTTCTTTACATACATTTCCAGACAAAGCTTTACAATAAATTACTACGAAATATTACCTTAAAAACATAAAACATACGTGACCCAGCCACTTTCAGCAAGTTAAATAAAAAGAACATTAGAGGGGACTGGAAACACTGCAGGGTGAGCAAAGTAACAGCGTAATTCGGTTTTATGAGCTTTGGTTTTATGAGGTGCAAAAGAAACGCAGCTTTCATACGGGGAATCAGGAAAATATCATAATTCACGTGTGGTGGCGGTTCTATGTATTAAACTTCACAAGGGTCTAGATAAAGGCTCAGTTTCATAGCTTAAAAAGGCTTCACACAGCGAGCAGCACTATCAGCATTTAACACTCAGTGTAGAAATATGTATGTATTAAAACTCACCCTTACTGTAATATTACTTGATAAATATATTGACCTTGGCTAATAGGTGTTTAAATAGTGTGATAAAATCATAGAGTTGGTTCACTTTGTGCTGGTTTGCTTTATTCCACAAAACAGACAGGGGGCGCAGCTCTTCCACAAAAAGCTGTACTTTGAGTTCCTTGCATAGACTGTATATAAAAGTTGGAACAGGAAGCCGTCACTGCAGTACCTTAAACTTGCATTTTTTTTAAATAAAGGCCATCAGGGGGCGATACCTTTAGTTTAAAAGGACTTCCAGTTGTAAAGGGGGCTAATAGTAAAGAGATCTTTGTGACCAAAGTAAACACTTAATTATTCAGTTACTGTTTTCAAGTCTTTTTGAATGAAACGTAACACACATGGCAACCAATCAGATCAATCGCCAAAGACCTATTCACATGAAGCCGCAAAGTTTTCTGTGCAGCTTGATAAATATATTCCAAGATATCAGTATTTCACTCTGGGTCACAAAGCCTGTCTACTGAGAGGACAGTCTACTGACACCAATGACGATCAGAACAAGACATGCTTGCGGTCACCATTTTGTGGGCCACTGGGGCTCCTATTTTAATAGAAAGAAGTGTGGGTTTAATATAAAGACAGAAAAAAAGGGAGGGCTGGGGAAAAACTGAGAGAAATCATACAAATTCATGTTAAATTCTGCAACTATGTCTCTGTAACTTGGGCCCAGCTATTGAGTGCACTCCTCTTCCTCTCTGTAGCCACATGAGTTTAGTATGAGCATACCATTGGCTAACAACTTGTCAATCATGAGTCATTAGCCAATGGGTGTACAGTGTCTTTGATTTCTCTGTCAAGTCCAACCCTCTGTCAACACGTCTGCTTTTGAAGCACAAAGACACCAAAAAATCTCAAGCTAAGGCTTCATAAGCGAAATTCACTAACCAAATGGTGACGTTGTGGTCCTCCGTCTTTTATATACAGTCTATGGTTTCTGGTTTCATATGTATTTGTCAGCCTCTGCTTGGGTAACGAGTAATGTTCTGACACTCTGAGCCCATTTTGCCAAAAGGGGAGTTCTGATACAGCACCGGCATGCAATAATGGTTTTATCTATTACTGACTTTAATTACGTCTGTTAAGCAGCAAAATAATGTGAAAAATAGACCAAAGCAGAGAGGTATCTTGCCGCCCTGTATGTCCAAGACAAACATGCCTGGCATGATTCCACTAATCAAATGACAACACATTTGTGTTGTTGTCGAATCCTTCTGAGTAAAAACTGACCATCAAAAACACCCCACAGTTTTAAAGTGGACCTCTTATATGTGCTCTATGTTTATGTTCATACTACGTATGGCCATCCCCGTGGCCCAAAAGATCCAAACACTCGGTTTTGGACAGTTTTTTTTCTAGTCTTTGCTTTAAATGATGTCGTGGAGAAGTCCCACCCACTGTTTACGAGGGGCAACCAGTCAGACATATAGAAGGTAAAACAGCTGTTGTCGTGCTGCACCAGGGCCCAGAAAAAAGGAAAAAAAGGAACAATTTTAACCTGTGAGTCATGTGAAGCTACTCGAGGAGAGTCCAAGAATCACAATCAGTGGTGGTCCACTCTAAGCTGTTTAAGGTGTAACTGACTAATCCTGGTGTCTGATTTGGTTTCTGAGGCTCCTCAGTTTGGTTTTAACAAACAACAGCAGCTCCACCAGCATCAAATCTAGGCTGAGGTCATAAACTCACACGCAATTCAAAGATGTTCATATAAAAATGCTACATGGTTCATCCTCTTGACTGATTCAGAGCAGTGGCCTCTGCTCTAGTGGCAGACTGTCCAACAGGCACTTCAGCTGCTCCTCGCCCAGCTTGATCTTATCTTCCAGCTTGCGTTGCTCGATGATGAGCGCAGACTTCATCTTCACGAAGTGCCTGTAGTCGTCCAGGCTCTCCATGTCCAGGTGGGCCTCCATGATGCTGGACACCAGTCGTTCCCGACGGTCCAGATTCTCCTTCAGCTCCTTGGCGTCTTCGTGCTGCCGCATCAGCAGCTTTCGCTTCTCAGTCAGGGTTTGCTGATGGACGACAGATATGAGTTATTAATCTAGAACATCATCTATGGATCATGTAACCACATTAAACCTGCTTAGTGCAGCAAAAACAGTAAAACAGAAAACTTCTTAGGAAGCGGTTACGTATTCACACAATCCAGCATTCATTAAGCTAGATTATTCTTCATTTAGAGTCCTAGAGGTAAGTTGGTGGAGACAAACACAGTTAAAGCCAGCTCCTGAGGGAAATATGTGCCATATCTGCTGCACTGTAGATTCATTACCTGAAATTAATTCCAGTTATGATTTAAGCTGCCAACAACAATAATGTCATATGATTATTCTTTTGCATTTGTTTTTTACTGCAGAGAGCTCATTTCATAACAACAGAGAGGTACAGTACTGTGCAATTTCTTTACATTTGTTAGAAAAATAGGAAATATATGCAGTGATTTATTGAAACATGTGCACAGTCTACTTTCTTTTCATTTCTTTAAGTACCGGTAGTCTTCAGGAATAGTTCTCCAGGCTTCTTGAAGGACATTCAAAGCTTAGGATGTTTCTGCCTTTTGTTCTGTTTTTTCTTTGTTTTTGTCTTAGTTTTTTTTTGACGTCCGTGGTCAGGTACAAGGACTAAAGTAAAGGACTAAGTAAAAATGAGTGAAGCCAATATCCAGAATGACCTTCAGAAAGCCTGCTAAACCCTTCAGAGAAAGTCTGGATCCCTGGAAACAAAATGTAAAGAAATGTGGGGTGGCTCAAGACTTTTGCACAGTACTGTGAACTAAAATGTTCATACATTATTAAGGTACACATACATACATTATTAAACTGCACGTTTGGCATCAATGGACAAATACAGTGTTTTGTATGTTATGTGAATTCAATTAGCATTTTTATGAACATAAACAGAAGGTAAAGATTGTTTTACTGTTGTTATTGCAGCTGCTGTTCTGTCACTGGGCTTCAGGAGGGATGATTAAATAGATTAGCTCAAAGCTTTTCATCTTTTTCAGACGTGTTCATATTTGTAAACTGCAAACAATAAATATGCTGTGAAATACACATAAACAAAATTATAAAATTAAGAGCTAAACAATGTCCTAAAACTTAGTGTAAACTTCCATAAAGCTGAGGGAAGCAGTCGATTTGGTGAACAGTGGCTGGGGTTACCTTCTCCTCTGGCGGTGCTTCATCCTCCAGGCTGTTGAGGGCGTTCTCCACCCGGGCAAGCCGGCCCGACAGTGACAGCAGCAGGCTCACCACCTTGTCCAGGTCTCCCACGAACATGCGGAACTTGTCGAGCTGGTTGGGCTGACAGACGCGCTGCACGATGGCCTCCACCTCACGGCCCAGAGCCTCGTTGTCCTCCACATCCTCCTGCAGGCTTTGCCTTGCCTCCCGCAGCACCTCCAGCTTCTTCGCAAGGCTGGAGATCAGTTCTTGCTGAAGTTGATGAAGTAGACACATAAAAACAATCCATTTACTACTTTAGGATAGCAGAATGGCATGCATAATAAAACATAAAGTGGGCATATTTTACCTTTTTATTGACCAGATCAACATCCAGCTCATCCTCTGAGTCTTGCTCCTCCAGCTGCTCCTGCATGTCCTTCATCTTGATGAGGAGCTCAGCTTTAGGAGCTGACGTGTTATAGTAGGAGGAGCTGGGGACTAGTGAGGCGGCTGCTGACACAGACACTTCCTCCTCCTCCCTTCTGAAATGCACAAGGACAAACACAAATACTCTGACGCAACTTTTACTGACACTGCATGTCTGCACCCAAAATCTTCGAAGTCCTCAACTGGAACTCTTCTGGTGATGACACCAAAATATAAAAACATTCGGTATGTTCAAGCGATCATCAGTTCAAACAATTGAACGTAAGTAAAAGTTATTTAGATATGTCACAACTTTGCAAAAGTGTGGATAAAGACACGAGCTGTCATCCTCAGATGAGAGGAAATCAGTTAGGATATTCAGGAACAACCCAGAAACCCCCAAGGCTCAATCCTACCTTGAACACCAGCATTACTGTCCACAATGCAGACAGTTTTACATCGTCACGGATTGAGATTCAAGATTCAAGAGGGTGCTGACCAAGAAATCTGACAAATTAACACCTTTAAGCTCGAATGAAATCTTCCCAACCCAAATGTCTTCTAGAGAAATGTTTTATAGTCAAACAAGACAAAGTTTGAGCTGTTTGTCCACAAATACAAAAGGTATGTTTGGAGGAATAAAGCTGAGGCTTTCAAACCTAAGAGCACTGTACCAGCTGTCAAGCATGGTGGTGGTAGCATCATGCTCTGGTGCTGTGTTGGTGCTGTGTTGGTGCCAGTGGTGCGTTGCACAGAGTGGATGGAATAATGAAGGAGGAGGAGGACTACCTCCACATTCTTCGACTTTATCTCAGATCAACAGCTAGATGGTTGAAACTTGGACACAGTTGTTCCAACAGGAAAATGATCCCAAGCACATCAAAACTGGTTTTGGATGGATAAAGCAGGCTAACATTAAGCTTCTGGAACAGCCTTCATAAAGCCCCAACCCCAAACCAATTTCTGGACTCCACTTAAAAGCTTGATCTGTGCTGGGAAATAAACCAATTTAAATTAACTCTACAAATTCTGACAAGAAGAATGATCGAATATCAGCCAGAATTATACCAGAACCTTACTGATGGCTACCTAAAGCATTTGATCCAGGGACAACTTGTTAAGGGACATTTTACCAAAAATGATTGGAAGTGTAGGTTTATGTTTGAGCTTTAATGTATTTTTTGTTGAGTTGTTGTTTTTAAAGTCATTAAAGATATGTGCTGTACAATAAGTCCATCCCTGAAAGGAACAGTTCAAAGAAATCCTTTAAAGCACCAAATTACCAGGACATTCACGCCCATGATGAGTGGATAGAAACTCCTGACCATAACTGCATTTTATTAGTATAGGAAAGGCCTTTTGCCACAAGTAGCATTAAAAAGTAGCCAGCAATAGCCAAGACAAATATGTTTTTGTCTACTAAATGTGATTTTGTACAACATCCTTCAATTATGTTGGCTGACTGTTGGTTATTTGTTTTAAGTGAATGCTAAAAACTCATTTTTATAGGTTAGTGTTTTCTTAATCTGTTCTCCTTCATTTGTTGTTATAGTTTGAAACCATGCATGTATAGGGCTGTTCGATATAACGATATATATCGGATGACGATATAAAAACGTCTATCATTTCATTTTATGCTATCGTTTGTTTCGTGGTGTCGCAAAATAAACTGTTTACGGCAATATTTTTTCGTTTTGATGGTCACTGTAGTGGCTATATTCATTTCTTAAAGATATAACCACACTACGGATGGACAAGCACCTGTCTTTATACGTTGTTGTTAGCAACCACGACTGTAAAACCATCGCGTGTCTGCTTGTTTATGTTCCACATAAACCTTTCACAATAAAGCTCAAGATCCTGTTGAGACTTTTCAAAATAAACTGAATCACGTGAAAGAGCAGATTATTTACGGATGAGAAGTAAAAAAGAGCAGCCAGGTGCTAAACAATAAACCTTAGACTTAAACGCTAGAACAGGCTTTTCCCCGCAGCACGCCGTGTAATAAATACAAAGGAAACGGCGGCGGACTCCAGCTACATACGCGCAGCTGGAAACACTTCCCGCAAGTCGAGCTGCCCGAGATTCACAGAATTTACAGAAAATGTTACATTTTTGTGATTTATATCGTTATCAGACGATAGAATTCTGTATGTATGCATGTGTCTGTATGTTTTAACATGTACACTTATCTACAATGTGCAGCTTTTATTTTAACTGTGAAGCTCTTTGTAACTCTGTTTTGAAGAGTGCTGTAATAATAAAGTTATTATTATTATGATTTCGAGGAAAGTGGATTAATCGAAATTGCAACACTTGTCCACCAGAGGGCAGGCTAGTCTGGCAAATGGAAAATCAGCCTTGCAGTGGACGCTTCATTCTCCAGCAGTTCACTTTTATACCTGGACTCTACTAGGGTAGCTTTGCATGATTACAGTTAGAAATAATTGTAATTTATCTAAAAGTTGGACTCAGGTTATCCTCTGTCTGAAACACATTGTTTAATCTCCTCAATAAGCTTGTTGAAACAGCTGTTATCTTTGTGTGTAAAATCAGCCTTTCTAGATCCACTTACTGTTACTCCAATCACAAAATGCACATTTTGAATAGAAAGGTTTCCTGCTGCAGTGTCCCACCTGTCTGTGCTCCTGGGGGACGATGTGAGCAGTCTGGATCCAGCTGAGGCCTTCCTGCGCTGCTGGGCCCCCTCCAGGATCTCCTCCTCTGGTGGGAAGAGCCCCTCCATCAGGTCCATGGTGGTCTTCCTGCCACTCTGGTCCAGTATGTCCACCAGAGACTTGTCTTTACCCATAATGTCCCTCACCAGCTCCTCTCTCTTGGCGTCTTCCTCTGAATGTTGGGGCCCAGGTGAACTGGGCTTGGGGGCTGACTCCTGTGCCGTCTGGCGGTTGTAGGTGCTGAACCGAGATGAGGACAAGCGCTCCGCGGCGCCCAGGGAAGGGATGCGTGGTGGCAGCTCGGACAGGCTGCAGGACCCGCTGTTCTGAGGCAGGTAGGGTCGACCCTCGCGTCCTGTGCTGCTCTCAGCGTGAATGATCCTCACGGGGACTTTCCTCACCTGACCGCTAACGTCCATCACTGCGGGGCGCTTTGATTCGCTTTCTGACCTGAAAAAGAAACACAATAGGATCAATGCAGGAAAATTTAAGTCTCTGCATCCTTTTTTAAATTTTTAGTTTGATAATGTTTTAAGCACTAAATCCCCCACATCATTCACCCACCAGTCTTAATATTAACATTAGAGTACCTGTAATTATTAAAATTGACTGTCACGACCTTTATTTAGAGAGTCTAGTGTGACACAGTGTGGTATGTAGTTTTCTTTATCATCCCTGTCACTTTTACTTCATCCCTTTGCTCTGTTCCTCCTCTTGAACCTGTGCCCAAGTGGCCAGTAACCAAATTTACATGCACAGATCAGGTCAGTCTGGAAGGGCCTTAAAACTGCATGTTTTCTAACAGCCAGCAGGTGGCGACTCCTCTGGTTGCAAAAAGTATTCTGGTTGTATCGCAGTCTGTGTGCCTCTGATGTCACTAAACACTTTACTGGAGACTTTTTGGGCTCAGTTCCTGGTTTCAGGTAATATAGACACAGACTTTATTCTGTAAATCATTATTACTGTTGTGATAAAATAGAGCATGCTCAGTCGTTAGCTGGTGACAGTCAAATGGTAAAGGGCTGAGCTCAAGGCCTGTACAGACAAAAGGGTTTGTGTGGCTACTTCCGTCTTTCACATACAGTCCTTGTATCTATTTCCCCTGTGTGGCCCCCCCACTCCCAATTACCGGATCCTTTATTACACTTTTATGTTTAACTTTCCAGGCATTTTACTACCAAATTCTAAATTGTTTACTGACTCTACCTTTTTGTTTGGTTTCCTCTCTGGCACCTTTAAATTAGTTTGACTTTTATTCTCAAAGACTAAAAAGAAATCTGATGTTACAAATCTTCCATGTGAGAAGACATGGCTCCAGGGTAGACTGAAACAATATTTCAGGCCAGAAATTTGATTCCATCCCAGGCCTCAGAGTCTGATTTCCTGGTGGCCTGGTGGTGGTTTTGGTCTGCAGTGAATGCTCGACTATAGCATCAAAACCACTTTGAAAAATAATAAGTCTGGCTGTTTGGAAGCAAAATATAAAGAAATGAGGGGCGCAGTGCTTTATAACAAGAAACTGTGAGTCTGTTTATGAGTCTGTTGTGATCAGTGCCATCCTCTATGCTGCTGCATGTTGTGGCAGCAGGTTGAGGGTCGCAGATGCAAGGCCAGTAATGTGGGGATGGAGCTCGGTTCCCTTAAAATGGTGTCGGAGAGGCGGATGTTGTCCAAGATAAGGACAATACCTCTCAACCCCTCCATGACATGCTGGCCAATCACATGCTCATGCTCAGTACAAGACTGAGATTACCCATAATTCACCACTGAATGACACAGGATCTCTGATATTTATAACTGAGCTATTTGTATGTATATTAGAGCTATTTCTTATATTTTGTAAACTTTGTAATATATTGTATTATTTAATTTAGTTCAGTCTGTTAATGTTGTTGTCTTGGAGCGACTGTAGCCACATAATTTCCTTTAAGGATTAATAAAGTATTCTGATTCAGATTGATCGCCTGCAAAGCTAAAAACAAAGAAGTACAAAGACAATCTGGAAATATCTATTCAGACAAAGACCAGCTGTAAAAGAAAAATGGCAAAAGGTTTGATCAAACCTCTGCTGAATAATATGCATAATAATTGTTTTTTTCCCCACTATTTCCAGGTTCCTGTTTTAAAAGTGCATCCTCAGTCCTACAATTATTATGGGACATGTAGTTCAATAATTACAGCTCTCAGAGCAGTTTCTGGTGTTAATCCTAAGACTGGTCTTTAACAGCATCATTTAAAAAGAACAAATGATGTGGGGGATACACCCCTTAAACCATTATGAGGGTAATAAAAAAAAAGGTGCAGATAACTAAAACATTATGACACAATTTGCAACAACATGATCACATTTGTCATTACAAGGTAAATTTTCTAGATAAGATGGATGACAACAAATAATATTAAACTTCAACTGATTAAAAGAGGCTGAAACATGAGGGAGAGATTTATATAAAGCGAGTTTCTAACTGGAGGAAGAATCGCTCGCTGAACTTGAGTGGAAATCAAAGGTCGGAGTTTTCATGTGGCATTGAGAAAATTACAGCCTCCGGTCTGATTCTGTGAGCGCTTTTTTGCATCCACAGCTGCTGGCAGAGCGGCTACGTCACCGCTTCGGTCGTTATTTATCTTTTGTTTGTGCGCTGTTGTCGTGTTTTCAATCTCACGTTCCCTCCTGGACATGTTTACCTAAAGCTGCTCCTCAAAGCCTCTTCCTCTGGGAACAGGGAAGGAGGAACTTTACGTAACAAGGAGGCAGAGAGGTTAAGCTGCTTACCTGAGCATTGAGTCATTCTGCACAGACGCGGCGGGCGGTCTGTCGGTCAGCCTCGGTGGCGCAAACTGTGGCGAGGGGGACCGTGCTCCATCGAGCCCGGGAAGAGGCAGAGGGGCCGTGCAGGAGGTGGAAGAGGAGGAGAGAGGGGATGAGGAAGGAGAAGGTGAAGCCGGCTGTTCCTTCACCTCATGTCCTTCAGCTGCTTTGCTCTCGTCTGCACAGGACCTCTCTCTGAGGCGAGGGGAGCTGGCCGAGGCGGGGCCAGCAGAGGAGACCTGATCAGCAGCGGCAGTGGAGGTGGCAGCATGGTGCTGGGTGTCAGAGGCAGAGCTGGACAGAGGCTGGACTCCAGCCGGATCTGCCTGGGCGCCAGCGAGGAATTCCTGGGAGGAGGATGTGGTTTCTAGGCCTAAATGGGGCCTGGGTGGCGGCAGGAGGCTCTGGGTTTGTGGCGGCTGGGCTGGGTGCTTGGAACCAGGGCTGGGGCTGAGGCTGCGAGGGCCGGAGGACAGTGTGGTGTGGGCGGGAATGGCAGCGGGATTTGTCCTTTGGTCAGGGAGCCCTGGGGAGGGGCCCTCGACCAGCTGTGGGCTGTGGTCGGGCTCATAACTCTGACTCTCCGACTTCACTCTAGAGGTCAAAATAAAGACAAACCTCATCATAAGCACCTGAGGAATATCAAACATCACGTGGCTTAAAAATACATCAATTCATTTCATCTCCAACACGATGATTCAGACATTTTCAGTTCACATCTCAGGAATGTTCAAATATGTGCTGCCTCCTTTTAAGTCAGTTCAGGGAAGAAACTGGGCATCAATATGAGGTTTATCAGGATGTTTGAACCACATGTCTGAGCAAAAAAACAAGTCTGCAACAATATTTTAAAAAATAGAGTTTAATACAGTTTATTCTCCTATTTTTATTTGGATAGCTAGATAAATGCCTAAAACAGCTCATTTTCTAAATTAATAATCATGAACGGTCTCCCCCGTCTTGTTATGAGCAGACACCTCTCCCACATGGTGATATGAGCCTTGAAAGTTTAACCAAAACACACCTTCTGAAGTTTTCTCCACTGAATTATGAGAAAACAAGTAAAAAAAGGGGAACAAACGCTTCACAGACATTAAACTGCTGCAGTTGTGCTGATGAAACTATATATGGAGATATGGAAAAAACAGATTTTATCTTTAGATTTACACCCACTCCAAGTATCACAAATTGCCTTCATAATTTCATATGGATTTCTCCTGTACTTATGAAATTATGCAGGAAAACATCATATAGATTTTGTACTTAAAGGGCTGATCACTGGGAAAGTATTCACAATATTTCTTAATTAAATATTCTAAAGTTCTCAGCTGGTTAAACAATTCATCAGATCTTATATGGAGCAACTTGTGCAAAATTCAACCCTCTTGGGTGAGGTGTTTCTGGCATATCTGACTGGGACAAGACCCTGGGGCAGGTTTACATCAGGTTACATGGATACAAAGTTCAGAAGAACCTGTTCACCTGGTGTATTTGAGTAATATTACTGATGACTTTGAGGTTCACAGGTGTGGTTTGAGTGAGTCTATTACAGTTCACGACACCCGAACCACGAGTGTGAAAACCAAACACAGAGCTTGGATTACAAGGGAGCTAGTCCACAGTTAGGGGCAGTGAATAATTACAATAACCACTGAAATGTTTCCAGGGCTCCAGCACCAAATCTTAAAGCTTTTATATGACTCGGACCCTCCAAAGCCTGTTCTTCCCATCTTTCACGTATCAAAAACCAGCATCCTGCAGCTCATCACTGAGCTTAAAAAGAGCTCTGATGCATATGCTGTTAGATTGCATTGCATGCTTTTTATATTTGCAGATATATTTTTAGGGATTGACAGTTTTAAGGAACATTATTCACATAACAGGCTAAAATATCTAAACATGTTTAGAAGAATATGGTATTATTAGATATCTAACACGTTAATTTTAAAAATGTAGGATGTTTTGTTTCTTTTTCCATTTAATATATACAGTTCGATGGGATAAATAAAAGAGTAAATGTGGAAAAATCCAATACAACAAAAGAAAAAAGTGCATATTGTAACACTAGAAAGAAAGAATTTGAGCATCACTTTGGCTTACACCTCTGAGTAAAGATTATGCTGAAAGATGAGTTTGTATTTGTGTTTATATCCCACCTTGCATACCAGGCAGCACATCAACAAAAGGAGTGAATGCTGAGGATTACTGATCATGTATGCAGCAGATAAGTGTTCTTTGTCAGCAGCAGCTTACGGATAAACTGATACCCTCTCCACCCACTGTAAATCCACAGTAGCTTCAGACACGTTTTGTAAATAAGGGTGTAGTTGACGACTCGAGTCGGAGGAGAATCTATTCACCCAAACCTGAGCTTCAATAGCAAAAGATAAAAAAAGGTTCTAGTTTGACTGAAAGTGATCACTTCAGCTCAGGAAGCCTGAGAAGAGAAACTGAGAGCAGTTCTTTCTGCACTGAAATGTCACAGACTGGATAAATTCCACATTTATATGAAACCAAACAGATATTTCTTCCTGTCAAATGTCCCACTGCAAAGTGATGAGTATTCCTCTAAACACATTATAGGAGTTGGTGAACATAGAAGAAATGTTTAGAAAAGTTCTGCAGCCACCCCCTATTTATTTGCATTTTGATTTAAATAAGCCAGGCTTTTTGTAATTTTCAAAAATGGTCTTCTTGTGGTCTGAAGGTCAGTCAAAGTTTTTCTTTGGACATTGGCTTTCAAGAAGCCATTCTCAAAGAAACGAAACAGGGAGAAAAAGCTGAGGTATGCACAATTGCTCAAGAACTGCACTGAAAATCAGTCGGAACAGGTCTAATGGAGTGATGAATCCAAATTGGACATTTTTTGGTCCAAATGTCGTCATTGTGACACAACAGTGTCTACTCACTATTGTTGGAGAACTTGGCAAAATTGATGAATTATGAACACAGAAAAGTACCATCAGATTTTGATCCACCATGCAATACCATCTGGAAAACATCTGATTAACAACAGCTTTATTTTCAAGCATGTGAATAATCCCAAACACACTGCCAATGCAGTAAAAGCATACGTGGATAGAAAACACACAGTGGAACACTATCAGTCATGGATCGGCCTCCCCAGAGCCCGGAGCTCAACATCATTGAAGCAGTGTGGGATCATGTTGACAGAGAACAGAACAAAAGGCAGAAACAGCCAAAGAAGAGCTTTGAATGTCCTTCAAGAAGCCTGGAGAACTATTCCTGAAGACGACTTAAAGACATGACAAGAATATTTTGTTTTGGCTTAATATACTGCAGTTTACACATGCTTCACTAAATTGCTGCACATAGCTTCCATTTTTCTAGCAAAATATAAAGAAATGAGACGTGTCTCAAGACCTGCACAGTACTCTAACTGTAGATGCAGTGAATGATTCGTGAATCAAAACCCAGTGCTGTTTTTCTGTATATTAGTGGTACATTAGTATATTTCTCTGTATATTAGTAGTCCAATCAAAAATTAATCTTACCTGGTAGCTGAACTGCCCTTTTGGGCCTGAGTGTCTCTCCAAGAAGAATGAATTTTCTGCAATAAGAAGGTGAAGTTTAGTGTGCCATTCATAGAAAACATCAGCATCAGTTTGCTCGTTTAAATACTTAGTACACTTTAGGGTATTTGTTGTGCATATTTTTACTTCTCAAGAGTAGTGTCATAAAGGCTTCTTATAACTGTGACTCCATTTTCCCCTTATCTTAAATAGGACTTTTTAGTTGCCCAAACCTAACCAACAGCCAAATATGCTTTACAACTTAAGGTTATGTTCCAACTGACTTTTGTACTTTTTTGTTGTTTGGCGGTCTAGAACATAAAAACCATCCTAATCTTGTTCACCTGTGTATAGAAGTCTGCAGAAGGCGAAGATCTGGATCTCTCATGGATGCAGATGGCCTTCTCTTCTGCACCTGCATCTAAGATATTCTCTGCTGAGTGATACCGCCCTTGCGTCTTGCCTTCCGATGACTTCTTCTGCTTGTTCCATGTGGCCTGATACTCAGCAAATGTTCCCAGCCTCTGCTGCTCTAGTAAGACTTCGTTATGTCCAGGGTTGAGGTGGTTGGGGTCTGTGGATGGAGAAGGCTCAACAGACCCTATAGAAGGTGCTCTCCCTTTGGGTTTGCCCGACTCATCCAGGTCTGTGTTCGAGTTTGCACTCTGACTTGACTTCAGTACAGGCCTGGAAAAGGCTGGTTTCGCCTCAAAGAACTTCCTCCGCTCCCCAAATGAGCCTGCTTGGGATTCTCCTTCCACTCCCACTTTGTCTATTTTGTCAGGCTCTGAAAAAGAGTGCGTCCTCTTTGCCAGTTGACATCGCTTACGTCCCCTAGCGCGCCCATTTGAGGTTTTAAGCACAGAGGCCTCTGGTCCCTGGGGTTCTAGGTCTCGTCTCTGGAAGGAAGTGGCCTGGAGGACCCTGGCCTGCGCCTCTTTCAGGTGGTCCTTGTAAGTATTTGAATAGGAAGCAGCAGAAGATGCAGAAGCTTCCATAGATCTCCATTCCTCTGCATCCTCATCCTCTGCATCACAAGTCAGAGTTGCAGCACTGCGGCTCTTTTGCAGCTGGGCTCGCTTCTGCTGGATCTCTTTCCGAAGGGTGGTGGCATAACGGTCACTGCGGCGATTTGCTTTTCCACTGCTAGCAGCCATGGTGTCACTGGTGTCCTGGGTGGACAAGACAGTTGTGGTTGTTGCTGCCAGAGTCTTGTTTTCCAGAGTCAGGGAGTGGAGGAGTGGAGTTTTCAGGGCGGTTATTCGTTGGTCTTCTTGAGGGACCCATGGGTCTTGATGTCTTGGAAGATTAGCCTTGTGATCTTTGACTTGATGTACTGGAAACTGTATTTTCATGTCATTAGTGTGACCTTCACCTCTCTTTGCAGTATCCTCTGGACTACGTCTTTGAACAGAAATTTCAGAGGTCTGGTGGTTGTAGTGAAGTCCATTCCCAAAGTGGGAATGGGTATGGCATTCCTTATTTTCAATATAAGGCATTTGGGCCTGAGGCAGTGAGTACTTTGCCTTAGTGTTAGTCTTCAGGGAACTTGGGTACCCTGTTTCATTGCTGTTCACCCAGTGGTGTTTCTCTGTTTCTGTCATCCGGCTTTCAGTTTTGCCCTGTCTAGCCTTGTACTGCGCAGTCTTACTTGCAAGACCGTAGTATCTCTTATGCCCTCCGCTCTCCAGGTTTGGGTTTGCAGCAGTGCTTACCATGGATGCTGCAGAGTGTGGCATCTGCCTGCGGCTGAAAGCATTTGTGGGCAGATCCTGGAGGCTGCGGTAGTAGCTTCCTACACTTTGAGTCTTGGTGGGAGGAGCCTTTCCAGTCTGCAGGAAGTAGAAGGGACTTTCATCACTGAACTGCCTCTGGTGGGCAGGTGGTTGGGTGTAATGAAACTGTCTGACATCACTGCTGGACAAAGAGAAGTGTTTGTTGGGGTTGAGCTGGTTGTGGTTGTAATCAGCCGGCATGTTTGGATGGAGGAAGTCTTTGGCAGGTATTGGGTTGAAGCTACGTCTGGTTTCTGAGGATTTCTCCTGATGGGATCTGATGCCACTGTGGTGGTTACTTTCTGGCAGTTTTTCAAATGATGTGCCGTGGCTTTTTGCTGGACCTTCAGAGTATGGAAACACCTTTGTAGCTGCAAAACTGTCACTACGCAGGGGAGGAGGTGGCGGAGGAGGAGACTGAGACTTTTTCCTGTCTGGTACCTGCCACACTGGGCCTACGTTGGGTCTCCCTGCAATGGAAACACGAGATGCTGGCTGCTCCTTCCAGCCTCCGTTCCCCAGTGTTGGCTGCAGATATCTGGGCCGCTCATTCTGCTGAGGTCCTTCATTGTGAACACCCTTGAAGAAAATGCTTTCAGTGCTTGTTCCCTTTCTACCAGATGCATTAAGGTCATGAACAGGGGGGCTGGAGCCACTTGAGAAACAGCTGAACCCAGAGTCCCTCTTGCCTGGTCCCAGTCCACAGATTGGCTCAGCACTGCTGGTGTATTTATTTGGGGAAAGACGACCTGCTGGGTAGAGATGTGAGGGACGCTCAAGTTTCTCCATGTTTTTCACTGAGCTCATCTGACTGGTTTGCTGATGCTGAATGTCCTGATCTCCTTGAGTGGACGACTCTTTGGGCCTGGAGGGGATGATAAGAAAAAAAATATTGTGATCTGTCTACGAAAGACAAGATAAACCACCAAAAAAGCTCACCTTGCTTCATGCTTTGGCTGCCAGACTGGGGCTTGGGTAGCCTCTCTCTCAGGAGGCTCCTCCTCTGTCAGCTTCGAGGCATACCAGGAATGAGGACGTGAGCTTGGGTCATTCTTCCTGCAAAGCAGAAGCACAGCAAACAATTTCTCAATGCTCTTTCTCAAATTCTTTCATAGAAGACAAGAGTTCACAGAGTTCTACAGGTTAACATTTCTTCATGGGCTTTGCAGGCCACCATCATCCAAATCCTTCCCCCTGATACCACTGTGTATTCAATCGTTTCAGGACAATAGAGTATTTTAAACAGTGTAAATAGTCTTATTACTCCACAGAAATGCAAGGAAAAACAAACAAAACAACCCATGATCATTAGATAACATTTATGGCACCATTACAAACACAAATATTTACAAAGAACTGGTAAGAATTATATAGCTACACTGTCCAAAAACACTAAAATTAATAACTATAGTTGTAGCAGACTTGTGACCTGGCAGCGTTTGCTCTGGACCCATGTTTTAATCATTTTTTGAATGAGTTCTTCTTTCAGTGACACTTTTTGACAGCTAAAATCGTCAGCAGAATCTAATCTCACAGCACCATATATGATTTAGCGGTCGGATGCCTGATAGCGGGTAGTGGGATGTTATTCAATGATGGCTAGCAATAGCAAAACCAGGGGAAAATATATATTTCTAGAGAAAATATACTTACATATTGTTTAATATTTACTATAACTTAACACTGAAGTGACCAAGCTATTGTGTTGACTAAAATGACTGAGTCTTAATATTTTAATAGCTCTGTTGTCTTTCTCATATCTCTATGAGAGATATTCAAAAATGTCATGTTATTAACTATACTTTTAAATGATGTTTCTTGCACATCTGGAAAGCCACCAGCAGTGCTGAAAGATATCTACAAGTTTTAGAGCAACATGTGCCTGATGTCTTTTTCAGGGAAGACCTTGCATATCAAGGACAAAAGTCCAGAAGTAGGTCTCCTCAATTTCCAGATGTTTGTAGACTTGTTAAAAAAAAGAGTGGATGCTACACAGTGGTAAACATGACCCCGTCCTAACTTTTTTGAAACGTGTTGTTGCCATCAGATTCAGTACGAGCTAATATTTTTCCTAAAATACATTTTCTACAATAAAATAAAAAACCTGCCATGTTTCATTTCTATTGTCCATACTGATTAATAGGAAAAGCTATGAAAAGTAGAAGCAGATTGACAAACACATGATAGGAAACATTTTTATAACAATATCACAACAACACCTAGAATGACAGGGCACCCAGTGACTTGAAGTTTAATGAATATTTGAATAATTAAAAATCATGATCATTCCTAATATTCAGATATGCTGTTTGTTTAAACTGCAAAAAGCAACTTTTGCAGATGAAAAAATTTATTATTTTTAGTAACACATTTGTGATCTCGAATAACAAATAATTATTTGTATTGTTTTGGGGTTGGTTTTTTTTTTTTTTGGGGGGGGGGGGGGGGGGGGGGTGCTCACTGTGTGCCTCAGGCCTGCAAACCCTATTTTAAACATCATCAGTACCTTGATAGGTAAGACTCCACAAAGGTAAATCCACAGCTTCACAGTTTAATTTTGCTCACACCAAACATGCACGTACCCCTTGAAGCGGTTCTTCCTGGAGAGCATGTTGAAAAAGGATCATACACATTAATTTTTCCACAAAATATAAAACCACAAGAAAACCATGCAAGCAAGTCATGTTAATGCGCTGTACGTGTAAAATCTGGTAATTCCCACATCACAGAACTGATGACAGACACAAACGTGCAAGTAAACTAAAGATACTTGGACAGCTAGCACCATACACATTAAAGTACTACAAAAGAACACGAAGCACAAAGCTCAATGATCTGACGCCATGTAGGTCCACCAAAAAACTACCAGCAAACACAGCCAGACACAAGCTAACTGGATGGTACCTCATAGAGCTTCGCAAAATCTTGGTGAGAAAGCTCCTCGCCACATGCACCTCAGTTTCTGACGGCATTGTACTTGGTGACACAACATCTACCATTTTAACCCTGATGGGCAGTGGGCGAAGAAGAGAAGCAGGAAGAAGAAAAGGTGGAAGTCAAGAGTTAGAATAAAAGATGTCAATCAAATGTAGTTTTTTACTGCTCTGGTTTTTCCCACAGGGACACGTACACTTCCTTTCCTTTTTCAGTCTACACGTGACCTTAATTTACAAAATAAGCCTCACTTTTTTCCCCAGAATGATCTGAAACTAGCAGTTGAGCTCATGAAGTCATCTGGAAAGTGTTTCCTGAGGTGACAGAGTGAGGGTGCTGAGGACGGTTTTCCCATAAACCTCTAAATGGTTCTGGATAGTTATGCTTAAATCTATTTCCTGTTTTATTTGGTAATCACTGGTTCTCATGGATTCCTTTTATTTCTTCACTGTGACTACCCGGCTCTCATCAGTTTCTAGCCAGCTAATAACTAACCTCAGCATATAAGGATAATATTAGTTATACAGCAGCTTTTAACCAGAAAGTCAGTGACTCTGATCTGGCACATGATTCTTCATAATTCACAGGTTATTGCCCGTAAAATAATACAATGAGCTCACAGTGTGCAACTTCCACCAACATCTGATCAATACTCTAGGACAGCGGTCCCCAGCCCCCGGCCACAGACCAGTACCGGTCCGTGAGTCGTTTGGTACCAGGCCGCGAGAGTTGAGGCTCGGGTGTGAAATGTATGTTTTTCAGGGATTTTATCGTTAACTCTTTTCCCGTGTTGTAGTTGTGTGTCTTATTTTGAAAGAAATGTTTACGTGTTACCATAGCAACCAGAGAGCATTAAGGGGCAGAGAGGAGGATGTTACTCTCAATGTTGTTGGCAGATTTCAGGAAGACGCTGCTAATAAAGTTACACAATTACACAGTGAATTCACGTTTATTATTATATTTACAAAATATCACAGTTTTTGTCTTGGTCGTATCATTTTATTTTGTTGTATTTATCCACGACACCTTAAAGGCCGGTCCGTGAAAATATTGTCTGACATTAAACAAGTCCGTGGCGCAGTAGAGGTTGGGGACCGCTGCTCTAGGACACAGGTGTCAAATATGAGGCCTGGAGGCCAGAATCGGCCTGGCAGAGACTCCAATCTGCTACAACTTTGGAAAATGTGAAGGACAGCATAAACGGTATTTTCATAACTTTTACAGAGTCAAACCTGACTCGCAGTCATTCATGCTACACCTGGTGAAAAACGTTTTTTCCGCTATCTGCTTTAGATATTTGTTTTTTTTTAAAAATTGGTTCATACCAATTTACACAAAATACACAAAAGGATTAAGAAAATTTGGGGATTTTTGGGCACTTTTATATTTTACTTGTCTAGCTCGCAGTTGGCCCCTGCTGGTCCTTAAAAATAATGCAAGTTTAAAGCTACAGCTGTTGTTTAATTGCAGTCTTTGTGAGAAACAAGTTGGACCGTGATGTGTGACATTTAACTGAGCCGTCTTGTCATTGTTTTCAAGTGTAAGCTGTCAACTTGTGAGGAACATTTAATCCAGAATGATGTCTAAAGGTCAAGCGAGCAGGTTTACTGGCTCCTGGACTTGATCCGTCTCTTACTGTGAAGGACTTTCAAATTAAGAGATGGATCTGTCAGAGACATATGGTCCCGCTGGAGCTTAGCAGCTTAGAAAAATTACATCTGAGTTGGACACCCCCAAACCTCTCTTTGATACCACTCCTTGATATCAACCTAGCTTTCTTTTTCATCTTAGCTGGTGCTTTAAAACACACACTGCTGTGTATTTGTCCAGGAATGAAATATCTGGACCAGATGAGACTTTTACCGACCCTGAGCCAAACATTAACCCTGCCAGGCCGCGATGGCGACGCCACATTCTTTCAGCAAAGGAATGCAGGGAGGTATTTTCCCTCGCTTCAAGCGGGACAGCGATACTGGCCGCCTTCCATGATTCGCTGTGATGGAACAAATTTTCGAGCATTATCTAAATATTTATACTTTTCTTATTATTTTCTCAGAAGTTTAGTAAGTCAAACTTTTTCAGATAATAATGAGATTTTTTTTTTCAAATTGTATGTATTTATAAGCATCCAAAGGTTTGATTGATTCAATAAATGTTTTGGTTTTTGGTCTTTGGTGCCCTTTGCTGTGTTGTTTTGTGATCTGAAGGTTCAAAAATCTTTCCTACTACAAATCTGGTAAACTTTATTTATTGTACAGTTTGGTAAAAATGGAGCGTTTGGAGTTTATAAGCAGCTTTCTTAATTTGGGATCTAAGGAGTACACTATGAAGCCAAATTAATGGGATAGCGAGGTATTTTTTTTGCCTGGCTATATTAACATTAGAACTTGTTTTAAGTCCTGCTCTCTGTCTTAACTTCACTGGTTTCACTGGTATCTAATCAACATTCGACACTTTCCCTGTTTGCTTCACATTATTTCCTGAAGATCAGCGTCAAACATTTTGGGTCTGGCAGCACTAAGTGCGATATTCTCTGCACAAGGTTTCATACTTTCAACCTGAGCTGAGCCTGTAGTGCAGTAAAGTTGAGCCATGGAGCACCGTGATAGGAATGCACGGTAACACTGTAACAGAACACACATTAGAAAACAGAAGATCAAAACAAATACAGCTGAGATATGATGACTAGTGTTGGGCCTGGGTGAATTTATTTTAACATTAGCCTCCCATATTTCTTTACGTTTTCCCATATCTGCACAATCATTTGCTGTTTCTACAGAGTCGATATCTGTATTTAATCACCAACACTGCCTCCCCTCCATGTGACAAAAGTGAGAGCTCCAAACAAGCTGCTGCACAAAGAAAATGCAAATGTCCCCTCTTTCTAAAGCGCTGAGGGTCTATTGTCAGGGGGGCGCAGCTGTGCTGTCACAGATATTGCTTCCAGGAAATACAAGCCGCACCGCGTTCATTCAGGAAGAACTGAACCTGAAACTGAAACGTGGCTGACCCACATGGCTGCGAGAGCGATACAGTCAGCTTCCAGTTGGGCCTATTGCTGAAGCAGAACAGGAGCAGCAGGCTCCCAGTCACTTGCTGTGGATGGCTGATATTAAACATTTTTGTAAAAGGGTGTAGCTCAGGAGGAACAGCAGGTGTTCTACTGCTCGGGAGGTTGGTGGGACGATCCCTGGCTGCTCCAGTCTGCATGCTAAAGTGTTTTTGGGCAAGATACTGGACTTGAAGTTGCTTCCCATGCATTCATGTTCATCAGAGGGCAAATGCTAAAAAAAAATGCTTGCCTTAAATGAGGCATGTTGTGTAAAGTGCTCCAAGAGGAAAATTAGAATGGAAAAGTAAATACAGTAAGAACCAGCCCGATTACCAAACGATTAATAATAAAATGATTTGGCTCTCCGACCTAGCTACAGTCCAGATGTACCCTGGGATGCAAGCAAGCATCATCGCTTGAACCACATGAAAAGTAACAAATGATCTTTAGAAGCTACTCATCTTGATTTCTTAGTGAATATTTGACTACTGTAAATAAAATCTGGATCTGAAAAAAACAGCGAGAGCTTTGTTGGACCGTGTGAAACAGATGGAGGTTACAGTCAAAGGAAGAACAGATAATATTCCCACCTGATTGGTTACTGTGTTAAAGCCAATCCGTGCCAATCATGGAGCAGAATCTTCTAATGTAAATCTTTGATAAAAAATAAATAAATAAATAAGAAAATGCAGAGTTTGCGTAGATTAACGTTTGAGTATTGAGGATGAACTAAAGCTACACTCTCTGCAAAAGTTAGCAGTCAGTGTAGAAACAGAACAGCTGATGCTTCAAGATAAGATTTTTACAGGGTGCAATAAAGGTGCTACAACAGTTACACAAACAAAGAGTTCAGTCCCTTAGTAACCAGCTGTGACGCTCTAATACTGTCACTTCTATTGCAAATAATAGAGTCACGACGATAACCACGAGTCCACATTATGACCATATGTTAATCATTAGAGACCGTGCCGTGCATATGTCTCGAACCAGCCTTCATTTCTTTATATTTGCTAGGAAAAGCAAGATCCATGAATGCTAGTGTTCCACTGTGTGTTTTTCTATCCGAGCACTGACGCGTGTCTGTGATCATTGTCGTGTTGATTCATAGGTCAGAGTTAAGTGGCTTTACAAACAAAAAATATTCCTATGAAAATGGTCAGGTGTGAGGACTGGACTGAAAATGAGTGAAAAAGCAGCCAATGTCCCAAGAAACACTCCTCAACAGGACTTTAAAAAAAAAGAAGAAAGTCTGGCTCCTTGGAAGCAAAATATAAAGAAAAGATGAGTGGCTCAAGACTTTTGCACAGCACTGTGTAATAGATCATTAGGAATGAAGTGGGATAGTTCTGAATGAAAGCTTTCCTGTAATAACATGTTGTTAATTAATTAAAAATGACTGAAACAGATTCAGCAATTTATTTCTGATCTCCTCAATTATTAATAACGTGTATCTGCTGTTAACTCTGAACTTTACCATTACCTTTATCCTAGTATGGAGCACGCGTCATCTGATCTCAGTGCCAGTACTCGTCATCTTCTTTATATTCAGTTGGTATATCTCATAGTTTTAAGTTGCTCCAGTGTGAAAACCATTTCTGCTGCCTCTGCGAGCTGCTTTGCAACACACTATGGTCATAATTTATACCCTTTCTCTGATTGCTCAAAATTGTCCCCACCACTAATTTAGTGCTAATTCTACTACTCTGCTTACAGTTGTAACCCGTATTTGAATCCTCTCTCCAGCACCTTTCAGAGCCGAGCGGCATTTCATCGAGTTTCAGTAATAATCTCTGCATCATCACATGATGTACAGAGGAAGCAGAGGGTTGGTTGCTTAGTTGGAGCCAGGGGAGGACACAGTGTGACGCCATCAGGAAGCAAACGCAGGTATCTCTGTCACTGTTTCCAAAAGTCTGTGTACCCTGGAGGGATTTTATTTGCGTTTTTTTTTTTTTTTTGCAGGCGGTCAGCTTTCAATGACCTAAAAGGGAGCTTGCATCTGAAAGAAATGCTCAAACTTACAATAAAATCCCCAAGTATCTGTCGAAAAAGGCTTCGAAGGTCAAAAACGTATAAATATCTAAAACACACCTGCTCCAGACAGCAGCAAGTCTTCAGATCTATCTGACACCGTGCAGAAATCAGGACTATTATTTTAACTAAACAATGATATTAATGAAGGACTAAACATTGTAACTTACCAGCTACATGAAACAAGTTGTTTCATGTGTACGTGTAAGCTGATAGTTTTGGTTCACAGTGCACACTTTCCCTCCATTTCTCCACACCCGCTTCTTTTTAAAAAACACTTGAGGACAAAAAAAGACGCACTTAAACATGAGTACTCCCACCAGCCTGATGGAGACGAGCACCCAGAGGAATCTGACAACCCCATGACTCAAGAGCTACTGCCTCCTCCTCCTCCTCCTGCTGCTCCCAGTCTGAACACACACACAAACACACTCCTCCTCGGGGGAGGAGATTTCCTTGAGGATTATAAAGTGGGGGATTTGAGAAAATGGAGGGGAGGAGGAGTTATTGTCCTGTCCAGCGTCCTTGCTGTAATCTAGTGTTTGGTCTGGGAGTTGCTGCCTCTGCAGAGCCACTGAGGCTGCTGGGAAAGTAAATGAAGACAGAGCAAGCACGATCATGGGAAGGCGGGATTAAGCCATTCAGGTCCTAAAATCTGACACTACCTGGATGATGTGCTTTGAAAACATGCCACTAAATTTTAGCTGAGAGTAAAAACTTCAGTGCCAAAATCCGCAGTTCCTCTAGTGGCCACTTGAGGCCGTCTTTAAAAAGGAGTCAATCCCTGTAGTATCTGAAGCTAAAATGCCCAACTGGACAGGAGCCAGTGATCATTCAAAAATGTACACTTCTGGCTCAGTAAAATCAAACACGGTGGTCAAAAAGTCTAGATATCAGTGGCTTATGTCAACCTCTCAAAAATATTCTTGGTTTTAACCTCTAAAACGAACACATTTTTCTATGAAAGGTTTTTCTCACACAACCTTTGTTTTTTCCCCACTGCTGACTATCTCCTTCAGTGTCCTTCCCAGGAACTGCTGCACAGACAGGAATGTTTGGCCCAGGTCCACGTCTGTTTTCAGAGATACCAGCAAATGTCAGACTGAGGGGGCAGAGGCTGAGTGACTGCCTCACCCTGAGATATCTCCTCCAAAGAGGGGGAGGAGACGGTGACAGCTCTGCAGCAGTTTAAAAACTGTGTGTGAAGGCACGTTACTGTTCAAATCCCCCACCTTATCACGTTCACTTAAATATGCGGCTGCTCTAAAAACGAGACAAATAAACTTCTTTACAGTTACTGTGCTGTAAACATTCACACAAGTCAACAGTTTTGATACGCCAACTTTAAAACACCACAGGAACCACACAAAGGTCTGAGGCTGCTTAGCTATAGCCATACAGTGAGTATATGCTTTTATTCCAAGAGCCAATCTTTACTCCAATTCTTGCTGTTTTAGGCCAACGAGGCAAAACAGTAAAGATGGGTTTCAGGTTTTTATGGGAGCTTTTGATGAATGCACCATTAATTTAATTTGCTAGGTTGACCAATACTGATGTATGTGTCCAGTTAGTTTAACTTTAAACAATTTCACAGCTAATTCAGACCCAGATGATCTACTATTGTCCAACTTGTGATTTAAAAAGTCAGAAAAGCAAAGCCACGTCTGATCTTTATATTTGATTCACAACATGTGTTAGACTGCATTGCATTTAAAACTGGCAAAAGCACATGTGAGCCTTCAATTATAGCAGTGTTTGAACCCACAAATACCAGACATGCATGGATGTTGTTTGGAGGTAAATCCGAGGTGCACATTAGGAAGATCAACACAGCCAGGCTGTTTTGGCAAATCCTAAAACCACAGTTGGAGATAACAGGTATCATGAAGGTGGTTATCAACTTTTTCTGTTAAGCCACACTTTCTACGTCAGTCTCTGTGCACGCTCTCATAACAACGGGGATTTCACATGTCATGTGACTCTTCTTCTGCATAAATGAGCCCTATGAGCACCACCTACTCCAATCAGAGACATTATTGTGTAAAATGGTGATAAAACTCTATATCTTACTTTTGCAACACTGTTGCAAAGGTAAGATTAATGCTCCAGAAAATTATGAGTCTTGGGATTTAGTGCACAGAGTGGTAAAATAAACATTTGAATTCCACTTAATTATTTTATGGGCGAGTGTGCTCTCAGTACTGTTGTTAATTAATTAGTTATAATAAAATTCACCTTGCTCAGAGATGTTATGAAAGGGGAAACTTAGAGATTAAAATCTTTTTTGTAGTAGGATGGAAACGCGTTTACTTTTGCTGTAAAGATGGACGACTATAGTCTCAACTATGGGAACTCTAGCGGCCACTTGAGTCTTGAATCAAGCCCCAAGTGGCCACTAGAGGAACTGCAGTTTCTTCTATTTTCGAAACCTCAGTTTCTGCTTTTTAGCACTGTTTCATAATAATCTTGTCCTCAGGGAATAAAAAGGCAGAAGATTTTTTTCACATGGTTTCCCTGATGCATCATACCCAGAAGTGTCAGAATTTGCACAGGGAACCTTCTGCATAGCTTCTTTAAAAAGCTCAACTTTGTAACTGAGACAGCTCAGTGCCCAATTTATTTTTGTTTTCCCAACAAGACGAGCAAACCTTTGTATTTGTAATTAATTAGCTGAGCCACAGCAGGATACTGACATATGCAAGAAATGTTTGATTATTTATCACTCATATGACATCACCACTCCCTGTGTCACTCCATTCCTCCCTCACCCTTTCACATGCTGCTGATTCACCATCTTGCTGACACTGGAACCCAAACAAGCGGCCGTCTGCGGGGCTGATCTCGCCCCCGTTGAGCTGTGAACGCTGCCCACACAAAAGAAAGTGCCAGCGTCATCACAGCTGGGCTTATCGATGTGTCACTGCCCGCCACGGGAAACAAAGAAATAGTTTTTTAAAAAAAGAACAACAAAGAGGAGAGAAGAGGAATCGAATGCAGTGCCGAGAAAAGTGCAAAAACTTTGTTCAAATACGGGATCACCAAACATCTGGAACATCTTCAATTTTGACTAATTCAGAGTCACAGTCTCAAGTATCCTTACAAAAAACCCCAGCAACCTAATTTTAGTCTTAACCTGATCAAATTTAGGCATTAGTAAGTATGACATCACGTCCTGCTGATCTATCAAATCTCCAGAAAACAGCAGATCAGATAAACTTTTTACTCTTTACAATGAGCTTTAACAATAAATATACAAATTAATTCAACTACTACATGCCCATGCTACAGCTTTTTTTAAAAATTGTTTTCAGGCTGTTGGCAAACTGATATACTTAATAGCAGTGACAAAATGTGATTCAGTATAATAATCAGCCAGTTTTTTGATGGGTCCTGTGCAATGTTGAGGTTCTGCTGTTACTTCTGTTAGGTGATTGCCAGGCTGTGGCACATTATCTAAGTTTTGTGGGTCTAAATGAGATCTTTTTGTTATGCAGTAAAGTCAAAATGTGGCTACAAATGTAGCAGTTTTGTGGGTGGTTGCTAAGCAACATCATAAAAACTACATAGATGAGAACCTTCAGGGGTTTTAAGATGTACATGCGCGCCAAGTCTGATTGGTCAACTCTTTTTTTGGTGTAGAAGAATGGAGCTTTGTGAATGGAGCTGCACGTCTTAATGGAACTACTGCCAGACTCTACTGCGCCTTCATGACAGAGGTGTGATACTGAGAAGCATCACACACTTTTCTAACACCGTGGTTCTACCTTCCTTTGTAAAATCAGCCTGTCTGCTCCCAGCAGACCTGAACTTAACACTTTCATGTGAACACAATCATTGAGCTGATAATGATCTTCATGTGACCGCTGAGCCTGATTATCAATGTTAGGATAAGTGAAACTAGATAAAGGCAAGATAACCTGAATATGTTGAACAGGATCCAGTTATCAGTTATCCTAAGGCACACAGAATGCTGCTATCAGGCTTTTAAACACGTAGCACAAGGAACAACCACAACACACCAGTCCTTGCAGCCTTCACTTCCTATCTGTTAGTTTGAGCTTGAGCCCGGATGCTGCTTGAGACCTTCTGGCGTGACTTTGGACCAAACCCAAAGGCTCTTCTAGTCACTAAAGGTGATTGAGCTTTTGTTGTCTGGGCCCTACAACTGTTGGGAAATCTCTTCATTCACAGGCTAAGAATTTGCTAGTGTTCCTCGTACACAATTAAAGACTGGGGAAGACAGTGCCTTTCAGTGTGTGGAACCCAGGCTAGCACTACCATTAGCTACTACTATTTAGCTGACTTTCTGCACTCCTGTTTTGTTTAAACAAGGTTTCTATTGGGCATTTAAAACTAATAATAATAATAATTATAATTATAATTATAATTATTATTAGTAGTAGTAGCAGTAGTAGTAGTAGTAGTATCATCATCATTTATTTATTTATTTACTTTTAACGATCTGTTTATTTTATTGTGTCTTACTGTCTCTGTACATTAGCTACTATGGCACTTAATTTTCTCATTTGTTTTACTCTTTTTTGTGTGTACTGCACTTTGTGGCTGTCTGTGAAAGACACTTAATAAATAATCTTCACTTAACATAGTAATTATTATTATTTGGTTGATTTTATATACTTGCTACTATACTTGTGTATATGTGCCAGTTATTCCTTCTTTTTTCCCGTTGCATTGAATCTGAAATTGCTTTTAATTCCATTTTACTATTTTAAGTTTTCAGGTTTGTTGCCTTTATTATTGCTCAGCACTCTGTTGCTTTGTTTTAAAGTCTAATGTGAATACAGATGAAAAAGCGAAGCAAAAGAGTCCAGGAGGCTGAAATGACAACAGCAAACTGCAGACAACAAAGTCCACAAAGATATTTGTATTATGTTTGTATCCAGGACACCGCTGTGATCCTGTGCTCACTAGCATTACTTCAGTCTCAAGAAACACAAAGCAATAATTCTGATTAATATAACTTTATACAACTTAATATATAAAATCAAAAGGCTATTTATTAAAAAATGAATCATTAAGGAACATGTGCTTGTTATAAACTGACCAATGAAGTAAATTTCATCTGACCAGTTTCCATATAATGCAACATTTCACACTATATGTAATCAAATTACTACAAGTCAGCACTTTGGGCATAAATATTGTTTTAGTGTAAAGTGAGGAAAATGTTCTGAAACCTGAAGCTTTCCCCAGGAAATTAACATATAGATGCAGAGGGAATTGAAGACGTTGTTTTCAGAAGCTTTCATTCAACTCCAGCTGTTAAGCAGCAAACCAGTCTCCTAAAAATTATGTTTATGTACTATTTATTTCCAACAACATCTAAGAAACAATCCCTGAAGACGCGCTTGATTTCATTCTCTTTTTATGGGTGTCTTTTGTTAGCATTTTATATGATTGCAGCTTTTAAAATCTAAGAACTGTGTAACAGGCTCTCAAATCTGTGAACATTTTAAGCTAACGATAAGCCTATAAAACACCACATCAGTTTCACTTTGAATTATATAAATGTCAGGGGATGGGGTTTTTGGAAAGTCCCTGTAAAATCAAAAATGTCCTTTTTCCTCTAAAATCCTGCCAACAAACATGAACACAGGCTCAAAAAAACAGCTTACTTATCTTTGTGATAACAGAGAGCAACAGGTTTAAGACTCCACACACATTACAGGCCTCTTAAATCCACACCGAGCATATCCGCTAAAGCGGAGAATCAGTTACCCACACAGATATGGTTTACCTGCATTAATGCCATCCACCTTCTTTCCATCTCAGTGCGAATCCACAAGAAATGAAGGAAAACAGAAAAAATTCCCCTCAAGCTATTTGTTAGGCTTTGGTAAAATGTGCCTCAGCTTCTCAACCTTTATATATCATCTAGGCAGAGAGAAGCTGCCGTTATCTCAAAGTTATTCACTGCTTCCTGATTTAATCCCACTTGAGAGGAAACCAACTGATTGAATCAGAGGAGATGATGAAGTAAAAAAGGCAGAAGAAAAAAGACAGAAACAGGGAGAGAGGAATAGAGGAAGTACCTGGGAGTGGAAATCTTCTCTTTATCTTCTAAAAACCACACATGTCCAGAGAGTGGAAACATACACACACATAGGAGTCTGAGTAGCCAAAGCCCCTGAAAACAATGGGCTCTGCTGATACGGCCTATCCCACTAAGCAGTGTCAACTCACCTAGGCAACATGGACTATACCACTCCTCCTGCAAACAGGGGAGGACGCCTGCACTGAAGGAGCTCCCACGGCAATTCAACGGTGTCTCAGAGAGCTTTAAAGGTCGTTTTGTTGTTCTGAGCCCGTCGTTTGCTCTCTAAACCCACTCAGATTAAAGGTCTTCCCAGCAGCAGCTTGTTGAAACACCACCAGTCCACCTTTCCCTCCTGTTGACTCAACCCACTCTGCAAAGCTGGGTCCACGCTGTGGCTTTGCAGGGAGTAATTGGATTCAAGCTCTAAGACTCTGTTGCCATTTGCAAGCAAGAAGACGAGCATGTTCTTCTGACAGGACAGGACATGGTGACACATGTAATCAAAAAGGTTATCTGTATGGGTGCATAGCGCTGTGAGAATGTATTTGTATTCCTGATTTCTTATAGGGTTTTTTTTTTTTTTGCATATTTATACACCTACATGTTTTAAGTCATGAAACAAATGTTAATATTTAGCAAATGAGTTAATTTATTAGGGAAAAAAAATCCTAAAAAATGTACCTGGGCCTGTGTAAAAAAGAAATTGCCTCCTAAAGCTAATAACATGCAAATGTGACAAATATGGAAAAACTAAGAAATCAAGAAGGTGCAAATACTTTTACCCAAAACTGTACAAAGCTCTTCTTATGAGTCCTCATTTTTATATCTACAGGCATATCGCATCTTTATTAAAGTTTAGATGCTCATCAAAAAATTAAGCAGCAACCGCCAGGGTGAAACCCTGCAGTTCTTCTGATGTCCACTAGAGGCTGTCCCGAAAGTGAACCAGTCCCTATAGACTCCCATGTTAAAAAGTCCAACTTTACAGCAGAAATAAACATGTTTACAACCTGGTACAACAAGCATTCCTCATCTCTATGGATATTTTCCACCTTCATACAAACTGTACAGGAGATCATTTAAAAAAAACAAATTTGGGGGGATTTTGTTGAGGCTTTAAGTTGGCATGACTGGTTTGATTGACAGCTGTGACAAGCAGTGGTCACTAATAAGACTTGCTGAGCTGGACCTCTGGACTTTGTCTGTGCTGATATATTTATGCTGATATGATCATTTATTATAATATTATTCTGCTTTGCTTCACTCTTCCTCTTGTGGCAGAGCCTCTCACAACACTTTTCAACCTCACACTGGATACGAATGAAATTTCCTCAGTATGGAAATCAGCTTTTGTTGCTCCTGTATTAAAAGGGGCGACTCAGCAGGGTTAACTAATTACAGACCAATATCCAATCTATCTGTGCTTGACAACGTTCTTGAAGTTCTTGTGTGTGAGCAGTTAAAGGAGTTTTCACACACCAATGACATTTTATTTGAATATCAATCAGGCTTTAGGAAAAATCACATTACTATCACAGCTGCAATGAGAGTGGTAAATGATATTACTATTGTACTTGATAAGAAACAACACTGTGCATCACTTTTTATTGATTTGTCAAAAGCATTTGACACTATTGATCGTTGTATTTTAAAACTTAGAGTCTTCCAGTCGGGACTCTCTGACAGAGCAGTGGCATGGTTCTCAAACTACCTCAACAATAGGTATCAGTGCATAAAATCTGATGTTCTCTGTTCTGACTTTGTTACAGTGCACAACGGAGTGCCACAGGGCTCTGTATTAGGTCCTCTTCTATTTATCATTTACATAAACAATCTTGCTGATGATACAGTTATTTACAGCTGTGGTTCAACTCCTGTCCAAGCCATTGACTCCTTGAAAGCCTTTTTTGCTGTCCAGCACTCATTACTTCAGCTTAAACTTGTTCTCAATGCAGACAAAACAAAGCTCATGTTGTTTTCTAAATCAAGGAAATGGGCCCAAACAATTCCATCAGTAACCACTCTTGAAGGTTATAAAATAGAGTTGGTTCACACTCTTGATTGATGACTCGCTCACCATCAAACCACATGTAAAATATGTGTCTTGTGAAAAATCTGAAGTTAAAACTGAAATGCTTCTGCTCAATGTCTTTGAATGGTTGATACTGTGTATCATGCTTCTCTGAGGTTCATCACTAACCGTAAATCTCAGACTCACCACTGTGAGTTATACTCTCAGGTAGGATGGCCTGCTTTGGCAAGTCGGAGGAACTCTCATCTATACAGTTTTATATATAAGGCAATACTTGGGTTGCTACCTTCTTATATATGTTCCCTTCTTACAATGAAACATGCTGGTCGGTATTCTCTTCGTCCGCATGGTTACTGTTTCTGTTCCATTTGCCTGAACTGAATTTGGTAAAAGAGCTTTTGTTCATTTAGCACCCTTGGCTTGGAACAAACTGCAGAACGAATGGAAAATGACTGAATTCCTTTCATTAAGTGCTTTTAAATCTAAACTACGAATCCTTGAGGACAAGTCCATAACATGCAACTGTTTCAATTAGATGCTGCCTGTTTAATTGAGTAATTTCTGTAACTGTGAGACACTTGCTGCTGCCTATCTTGGCCAGGTCTCCCTTGAAAAAGAGGTTTTTAATCTCAATGGGATCTTCCTGGTTAAATAAAGGTTAATAATAATAATTAACATTTTTCTTTATTGTTAGGTTGAGTTTTTGATTTATAATTTCAGTATCTTGAGCATTAATTCTTGTTATGTTTGAGTTCGTGTTATTGTTTGGAAGCCTGTTATGCTGATTCACTCTTCTAGTGTTGCTTTTGGATCATTAGATTTTTCATTTAGACAATTTTCATTTCTGACATGTCTGCATTTCACTGTTAGCAACATTTACAGACTTTTCAAAAGTTAGATAAAAGAAATCTGATGAGCTGCTGACCTGCAGGTTAAACTGGTCTCTTACCATCTCCCAGTAGAGCTGGCTTGACAGAAGTTTGGAGGGAGGGGCGTTTGGTGATCCTCTCGGTGTAATTTACAAGTGGTTATCTGTGCTCTGGAATAACAGCACTGGCCGGAGCCCTGCTGCCTCCACAATACCAGCTTTTGTTTAAGCCTCGGGAGCAAACAAACAGCGAGAGGCCCACGTAAGAGACTGTCAGCCTGCAGCCGACCTTCCTCTCCATCCCACAAGCTCGTGTTTGTAGAAGAAACACTGCAGGGCTTTAGCATTTTCAGGGGACAACGTGTGCTTCTGAACCACATATTACTTGTGTCTGCATTTTCTTTCTGATATATACCGTCAGACTCCAGCACTGTGGTTTTGACCTCTGACCTCCTGCTGAACTCCTGCTGACCGGCTGGCTGATGCTCAGCCCCAACAAGCTACACATGAGCCAAGAAAGCAGTCAAACATAGCAAAAACTGGTATAAAACCCCCCCAATCCTAAGAAAGTTCCTCTTTTGTTCCATAAAAAAATACAGTGGGGCAAAAAAGTATTTAGTCAGCCACCGATTGTGCAAGTTCCCCCACTTAAAATGATGACAGAGGTCAGTAATTTGCACCAGAGGTACACTTCAACTGTGAGAGACAGAATGTGAAAAAAAAATCCATGAATTCACATGGTAGGATTTGTAAAGAATTTATTCGTAAATCAGGGTGGAAAATAAGTATTTGGTCACCTCAAACAAGGAAAATCCCTGGCTCTCACAGACCTGTAACGTCTTCTGTAAGAAGCTTTTCTGTCCCCCACTCGTTACCTGTATGAATGGCACCTGTTTGACCTCATCATCTGTATAAAAGACACCTGTCCACAGCCTCAACCAGTCAGACTCCAAACTCCGCCATGGCCAAGACCAAAGAGCTTTCGAAGGACACCAGGAAAAGAATTGTAGACCTGCACCAGACTGGGAAGAGTGAATCTACAATAGGCAAGCAGCTTGGTGTGAAAAAATCAACTGTGGGAGCAATCATCAGAAAATGGAAGACATACAAGACCACTGATAATCTGCCTCGATCTGGGGCTCCACGCAAGATCTCATCCCGTGGGGTCAAAATGATCATGAGAACAGTGAGCAAAGATCCCAGAACCACACGGGGGGACCTGGTGAATGACCTGCAGAGAGCTGGGACCAAAGTAACAAAGGTCACCATCAGTAACACACTACAACGGCAGGGAATCAAATCCCGCAGTGCCAGACGTGTTCCGCTGCTGAAGCCAGTGCATGTCCAGGCCCGTCTGAAGTTTGCCAGAGAGCACATGGATGATACAGCAGAGGATTGGGAGAATGTCATGTGGTCAGATGAAACCAAAGTAGAACTTTTTGGTATAAACTCAACTCGCCGTGTTTGGAGGAAGAAGAATACTGAGTTGCATCCCAAGAACACCATACCTACTGTGAAGCATGGGGGTGGAAACATCATGCTATGGGGCTGTTTTTCTGCCAAGGGGACAGGACGACTGATCCGTGTTAAGGACAGAATGAATGGGGCCAAGTATCGTGAGATTTTGAGCCAAAACCTCCTTCCATCAGTGAGAACTTTGAAGATGAAACGAGGCTGGGTCTTCCAACATGACAATGATCCAAAACACACCGCCCGGGCAACAAAGGAGTGGCTCCGTAAGAAGCATTTGAAAGTCCTGGAGTGGCCTAGCCAGTCTCCAGACCTCAACCCCATAGAAAATCTGTGGCGGGAGTTGAAAGTCCGTGTTGCTCGGCGACAGCCCCAAAACATCACTGCTCTTGAGAAGATCTGCATGGAGGAATGGGCCAAAATACCAGCTACTGTGTGTGCAAACCTGGTAAAGACCTATAGTAAACGTTTGACCTCTGTTATTGCCAACAAAGGTTATGTTACAAAGTATTGAGTTGTATTTTTGTTATTGACCAAATACTTATTTTCCACCCTGATTTACGAATAAATTCTTTACAAATCCTACCATGTGAATTCATGGATTTTTTTTTTTTCACATTCTGTCTCTCACAGTTGAAGTGTACCTCTGGTGCAAATTACTGACCTCTGTCATCATTTTAAGTGGGGGAACTTGCACAATCGGTGGCTGACTAAATACTTTTTTGCCCCACTGTATATTAAAAAAAAAAAAAATATATATATATATATATATATATATATATAAAGAAGTATCTGCCATTTTTGCTGTTACAGTACCTTCGGACCACCAAGGTCAGGGTCTTGTGGGAGCTCTTCACCAGGCATATGGCCTCTTGCCGAGAGCCGCTAAGGGGAACTGAGTTCACACTCACAATCTCATCGCCGACCTGAAGACGGACCGCCGCAGCCACGCTGCCATCCTCCACCTGGGCAACACGAGGGTAACACACGGAAGTTACTGCATAACAGGCCACTCTGTGACCCAAACTTGTGTGTGGTTTTTAGGGCTCCACAGAATCACAATATCACTAAATGCATCACTTGGTAATCTCTTTTAGTTTTCACCATTATTACATTTGGCAAAGGTTGCAGTCACTTGGGTGAAACTAGTCACAACTAAATATACCTCTTTGGTTGCTGGTAGGTCGCTTCAGTCAGCAGTAGCTTCCATGGAAGACGCTGACTCAGTGGTAGTAAAATTGTGAAATGTATAAACCAAACTGGAAACTGTTTGCCTTCAAAGTTAAAGTTGCACCTTTTGTCATGTATTGGTTGCAACAGTAGCAGACTACCTTTACTCTGAAAGTGAACAATCTCTGTTTTTGGTCTGTGTTAAACTTTTTCAGTTTTCACACTATGTAAACTCTGGGTGGCAGTGGCAACCTGCTAGCAACCAAACAACTCTCTATGTTACCAATTTCCCTTGACAACAGTCAGCAACCACTCAACAATCACTCAGGCAATACATGTTAGCTCAGTGGCCAATACACTGACCAGTCTCTACACCTCACCGCGGAAATTTTCAATATGTTATCTTCAGTATGTTAAGGTTAAAAAAAAATCCTGCAGGAATACACCAATCAGAGCACCAACACAAAACCTGACACACAAAGCTGTCCAAACAGAGAGTGTGACAAACTGAACTCAAACTTTGTCTAAAAACAACATATTCATATTCAGGTATCAAATATCTGTGTATCTGACGACTGCTCCACCTTTACTTTCTCCATTACAACGAGCAACGTCCATCTTTTACATACACCTATGGTTTGGTTGAACATTGCTGCACCTTTGGCACCATCCCCTGGATAAAGTTTACCATTGTAGTACAGACTTATTATTATTATTATTTCATAGGCAACAATAGAAAGACACGCATGATTAAACCACCTGATAGAACCAGCAAAAAAATCCCAGAAACATCACACCAACTTATATTTTCCTATTTTCTTTTATCTTTCAGGTGGATGGTTCACTCAGTTAACTGTTTCATTATCCAGGAGAACCTGTGTTGGCTGCAACCCGAGTCCTCTGATTAATATTAAAACCCTGAGCCACCTGTAATCTGAGGTACCCTGAGATGTACCTCTTCACGCAGCAGCAGATGGAAAAGGCTGCTGCTGCCCCGCTGATCAGCAGGCAGACAAAAGCTTCAAAGCTCTCAGGAATATGACCCTAAATTTCCAAGTAATTTGAAGTTAAGTTACTCTGCAACCGCTGAGGGCACATTTCAACCTCAGGTGTAACATCTCACACTGCTTTCAGCAGCTCTAATTAAAGTCCAATGATTCAGGCACAGACAGGGTTTAAATTCTGCACCAGACATCTAACTGAAATGAAACAGATCAAGGGGATTCCTGTTCATCAGTCCATCCTTCCCATTCCAAATCTCAAATATTACCCGTTACAGTGTAAGGAAACTGCAAAACTGTGCTCTGACACAAGAGTTTGACATATTCTCCAATGCGTTGAATATCTACAGCCAATATACAAAAGTATTTCTTAAAAATTAAGGGCCAGAGTTACTAAGTGTGGCAGACTAGAGGTTTAAAAAACAAACTTTGACACCAAATACACCAGAAATCATTTAGAAGATGTGCTGAAGAATGTAAGCATTATTGACCATCAGAAAACACTCTTACTGTGAAAACACTCTTACTGTGAAAACACTCTTACTGCGTCACATGCATGTGTTTTCTGCATGCCCTGTGAGGCTTGCAGGTGTTTATTACTGTAAATACTGCAAACTATGAAATACTGAAAAGAAAAAGGATGTTTCTGCTGAATAGGTTACTAATTATTTAAACAGAATAACAAAAAAAATCTTAAAAACCAAGAAGTTAGCATTTAGTCAAGTTTAACAGATGTACAAATTATGCATTCGAAACTGTTAATTCGATTCTTTTCTTAATCAAATCATATTTTAAATGCAGCTACAATGGGTGACGCTAAACGTCCACACACTCCTTGATAACACATCACTCCACTCAAGAGGGTAAATGTAACATACAGCTTAGCCATTCATTTCCTATTTAGGCACTGCACATTCATAAAATAAGAATAATTAGTTTTACTAGCTAGTATATTGGGAATGTATTGTTCAAACAAGACATTTGAACATCTGGTTAAACATTTCAGACATTAATTAAAAAAAACTTCAGGTGTGTCTGACTCCCATCAACAGCTGTATTTTAAAAACTATAGTAATATAGTTATATATAATATGATATGTAACCGATCTACTACCAGTTGTGATGTTGCAGAGCTCTGTGTGTATGCACTGCTGAGAAAGGATATGGAGATGTGCTTGGAGGCAGAAACATAGTTAAAAACCTGAAACACTTAAACCCAGTGTAACAATTATCTGTAGTGCCAGTCCTCCCAAATCTTTCTGGTAACACCATCGACCTTTGTTGTTCCATTTGAATAAACACTCCTAGCAATAACTATTGTAATCACGCACAAAAAAAGACATTTTACTGCATTCATTACAGTGCAATTTGCAATAAATTAACTTTATGTTGTGTTTTTATTATTCATTTAAATACTCTCCTCCCTAAAAATGTATCTGACAAATACATACACGATCAGTCCATGCCTTTCTGGCTCAAAATGGACGCTACCTAGTTTAACTAAATCCTGACGGCAGTCCTTTAACACCAACAGACGGGCAACTGAATCTGCCCTTCACAGGTAAATAAGGTTAATGAGTAAAAAAAATGATTACATGTTCTTTTTAAATCACTGTACAAAAAGCACAAAGTTCTGCGTGTTACCTTTGTGATGATCAAGGGTTCTCTGTGTTCAGTGCCTCCCCTCAGTGTGAAGCCCCACGGAGCTCTGCCTTGGAGCAGCACCTCCACCAGCTCTTTGTGCTCGTCTTCCTCTACGTTCTTCTCCTTTACTGTCCCTCTCCATTTGTCCACCTCTCTCCACCACTTCATCTCCCCTGTTGAGAGCTTCAGGTCATCTCTGTAGTCCACAGCATGCATGACGCCTCTGGTTCAGTGAGCTCCATCAACACCAGCTCACTCTAAGGAAAGACGGAGCATTTATTGACAGGGGCACCACCAAGGGGGGCCGGGGGGGCACGGGCCACCCCCACAAAGTTTGTTGGCCCCCTCTGGGCAAGAATGTCCTATGTTGGTAATAATTTTGATAAACGTGAGGATAAGTGAGAGGAAGACACCGTACGATGAGTTGAAACCTTAACTTGTTATTTATTTTTGCATAAACAATTTTTGTCATTCGTATTGTGTCACTTTATATGTCCCTCACAATTTCCCATCACCGCTCCCCTGTATTTTATTGGCCCCGATATGGCCACCCCAATGAAAAATGTTCTGGAGGTGCTCCTGTTTACAGAGCCAAACGGCAATAATTAAATAGCTGTTAGCTGTCTGCTAGGCTACATCTAGCCACTGAATAGGATCGCTGGACTCTGTTTGTGTCTTTGTTGCATTTTCAATGAAGTTATTTGACAAATAATATGAATTTTATTTGTGAAGTTTGAGAATGTCTGAAACTGGTTAGCAGGTAAATGGGTCTATGTGTTATAGCTGTACAGTTTATAGGTGCAATTTGCTAACCAAGCTAGCATTAGCTGATAACTTAGCACATCACCCACTTGTTGACGTTTGGTGACTTTTGGCTCCAACATGGCAGTAAGTAAACATTAACATTATAATTACCATCTTTTATATACAGTCTATAGTTTTATGATAAAGTCATAAAATTGTCATTGCTAATGATTTACACTGAAAACCTTTTAAATACAGTGAATGTGATGTATTACTGGGGGGGGGGGGGGGGGGGGTTGTTACTACGATTAAGGCATCTAGTTTTTTTTTTGTTTTTTTTTTAAACGGCTGTTTACATCCAGCAGTTTCCAAACAGTTTGAAAACCCTGCTCAGTGATGGTTTTTAAACATTTAACACTAAAGTGTCATAGGAATGTTTACCCAGAGCCTAAATCAGTGATAAAACAAGCTGTTCCAACAACACACAACCAAAGCTTGTTGTGGCCAGGTTGCCACACCCCCATAGAATATGATACAACCTTAAATTGACAGGCAGCATCTTCACTGTTACAAATGCTGACATACATCAGCCTTGTGTTTTTATGTTTTTAAATATGTTTTAGATATACAATATATCGCATATTTTACCACTATATAAATGTGAAAACACCACTAACCATATTACGGCAGATAAAAATCAATTATGATTGTATTAGAAATTAAAATGAGCTAAAGTTGAAGAAAGTTGAAAATTTAACCCTTATTTTATGATTTATATAATTTCGACACCTTTGACTTACTGTAAACGAACCTTCTCTCCACAGCCTCCAGCAGGTGATGGTGTCGCTCTGCTTTCTCCAGTTTTTCTTTTAACCTGAAGAAACTCGAACCGCTGCGGCTTTTCAGAAAACTTCAACCCTCCTCAGAGACTCAATCATCTCTCCCTTGGTCTTCTTACACCTGTCATATGATGTCACTACGCCCCCTAGCGGCGGCGTCTCACCGTTTGATGCCTTCACTTGCTGCTGTAAACTTCATTCTCCAATGAACCTTTCATTTACTGACATTTGCTGGCGTTTACTGACCCGTCTGACTGAACCTAAATGCACCACAAATATTTGATTTTCTTTATTTTTTTTTCTTTTTACTTTAAATCTGCAAGTTTCCTTTTCTGTTCTTAAACCTTAGTCATGAAGTAAATATTTAAGTGATTATTTTCTTATTAGCTCCATCCTTCCTTTCGCTCAGCCAGGTGCAACAGCTCATTGAGAGTTTTAACTGCAGACTATTTTGCATATTTAGGTTTGTGACAACTTGTTTTAAAAAGATGATTCCATAATTTTATTCTTATGATTTTGGGAAAAAAAATATCTGTGATTAATAACAATATTCTACATTATTCAAGATACTCTATTTTATTATACTCTTTCAAGGTCGTCTTCCATTTTGGATATAATTTACAATAAAGGTGACAAATGAACCCACATTTACAGACCAAGTGTGGCAGAAAGAAAAGCTCAGCGTGTCTCTCTTCATCAGCAAGACTACGCAAAAACTAGCAGGTAGAGTTTTACACATTTCTGGTCCTCAAATGCAGCAACACAGCCTGATGGTTAGATCTCAAAGTGGGAAACTCAGAGCTGGAGGCACGCTTTTTGCAGGGGGAAAAAACATCTTTGTTAAGTGCACCTGCCACCTGCCTATGCAATTTTAACAAGAGACTAAATAAGTGTGATGAGTTTACTTCAGTTCACTGCACAGTCACCCACGTGGATATGTGTCACCCGTGGACGCTCTGCTCCAACAGCGGGACAAAGACGTTTGGGTCAGAAACCCCCGTGAAGCACAACAACAGTCAGGACATCTGCACGCGGCTTCAAATTGAGCTGAAACCTCCCTGCTAAGTCACGCTTTCTGTTCTCATGCTTTAATTTTGGCTGACGGCGCCAAACTTTCCTGATTATTTACACACTATTGGACCAGTCAGTGACTTTCTCCAGATTTGTCCTCCATGGAAGGAGGCTGAAAGTTATTCTGTTTATATAAACTGTTTAAATGCATGTTAAGGCTAAACATGGGCAAAGTAAAAAACAAAACACGAGGTCAGGGGATGTACAAGTCCTCGCTCTGAGCCAAAATCCAGGATTCAGACTGCTTGAAAGGCTCCTGAGTTTTTTCTACACTGGCTCTGTGTGATGTCATAGAGGGGGGAGATATCCCTAATATGGTCAGCTCAGGCACAATAAACTCAGGGCTAGGAGTCAAAACTGCTTGTTTCAGACAGAGGATGAGCCGAGGAGGGTTCGAGCTACTCTAAAAGAGTAATGAAAGGACATAGAGCTGGCAATAAGCACAACTGATTTTCCACCACTGTCATTCACATCATAAATTCCACCTCTTACTGTTCATCTGCAAAACTGAAAAAAGTATTACAACCAAACTTTCATCGAGCAGTTTTCAGATCAAAGCTCTAAAACAATGCTCACCGTCTGATTGGCAGCTAAAAACACAGAAATCTCCCCGAGGAGGTGGCGGAGACTAAAAATTAGTGCCATGACAACCCAGTTTTGCTTTAGATGTTTACAGTATTTTTTTTTTAAACTTACAGTATATATCTGACACAAGAACAGGAGAACAGAGTCGTCAGAAAGTCGCTAAACAGCATAAATGCATGTAAATGTTTCTTGTGTGCCAATTCTGAAAGTGATGGAGTCACAAAGACAAGGTGCTTCACAGCAGAGGAAACAGCTCAGTCGAATGAGAGGTCGTTCAGAAAACTGTATTTGATTTTTTCAAATGCTCCATATGACCAGTCATATTCAGAAGCATGACTGCGGTGTTTATGGTAATGTATAGGCAGCTTGTTAATTTTTGAATCAAAATGTTTGTAAGAGCATGTTATATAACAACCTGTGGTATTTTCTTGTTGACTAAAAGCATCCCAGTAAAGCATTTCACATGTCAGGTCCTTGATGAGATTGAGTTTGACAAACTGCAGGTGTAGTTTTCAGATTTTACATAATAAGGTATTTTGAGACTGCAGTCGTTACAAACTGTCACACAATAAAGCTGATTCATTTTTTATGGATCCTTTTGTGGATCTTCCTGAACTTAACACACCTTTAAATTTCTTATTTTTCCTGACCAACAGTGTTGGTTCACATCACTGCAACGATGTAGTGGTATACAGCACTGTGCAAAAGTGCAAAAATACTCATTTCTTTCTGTTTTACGTCCAATTAGACAGGGGGTTGACTATCCTGTCAATCATTCAAGCATAAAAAGGCACCTAACTTAAGGATGAACAGACAACAAAGAATTTATTTAAACTGTATCTTTTGGTAGTTTAGGAATCACCTTGTTGGTATAAAAATGCCATTTATTTCTGTCAACCTGTGTTATTGTTAGCATGTTTCATAGATTCAACTAAAGAAATTGGTAAAAAAAAAAAATAATAATTATGTGTTTTTCTGACAGGCTGCTTATAATAAACTACTGTTAGCAGAAAACTTAACATATCTCAGGATGGTGTGCAGCGTATCTCTAAAAAGTTGAGGAAACTGGACAAGGGGAGGACAAAAGCAGAAGTATCAAGCCTAGCAATGTATATTGATGTCCCTAAGTAAAAGGAACATAATCCAGCAAAGACCTGACACAGATCCCAAACAGATCCTAGATTTCCTAGATCCTAGTATAACAACGAAAGGCAGAAATATCCAAAGAAGAGCTTTGAATGTTGTTCAGGAAGCATGAAGAACTATTCCTGAAGACTACTTTCATATTCCTGAAGAAATTATATATTTCCCTTTTTCCTAGTACCATATAAGGAAATTAGGAGTATCACAAGCCTTTTGCACAGTACTGCACTTTAGTATGTGTCAGGACGCTGGAACTTCTCAAAGCTAATTCTGCTGATCACAAATAAATACTGAAGTCACAAAGCTCAACGAAGAGAACACGGCAAAGAAATTATGTACCAAAATGTGACAGTACTTTATGAGGCAGTGATTACATTCCACGTTTAGACTCAGAATAAAGAGACTATATTCATTTATGACAAATCTTCACTCCAAATTACCCCACGATAGCCTTTTCTCCTGCCTCCAGTTAACACGTGACAAAGTCTCTGCACACAATCCACCACGACAAAAATACAACAGCAAAATAAAATTCCAACACTGAATAACACCTGCAACAACGTCCTCAAAAAAAAAAGGGAAAAAAAGAGCAACTCTTTTCCTCTCAAATGAGCGCTGGAACAGGGAGAGGGACAAAATGCCAGATCAGAGTCATTCAGTTCATGTTTTTCAAAATAAAGGCGCACGTGGAAGATGCCCTGCAGGGTTTGCTTTGGTCAAGGCTCATATCAGGACACGATTTCATAAAATAGGACAGGAAGCAGCAGGGGTCCATCTACTGAGTCTGAAAGTCGTGTTTTGTGTGAAAGTTGAGTTAGGATGGCAGAAAATTCCAGACATTTGCACATATGATTATCTGATATTACTGTATTTAGACCCCCATAGTGAGTCCACCAAAGTACAAAGTGCTGATTAAGTTAAAAATGCATTTTTATATGCATACAGAACATTTAACAAACACTGGAGATATGAAAGTAACATTAACAATAATACAGATTTCTGAACGTGCACAATACTGTAACTGAAAAGCAACAGCTGGATAAGCCATGTTTTTCTTCAAAGGCGGCCTTTTTCTGATTTCCTGCTATATTTATCCCATTTCAATGGTGAATGTTCATATAAAACATGGCCAAGTTTGAATTAATGCAGTTAGTATGTAAGTAATCGAAGAGCCAAACTCTGTGGCTTCAGCCAGTTAAACTACTTACAAATCCAAGCTCTGCAAAGCACTCTGTAAATAACAATTAAACATGATGAAATTAGTTTTAACCTACAAAACTAATTTCAGCAAAGATGCCTTCATCAGGGAGTTACACAGGGGTCCTTCATCTGCTCAACCATCTTTTAAATAAAACTTTTATGGTCCAAAGTTTGACTTTGAGTTTGTGATTGCTGTTAAATTTCAGCTTCACATTTACCATGAAAATGAATCAGGATCTTTAATTTGGGACAGAGTCATTAAAAAATGACTAATTTTGATCATCTTCAAATTGCATAATAAACTAATGGCCCAACGTTTGGACATATAAAATGACTGCTGTGAAATTTCATCTTTATATGGCAATTACTTACTTTTAGATATTTACTTCTTTTTAAAAAAAAATATTTTAGGCTTTTATTGTTAATATTTTGAGATATTCATGTTCAAACATTGCCTCACAGTTTAATGTGCGAAAAGGCCTGAAAGTGGGTAAACACACCAATAAAAAAAAAGATAGATATATGAAAAAAGATATATGTGTGTAAGACTGCATCTTCTGTTATTTTCTGAAAAAGTGAATATATTAACAGTGATTATCTCAAAAGGCTTAAAGATTATACTAAAAACAATAGCTTATATTCAATAAGTCTTGTATAACAATATAGTCAATGACTATTTGTAAAGGTTGTGTAAAAACTGTTATGGTTTAAACTTCACTATGTGATTAGCACTCCTCATGGAGCAGTTTAAAAAAAGCTCTACAAAGCTAACAGCAGACACACACACACACAGTTAGAGAACATAGTGCAGCATTTAGCACCTAAAAATACAGACATTTTCCCAGAGGAGACCAAAAACTGTGCTAAAAGAGTTACTTGTAATACTATACTTTTACTAACCTTTACTCTTGTATTCAGTTTTATATATATATTAGATATATTTAGCATTTAATATATTTAGATTTTTGTCTAAATGCTCTTTTTGCACATTTGAAATTGTCTTTCTGTTGAAATACATTTTTAAAAAAAATTTGGTTGCATTGCTTCATTTTACATTCGGACATAAAATGAATGAGCTTCTTACTCTGTATCTACTGAATGTGTTAAATGCTTAAAATGCTTAAATGCTGTGTTAAATTGTTTTTACTGTTTGAATTTACAGGTTTATAGCACAGCAGTTACATATATAAAAAGTAAGCAATCATTATATGAATAAATTTGTGCGACTTTTGAGCATTTTTGGGTTCGCTGTTGGTTTGTTTTTGATGCGTGTTTGCATCCTGTTTGGTCAATTTTTGTTTGGATTAGAACACAAAGACCAAAACTGAATAACTGAAATGACTTATTTCATTGTTTTGGATGTTTTTTAGCATCTTCGGAACCTGTTTATTGGCTGCTTTTCTTAAACTACTAAATCAAACTGGAAAAAAAAAAGTGCAATATTTGAAATCTTTGCATCATTTCTGTTAGACGTTTCATCCTCACGGATGCCTGATATCCTCAAGAGCAGCCACAGTGGTCAACCACCATGGAGTGGATCTTTCCATAGATGATCTGCTCCTTGCGGTTGAAATAGAGCATGTTAATGGGCGACATCTTGGTGGGCGTGCAGCAGGGCCCAGCTGTACCCCGTGGGTTAGCCTTGTTCACCAGGTGTGCATGTGGGTACTGCTGCAGGTGCAGGAACTCACACTCCCCTGAGCAGTAGTTTGCTCTGTAGCGTTTGGGCGCGATAATCCAGTCCCACCCAAACTCCTCAAAGTCAACGGTGAGTGGGTATCTACAGCAGCGTGTCTCCACAGACTCTTCATCACAGTTGAGGCCCGAGTCACGACGGGATCTCTTGAGGTTGTCAAGGATCTTGACCTCGATGAAGGGTTGCTAGGAAGGAGTTGTAAATGGAAAATTAAACAGTAATGCATAAGACAGCCTGGAAGGTTTATAGTTTATAGTGCCTAAACGTAACCTTGTAGTTTATAGTGCCTAAACATGACCACATAGTTTTTGGTGCCTCACTTTATTAAGTAATAATTTTGTTTCATTGTAAAAATTATCATAGGTACTGAGCTCACTTGAAATTTAGCCAATAATTAACCAGTGCTTAAGTGTAATGCATAAAAATAGCTGCTACTGCAAACCAATACTTATAGAGTCATAGAGGAAATAGACTCACCAGTCCTTCCTCTCCAGGCTCTGCTGAAGTAACGGCCAGATCTTGTCCTTTGGAGTCGTAGGCGTTGATTTCTATGCCGTAGTTGGTTTCTGGTTGACGCAGCCAAGCCTGCAGCAGAGACTTGATGTCGATGCTCTGCCAGGAGCCAGCACCAGCGTCAGTGTCAACTTTCAGGGAGCGAACCCGGACGCGGGTGCTGTTTCCCTCCTTGCCAGGTTTGAGGCGGGAGACCTGCAGGAAGACGGTGGTAACCACGTCAGCAGGCCGCAGGTGAACCCACAGCTGAGCGGTCAGGATGTTTTTGGGCTGAATCTTTGGACTGAGACTGAACAGACAACAGGACAATTCGTCCTGGGCGATTGGATTGTCTGGAAGAAGTGAGTCATATAAAAAAAACAAACAAACAAAAAAAAACATTATGCTGTTGCATTAGAAACATTTTCACATAAACTTGGTTGTCATGCATGCAGACATTCACGAAATGATATTATTATAATTATTAAAAATATTTATTAAAACTGGAAATTCTGTTTTTGCTGTGCCACTAAAATATTTTTAGTGGCCCCCCATGTGGCCACCCCTATGAAAAAATTCTGGAGGTGCCCCTGATCATTTGAATGAAGTTATTCCAGTTAATGCTGTCAGTCAATTGTTTTGTCTCCTTTTTGGAAGACTAAATGAACAGATTTGGAGAAATTCTGTAGCTAGAATTTAATGATGATTTAAGATATGAGTGGTATTAGCATAACTCCTTAAATGTTTAATTTGTCCTTTAATAATGGTATTTTGCATCACCATAACTTCTAAATTCATCAACTAGTTAATCTAAGATTAAAATTCTCCAGATTAAAACGACAGAAATCTGGTGCTAACCACCCCGATTGAGCATGTGAAGGCTGGGAGGCTCCCTCAAACGCTCAACACCAGTAATACCAAATACAAATCCTCATTAAAGATAATTGTTGGTCACCTGCCATTAAGATATCATATAAACATTTACGGCCTTAAAGTCGTAGCTCAGGTCTGTTTGGTTGTTTGCGCCTCAGCAGTGTCCTATTTTACTGCGCCTTTACGCACAGGATTTACGCACAAAAAAGTGCAAAACAATTTATTTATTTATTCATGTATTTATTTATTTTAGGTATAAACCCCTCAGTGGTTTGTTTAGTTACGCGTTGTTGCCATTGTGATGATGGTCTCCGTGGTTGCGTGGTCCTCGTCCTCCACCCGCGGATCATACTGGTCCAGCAGCTGTGTCAGAGGGGGCGCTTTGGGGATCAGCTGGCGGATCATATCGCGACTGATGTTGGGCGCCTGCTCCAGCCGCAGGATGCTGAGGATTTGCGACTTGATGCTGTGGAGCCTCATCTGCTTGCTGTGCTCCCGGAAGTCGCAGGCCGAACACTGCTCTCCGCTCTCCCCCAGCAACCTGGAGGTCTGGTTAATCTCCATGGCAAAACCCGAAGAGGAAAAGAAGATAACGGAAACGCTCAGGCAGAGCGAGAGGAGCATGCTGGAGAGAAGAAGTGAGCGCAGTGACGCCGTCTGATGTGAGCCTGTCCCCCCAGGACTTTATGATTGGCTGCTTTTTTCTTTTTTTTTTAAGAAGTGACATTTAAAGAGGTAGGACAACTTTTCAGATGTGAAATAATCAAATACGTTTGACTGAAGTGTGTTTATAACAAGGTTTAAAAAGGCAAGGCGGGACAAATGAAGCAATGTCACACTACAGTGTGATACAGCCTAAACACAGAGATATAAACATCTCTAAACGTCTCAGTCATGCACACAGCTAAGTCAGCTAGCTGGATCTCTTAGAATAAGCCTTTTCTTTCTTTTGGTAACATCAACACAGAGGGAGTTTTAAAAAGTGAACTGACAGTTGCGCATTGCATTTTCCTCTCCAAGACCTATTGTTTGTATTTTGTTTTGTTTTGCCACCAGATGGCGCCGCTGACTCTGTGTCTACATTCTGAGCTGCACAAACTCCCACTCTACAGGACTCTGAAGGCACCATCACCTGCTCATGTTTTCATTTTACTCGAAGTTGTTGCTTCCTGTTTGCTGAGGCTTAAAAATCACTCTCAGCTGTAAGTGTTAACTGGAAAGCTAAATACAGTTTAGTTTGCGCTTGTTGTTTATTAGATGACACATACAGAATGATATAACACTATGTTGTTGTTTTTATTTTAAAGAGAATCTATCCTGCTCATTTCTAGCTACACGATTCTATTCTTGGACTCTCCTAGGGTAGCTTTGCATGAATCACAGTTCAAAATAATCCTTCTTTTTCTTGCATTGGGCCCCAGTGTTGCCCCTCAGTTCAACCACTTTCTTCTGATTGACTGCCCCTCACAAACAGAAGGTTTCACACATAGCCAGAGCACTCACATCCTAATCCTGTTTTGTCAGGTAACTCCTGCATCTGCATCGCAGCCAAATGTCTTGTAACGTCAGTGCCATTGATGCACTGGCAGTGGCAGCATCAGTCACACAGAAAATAACAGTCCCTTTTTAAAAGGTGTTAAAAGCTCATGATTTAGGATGAAACACACCAATCCACCAAAGTAACGAGCTGGCAGTGACAGATCCAGATCTAAATGCTCAGTTTCATACTGTTTTTTTCTACTCTCGGCCCTGTATGATGTCATAGTTATTCCTAATATGGTCATCTCAGGCACAGAAGCTCCATCTGCAGCTCACACACTCTGCTAAGAAAGTTGGTTTAAAGGGTGAGGAGCTGAAACAGCTTGTTTCAGACAGAGGATGGCCCAAGGAGCTAAACCAAGGCCCAGTGTAAGATAAAGAAGGATTATTCTGAATTCATTCACCAGCTGATTCATGCAAAGCTACCATGAGTCCAAGAATAAAAGCATGGCACTGGTAACGAGCAGAATAGGTGCACTTTAAGGGCTTTCAGGGGGTAAACAGTTTGTTTTGGGTGGTGTCCAGCGATTCGCTCCTCCCACAAACCAGCAGCAGGTGGAAACTGGTTCAGCAGCCTGGTTATCAGCAGCTCTGGAGGTTGGAGAGGAACTGCAGCACAGGACAGAGGGTAACTTGAAAAAAATAATTAAATTTTCACATTTTGTAATATCACTGTGTGTTGTAGAAGGCTCTTATTTTGATTTGCCACCCACGTGTGTATTTTTAATGCCTTCAAATGCCTTATTTAGTCCAAAGTCTGACAGAAACTTTATATGTGACTGTGTATGAAATTTCTCACCTTTTAAAAAGGCTTGTTTTCTCCAGTGTTTCGTAGAGCCCGGTGTCTCTGGTGTTGCTGTTGTCGGATAAAGAGAGGTTGTAAGGTGATGATATCTTTCTCCAGAAAGGATAAACAGCTCTTGTTGGGTCAAACACCTCCTGGAAGTGTTTAAAACCAACATGTCTTTGTTCTGCTGACTGTGTCTGCAGACATGAAGGTCACCAGTAGAAACTCGTGCTGCTGAAGATTCAACAGCTCCGTCAACGTCTCTGTGAAATGGGATGTAACAGGTCAAGATGCTGGTTTGGAGGCCGTTCTGACAAACCGGATGAGGGCATCACCGATGAGGCTGAGGGGTTTCTGAAGCATGCAAGCGACTCTGAAGCTGTTGCAGGCTCAGCTGACGGCAGCTTCCGGGATCCCCCTCCAGCCAGCAGAGCTCTGTTGGACTTTGCTCAGAGGATGTCGGAGGACATTGTCGCTCAGGCTCTGCATCTCTGCTGGGAGGCGGCGATCCGATACCACGAGCTGCCTTTCATTGACAGCAATGCCGATTATGTTAATGAACCAAAACATTTCTTTACTTGAAATCTGCCTGAACATCCACCCAGGCTGCATGAAACAGGTGAAGTTCAGATCTTAGTTTCTGTCCACAGCAAAAATCTGAGGTGTGGATTATTTTAAGACATTACAACATGTGTCCACAAAACTTTGTGCTGCAAAACAAAAAGACCACTTCTGAAACCTTTAAAGTTATAGTTTAAAGAGTGTACAGGAGAATTAGATTATGACCACTAAAATCCAGCTCCAGGTACATTTTACTTCATGCATTCTCATTAGAGCCATCCTGGGTTAAAAAGAGAAAATATGCACGAACAAGGCAGAGCGTCATTCAATCTTTCATCATAAAAGGCAAAAGAAAAGAAATAAATGCATCTATCAACACATTACCCGTGTCTGAATGTAGATGCACTTTCTTTACTACATTTATGGTGCTCAAGGTGGTGATAAAAGGTAAACAGACTTAAAAATATATATATATATAAAGTGAATGTGACATAATTAATGTTGTTTCTCAGTACAATAAAGACATATTATTCATTGCTCAACTCATCTTGAGTACCGGATCTGGAAATGTTTTTATGTTGTTTATTTGGTCATAAACTTTTTTTTCTTTTAAATTTTGTTGAATTCAATTTGTGGGATAACAGCAGAACTATTTTTTCTTTCTTTCATTTTTAATTACTTATTTCAACATCAGGTGAACTAAGTCTTTGTACTTTGACACTAAACTCACCTCGAGACATCTTTATCCTGGCTCCTGTCATATCTCTTACATGTGTTTTGACAACAAACAGCTGCTTCGATGTCAAGACTCAGAAACACGGTGGCACAGAGGAAACCAGGAACCAAAAACAAGTCATGTGAAATCAGAGGATTCAACAGGAAATAAATACAGGATTTTAACATTGAGCTAACAATAGGCATGATTTCAGGCTCTGCGGTGCACGAATACACTGAAAACTTAAATTTACTTCACTTAAGTAATTTATAAAACTACCTGTTATAAAAACAGGAAACACAATTGTTTTTGTTTTGTTTTTTTTTAAAAATCTCTCAAATTATATTGTTTAAAACTAAAATTTGTTAAACCAAATTCACATTTTACTACTATTATATTTTTCTGTTCGGGAATGCATTTAAATAACTGTAATTTGACATCTTAATAATTAATAATTAAAAAGAAAAACTTTTTTGTAAAACACTTATTCACAGATAACAACACCAATAATAGTGTTAAAAATATCATTTCCATTAAAGAGCCTCCAAGAACATTAAAATATTATTTATTTTTAATTTAGTAAACCTACATTGAGAGGCAAATATCATAATATTGCAGAAACAGCACATAACCATCAGAATATAATAAGAGTGAAGTAGAACAGCACATTTTATTCATTCATTATAAATGACTTTATAATTTACTGCTCTAATGTATAATAAAACACTTTGTTTGGTTTTCTAAAATGTCAAATGAAAATCTTCAAATATTTGTTAAAAGCTTTAAAGTAGGTGCAGCACAGTGCTGTAATGTGTGCTAATGTTTGCCTTCAGTATATAATTGAATAGCACCAGAAGGAACATGACACAGAAACTTAGTAAAAGTACATCAAAATCCTCAGTACAAGAACTCTACTAAGATTTGTAAACAAAAGCATAAATCACTGAATACACATTTTTATTCTTGAATAATTTCATGCTAGCAAGAAAAAAAAAACACTGAAAAAGTTGTGACAGGAGCGTATTTACCGCCGTGTTATCAAACAGCTTGCTACTGTCAAATATGTCTGTATTTAGAGAAACCCTTTTATTGATTCTCCTGAATCTCATATTCAGTGCTGTGCACAAGTCCTGAGCAACCCTCCAGTTCTTTATATTTTGCTTTAGAACTTTAGAAATGAGCAATAGTTGAGCAGACTGGATTTGAATTATCTGGACCCTGTAAATAAAGGTTGAGGTCACAGTGTGCTGGGACAGCTCCAGAGGCCGGGCTGGTATTAATGATGACTTCGAGGCCAGGATCAGGAGTATGTTGTTAGCTGTAATGTACAAAAGAGCTATCAGAGCTACATGTGCAGTCTGTATCTGCATGTTAGCGTGCACACTGTCAGTAAAGCATCAAAGTTTTAAAAGTTGGTTTCTGCTCATTTGAGAAATCCGCCTCTTTCTTGTTTTCTTTCATGAGAACTGAAATTGTTGACCTTTGACCTACAAATATGTGCATTCACCAGCAGTCAATGAGCTCGACCTTCTCAGAGTTTCTGTGGACGTGAAAGTCCAGTGAGAGCTGAGCGCACGTTGACTTCATGTTTCACATCAGCAGCCTGGACTGTGAACATACACAGAGACACACGCGTCTGCACTTAGAGTGTGGATTCAAAGGAGGATGTTTTAAATATTTCAGTATTTAATATGTTTAGTTTAATGTTTGAGTTGTACAAATAAGAGTACAAATAGTTACACTCTCATTTCCACACGTGATTATCCCTGTTTACTTTGTCACGCTCTGCCACCTCACCTGCGTCAGTTTGGTGGGCGGAGCCAAACCAAATCCACACGGCACCCTTAACTGACCCTGCAGCTCCACCCAGAGGTGGAGTGACAGACCTGATCGTTTGTGCTTGAGAGACCTCATCCAGGGAAATGAGCACGTTCATGAAAAGATGCTTTTTTAAAATTTTTGAGTTTGTTTCACAGGCTTTTCTTTGTTGTTCTTTACTTACCCCAGAGTATCAACTGGATCTTGTCATTTTCTTCCATGTTTCTTTTAAAGCTTTTTAGTTTTTTATTTTATTTAAATTGTATTTTGTTTTAGATTTAGGTCACTAGAGCTCATTGATTGACTATTGTACATTTTATTCAATAAAAAAAAATCCAGCAACTTTTTAAAAATTGTAGTAGTTATTCGTTATTCTATTTATGACTTGTTTTATATTTTATTGTAGTCTATACAGCATCATTTTTATTCTATTTTTTACTTAATGTAAATGTATTAATTTATTATACTAAATTATTTTATTTCTAACTTCATTTTAATATATTATCATCATCATCATCGTATTGATTTTTTAAAAGATTTTCTCCCAGTGTAACTTAATATTTTGCTTGTTTGTTTAATTTCATTTTTATATTTTTTCTTTTAGTTTTTGTTTTATAATATTGCATTTTATTAAGCTATTAAGGTAATCTATGTTTTTAAACATTTTTTTTTGACTGATTTACTGTATATCAAGTAATAATTATGTGTTTAAAACTGTTTAGTGGGCTACATACTGAACTCATAGCATATTAAAAGAGTATTGGTCCTATCCCGCTAGTATCGATCTGATTACAATAACAGCGTTGGTATCGATAGTGTTCCCATGAGGGGATGTTCTGTTAAGTGAAGCCAGGTAAAGGAACAGTTTTTCTGCAGGTGATGGTGCTCTACATGTTGATCACTTATCTGGAACAATTGCCTTTTTTCCCACTAGCTCTTTTCCACTCGAGTCGACTCAACTCAGTTTTGTTTTCCATTTATTCAATTCAATTTTATTTATATAGCACTAAATCCGAACAGCAGTTGTCTCAAGGTGCTTTTAAATTATATTGTAAAGACCCTACAATTATAGCGAATAATCACCAACAATTAGATTTAGCTCTATGATCAAGCACTTGGTGACAGTGGGAATGAAGACAGGACAAAAGTATCAGAGATGCGATGCCGCAGGCGGCGATGCTGCAGGTGACGGTGTAGAAGTCGCAGGGGATGATTCAGCAGGTGACGGCTGAACAGACTTCCCCGGACCATCAGCAGACGTGAGGATGTGCTTGCTGGGCCCTCCAGGACCCCCAACAGACGAGGCATGAGGCTGGACGGGCTCCTCGGGCCCCCCAACAGACGAGGCATGAGGCTGGACGGGCTCCTCGGGCCCTCCAGTGGAGACAGACACTGAAGCAGCAGGTACGGAGACCTCTGGCAGTGCGGATACTGGCTGGGACTGAGCAGCACAGTGGCTAGACTCAGGCAGCAACAGTGGGATGCAGTCCTCGGAGAGCTGAAAGTGTTCCCCAACACACTCAGCAAAGGATGGAGGCGGATGGGTGAACTCACTTGAACTCTCAGGGGGGGCTGAGAGCCGAGACTGTTTAGGTGAGTTCTCCGGTGGAGATGCTGGCGCTGGCGTCTTGACCTCTAGAGGTCCAGAGTTGGCTTTGACTGACACCCAGCCTCTCGGGAGGCCCTAGAGGGAGTAACTGTCTCTGAGGTGGCCAGCTTAAGAGAACCAGCAGATGTAATGATGAAGTGTGTTCCCTGCTCGTAATGAGACGGTGAGGATGGTGACTGAATGAACGAGTGGGTAGGCTGCTGAACTGGTGGCAACTGAGCTACAGGTAGCGAAGGTGTAACAGGTGGAGTGGCTGGAGCGGCTGACTGAAAGCTTTACAGACCTGATGTTTGACTGGGGTGAAAGTGAGGATGGGACAATATGGCCAGAAAAACCTGTGTCAGTAAGGTTTGCTTTCCCTGAAAGAACTGATGGAGACGAAAAAGCTTCCCTGACACTTAAATTCCCTACGTTCTTAGTGCTAGACTCAGTTACTCCAGGCTTGGAAACAACAGCGTGAATACAGTCATTAACACAGAATGTAGGCTCAGAAAAGGCAGGAATGGAGGATGAGCAGCGGAGAATGACGACCGACAGAAGGAGCACGGTGGATACACAGACGGACCAGCAACTACAATAACAGAGGACACGACATAAATACACACAGAGAAACACAGGGAGATTACACACAGGTGGTGGACACAGCTGGGAGTAATTAACGGGATGAGACAAGAGGTAAAACTGAACACATTCACAAGAGACGCAAACCTTCACAATAAAACAGGAAACAAGACCTCACTACACAAAGACGCCGACTTGACACTGAGAGACAGACTGAATATAACACATGGAACCTAAATGCTAAACATGAGACACAAATCCTGAAACACAAATAAACAGAAACATGGAACTAACAATAATAATCATCGTAGCCTCAGAGAACAAAACAATCATTCAAAAATAAACCAAAACATAAGAACACAAGACGCTGGGTCGAAACTGACCCAGAACCGTGAAGGGAAAAATTACAATAGTTTACCACCTCAGTGTGGGCTGGGTTATAGCAAAGCAACATGACCCAAAAGTCCCATGATGTCATTTGCGTGCGACGTAAACGCAACACAACAAAAGAGGACACTGAGGTGATGGCATACCTTCTCCTAAATCAATGGTTAATGGCCAAAATATTGGTTTGTGTCTTGGCTCATTGGCTGGTTTCAAAAATGGGAGTTGCTCTCATGACTCTTCCAGTGATGTCACTTCCTGGCCAATCAGTGTATTGCAGTCTGTTGACATCATGTTTTTGGCTTGACTAGGCTCGCTTGGAACTGCTAAAAAAGTATTTAAGTACTAAAGAAGTACCCAGTACGAGGTGCTAACACCTAATGGAAAACCCTAAAAACTGAGTTGAGCTGAACTAAGCCAACCTGGCTACAACCTACCATACAGATGAAGAAGCGGACCATCACCTCCAGAGAGCAGCAGTCTGATGTTCAGTGTTCACTGCATCTGCTGATTTTCAGACCTCAAAGCTGTTTGTGAGTTCCCCTTTGACAGATCAGATCAGAAACAGAACATGAGTAGCAGTTTGAGAAATTATGAAATCAGGATTTTTTTTAAGGAGAAGGTTACTGAAGAAGAGGAAGTAAGATGTGGAAATTAACAGACATGTCACTATTAGACCAGCAATGTTAAACTCATTTTACATTGTTGGCCATATACAGCCTACTTTAATCTTAAGTGTGCCAGATCTCTGAAACACCCTTTTCTATCAATATAAATTATAAATTTTTATCAATATAAATTACACATTTATTTCCCCAGATATCTTATTATAAGAAAACAAAGGGCTATTTCAACATTAGGTTTCATTTTTTTCCCAAAGAAATGCTTCTGTAGTAAATGCATAAAAACTCTCAACTCTTAAAAAAACAGGAACTCCCAGCTTTACCCGCAACCTCAAAAGATCCCTGGAGCTGTGTGAAGTTCCCTCCTGCTTCAAACACTCCACCATCATCCAAGAAACCCACCATTATAGGACTGAATAATTATAGACCTGTCGCCATACTTGCCAACCTTGAGACCTCAGAATTAGGGAGACATTTAATAAGGGGGGGGGTATACACATATACAAAAAAACTTCAATTTTACAGTGTTTATTTATTTAAAATTATGTATTTAAAATAAGTTAAATGTCACCATTATTACAATCCCCGAGCCGGGGCTGTCCAAATTCAGAGGCTGCATCCACCTGAGGACCCGGCCTTCGAAAGCTCCGAAAGCCGGGTAGGCCGGAAGTGAGCGACTGTGACGGTCTACCCTTCAGAATTATGTCACGAGCTCTCTGACATCTGCTCGTTGCTATCTAAATATAACCAGACGCTGGTGTAAATTCTCGACCATCTCACACTTCTGTTTAATCAGTTTTCTGTTTGACGTTTATTCAGCTGTGTGAAAACCCCCAGAGGAACCATCCCAAGGGATTAATAAAGTTTTATTTAATCTAATCTTATCTAATAACTTTAATCTCAGCCAAACCGATTTACTCAAATAACAAATAAAACACTGAAATAAATAAAAAACAATAACATTTTTAGGTTATCTAAGTGACTCATATATCATGTTTAACCTGAGTGGCGAAAGACCGCGGGGGTTTGAAAACGATGTGCTGGGAGTTCGCTGTTCTTGCCGGCTTAGATATTTGAAGTTTACGCACCTACATTCTCGCCTGAAAATATGCTAAAAGTTTAGTTTCAACCCAGAAAGAGTAATAAGAGTAATATTAAACCTAAGTAGCTGCCGCCATTGTTGGAAACTGGAAATGGCTGGAATGAATTCTGGGATATGGTTTTTCATTTTTGTTGTCCGGGTGGAAAATCAGGAGAAATTTGGGAGAATGGTGGCTCCGGGAGATTTTCGGGAGGGGTACTGAAATTCAGAATTCATGTCATGTATGCCTGTCGCCTTGACGTCTGTGGTCATGAAATCCCTTGAACACCTGGTGTTAGCCCATGTGAAGGACATTACAGGCCACCAGTTGGACCCTTTGCAGTTTGTCTACCGGTCAAACTGGTTGGTGGATGATGCACTGCTTTCAGCAACTTCATGATAGCCTCTAGAACAGGGTGGGGAGCTCCAGGCCTCAAGGTCTGGTGGGCCAGCCTGCAGGTTTTAGATATCACCCTGGGTCAACACATCTGAATCAAATGATTAGTTCATTACCGGGCCTCCAGAGAACTTCAAGACATATTGAGGAGGTAATTTAGCCATTTAAATCAGCTGTGTTGGACCAAGGACATGTCTAAGGACCTGGCCCTTGAGGTCTGGAGTTCCACACCCCTATTTTAGAAGGTTCCTAGCAGGATAATGAGAAACAGGTGATTGATTTATCGAAATCTGTCATTTCTTCAGGAATAGTTCTCCAGGCTTCTTGAAGGACATGCAAAGCTCTTCTTTGGATGTTTCTGCCTTCTGTTCTGTTCTCTGTCAACATGATCCCACACTGCTTCAATAATGTTGAGGTCCGGGCTCTGGGGAGGCCAATCCATGACTGATAGTGTTCCACTCTGTGTTTTTTGTCTATCCAGGTATGTTTCTACTGCATTGGCAGTGTGTTTTGGATCATTGTCATGAAGAAAAATGAAACTGTTTCCAATCAGATGCTTTCCAGATGGTATTGCATGCTGGATCAAAATGTGATGGTACTTTTCTATGTTGATAATTCATCAGTTTTGACAAAGATCTTCAACATCGTTGACTGAAATGCAGCCCAAACAATGTCGGAGCCTCCACCATGTTATACAGATGACTGTAAACACTCACTGTACCTCTTTTCTGCCTACCGGTCTGCATACTAATGATGATTAGAACCATAAACATTCAGATCTGTATTCATCACTCCATCAGACTGGTTTCCACTTCCTTTCAGTTCAGGCCCTTTCTTCCTGTTTCCCTTCCTGTTTAAGAATGGCTTCCTGACAGCCACCTTCCACTGAGACCATTTCTGATGAGGCTTCAGTGAACATTAGATGGATCAGCTGAAGGTCCAGATGCATCTACCACTTCTTTTTTCCTCTGAAAGACTTAAGTGAAGTGGAAATGTAGCTAATGCCTAAAGAAAAACTTTGAGAGGTCTTTGGAAAGCCTGGGGAAATACTGCTCAAAACCACTTAGAAAATTACAGGAAATTCTGACTTCTTGGAAGAAATGTGGGCTGGGTCAAGACTTTTGTACTCCATTGAAGTTTTCAACTTTGTAAAATATAAGAACTACAAAGAATAAATATTAGTGAAATAATTACGTTTTAAAACCGGTGATTAGCACCTTTTTGTTGTCGGTACAAGATTATAACTTTTGATATTTAGACAATAATATATATTTTTTAAAGTTTCGTGTTTTTTGTTATGTTTTTTAAATACGTCTTTTATTTTCAGTTATTACTTTCTTATTCCAGAATTTTTTCACATGTCAACGATCAAACATAACTTTTAAGTTAAGTTTCAGTTTCAGAGTTGTAGGTGTCCTTGCAGCTTTCGCTTTCTCTGAAAACACGTGGTCACTCTCGGCTCTTCTGTGTACTGACTTTCTCCCTCCGAAAAGCCTGGGTCATGTTGCTTTAAACTAAATTAAAAATACATTTTATGTACAGTGTCGTTTTCTTTGACTATGAACAATGACAAAATACATCTTGACTCTTGATGTTATGCGTACAGGGGCAGCTTTAAATAAAAAAAACTCCTTCTGTGTATTTTTTTTTTAGGCATGCTTGGTAGCTGTCAACAACAGCCGTTTTTCCCTCTTTGTGATTGGCTGACTCGTGGAAAAAGGCGGGGGCTTGTCGTAAATGGTGTGCGGTGATTGGCTGATAGTGTTTCCGTAAAGTAAGCTGCGCCACCGGAGTAGAAAAAAGGTAGGAGAGCTGTGTGGCTTGTTAGGCACATTTAGGGACTCAAGCGTTTTCGGAAACAACTTACTTCCCGTGGAAGCTTGTACACGTTACCTTTACATTAAAGGTAAGTTACACGACTTACATGTTCAAAAGGTGACGTTGTTATATATAAATCGCCTCTGTGACCCTTTTATACAGCAAGCCGTGCTAGGAGAGCACTTAAACTTGACGTTGCTAATCGGTAATGCTTAATAAAAAAACGACTCCTGCAAACACTTGATGGCAGTTTACGCGATATAAGAGTTCCTCTGTGTATGTGTTCATATTTGTGTATCTGTCCGTAGCCGTTATTTAAATCAAATCTTAACACGCTTACGTCCATACCTCCAACCATTAGGGGTCCGAAACGTAAATAATTACCTGTCAACCCAGTGTAAAAGTCGGGATCTTAGTCGATGTGTAACACCAGATGAATTATTGTATATGCCGATCTCTCAGGTGAGGCACCAACATATAGAGAATCTATTGAGTCTTGTATTGTTAGACGTTAAAATAAGGGGCTCTGCTTGAATCTTAAAAAAGACAGATTACCGATTAGAGTTTGGCTGATGAGAGCTGGAAAGGACCACAGGGCTGCCTTAAGTGACTTGGGGAGCCAGAAAGATTAAAAATTAAAGCTGTGAAATGGATTTATTGGCTATGATCGTATTATGAATGTGGAATTAGGTCATATATATATATAGATACACATACGTTTAAATACTCTTAATGATATATTTTTTAACTGATGCTGGAGGCAGAGTCGCATTTGTGGGGAAATTGAAACCTAAGCTGACCTTAGACGCCTCCTACATTCAGGTTTAGCCACTTAGAACAAGATAAACACAGATAAGATTGCGTTTAAAAACGCAATTAAAAAAAAAAAAAGTAAACAACAAAAAGGTTAATTTGTCTCTTCTTTAGCTGTCAAACAATCCTGTTTTACAATATGGGAATTAATCTGTGCAGCTAATTACAGTTTGAGCTTCAGTGTCTATGAAATTCAGCTGCTTTTAACAGAAATCAGTGTTGGATGTTCCTTTACATCATCACACACACATCTTTCTTTGCTTTTACTTTCTGATCTTAAGTCAGAGCACAACTGAGCCAGGAAGGAGGTGGGTGGCAGCCCGTGACAATCCTCGAGTCAGCACTTATAATTTCACAATTTCTCACACTGTAAACAAGCAGCTGGTTTTCTGTAGTGAGAAAAATGTTTTGGAGCTTCCTGACTTTTGTCTTCTGTCCACAGTGATGCAAGGAGAGTCAGAAATAAAAAAAATATTTTCAATTAGATCTATTGAATTATCCTCATATATTTATGGGTTTAAGATGACTTCTTGGAAAACCAAGCTCTGAACAAATGACTAAAAAAATGTTTCCTTTATTTATTCAGGATTATTATACACATCTACACTGTATATAAACTTTAACTGAGTATCCACGTCTAGCGAATTCTCAAAAAGCGTAAATTCCCTTTAAAGGGTTTTTAAAAAGTCTCAGATTTCTGCCACTTTTATCTCACAGCCTCATGATAACAGATTCTGTATGTTAACTGTTGTGTGTCTACAGCTGAAGACTGCAGACAGAAATGTGACATACATGTCGATAAATTTACACACATGATCTGCGTTTGTGGGCGTTTAATAACCCAGCTAGGGTTTTCTTCAGTCTTTGATGACACACCAGTGAAAAAGTATATAAAATCAGACTTTTTCTGCTTATTTCCAGCTCTATAATTTCACTCCTGGACTCTGCTAGAGTAGCTTTGCATGATTCCCAGATCAGAATAATCCTTATTTATCTCATACTTGGTCTCCAGTTCATCGTTTGTCTAAGCTGTTTTAGCTCCTTCACTTTTAAGCTGACTTTTCTCTGATTGGCTGCCCCTCACTATCAAGGCTTTTGTTGCACATGTTAGAGATATGTGCCCTCCATGACATCATAAAGATCAAAGAGTAGGAAAATAAATAATTGAAACTGAGTATTTAGAGCAGTCTGAGGCTACAGCGATTACTCACACATACACTGTCCTCATTATTTGAAGCTCTGGTGCATGTTTCATATGAACATCCACCACGAAACAGGATATGTATGACAGAAAAAACACTTTAACATTTCTTATCTGTGAAACTAAAATGGTGAATAATCTTGCCTGATGCTCAGTAGAAAAGCCTGTATATATGTAGCCACCTTCTGTTTTTTTTAGGAAAATCATGAAGCTGAGCAATTTGGCCATCACCTATCTGTTGTTTTGAAACTGAGTGGCACTGATTACCTCTTATTTCTGACACGAACACAGATAAAAAGCAATAAAATTAAGTTCATGTTTAATTAGCAAGATGTGAAAATACAGATTTTAGTGAAAAAACGCACCAAGAGAGTTTATTTTATTAGTTTATTATTTATTTTATTTATTAGTTTTTAGTTTATTTATTTATCACTGAGCAGGGGAAGAGGCTACCTCACAGGTTACCCCTGCTGGTCATTAGTAAGAATGCAGCTTTTAGACTCTCCTGTCTTTTACATTGACTGTGCCACATCGTGCAAAAAATGTCCTGACAGAGCTGCTTTCATTCACCAGAAGATGGCGCAGTGGGGCCAGCTTCAGATGCTGGACAGCAAGTACCTGGAGCAGGTGGATCAGCTGTACGATGACTCGTTCCCCATGGACATCCGGCAGTACCTGAGCAAGTGGATCGAAAGCATCGACTGGTAAGAAGTCAGAATAAAGGGCAGCGTCTTTTTTTTTTTTTTTTTGGCACACGTTTCTCATCGACTCGTTTGAACCATTAAAAAGTTGTTTTTTTGTAATACCTGTACCGATCTACCTGAATTTTTTTATCTGGCATATCCCCTCCACACAATAAAAAGAGGAAAAGTTAAACTGGATGTCCTGATGGAAAAGAAAACTGTAGGTGCATTTGTATCGGCATCGTAGACCAAACAGAAGCGAGCTCACACTTGTGGACGTGGATCTGGATCTATGGTCCTGCACTTGAAAACAACAGGGTCACCAAGGATATGGAAAGCTTCACGACATTGTATCCACAATGCAGGGATTGTGCATATTGAGAGTTTTGGTTCAGCTGCACAAAGTTAATTACATGTGGGGGGAAAAGTCCTCACAGCCCATAAAATCCTGGTTGTAAAAGTGCAGAAATACCTGTCCTTCGTCATCATTTCAGCATCTGTTCATTAACGGTTCCATTGCTAGATTTTTATCAGACCAAAGCAAAAGTGTTTGAGCTAATGAGACTGATAATCATGGACTTCTCAATATTTGAATAAAGGTTTTGTTGAAGCACAGCATTTGCTGAAAACCAATTTGTAACCCTTTCAAGGTTAACCCCAAACTGAGCGTCTTCTGTTCATGCTACTCAAAGAGTTACTGTGGTCTCCTCAGGGACACGGTGGCCGTGCAGGACTCTCTGGCCACCGTTCGTTTCCACGACCTTCTCGCTCAGCTGGACGACCAACACAGCCGCTTCGCTCTGGAGAACAACTTCCTGCTGCAGCACAACATTCGCAAGATCAAGAGGAACTTGCAGGTCCGACCCTGGATTGGAAACACTTCTGTGTGAGGCAGGTTAAATTCCTTTATGTAACTAAAAGTACGAGCGGTTCTCTCTCCAGGATCGCTTCCAGGAAGATCCCGTCCACATGGCCATGATCATCTCCAGAAACCTGAAGGAGGAGCTGAAGATACTGGAGATTGCAAAGAGCACCGAGGTAAAAGCTGCAGCTCGGTTTCGTTGTTAGAACATAACTATAACAGCAGAATAACACCCGACAGATCTAAATCCTTCCATTAATCACACTCTGGCTTTAAATACACATTTACTTTTAGGCTCACACATCTGGGGTTTAAGTTATAAACGAGTGTTCAGGATTCAAACAGCTTATAGGTGGATTACAGCCAGCTTCTGGTGCTGGTAGACCATCATAAATCCTACCAGATGCACCTTAATGCAAGAGAAAAGATGCTTTCAAGACAAAAATAGCTGAACAAATGATAAGAATTGTATTACTTTTCCAACTTAATGGCTGCTTGAATGCTCCAAAATCATGCTGATGCACGGTGCGTACATGTCTGCATGCTCTATGACTCAAAGCCCAATATGCACACAGGGACGGAGTTCTCATTCTTCAAAATGAAAAACCAACAGAAACAACCTCACAATCATCAATCAAAAAATTTTTCTTATGTACTATAACTTTAGTGCATTAAATAAACCATTTCATCTTCATGCTATTTATATTCTCTTACTCTCACAGAGTAAAAAAAAAAAACATCCTGTTTTTGTTTTTTTTCCCAGTAATTTTTCATCTGCATGATATCGTTCCACTCTTACACAGAAATTTCTGTTTCACAGCCACAAGCCATAATCAGAACATTAAAGCGACCTTCTACCAGATCTAAAAGATAGAAAGGATCTACTTCATTACACCCCTTATACCTATTATTTTGTCATGTATAAAACTGCAACGCTTGTGGGATAAATTACTTTTAATTTAAAAGGAAATACCATCTGTCCATCCATCTATCTTCTTCCGCTTATCCGGGGCCGGGTCGCGGGGGCAGCAGCCCAAGCAGAGATGCCCAGGCCTCCCTCTCCCAAGCCATCCCCACCCACCTCCTCCACTTATCTGGAGGAACACCAAGCTGTGTCCTGGGTCTGCCCTGGGGCCTCTCCCGGTGGGACATGCCTGGAAAAGAAAATACTTGCCTGTGATATCCTCATCAATCCCAGAGTGATGTTTTTGGCCCTGATGAGAAACTGGCTAAAATTTGCTCCTCTGCAGACAGATCAGTGGACAAAACTATGACCCAAGTGATACGTCTACAAGTCAGAACACATGTCAAATACCTGAAAAGTCTGAACACCTTAAAACTACAGCAAGTGTTCCTTCTTTATTTAGCATGTTTTACGATTCTCGGTTTTCTTCCCTCTTCTTTGTTTTTACTTTTAAATGCCTTATCTAGAAATCTGATCAAACATGAGGGTAGCAGCACGGGTTTCTGTTCATCTACACCACATACATTAAGATTGATGCAGTTTTGCTATCAAAACGATGATATACTCCGTGATAATGATGCTTAATGTTAGCTAAGGAGAGCAGATTTTGTCTTAAGATTGAGACACTTGGAGTGGGTGTAATCTTGATCTGATGTTGTTGTTTAGCAGAACTTTAACCTCTATGTCTAAATTAATACCTGAATTCAGTTTTACTTTTCAAGATCCCAAAGAGTCTAAACCTGTTTCTGTTTCGGAGACGTTAAAATGTGTGACGTTTGTTTCGGTAGGATGAGACCGATGGGGCAGTGTCGGCCATGGTGGTAGAGAAACAGAAGCTGGACAACAAAGTGAAAGAGATGAAGCACATAGTCCAGGTAAAACTATACGCCGGGTGTAGGTCCCAGCTCGAGGTTGGCCCGGCTCTGCTGGAAAATCTCTAACGGGCTCGGTTCCTTTGACTTTTTCAGGTGGTGGATCAGAACATTAAGAACGTAGAAGACCTGCAGGACGAGTACGACTTCAAAGTCAACACACTGAAGAACAGAGGTGAGGAAATCAGCAAACTCGTCCAGGCTCAGCTGTAGAGCCAATCCCCAAAATGTGATTGCAGTGATTTGGATGGCTGAGGAAATACTTTTGGTAATACAGTGAAGATCAACATGTCAAGGGGCAATTTGAGTTCTTGGAGGCAGAGAAATAATTTCAGAAAGCTGACTGAGTTTTGAGGTTTTGAGCTAAAGCGCACTTGTTGCCAAATGCGGTGATCTGATTGGTCAGATCTGTTTATTCTGATCTTAAAAAATTGGAACAAAGTAGCTTGTGTTGGTAAAATTACAGAGTGAAAGGGCTTTTCCAAACTGACATATATTAAATGGTCTTAAAACTTCATATTAACATTTAATCTATGTTGCTTCCAAGTTTTAATTGTGTGGATTTTTTTTTCCTTCTTCCTCCGCAGAGAATGAAATGAACGGCATGACGGTGAAGGAGCTGGAGAAGGAGAAGATGACAGTCGGGAGGATGTGCTTTGAGCTGAAAGCCAAGCGTCAGGTGACTAGAAACACGACTAACATATAATCCCTTTGAGGTCACTGGGTTGTAACAATAAAGTCATTTTGATCTTATAAACTTTCTTTCTGAGGAGTTTTAAACGCCATAACAGGACATTTGATGTGACTGATGCGATGGACTCTTGGGTGTGGGGTTTTTTTGTTTTGATTTTTTTAGGACGCTGTGCTCGGGCTGAACGAGCTGCTGAACGTCACTCAGGCCCTGCTGGCAGAGTTGATCTCTGAGGAGCTGCCCGACTGGAAGCAGCGTCAGAAGATCGCCTGCATCGGTGGCCCGCCCAACGCCTGCGTGGACCAGCTGCAGAACTGGTGAGCCGCCCTCTCCATCCCATGTCTTTCTCTTTAACCGCCTCTTTCTTCACTTCCTCTTCTGCTTAGCCATCAATCTTAGTATCTTTTTCATTCTTCCACCTATATTTAATATTTCCCTCACCTTCCTCATCGTCTACCTCTTAATTTTTCCATCAGTTTTTTTTCTTTAGTTCATTTTGATTAAACACCTGCGAGGATGTCAACCTGTTTGAGAAGAAAGGCTAAAGGGGTTTAATAAGATGTTAAAATAGTTTGATAAAAGATGTTACATGGTAGATAAACAGATGAAAGGGGTCACTAAACGATATGGAAAGATCCTAAGTGGAGGAGATAAATGACTGAAAGTAAATGGAGAACCAAAAGTAATCCAAGGTCCAGTTCATGAACAGTTCCTCGGTCGACTGGGTGCTTCATCTGTTGACAACCTTTTATGTTGGTGTGTTAACTGATCTTCTGTCCTCGCCCTCCTGCAGGTTCACAGCAGTAGCGGAGAGTCTGCAGCAGGTCCGTCAGCACCTGAAGAAGCTGCAGGAGCTGGAGCAGAAGTTCACTTATGAGAACGACCCCATCACAGGGAAGAAGGCTTACTTGGAAGCCCGAGCTCTGGAGCTCCTCAAAAACCTGCTCTCCAAGTATGAAAGCCTTCACTCTTTATTGTTATTATTATCATTATTATTGCTGAGCGTTATTATTGCCTGTTAACCTGGATTCTGATCTGTGTGAAGCTCTCTAGTTGTAGAGAGGCAGCCTTGCATGCCCACCCACCCACAGAGACCACTGGTGTTGAAAACAGGCGTCCAGTTTACGGTGAAACTTCGGTAAGAAGTTAAATGTGAAGTGTTTACGTGATTTCTGCCCTGACCACTAAATCATTTTTACATTTATATAATTTATAGAATAATTTATATAATTTCTAAAAATAAATAAAACAAAACCAGTTTATTACACTCTTGGTCCTGTCGTGCTTGGTATTGATCCAATACTGATACCAACATTGGTATCCATACTATCTATACATCCCTGAGCTTGCTCTGCTGGAGGTTTCTTCCTGTTAAAAGAGAGTTCTTCATCCCACAAAATAAATAAAATAAGAATTTTTCCTTCTTTGTTTTGTACCCAAATGAATTGAAAATGCAGAAATTGCGTCAGGTGATGTTTATCCGTTGGTGTGCGTCAGCTTCCTGTTTCAGTCTCGTTTCCTTTCTGTTCAGGTTTCTGGTGAAACTGCAAGAGTTTAACTACCAGCTCAAAGTCAAGGCCCTGTTTGATAAGTAAGCAAATTCTCACCTTTGCTTTTGCCACTTTGAATCATCATGCTGCATTTCCAAATATGTAACACTTTTTTTTTTCTCCTCAGGGATGTTACAGAGAAGAAAGGGTGCGTCTGAAATCCATTCATACACATTGAAACATATAACGTGTTATTCAGTAACGCAGCTGATTAATAGCTTTCCATTGATCATCTTTGAATCAGGTTCAGGAGGTTTAACATTTTGGGGACAAACACCAAAGTCATGAACATGGAGGAGTCCAACGGCAGTCTGGCAGCAGAGTTCAGACATTTGGTAAAATCAGTGTCTTAGTATTAAACCCACAGTATTCCCTTCCACTGGTTATATATTGTTTTTATTATATAGGGAGATTTCTTAGACACCCTAATAGTGACGCCTTTCCAACTTAATCTCCATACAGCAACTCAAAGAACAGAAAGGACCTGGAAACAGAACAAATGACGTAAGAGCCTTTAAAACTTTATTCTATATAATACACAAACCTGCTCTGTGTGTTTGAGACTGCAGGTCACATACTGGCTGTTTTACAGTCATCATAGAGGCCTTCAATATGCAACAGACTCGTCTACCTGGATGTTTTTTCTTCCTCTTCTTTAGCTGTAGGAGCGCGCCCTCCTTCTCTGCGCTTATTCTTTTGTGTGGTGGAATATAACCATTAAATTAGTAATGCTGTCCAGGCCGAATGTCACATGAAAATCACCGTTTCAGCTTCCCAGGGCATGTTAGTGCGAATGCTTCAAAATAAAAGTTCTTTAGAAAAAACTGAAGGGATTTTATAGAACTAACAGTGGCCTAAAAAATCATTTTATATGTAATGCACACTAGAAAAAGATAAGAATTCATTGTCCTGCATTACAGCTTACATAGCTATATGAGGAACCTCATTCCACTTTATATGTAACCTCTGTAAATGTGACGTAAGGACAGATATGGACACATAGTTTGTAAACTACATTTGATGTGGTGGTAGATTGGTGATGTAGAGTGAAGTTTAGTTACAGGAACGTTGCATGCTTCCTGCAGAGGCTTGGGGAAGGGTCTTGTGTGTTTTGGGTAAGCTGAGTGTGTCTCTGGGTGTTCAGGGTCCTCTGATCGTCACCGAGGAGCTCCACTCGCTCAGCTTTGAGTCGGAGCTGCAGCTCAACCAGTCCGGACTCGACATCAAACTTGAGGTGAGACCCGCCGCCTGCCCTTTGTTCATGCTCAGAATTAAACTGGAGTTGATAGAGGAGATTAAACCCTGCTGCTTCCTCCTGTCGTTTTTTTATTTCTAGGCCATTTCTCTGCCCGTGGTCGTCATCTCCAACGTCTGCCAGCTACCCAGCGGCTGGGCCTCCATCCTCTGGTACAACATGCTGACCACGGAGCCCAAAGTGAGAACACGCTTTGATTTCAGTCCGCTCCTAGCACCTCCACGTACCCTCGTTTTTGTCTCTTATCGATCTCCAACTGTCATGTTTTCCAGAACCTGAAGTTCTTCCTCTCCCCTCCTGCGGCGAAGTGGTCTCAGCTCTCCGAGGTGCTCAGCTGGCAGTTCTCCTCCGTCACCAAGCGAGGCCTGAACCAGGAGCAGCTCAACATGCTCGCTGATAAACTGCTCGGTGAGACGCACAAAAATAACATGTGGTAACGTTTTAAGAAAATTTAAGGCCACTAAATATCTTTTAAAGTCTCTGTTTTATTCATAACAGGCTTAAACCTTAACTATAACTAAAGATCTTAACCCTCAATCTGTCGTTTCTTTACTACTGATGAAATATAAGATGATCCGAGGCTCAGAAAGCTGCAGACCAAAACGAATGGCTCAAAGTCAACAAACTGTCACTGCTGTGCTAATAAACTTCTACCGGCAGCACACATGAATAACCTGCAGATGTTTGTACCTGGTTGTTTTTCTGTGAAGGAACCAAAGCTCAGAGGAACCCGGAGGGACTCATCCCCTGGACCAAGTTCTGCAAGGTGAGCCATAGTCTGATAAGCCTCATTTATCCAGCTGATAATGATTTAATTTATATTCACAACCAGGAGACTCAGAGGGCAACGTAACAATCACAAAGGTTAAAACTTAAAAAAAAAAATGCAATTATGCAGGTGTTGATGTAAAAGTTACAAATAAAAGTCCGTAAAGACTGTTTGATACACTGTGCTGCCAAAAGTACTCACTCGTCTGCCTTCACACACATATATCAACTTGAGTGACGCCCCATTCTTAATCCATAAGGTTTGATATGATGTTGGCCCTTTGCAGCTATAACAGCTTCATCTTTTCTGGGAAGGCTGTCCATAGGTTTAGGAGTGTTTTGAGGATTTTTTTACTATTCTTCCAGAAGCACATTTGTGAGGTCAAACTGTTGATTTGAGGACAGGACTCTGTGCAGGCCAGTCAAGTTCTTCCACACCAAGCTCACTCATCGATGTCTTCATTGACTTTACTCTGTGCACTGGTGCACAGTCATGTTGTACCAGGAAGGGACCATCCGCAAACTGTTCAAAGCTGAGAACATGATATTGTCCGACATGTCTTGATATGCTGAACCCTCTTAGTTCCTTTCACTGGAACTAAGGGTCTGAGCCCAACTCCTAAAAAACAACCCACATCATAATAACCGCTCCAACAAACTTTACACTTTGCACAATGCAGTCAGACAAGTACCGTCTAGACCAGGGGTCAGCAACCTGTAACACCCAAAGAGCCATTCGGACCCGGTTTCCATGCAAAAGAAAACACTGGGAGCCACAAATACTTTTTGACATCTAAAATGAAGATAACACTGTTATTGTTTTTTACCTTTATGCTTTGTGTGAACAACTAAAGTGTGTTGCTTATGAAATCCATGAAGTGCTACAGAGAAAACTGCATTTTATTTATGTAATTAACACATTTTGAACTCTTAAAGAAATATAACAAAAAGGAAAATGATCCACGTAGCAAAGAAAACTGTTGTGTGCCACTTTTATATCACCTTTGGACTTTTGGAGCGTAGCAGAGCCTTGACCTGAATTTTAAAAAATAATTGGAAAAAAGCACTATGCTACTATGCAACGGGGCGATTGTGGCTCAAGAGCTGGCAGTTTGTCTTGTAATCGGAAGGTTGCCGGTTCGAGCCCCGGCTCCGACAGTCTCGGTCGTTGTGTCCTTGGGCAAGACACTTCACCCGTTGCCTACTGGTGGTGGTCAGAGTGTCCGGCAGCCTCGCCTCTGTCAGTGTGCTGTGGCTACAATGTAGCTGCCATCACCAGTGTGTGAATGGGTGGATGACTGAATGTGTAAAGCACTTTGGGGTCCTTAGGGACTAGTAAAGCGCTATACAAATACTGGCTATTTACTAAAAAAATTAAAAACAAATATTTGCAAAATTCTGCATAAATATTTATTTATTTACTTATATTTATTTTACCTGGTAAATGTGTGCAGCGCCGCTGCAGGTGAGGCGGACGCACCTGAGCGGCACCCGCAATCACGCCTCGCCTCCTTTAAAGTCTGTGCTCTCTCTGCTGTTGTGTTGTCGGGCTGTGAGCTGAAAAGCTACAGCCGGCTGTATGCGTACAGCAACCGTGAAAAGTGGTCAATAAAGAGATGCTGAAAAGCGTGTTCATGGAAACATCGTCGGGTCTGCCGTGATATGTTTACAATGGAACTTCTGCTCCTGAACCTCTGCGCACAGTGAAGTCACTTTCATCTTTACGCAGGACTGTAAGCTGTCATTTGTGAGGCGTGAGCGGTGTTTGTTTTAACATAGTTCACGGTGGAGCTGCTGACATAATGTGGATCCGAAGATCCATAATTGGCCTACCTGGGGTTGAAAGTCTGGATAAATGCACGGCGTTTCGGCGGGTACACCAGCTTCCGCGAGTGTGGCGCTTATTTTGAGCGACGGAAAATAATAAAATATAATTTTATTTTTATATTTCAAAATCACAATAATCTTCCAATTTAAAACTACAAGTTTAAAAAGAACTAACACAAAAAATACACTTCAGCTAAATACTTGTCATTTATTTTCCCAAACCACGCGGAGCCGCAGTATAAGGACTAAAGAGCCGCAGGTTGCCGACCCCTGGTCTAGACTGAAAACTGTGATTCTTCGCTCCAGAGATCACGTTTCCACTGCTCTAGAGTCCAGTGGTGGAGTGCTTTACACCACTGCATCTGACACTTTACATTGGCAGTCTTTGGTGATTGACTTTGGAGAAAGTCTGCATCCCACAGCTGACTGGAATATTTAGTAGTAAGGAAATTTCATGCCTGGACTTGTTGCACAGGTGGCATCCTGTCACGATACCATGCTGGACTCATTCAGTCATTCATTCACTGAGCTCCTCAGAGCGACTGTGTAAACAGTCTGCATGCACAGGTGGTGGATTTTATCCAGTCGTGGCCATGGAAATGACTGAAACACCCGAATTTTAAGATTTGGATGGCTGAGTGAATACTTTTGGCAACATAGTGTATTTATATCAGTGTCTGCATCTATATCCATCTAACAAGTGGGTATCTTTGTCATCAGCTTCTTTTCTATTGGCCCTAAGTTTACTCCCAAATAACATTAAAACAATCTTTAAAAGCTTTGAGTATATCTGACGCTTGAGCCACGTTCCCATGGCTGCAGCCTCCTCAGGCAGCTTGCTCCAAAGCCTTGACTCTGGAGCGGCCGCCTCGTGATCTGAGCCAACAAATATTCACCTCTAATCGCTTTTATTCATCGTGCATTGAACCAGACTTTCTGATTCGTCCAGCAGCAGAGCGCAAATGAGAAGGCGTTCCCTTTCTGGTTGTGGATTGAAGGTATCCTGGATCTGATCAAAAGACACCTGCTGTCCCTCTGGAACGATGGGTGAGTGGCGCTCTAGTGAAGCTGTGAGAGTCCGTGGGGGGAGAATTTAAACGGTAAACGTGAGTTTGTTTGTTTTCTCCTCCTGCAGCTGCATCATGGGATTCATCAGTAAGGAGAGGGAGAAGGCTCTGCTGACTGACAAGTGTCCGGGCACCTTCCTGCTCAGGTTCAGCGAGAGCAGCCGAGAGGGAGCCATCACCTTCACCTGGATCGAACACGACGTCCACGGTAATGAGATAGAGTCACTTCATTTGACCTTCATTTACACTTTCAACAACACAAAACTTGAAATTTTGAAGGTTTTCATGATTAAACGTCTCTAAAGATGTGGCTGCACTCTAGTGGCTGACGAGACATTTTTACTTTGGGAGATTTCTCTACGACTTCAAATCAAACCACATGAACCAATAGCCTTGATGTCCTGTGCAAGAAGTAAGTTTGAAGGAGGTTTAGTCCTCAGATTTAATATCATCGGTCTCTTTTTCCACGCAGACAAGCCGGTCTTCCACTCTGTGGAGCCGTACACGAAGAAGGAGCTTTCCGCCGTCTCGCTCCCCGACATCATCCGCACCTACAAGGTAATGGCAGCGGAAAACATCCCAGAGAACCCGCTTCGCTTCCTCTACCCCAACATACCCAAAGACAAGGCCTTTGGGAAGTACTACCCCAAACCATCAGAGGGTAAGAGCTGCCGTCACGTTTGGTTTTCGCCCATAAATACTCTGATACTCTGCAGACCTTCATCCAAGCTTCATTTACCTTCCAGCTGCTGAACCGATGGAGTTTGAAGACACAGACAAGACTGGCTACATGAAGACGGAGCTCATTTCGGTTTCAGAAGTGTAAGCAGAGAGAAACAAACGCATCACGACTAAAGAGAAAGACTTAACGTGTAATCAGAGTTTGTGTCCGTGTGGTTCAGACATCCGTCCAGGCTACAGGACAACATGATGCCGATGTCTCCGGACGACTACAAGGCTCTGGAGCAGTATGTGAGCCCCAGAGACATTGACGCTGTGGTGAGTCAGCACTGTTTAAACTATTAATTTGGTATTAGCCGAGCAGTAGTAAAACTTCAAAAAAGTACAACGCAAACCAGAAATGAAGTCTGTTCACCTTCAAAGTAAAAGTTGCAATCTTTGTAACCTAGGGTGCTTGGGAAAAAAAGCGTCTGGACTTCTTTAAGTTTCCTTTAACCTCCTAGGACCTGAACTCTTCCACGGCATGCATTTTTAATTTCTCTTTGATATTTGGGCATATTGGGGCCCGATGAATGTAAAAACAAAGAATTACCAGATTTTTTTTTTACCTTATTTTCGTTTTTAAGAAAAATCAGAGCCACATATGTGGATATTCGTTTAAAATTTTGATAGAACAGTAGTTGTATAATGTCCTCGTAAGTGGATATCAGGCCCTTGTAGAGCAAATTTGAGTATTTTGGTCTAAATAACCCAAAATGTGATGTCCACATATGTGGACGCCAGGTCCTAGGAGGTTAAGATGTTTCACCTCCTATCCAAGAAGCTTCTTCAGTTCTAAGAGCAATTGGTGGAGAGTCCCAGCCCTGTGGTATTGTCCACAAGTGGGTCATGGACCCCCAATTGATCCTCTATCAAATCACACAGTCCAAGGTGTGAAAACGGTGTGGGTCACAATCAGCCAAGGTTTCGGGTGTACCCCTTGTGAAGCCCAGCCCCACCCTATCATGTGATTTACTGAGGTCAGATGGCCCAGGGTGTGAGTGGCTGTTAAGGTGTCTGGGAAGGGATCTCAAAACTGGAGTATAGATGGCAGACAGTTGGCGTTGTAAACCACTGCCTCTGTTCAAAGACAGTCGTTCACAGTGGACATAGATGCTTCTTTCACTCCTCTTTTTCAAACCGTCTGTCCTCTCTGTCCAAAATGTGAACACTGGCATCCTTAAAAGAGCGACCTTTGTCCTTTAGATGCAGATGAACAGCTGAGTCTTGTCCTGTGGAGGAGGTTCTTCTATGTTGTGCCATGCGTTTATGAAGTGGCTTTAAGTCCAGACGCTTTTCTTTCCAAGCTCTGTAGACTATGATGACCTGGATGACTGAGAACCTTCACAGACACTCTTTGTCACCCTTTGCCAGAGCTTTTATTTTGAAGGCAAACGATCTTGAGCAGTTGGGCAATGTCTGTAGACAAGTCCAACTGCTCACGAGGAGGTCTTTGCCAATCGGATGGGCAATACGCATTTTTCCCTAGCAACAGGTGGTTGTCAGGGACCAAATTGTCAGTCCGTTTAACTGAGGCTTTAGCAATTATTTTCCCACCAGCTATCACAATTGATTTCTCTCTCACAACTGGTCTCTGAGCGTGTGTGAGTGGAACTTTATTTGCTCGATCCTACATCGTCACAATGACAAAATGGCGGACAAGTTAATATCACATGCTTATTGGTCATGTGTCCTCAAATCCTCAGTTTTACCCATCATCACTTGAAGTTGCTGGTTGTCATTCACTCTCTAGTCACCACCTTGCTGCTTTCTGTGTGGATGGCCCTTTCAGCACCACCTTGTGGCAGTATGCAGACTGCAGCGGGCAAGCAGGAGCCCGAGGATTTGGACTGATTCTGGTTCATCTTCACTTTCATTGTTTCCACTCTTGAATATGTCAGTAGTGTGTGCGTGTGTGTGTGCGTGTGTGTGCGTGTGTGTGCATGCATGCATTTTTTGGTGAACGAGGTCGCCACAAAACCGAGAGGTCCTGTCAGCAAGACCATCAAGTTTGTTACAACCAGGAGGGTGAACCTGAAGATCAAACATCCTAAAACATGTTACTGTTGTCGTCTGTCTACGCAAAGATGCAAATTAATGGAAATTTGCTCTGCATGCTCTGAATGGGGACAATTGTCCAAAACCCATCAGCAGTGATTCCCCTCACTTGGAAGGAGCATATTGATGGCGTCTGAAAGCAGCTGGCGCTGAATCTTTACACTCTGATGTCATTTAGAGATGGAAAGAGAGAGAAATTTTGAGTAATCTTTGTCTCTTTTTTAAAAACATGGCAGTATAAATGACCTTCTGCCCCTGGAGAAACAGTTTTTGTTTTGTTTTTTCCTCTTGGCACTGCATGATGTCATTGAAAAGGGACTTCCTTTTATGGACACCAGTTTCTAGTGTTGGGACAGGCTCCAGCCCCCCTTTACTGCATCAGCTGTTCCTGTTGTCTATCCCTCTACAATGTTTCTGTCTGTCTTCTAGGTCTGCTTTCAGGCCAACAATCTGCTGGATCTCGAAGACTTTGACCATCAGGTAGATGCAGCTTCAGTGTTGCGCTGCTGTGTGTTAGTTTAGTCGGTGTAGCTTTGACACACCTGCTGCATGTTGCCATACTAATGTTTAAACTCCCTCAAGTGTTTAGTACGTCATCCTCACTTGTGTGGGCCACCCAGGTAGATTCAGTTTATTTCCATTTTTTTTCCATCTGACAGGACAACGCCGTCCATGATTTGGACAGCGCTCCTCGTTCTTCTTTTCAAAGTTTAGGGTCCAGCATGATTTTGGGAGGGTTTCTAAAGATTTTAACATTTATTTGGCAGTTTAGCAGTCAAGACTTGATAGGAAGGTGAGAGGGTGCAAGGAAAGATGAAGCAAAGGATTGCTGGTCGACCAAACCCAAGCTTTCAGCTATAAGGCATGCGTGCCTGCTAACCAGTAAACTAAACTGCACCACTGGTTTTTAGGCTGGCTTCTGACATGCCAATTTCTGATATGACTTTGAACTGGTTTCTGACCTGTTTCTAGCATGACTTTGAACTGGTTTCTGATCCTTTTTTGACATGAGTTTTGACTGGTTTCTGTCTGTTTTTATTTTTATTTGAGTCAGTACCTGCGCTTGGTCTCAGTATTGTATTTTTTCACGTAATCCAGTCTGCCTCTATGATGTTGAGCTCTGTACTGTGTGATTTAGACCACTGGCTACAGGACACATTGTTCTTCATGTAGCTGAGAATATTTTCCTGATGTATTTTGGCCTAAATTGTCTCAATTTTGTTGAAATGAGAACATTGATAATAAAAGCATGAAGCTCTTCTTTCTTGCTAACCCTGTTACCCTGTAACTGCCAGCACGTTTTGTGTCAAGAGTTTGTCTTTTGGGTTTTTCTGTTTTCTCTGTAATATTGTAGGTTCTTTACCTTACAATATAAAGCGCCTTGAGGGAACTGTTGTTGTGATTTGGCATTATATTAAAAATAAAACATTTTTTACTTTTACTTATTTCTTTTCAGATGAGTGCAGCAGACTTTCGAGATGGAAACTGAAGGGAAGTCCTATTCTTTTGACCTTCATTCTTCTCCTTGTACTGTACTTTTCACCAGAGGTCATCAGGTTATGTACTCGACTCTTAGATTCCTCTATGATTTTGACAGCACGGTCACCTTTCAGAAACAGGAGAAAATTTTCTCCTGTTTATTTGTACATAGTGTTTCCTTTTGATTAACTGTGAACTTTAAAGCCCTCGGTATCCTCTGCTGTAAAACTGTAGCATTTAAAATGTCATTCTGCTTGCTTCATGAGAAATGATCATCATAAATGACTGTTTGGATTCATTTTATCAGTATAATAAATGCTTGTATTAAAATGAGTCAGTCATGCTTTGTTTTTAAGGTATAAAAAACGTACTCTTTCACTCACCCCCTCCCCGATCCTGTTGTGAGGTTTCTTCCTGTTTAAAGGGAGTTCTTCTTCCCCACCATCGCATCATTTGATGGTTAGGGTTCTTTCAGTAATACTGTCTGGTCTTTACCTTTATAATAAAAAGCATTAAAACAACAGTTGCTATAAAATTATATAAAAAGTATAAAATTAAGTTAACCTCCTAGCGCCTGGCGTCCACATATGTGGACATCACATTTTGGATTGTCTAGACCAAAATACAAAGTTTTGCTCTACAAGGGTCAGATATCCACTTACGAGGACGTTATGCTGCCACTGTTCTATCAAAATTGAAAACAAATGTCCTCTTATGTGGATCTCATTTTTCTCAGAAACAAAAATCGGATAAAAAAAATAAATAAATAAAAAAAATCTGCTAATTGTTTGTTTTTACATTCATCAGGTCCCGATCAGCCCAAAGAGCAAAGAGAAATTAAAAATGCATGCCATGAAAGAGTTCGGGTCTTCGGAGGTTAAACTGAACGAACACATTGTTAAGGTTACAGGTTTTACACTGATAATTTTCAGCTGCTTCTAAACTGGGCAAAGTAACATCAGTATCAATAGGGTATGTAATCATAACTATTGATACTTGTACTGTCAACAGAGCAACTGATTTTACAAAGATGAAAGTTTAAACAATGCAGACTAAAAACACAGATGCTGCAGTGTGAGAGGAAAATCATTGTGAGGTAATATACTATTCAAAGGATGTTCTTCAAAAGTTTTGGCTAGTAAGATTGGAAAAGATCTAATACATTAATAAAGTTTAGACTTTGTGAAAGCAGGAAGTGAGTTGAGACTCACAGCTCTATCACTGAGATGCAGGAGAATCTGAATTATACATTCGTTTTAAAAAAAAAGATGGTTTTCAATTGTTAGTCTTTCAGCTGCTTCGGCGCTATGTACAGTAGCACTCAGAGAGTAAAGAAAATAAAAACAGAATTCAAATACGCTTAGTCTACCTGCAAAGTACAAACAGATATCCTCTTTTAGGGTCATACAGTCCCAATCAAAAGTTTAAGACTCGAAAAATGGCAGAAAAAATCATATTTTGCATGGTTGGATCTTAACAAGGTTCCAGGTAGAGCTTCAATGTGCAACAAGAAGAAGTGGAGTGAGACTAAACATTTTTAATTGGTCTTAAACTTTTGTTGGGGACTGTATAGTAATGTTTAAAGAACAATAAAACTGTTGAACTGTTTACAGCCAACAGAGTAAAATTGTGTTTTAGAAAACAAATTTCACAACACAAAGACTTTAGACCTTCTTGGCGTTGACACACAGAGGTCAGAGGAATCTTCCAGGAGTGGCGATGCTAGTTTCAAACCTGTTGCTCTGGAGCGAGTTATCTAGATAAGATGAAATCCTGCCTACTGGCCTCATGTAACTGCCACCATGTTTCAAACTCAATTCAATTCAATTTTATTTATATAGCGCCAAATCACAACAAATGTCGCCTCAAGGCGCTTCATAGATACAGAGAAAAGCCCAACAATCATATGACCCCCTATGAGCAAGCACTTTGGTGACAGTGGGAAGGAAAAACTCCCTTTTAACAGGAAGAAACCTCCGGCAGAACCAGGCTCAGGGAGGGGCGGCCATCTGCTGCGACCGGTTGGGGTGAGAGAAGGAAGACAGGATAAAAGACATGCTGTGGAAGAGAGACAGAGATTAATAACAGATATGATTCAATACAGAGAGGTCTGTTAACACATAGTGAGTGAGAAAGGTGACTGGAAAGGAAAAACTCAATGCATCATGGGAATCCCCCGGCAGCCTACATCTATTGCAGCATAACTAAGGGAGGATTCAGGGTCACCTGGTCCAGCCCTAACTATATGCTTTAGCAAAAAGGAAAGTTTTAAGCCTAATCTTAAAAGTAGAGATAGTGTCTGTCTCCCGAATCCAAACTGGAAGCTGGTTCCACAGAAGAGGGGCCTGAAAACTGAAGGCTCTCCCTCCCATTCTACTTTTAAATACTCTAGGAACAACAAGTAGGCCTGCAGAGCGGGAGCGAAGTGCTCTAATAGGGTAATATGGTGCTACAAGGTCATTAAGATAAGATGGGGCCTGATTATTTAAGACCTTGTATGTGAGGAGCAGGATTTTGAATTCAATTCTGGATTTAACAGGAAGCCAATGAAGGGAAGCCAAAACAGGAGAAATCTGCTCTCTCTTTCTAGTCCCTGTCAGTACTCTTGCTGCAGCATTTTGGATTAACTGAAGGCTTTTCAGTGAGTTTTTTGGACATCCTGATAATAATGAATTGCAGTAGTCCAGCCTGGAAGTAATAAACTGGTTTTAAAATCTATTTCTTCCATTATTCTGAACTGGTTCTAGACTGGGACAGTTGCTGTGAATTTATAGATCAAACTTTAGACCAGTTGTACACAAAAATGTTTCCTACAAGCGAAATATTCTCCAGCACACATTCCCAAAGTCAAGAGTGCTGCGGCTCACTTAAAAACCAAAGAAATCTCATGGGGCCCATCCAATCTTAACCTTCACTCTAACCAAAATACATCACTTTCTCTTGTATTTCACTGAAAATTGTATTTAAAAACAAACCACACATGCTGTTGGCTATAAAATGCTAAAACTACTCAGTCATAAGTAAAGTGTTACCAGGTGAGACATGAGTAATATCACCAACAACTACCATATTGCCTGTAAATACATTTATATAAATATGTTACTGTACATACTCGAGTAATGCCAAAAGTTGAAGGCTTTGAATGTCAGGAAAAAAAAATCTGTTTGATCAAATACAAACGGGTGAAGTTTTATATTTTAAGACCTACTGCTCTCTTATTTAATTTTAGCCAGTTAAACGTCAGTTTTATATCATCACATTAAAGGTACTTTTTTCTTTTCTTTACACATTTACAGAGTTTTAGCACTTTTTGTCTGTTTGTTTGTCGGTTATTCTGAGCTTTCACTGGCTGTGGGTTCAACCTCGGGTCTGTCAGTGACTTTTAGAGACTTGAAAAGTGAAGCACAAAAGGGTTGGTCTGCTTTTCATCTGACCAAGCCTTCACCTGCTGTGAAAGGAAGTAAAAAGCCATTGAGTTATCAAGGAAAAGAAATACTGAAATGCTCTTGCAGTTTTCCCATTTTTTTAGGTGGAATAAAGAAAAAGGCGTGTGGTAGCTCTTGTATCGCCTGAGCCATCTTTTCAGACGAGAAAAGAGATATTAAAACGTGACGATGGAGATGGTCGTGGGTTTAACCAGCATCATGACGGTGAAGGAACCTCCTAAATCATTCATATAAAACTCAAACAGCCAGCTGGTTTTTCCATGTTTTTATTCTGTGAATAAATATCTGGGCTGCCTGCAGTTGCTCAGTGAGCTGCAGCAGCTTTACATACACATGAAGAAACAGAACACCAAACACGTTACATTCAGAATACTTTGGACTTTGATTTGGATCAGTTCACCTCATCCTACAATCACGTCATCTTATTGCTAAAAGTGTCATAAATATTGGTGTTTTGTGCTTCCTTTAAGTTCCTTTTTTAATTTGAAATGTAAACTGGATGAACTGATCCAAACCTAAGGAAAAACAAAAACTGTTTTTGTGGATTTTCTAAGTTGTGGATTACATTACAGACTGTCTGGTTCAGTTTGTTTGCTCAAAAAGAAGTAAAAACAGTCAAACGCGCTTCAGACACACAAAAACACATCTGCTTTTCAAGTATGACTGCTCCTCCAAAATAAAAGTCTTTAAATTTGAACAGCAGAAAATGAGAGGATCAACAAAGGAAGCAGTTCACTGGTTATTAAACGAATGCTGGATGTTTTTAATTCCACCTTTAACTAGCTTAAAATGCAGGATTAATTAAGATGTAGATCCGAGGATTTACATGTGGAATTTTCACGTCTACAGCGGGAAAGAAGAAAAAAAAGTACTCAAGCAGTTTCTTTTAATTCTTCATTTAAATAACACTGCATTTAAATGTTGTTTGGGGGGATTTTACAATTTGTGCCTAGAAACTACAGAGGCTGTCGTCAGACACTGGTAGAATTACCAATAAAGTTTTAAAAAGAAGTTCAATGAGGAGAAAGATTAAGAACCATCTATAAGATATATAGATGATATATGAAGTCAAAAGAAAAGTAAGGTGAAACTGTCGAGTTGCTCTGTGTTATCTTAATCCTAGAGAACGTACAGGTTGCTAGGGAAACATGCGTATTAATTTTAAGGTCGGTTACAAAGACTAGTGTAGCAAAAACCTCGCTTTAGTGGCTAACAGGCTGCTGCATTTGTGCAGTTTGTATGGAAGACTCCAACTTGTCTGACACTTGTCAACTGCTCACTAAGTGGTAGAGAAATTATGAAGACTGAGAACGGACCTCTGCAGACCGGTCGGCATCTTCGATGCCAACGACAGGCGATCACAGCAACCTGCTGGCTATCAGAGCAACACGTTCTTTGCAACCAATTTCAACTCAGCGACAAGTCTCTAGGTCTAAAATGTGACGCTTTCTGTTTTCAAACAATGCCACTAAAGGATTTGTGATAATAACTGGAATAGTAAGACTAGTAGTAGCAACTTTCACAGTACTCCTTAGTTACTTTAAAGCAGCGGTCTCCGGTACCGGTCCGTGAGTCGTTTGGTACCGTGCCACGAGAGTTGAGGCTCAGGTGTGAAATGTATGGTTTTCAGGGTTTTTATCGGTTTTCAGCGTTATTTTGTTATCGTTTTGATCATTTACTCGGTTTTCCTGGGTCTTTTCACGTGTGTTATGAATAAATCTTCTTTTTTTCGGTACCGGTACTAGTTTTATTTTGTTGTATTCATCCGCGACACCTTAAAGGCCGGTCCGTGAAAAATATTGTCGGGCATAAACCGGTCCGTGGCGCAAAAAAGGTTGGAGACCGCTGCTTTAAAGCAACTCACAGGGACCAATCAACTCACTGTTTATGCCACATACTGAAATACACTAGACAGACTTTCAAAATAAAAGTATTGAAATATCTCCATTGCTGAGTGCATCCATTTTCTGCTGTGACTTCTTTAAACTAAGACAAAGTGTAAGAAAAACATTTTCTTGCATGTTTACAGTCATTCACTCTCCCTGCAGGAGCCCTGGCAGTGTCGCGTCTGATATGCAGAAACGCTTTCAATGGTCAGGAGACGAAGTACGAACTGAACTTTGGCTGGCTTGCTTTACGTTATTACCACTTTACAAAAATAATAAACCAGAAATAAAGTAAATAAAAGAAAAGAAGGGTGAAAATTCCAGTTTTAGTGGAAAAACAACAACAATAAAAACAAAAAATCTTTTAATTCATCTGTCGCCACATTAAAAAGCTGCTTACCAAAAAAAATAAGAATGATAATTTCATGGTTCAAATACTATCCAAAAGTTTGACTGAAACACACACTGTCATCAAATCTGAACCCATCACCACACGAGACCGATCGACTACACATTTTTACACCTATTTACAGAGACTCGCCGTCCTCGGTTAATATACACAAACACTACAGTAATGTACAGTTTATCTTACATCGATTATCACAAACGCACATCAAAAAGTGTTTGGGGGGGAGGAGTTACATTCGATAACAAAGGTTTTATACTGCTGCTGCTTCCTGTTGCTGATGTTCAGAATAAAAAGAACCGTCAACGTAAAAGCTGAAACACGGAAAATAAGAGTACTTCCACACTCAGAGTACACACACGCGATACAAAAACCCAACGACACCTAAAGAGAACACGATGACGAGCATTTACACTCGGAGGGAGGCGGCTGCTGCGCTAACAGATACTGTAAAGGTTTGTTTTCAGTTATTTCAGTGATGAGTCTACTTACGATCTTTCCAGTTTTTTGTCTAAAGCACCGCCTGATCTCTTCCCCTCGCCGGCGGAGGCAAGCGCCCGGCCTCACACGCCTGAGCAGCGCATTCTCCATCACAGCATCCCGTCCAGGTTCTCTTCGTTCTTCTTGGCCGTGCTGCCTTCCTGATGGGTGTACTGATTGTGGTAATCGCGGAGGATGGTGACGACGTCATGGTGGCCGAAGTGCACGGCCTCATCCATCGGCGTGTTCCCCCACCTGCACCAGACACGAAGAACTTTAAACACAAATCCACCTCATTCATTTAACACATCTGGCTCAAAGAAATTCCCTCCATCTCTATCTATCTAGATACGTTTTTTTTTTTTTACATGTATTTATTTGTTTATTAAAAAGATAACTAAAGTAAAGTGTGGTCTCTGTTACCTGTCTTTGGGAACTGGGTTGACCTTGCAGGCCTCCAGCAGGAAGCGGACCACCTCAGCATGTCCTGAAACACACAAACATCGGGTCAGCTGACTGAACAGAGTAATTGCCATGACGACAACCTGACTGTACGCATTTCACCTTCAGCGGCGGCCACATGCAGCGCTGTCCTCGAGTCGTAGTCCCTCTGCTCCATGTCCATGGAGGACAGCGCAAACCTGCACAAAGACAGAACAGCCAAGCAGGAAGGAAGGAGTGAGAGCCATGTGGAAACAACCAGAAGCGACTGCATTTAGTTTTTAAATTTGGACTTGGTTCAATCATGTGGGTTTCTTTAAGTTTCAAGCTCTTTGCGATGGTGCTGAAGGTAAATTACCTGAAGACTAGAAGTGATGTTTGCAGACTAAACTGGGGGGAAAAAAGCCATCTAGTGGCTGACATCTTCATATCAGACCTCTACCTTCTTGGACATGCTGCACCTCAGCTGCACCTCAGCTGTTGAGAAGAGACTCAAAACAGGCAAAGATGTCTTTCCCTTTTTGCAAACTCCCTGATTTTGGCTTCCCACAATTGCGTGAGTATTACTGACTGATATTTAAAATGTGGGCTCTGCCAATGAAAATGCAAAGAGCTCATTTAAGCGGTCCCTAAATCAGTACTGATGATGTGTCCCCATGTGCTAAGCATAGCCTTCCCCTGCACTGAGCAGCTTGAAGTTTACAGGACTAGTCTGAAGACAGACAGACACACAACAAAAAATAAATGTGGATACAATAGACGGTGTGGGCTACTCCCACTAAGCAGTTCTGATTTAATGCGAGTGATGTTAAATAATAAAAACATTGCAATGATTTCTAACGCGATCTATTCAACATCGGTTCAGATGTCCCATAAAAGCGAGGCTGTATCCATCCAGCTCTCAACTGAAATAGACTGAAATCAACCAATCACTTTCCACTTGGCCATAGACAACTATCCAGTAAACATGATTCGCTAGTTTCAGGAAAATGATCAGTTTACTAAAGATACATTATCCCCCTCCAAAGTGTCAAAATCCTGCAGTGTTTGCAGAACATCACAGCAGAAAAAGAGGAACCGTCGAGTAGTTTTATTCACATCCATCATCATCCACAATGAATGGAATGAAAGACTTTATATTATTAGCCTGCAAAGATTAATTTAGAAATATTAACTTACAGGAACGTAGCAGAATGTAAAGATGAGAGCAGGACCCTGCTGATTTAAATTGGTGCCAAGTTTTAGTGCAGTTTTTTATTCCAAACCAACAAGTCAAATAATCCAATTGGTGTGCCTGGGCCCAAGTGATGTAGCTGCTGTCATCAGATGGTGAGCGCTCAAGTCTACACGGAGGTTTGTGTACCTGCCTGTTATCTGTGTGTGGTGGAAAAATGAATGAATCCAAAAGTTTATCCTGGTTCTTCTGTTTTCTAATCGCTGAATGCCAAAAATCATATTTGAAATTAAAATCAAATGAATGTCTCCGTGCTGTCCAACGGTCCTGAGTGTTACTGACACTAAACCTGAGAGCTGGCGTACCTCCTGAGAGCTGACACGTCTCCTGTGTAAGCAGCAAACAGCAGGTTGATCACAGACTTCACCTGAAACACGAGAAAACAAAGCAGAGTGATGTTATAATAACGCATCATAACTTAGTGTTACTGTGTTTCTGAAATATGGTAGAACTGAAAAAACTAATATTTGTTGTTTTACATGTGATTTAATGTACAGTGAACGACACCAATGATCAGGTTGTGTAAAGCTGGAAAATAACACAGCTGATGCAGTAATCTTCCAGCAGATGGCGCTGTGGATTAAGCTTCCACAAACAAGGAGGGTGATCTGCCTTTTATGGTGACACTTAGAGTCAAAATCAACACAAACTGCTCTAAACTGTAGAAAATAATCAAAATAATTACATTAATGATCTCTGTTGGTGTGTTAAAAGGAACTTCCGCTTATGTTAGTTATGTTGCAGTGCAGTCTGGGTAGTGATGTCTGGTGATTTCTGATCAGTCTTTTTCAATCTGAACCCCAAAGTAATGTAACTCAGACATTACTCACTGTGAAGAAGATCACAGCACACAAGCTAACAGCAGCCTTTATGGCTCAAAATATGCATCAAACATTCAGGATTTTAACACTGCACTCCAGCAGAAGGACATTTACAGCGTGTAAAGGTCAAAATAGTCGAGGTTGTGAAAACGGAGAAGGATGAAGGCTGATGGTGCTGGCGCTCACCCTCTGGTCTCCTCCCTCCCTGCGAGGATCCAGCTTCTTTGCAAAGTGCCTCAGGTTGTCGTAGTTGTGGAAGTTACACAGGGAAACCAAATCCTAAAAGGAGAAAACATGACCCAAATATTAAAAAAGAATAATAAAAGTATCTTAGGGTGAGATAAAGGAGATAAAGGATTATTTTGAACTTTGAATCATGCAAAGCTACTCAAGCATAGTCCAGGAAATGACTTTAAAGATGACGTTACCGTGCAGAACTGGATGCCTCTGACGCTGTTGCCCAGCTTGTCGAGCGGAGGAGACCAACACATGATGCCCATCACGTTGGGAACGACCAGCAGGATCCCGCCAGCCACACCCGATTTAGCCGGCAGACCAACCTGAGGCAGAAAGAGAGAATGTGGCTCACATCTTTCTTAAAGTAACCAACAGATCCCAAACCGCCCCAAAAAACCATTACAGGTAACATAAGTCATGGCGCTGCTGGTCAGTTGAGACCCAGTTAACCCATTTTAAAAGAGTTTTCTGTGAAGATTTGAATGTGTTCAGCTCTGCGATTTTTCTGCATTTAAGAAATTCTGATGTCCACCCTTTGGGGGATTTCGGCCCTATGCCAAAGGAAAAAATATTTTCAACTCGTGGTCACCAGTTTGCTTCACTCAAGCATAAAATACATTAATTGGTTAATTGGCCTGAAATTACAGGAAAGTCTTATTTATTGATTAAAGCAACACAAAGTCGCCACCTTCGATAGGCTCAAAGGTAAATTTTAAGACATGAAAATTCCTGAATACTCCCGAGCCTGAAAGCAAACACACAGTCGGATTTTGTGTCTATTTCTTCATTACTTTATTTCAATTTAGTCCAGAACGTTTAAAAGAATAAAAAGAGTTTTTCTTGTAATTATTACAAGTTGTAAATATTGTTGGTTAGGATCTATCGCTTGCTGTTCGTCTTGTTTTGAAAAACATAAAATTAGAGACGGACAGGATCAGCAGAATTCCAGCGTTCTGGGCCCTGACCGGAGATCAGCCTCATGCATGTCTGATTATGAGATGGTTCCTTTCAGGCTTGCTAACTACAAGCCTCGGTATGAGCAACAGATCAAAGCACTTATGAGGAAAATTATGGAGATGAGTGAAAAAGAGAAAATGGTTAACCGGTGAAGTTATAAACATACTGACGTAAGTAAACCTGCTATTTTTGTTTATTATTTGTAACTTTTTCCAGTAGCAGAGCACTGTATTTTCAATTGTCTAAGTTATAGGAAACCCTGCAATTGTCTGCAGTTTGGGGAAAATTGTAAAGTTAATGTAAGTAAAATTAAATAGCCTTTTTAATGACAAGATAAGGACAGAATGTGCAGATTTTTAAAGTTCTGGTGCAAAACGGGAAAACAGGGAGATGGTAGCAGGTTGAACATGAGATCAGGACGAGGAGATACTGACGTGAAAAGCGAACTGTCCCGAGAAGTCATACATGCCGCAGGAGTGCATCAGACTCAGGGTGTTTCGCACAGACTCAGGGCTCAGCACACGCTCGCCCGTGATTGGACAGAAACCGCCGTTGGCCAGAGTTGCCGCCATAACGCTGGCACTCTCACAGGTCACCTCGATGGAGCACAACTGATTGAAAAACAAAGATTCGTGAATGATTGGATCACAATGACAAACAAAAATCCTGTCGCATTAGTCATTCCACTGCATCGGGATGATCTCTACTCACCTGGAAGTAGAAGTCCAGGATGGACGTCATGTCCGTCCCCTCTGGAAAACACTGTTAAAGATAAAAACACTTTAAAATGGAAACTCGTAACACACCTGCTGCTTTTCTTCAAACAGAAAAGGGGAAAACCAAGAGACATCAAAGGATAAACCAGGTGATAATGTGATAAACTGATTAATTACTGGAACAGAAATCCTAATATTTATGCAGAAATACCGAAAATAAAATTCAAAATACAAAAGCTAAGAATGAAATCACAAATATAGTGTGTTCACAAAAGGAAGAAAAACTTCCTTTTAAACAAAAAGATCCCGGCTCAGTTGTCAGCAGCATCTAATCTCACCTTCTTCTCCTTCAGGTAGTAGCCAATGGCGAAGTTTCTGTCTCCAGACTCACGCTCTGACTGGAAACTGAGCCACACAGAGAGAAGAGAGAGGTTTATTTCATGATGCGACTCAGATCCTGTTACATGAACTCAAACTGAACCAGGAAGTTGCTGCGAGACCTGAGATTCACCTCAGAGATGCAGAACTGTTTTGTAAACAAGAAATCTGTCAAAGACATTAAAGTGCTTCATTTCATCTAAACACGGAAAATCTGTTTTATTTCTAACTCGGCTGCACTCACGTGGCATTGCTGAAGCCCACATACTCGTTTCCTGCCAGCTTGTTCATGAAGTTCATGACCTGCAGAGCAGAAGAGCAGATTCAGAGTAAACACACAACACAAACACAAGACTACGAAGAAGGCTCAAGGACACTGAGCATACATATAAATAAATAAATAATAATGATAATGCAGAGCAGCTGACATTTTTGTAAAAAGTAAAGTTAAAATTGAAAGAATAAAACTGAAACTTCTACAAATAAGTCACAATTTCTGGCATTAACACTTACTCGATTTAAGAAAACAAATATACAAATTTGGGTAGAAAATCATTGTTGTAACTTCATCAGTTATACATGAAATTACAACAATAAAATTAAAATATCCAAAATAAACTTATAATTTTAGTACAAAATCATGAACTTAAATCTAAATTTTAACCAAAATATTGCAATTTGGAATATAATACTGAAATTCTACAACTAAAATAATACTTAAAAAAGTAAAACTTTCACAATAAAATCATCCTTTACAGTTTAAAGATTACATTTTAAAGAGAAAGGGATATTCAAAGTATTCAAAAAATAATAATAATTGTAATTTTAAATAGTCTAAATATTAAGAATATTAAATATTAAGATTTAAACCAAACTTTTAAAACTACAAAGTAAAAACGTTATGAATAAAGTAAAAACTATGTCAAGACTAAAGACAACAGAAAAGTTAATTAAATAAAAATGTTTAATGAATAATGTCGTATAAAACTACAATATATAAAAATACAATTCAAATTTGACAAATGTCAATGAAATTTTGAGTATGAAGCTAAAATTTCAAGAATAAAATTGAAAATAAAGTAGAAATATTCACAATTAGAATCAAATGTTTGAGAATAAAAACAATTTTAAAGTGTAAGTGTTGAAGAAAAAGGTATAATTCCAAGAATAATGTAGCCTGACATTTTTTTTTTATAACTTCAGTTTGGAAACTTCTCCTTCAGTCAATATTTAAATATTCAATAAATCTTCCCAATAGTACTCACATAATCAAATTTCTCAGCGTTGCTTGCCCCTTGCTGTAACACAAACAGAACCAATCAAAAGATTCATAAAACAAAAACTGCAGTAATAAAAGCATGAAAAACAGTCACCCGTGTGACGACATTAGCACTATCACGTATGATCCACGTCTCTATGAAATTAAGCTACGGCAGGAAAACAGTGCAGGTTTACATCACTACTCATGTGACCAGTTAAAAAGGCCATTCAGGCATGACGTCAGATGAATTAAGATTAGGGGTGGGAGACTAGCTGGAGATGGAGGAGGTGAACGAAAATTGTTAAATCCACTCTGGGGCTTCTGCTTTTTTGAATAGAGAATTAAATAAAAGGTTCATAAGTAACTTAAGAGCACAGCTACTGATTACTACGTGTTTACTGTATGGTTACGTGATTGGACTTTAAGGTGCAATCACACTGCGAGCCACAAAATTAAGTTCATATTTATCAATCTGCTTCTTCTACAGCTTTCTGTAGTCATTTACAGTAACTGGTGCGTCGGTGTGGCGTGGACGATGGGGAATTGTGTGAAATATTAAGTTTCTTTAGCACTGAAGCCTTTCTTTGCATTTCTTTTCACTTCCAATCACTGAATCTCTACAAACCAGATGTTTGTAAAGAAGACTTCATTACAGTTTGTGTTGATCTCAGAGTATTACAGAGTCACCAGATCATCTAGATTTGGTTTGTTGAGGTATTTTTGAATGAATTATGTATCACAGTATGTTTGTATCATTTAAGTTTTTCTTCTACTTGGATTGAAGTATGAGAAACAACAGCAGAGTCATTTTAAAGACGTCTGCTTTATAAAATATAATTTCACTCCTTGGTCATTTTAGTCCCTAAAATAAGGGGTTAAGGGTTAAAGGCTCCGGTTTACAGGTCAAAGTCTAAGAAAACTTCTGGTGCATTGTGGGAAATGTAGGAGCCACTGTATTTTAAGCCCAACAGTTGCTTCAGCTTTTCTGAGGCTAACATTTCTTTGTCTTACCTGTTTGCAGATTTTATTGATAATTACGATAACTGACAAATACAGATGTTGATGTAGAATGAAATCTTACTTATTTTACACCTAATGTCATTTAAATTGTTTCAACTCTACTCGATTCTATTTGAGTCCTTTCATTAAATCATGTTTTCCTACATTTTTTATTATTACAGTAAAATTATAAACATTTCCAGAAATATTTATACAGTTGATCCAGATCAAGTTACGGAGCACTAATGTATTTAAACCTATAAATAAGAACCAAATTTAAAACTTTACTAAACACTGCAGAACTTCATCATTATTACTATAATACAGCAAAAGTAGATGGAGTGAGTGACCGTTATCTCTCAGATAACAGACTCAGTCATGTGGTTCGCAGTGTGAACTCACCTCCTTCAATTTAAATCAGACAAAAACCAAAAGTTTGGCCAAATGTGACAAGAACAACAAAGCCTGAAGCACGGGGAACATTACTGCCTTTATTCAACAGCCTGAGCATGAATACTCATTTTCAGATCATGTAACAGTCTCCCTGAAAGCTGCTGCTCTACTTTTAAACTGCACCTCAGATATTTATAATTACTGCTGCCTGCAGAGTTTTTCTGGGCTCCAGCTTCAACCTTTACTCTGTCATTTTGCTTTCCCAAAGTGATGAATCTGCTTTGACCATAGGTGAAAATCAAAGGTGGGACCTGGGGGTCCTGATCCCCTATTTCTAGGAAGACAGTGTTGTCCTCCTCAGTGCATCACTCTAAATATGACTGTATAAGGTTAAATATTATTATATGAGGCACTGAAAGCCCTCGTGTTAATTACAGATGCAAAACAATAGATCTAGAGAAGTTCAGTCCAGTGCCTACTAGTGGTGCAACGGATCCAAAATCTCACGGTTCGGATCGGATCATGGTTTTAAGTCACAGATCAACTCAATTTTAGGATCAGCAAAAAACCCCAAAAAAACCAAACCCAAAAAGACAAATTTAACTCGCCATTTACTTATTTAAGTATTTTTTGCCTATTAAAAAACATGCAACTCAAGACTCATTCCACGCAATTATATAAAAACAAATTAAGCTCACGAAGCTTTCCGTTGCCCTGGAGATCCACCCATTTGTAGTTAGGGCAACAGAAGACGCCTGGAACAGTTCAGCCATAACTTTAGACTTTTCCTGCGCATACATGCTTGGAACGATCTTGTCACTGAAGTGGATGTGCAACAGGATATCATAGCGTGGCTCAAGCACATTCATCATAGTTTAAACCCCTTGTTTTGCACAACGGAATACGGCCTCCTGTCTGCAGCTAAACACCCCAATAGGGCTGCTTAAACGCCGCAAACTCCTCCACCTGGACCGCTAGCGCTGGCCATAACTATGGCTTGACAGACTGACCACGCGCACCATACACATACTTTTTTTATTCTTTTTCGAATCTTCGGATCACGTGCGTGCCGAACCGTGGAGTGGGATCGGTTCGGATTACGGATCAACAGTGATCCGTTGCACCACTAGTGCCTACCAATCCCTAACTCTCTGACATCGTGAACAAATGATTGCTTCTGTAAATAAACAAGTGATAAAACTAAATAAATAAATCCAGTTAGGCACTCTGGAGATGGCTGCGAAAACATAACTCAGTCTGGAGTTATATTGTCCTTGTTGCTCATGACAAATCATCACTCTCAGAGAATTAAAACGGATGTTTTAATGAATATATTATGACTAATTTGAGCCCATCAGTGTGTGACTCTTCCTACTTTTCTCTAACATATCATGGAGCTCTTAATCTGCCGCCAGAAAAGTTTCTCAAACTGACGGACCACACTTTTGAATAAAGACAGCAAAACATCCCCATGAATTTACGAGCATCACCACTAACACGACTTATTCTTTCATACCGATTACTAAAGACAAACAAATTGCTTGAAAAGAAACATATGCACAAAAAAAGAGCTCCCTCTCCAGAGAAGAATGGAGTATGATATAAAACCAGTGTTTGTGCCAGAGCTGCACTGTTTATAATCCAGGTGTATAAACAGTTTGGTTTTTTTGAGGGGGGAGGGGAAATGCAGGCGGAAAAGTATAAAAAGCAACATTAAAACATTCATAGACAGCCATGTGGAGGCTAAAGCTTCTCACAAATCCAGATCAAATAAGGGAAAAAAATAATTAAAAAGGAAAAATTACCAACGTCATTGACCTGAGGCTGTGTGGTCATAATTTCCCAAAGATCCTAATGCTGTAAAATATGCAACAACACATAAAACCACACAACGAGCCTTGAAAAGGTACATCACAAAGGAGAGCGTTTAAAGTGATTTAAACAGTGATTGGCTGGGACTCAAGAAAGCTGATTTTACATCTTGTGGGAATGATTATCAGAAGCTGAAAGGTTCACCTTTTTCCTCTGCTGACGACATACATTATGTCCACTCAGCTGGATATTAATTTGCAACAATCATCTTCATACAATGTTTCTACCAAAAGAGATACACGCGATGATTCATCATAACATTACCAACATAAAATGTTTCTTTTTAAGGATGGAAAGCTGGGCTGTTTATAGTGTTGGAGGGAGGAGATTTGGATAAGGAATCAGGAATAGAATAGCTGACCTCTCTCACACTTAAAACTATTAAATAACTGGGTCATAACGAAATGACAAACTTAAAAAACTTCATTTTTTTTATAGATATCATTTTCCTTTTCTGTGGATTCCTGTAGATGAATCCTAAATCCTTCCTCCCTCGAGAGTAAACCACCCACAGTGTGACTCATAAGGACCTTTTCAATATAAAAGCATAATGATTGACACAAAGAATTACTAACCCTCATGTAATATAATCCTTTCCCTAAATCGTCTACATTTCACAGTCCAGTAGATGTGTTATCATCATTTTGGAGTTGTGCTGCTGTTTTTAAACAAATGATGAAGCAGTGTTAGTTTATGGAAATCTTTTCAAACAAACCTTTATGAAAAGAGACGGTACGATAGTGGAAAGCACAGCGGCTTTATTTTCCTTTCATTGAGTTAATTGTGCAATTTTTTTGCTCTTCTCTAACAAGTCTGACGCTGAAAAATGCTGTGAATTTGCTCTTTTAGGATAAGGGGGAGTTCTGGGCGGGTTCTTGCTGTCAGGGTAAAGATGAAAGATTTTTGTATTGGGTGTTATGGGCAGCAAATTTTCTTCTTACAGCTAGTTGAGGAGTTTGCCGTGTTTTGAGTTTGTAAGTCATATCTCGGCATCTCCAAAATAAAAACTGCAGAGAACACAAGAGTATCCGTGTTTCTTCTCAGCAGTCGGCACGTAGAGCTCTGCAACATCACAAACTCACTTTCATGTTTTTACTTCCCTCTAGTATCAGATCTGGGACGTAACATACTGAAATGTTAAAAATACAACCATCAGTGGAAACACTTTTCTGCCTACAAGTGCCTTCTTCCCTTTACTTTAATATTGTATCTGGGGCCTTGCAGAGCTGGCAGAAATAGGAGCTTTGGCACATTTAGAGTTGTTGCTCAGCACCAGGTTTAGAGGGCAATCAGGTTTTCACATTTTACCCCCCTTAATAACAAACATCTTCATCTAAAAACTGCATTTTGTGTTTAATTGTGTCATCTTTGGTTAACATTTAAATTTGTTTGATGATCTAAAACATTTACGTGTGACAAACATACAAAAAAATAGATAATCAGGAACAGGACAAACGCTTTTTCACAGTGTTGGGTCAAAATCTGATGGTAACAAAGGCTGCTGTGTTATCCTGCAAGTCAGCTATTACAGTTTGAGGAGTTTCTCACTCAGCTGCCTGTCCTTGATCTGAATAGCTGTACTGTTTCTGGAGATAAACATGCATAAAACTTGCCCTTACCCTGTATCTCCCTCATCACATTTGCTCAGTTTTGACCTTCTAATTTATAAACCACTGCACTGTTAGTAGCCTCACTCAGTCTATTTCTATTTTCTATGTAATGGAAATACTTCTTCACCTTTTCAGACATTTTGTTGCAATACTGTATTTATTTTAGTAAGCTAGACATTTTTGGCTGCTTTAACCATTTTCCAGCTTTTGGGAAAAATAAAGTATGCAATGCTGTTTCCTACAAGCACTCCAACATGTTCACTTCCAGGATTTGCCTGAAGATTTTCCAACTTGTTTGATTTTGCGTTCCATCTCTCTCTTGTTGAATGTAATTAAACTCCTCTCTAAAAAGCCCTCCTGGACTCATCCTCACCGGCCAAATGAGGAAGGAGTTTTTAATTTTGATTCAATCAGCAGGTGGTGCTCTTGTATTCACCCCAGCTCCCTGTGCGTCTGTACGCAGGTCAGAAGAGGATATTTAATGAAACACTCGGGTAATAGAACAGTTCTCTGATTAAATGTGGTGGAGCTGACCTGCCTGGAGGAAGCTGCTCTCCAGCTCCACCCACTCTGTGGAGTGTGTGTGCGCAGGATCTCCGAGCGATGCCGCTTTCAACCAAATCCCCTTTCAGCATGATTATCTATAACCTTAATCTCCCTGTATACACTAATCTGGCGGAAACACGTTCTGCACACGATTATAATTTTATTCCATTCAATTTCTCTCCAACTATTTTACTCCCTGCTCCAGTCAGACATCCAGAAAAATCATCTTTAAGGGAGTAAAACATATATAAATCTACATATGTGGGTTTATAAAACGATAAAGAAGCAAAAATCACAGGGGCCTCAAATCAAATTTACGGGGTTGTGATTGAACATTTGCTTCCACAGTGAATATATGTAGAATAAAAGCTTACCTTAATGAGGGAGGTGCAGACAATAGCACCAGCATTAACCATGGGGTTGTGTGGTTTATCTGCAGGACAGGAAATAGAAGTTAATAGGAGCAGGTTTTAGCAAGCTAATGCTGCAGGAACACCTTCACTGAGCACATCACAGCCACATAATACTCTGTTGTATATAAGCTGATAGAGTCCACAGTTTATTATTCCATATTATATTGTTTGATGTTCTTTTTAAAAGTTGGCCACTCTGCTGCTGATAGTCCTGCTCATGTTTCTGATTAGCCAGATGCTGCAAGCTCCGCCTCTTTAATGTGAACACGCTCCAAGCTAGATTGGGAAATGCTGGGTTAACCTTATGAACCCAAACACCTTTCATGTTACGCCTTAGGATAAGATATCCTGGATATGTTGAACCTGATTTGTTCTACAAGACCTTGGAAAAGCAACTTGGGAACACAGTAATTTGTGACTTACTGTTTACTGTTTACAAAAAGTATGCAGTAAAGGAAAAAAAAGGGAAGCCTTTTTGTGCCAGAGATCAAAACACAAGTGAATAATCTACTGAGTGAACTAAAAAAACATATAGGGCACAATTACAACACTTCCCCTCTGAGTTGTAATCGTCATAAGCAACAGGAAGAGCCAAGTTTCCTTCTTTTCACTTTTTTTTAAAGGGAAAATAAACAGCTGGAATATCTGTGCCACCACCGACTTCTCTGCTCGGTTTGATAACAACAAAGAGAGGAAACCTGGAAACGTTCTCACACCAGTTTCCGCTCAGAGAAGCTACAGACACAGGTTGAACAAAAACTGCTAACCGTATTTGTATTCAACATTTCACATTACTTCACTTCACCACGTTACTGCTCTTTAACATTTCGACATGGTGAGTATTGCAGTAACATATGTTCCAATGTATAAGCTTTTTTCAACTGCAAATAAAATCCTCAAAGTTAAACTTTGTCAACATCTCTTTTATCCGAGCAAACAAACCAGAATAATCTCACAGATATAAAACCAGAGACAGACCATAAAAAACAAAAAAACAAACAAACAACAAACAAACATATGAACAAGGAATGGAAGGAGTGTTTTAAACATGTGATGTGTGCAAACACACAACAACAAACAAGTACAAACACACAACAACAGTCAACATATGGCTTCCCTAAACACTCCCAGTTGAGCACCTAAACACGCCATCCAATCTAAAATAAATTCAAACTTATTCACTCATTTCTTGTTTGTTTTTTTTAATTGAAATGATTCAACCAAAACCCCAAATCACCATGACATTAATGCCCACGATAGGTGAACGTAACCTTCTGACCACAGCTGTATGAGGATTACTCTGAACTGTGCAAGATGCAAAGTTACTCTAGTAGAGTCCAGAAATAAAGTGTTTTTTTGAGCTCATAAGGCCCACTGTGCTCAAAGAACAAATGACCTGCTCTATATTGTGATAACTGATATCGCTTGACATCCTCGGTGTATTTCAGACCTGTGGGAAACCATGCTCTGATTCCCCTGCACTGCAGGACTGATACTAAAAGAGCGCCTCTGTGTCTCAGCTGCTCCGTTCTGCCTGCTTTTTAAGGAACCACATGCCAACAGCTTGTTGTTTTTCAGGTTTTTTCTGTCTCTGTTACACACTGCCCACTTTGTTTTATCCAGGTACGCTCCTTAACAATTTATCATGGCGCCATGGAAACCAGGCCACGTGAATGGCTCCTCTTACAGAGAGTGCATGCACCTGTGCGCCATGTGAAGGTGTGAAGTGACCGTTTCCTCACCGTCCTCGTTCAGGAAGAGCTTGTTGAAGCGCAGGCCGCTGGGCTCTTTGCCGATGAAGCGATGTACGTACTCGGTGCCGTGGTCGTGAACGGCGATGGCGTATTTCAGCGGCTTCACGCAGGACTGCAGGCAGAAGGGAACTTTGGTGTCGCCGACCGTGTGCCTGCGAAAGACACAAGTGTCTCACTGCACTGCCATTCTTATACCTTCAAACTCTTAAGGTGTATGTTAGTAGTTTTTCAGAGTCAGAGGAAATAGAAAATTTCTCTAAATCTACGTAATGATAAGTCTGGCTTTTACCATTTCCTATACAGATCAAGGCTTGACCACATCCCCATTTTCTCATATCTGACAGCCACTTGTGAAAAATACATTTACTACAAAGCTTCTGGTGAGGAAACCATCCTCTGTAGGTTCTTCTACACGTAGTCAGAATACCTCTGTCCGTCGACTGTGCACAGGGCGACGGCCCACAGGTCTGGGCTGAAGCGTGCCAGCTGGGGAATATAGTCTGCCACCTACAGGGTGAAGAAACAATGAGGTTTAATCTGACCTATTCCCCACTCCCAACCATCTTGTCCTGGCTGTTATTTAATGTCACAAAGTATTCGACAATCTGACAAATGACTCACAATGTTAAAACTGCTCTATAAAGAATGGTTAGATACAGTTCTACTCAGCTCTGCTCTCACTAACCTGCCCTCCAGACATTTTTTTGGCGTTTTCATACAGCTCGTCGATGTGAGCAGAGAAGGACTGGAAGTCTGGAATAACAAACTTCTTCCTGAAGGCCTGGGTGAGCAGAACGATGTTGCTCTGGACACATCTGAGGCAGGAAAGAGGACAAATATTTAGGCTAAGGAGTACAGAATGTCCTTATTGACCTTCATGACTGCTTCAAATCCTCTGAGACTTTAATGACAAGTATGGAGCTAGTTAATGGACACAAAGCTTTTAAGGTCACGCATGACTAAATATAACATTAGATGTAATCAGGGAATGTTCTGATTTTTGAACACTAGATAAGACTAAATACAGTGAGTCTGCGCTCACTCAGCTCGTTTCCTCTTAATAACACCTAAACTTGAGGAGTCTAAGTAGAGAGTATAGCCGTGTATGCGTCACAATTCATCCTGCTGCTTCTGGCAGCAGGCACATCATCAATAAACACCAGTGGTCTGGTTCTACTGGGAGCCATACATGCCCATAACCATAACACTTTGACAGATATGCTTCAGACCAGGAGCCGTTTCTTTGGTTCAAGCTCATTTTGGTTTCATCTCTCTAAAACATTTGTTTCCAGATCTGTGGAGTCTCTTTCAGATATTCTCTGGTAAAGTCTAATCTGGCCTTGCTTTTGTTGAGTGTAACCAGTGGTTTGCATCTTTTTATAAACCTTATAAAGGCTGACGGGCTTGTCAGTCAGTTGTCCAAGTACTTTTGAGGATCTAAAAATTGTAAAAAAAAAAAAGAAAGAAAAAAAAGTCCAATTTATAAAAAAGAGTTAATAAAATACTTTTATTAAATCCCTTGAGTTAAAGCTGAAAGTGTGCATTTCAAAGACCGACTGTGGTGCTGGTGTACAGACGGGCCTGACTATATTTGCTTTTCTGGTTCAAAGCTTCTATTTCCAGGCTAAAATTTTCCAGTAACCGTTCTGGGAGAGCTGTATCCTCAGCTCGACTCGGCCGACTCTGTTGACCTTTCGCTGCGGCTGCTGTAGTTTTAGGAAAAGATCCCCGCTTGTTCCCTCGCAGCATGGAATTAAAATTACACAATAAAAGAAAATATGTATTCCTTTACCCAACACGTTCTGTACTCTAGATCACCCTTAAAGCAGCATGGTCTGGCTTTTTTTTTACCACTTATAGATTTTGTCCTGGGCCTTGTTATGTGAGCGATTATGGATGCAGACCTCGTAGTAAACACAGCTCCATGTAACAAGGCGGTGAGATAGAAGCTCTCCGTTAGCAGAGAGATTTACAGCTTGGCTATCTCACTGCATCCGAGCGGTCTAATCCCTGCAGAGAAAACACACGCTACACTCCACCGCCCGCTCACGTGCTTCCCTCTGAGAGGTTCTATAAATAAGCCCGGGGCACGGAAGTGATGGACGCCAGCCAGGAGCGCCGGCTCGGGGTCTGTTCAGTGAGGATTTTTCGCTCCCCGGTGAGCCATCGTATGCCTGATCTCACCAAGCTGCCACCCAGTTCTGTCTCACTGTCGTTTCCTCCGGGGAGGGTGGTGGGGGTCACACAGCAGTGATCCAATGACACAAGGGGGTGAGGGTGGAGGTGGGGATGTCATTTTATCTTTCTTTCCTCTCCGGCTGTGTTTCAACAACAGGTTTGGGTGGCTAAAAATGTTCTGATTACCAAATAAACATGAATTTGAAGGTCGTGTGATGGCCCCCTGCAGACCCAAGTCAGCAACATCCACCATCACAGAACATATCGGCCGTGATCGAGTGCAGTTGTATTCTCTGAGCACTGCCGTTTTTCCTGTTCCTCAGTCCTCGGGTCAAAGTAAAGTCATGTGGAAAAGGAGGCAGGAGGTAAATTTGTGGACTTTTCAAGTGCACCATCATTCTGAGTTAGATTACAAGGAACATTGTTAAGTTTTTTATGCAAAGTGGAAACTAAAAACACCTTCTCCCCCCCCCCTTTCTGAATAAGCAGCCAGTGTCAAAATTAAACCTCCAAACACTGAAACACAATCAGATTACGCCAAATCTTCTCCAAATCTTCACCTATGAATCTCCTAATTATCAATTTGATTTCCAGTTATTGAAGTCTACCAGTTTCCCTGAGCAGATTTTTCTGGGTGATGAAAACCTGAAGATGAGGTTGCTGACGTGCAAAGCGAGGGATGATGAATGATTAATGGCATGCGGTGACCCTGTTCTGCTGCAGGGACAAGCAGAGGACTCTAACCAGCTTTAATAATTCTTGTGATGAAACATTGATGCTGGTCATAAAGGTGGGACAGCAGGCAGGGTATTAAACACGGGATACAGCTAAAAACACGAAATATATAAATATATATAAAGAATATCCATATAGTCTCAATAATGCAAGGTTCTGTCTTCTTATACATAACAGTAAAATCCAACAGCTGGCTTTTGACTCAAGCTGCACATCTGGCTCTTTTATTAAATTTTACGGAGCCAATTAGGCTGCAGTTTGTTAAATGAGAGTGCAGAAAACTCCTGCTCGAGCATATCAATCCATCGTTGCTCAGTAAATTAAAGACAGGCGTACTTTTTGAAGAGGTGTCGGTCCAGCGCTCCGTCTGAGGTTGTCTTCAAGGTCACCTTCAGCATCTCCATACATTCTTTCAGCCGGGGGTCTCCCGTGCGAAGACCTGTGGCCTTAAGAGCCTGTGCAAGGAGAGGAGAGAGACACCAGGATTAAGACAGCCTGACAACAAAATCAATAAAGCTGTGAGCTGTGATTCCTCCAGAGCCTGACAGGAGGAGCTCATAATTCAGAAAGCTACAGGGCTGAATCACAGCCAACAAGTCAGTAATTTATGTGTGACATGCATTTATTTAGCTGCTGTACTGTAAATGCTTTTTGTCGTACATTTTATGAAAGTCTTATTTCAGTTAAGTCACCACAGCATTATTTATCCATTTGTAAACATTGTGTGGATTCCCCATCTTCTTTTCACCTTCATAACTGATTCAATTCAGTTGTATTTATATAACACCAAATCACAACAACAGCTGCCTCAGGGCGCTTCACATTGTAAAGACCTTACAGTAATACAGAGAAAACCCTAACAATCATATGACTCCCTACGAAAAATGATTGGGAAAGAAAAACTGAATTTTAAAGGGAAGAAACCTCCAGCAGAACCGGGCTAAGCGAGGAGTGGCCTTCTGCCGCAGCTGGATGGGCTGCAGCGAAGACGATAACCACAACATCTAGTTAGTAGTTTTTATAGGTCGTTTATCCAGGGGAGGAACTGTTGTATAAAACCACCCTGAAGTTCCTGTTTCAAGCTGGTTTCCAACACTGCAGGATGGTAGTACACCACTGTACTTTCACGCCAAGAGAAATTTAGACTACATAAATATCTTCAACAAGTTTGTGTGATTCTAAGCCAACACTTGATTTCACTTCTAAGATCTATCCAAATCTGCACAATGTTTAATGACTTAATCTTCTCCATTATTCCGTTAATTAAGTTTAATAATAAGTGAGATCTGCTCTGTTACTCTGTCTCCATTCCTGTGGGCGATTTGGGGCCATTTTCTCTTGTATAATTTATTTCTAGTAATATTTCTATTTAACAAAAGGTTCCGACACCATAAATATCCAACTCTCAGACATATCACTGCTGTGATAACTCACTGTGGTAAATTTGTGAGCAGGGATTTTTTCTTGGCCCTCTGCGATGGTGTAGAACAGCAGATCCTCCAGGCTGGGCAGGATGCCTGCCTTTCTTCTCCTGCAGGAAGCAAAAATAAACAGGCAGAGACAGAAAAGTGAGAAAAATAACTCCACAGTGAGGAGCTGTGGTGGAAATGTGGACATACAGGAGGAGGGGAGGGGGGGGGGGCTGCAGCAGAGGGAGAAGAAAACGCTTTTTCACTGCAGGGAGAAGCAGTGAGTAATAACAGTAAGGAAAACACGGCCTCAGCTTGCCTTACCTCAGCATTAAAACCTGTGGAAAAGTATACCTCCATACTTTTAGTAACATACTTTTCCAGGAGGTTAATATGCTGCTTTGAGGCCACAGGAATTGTTAATTGTACCTTGCTTGAATATCAGCCAGGAATGTGTTTGAAAAGCTCCCAGCATGCAAGTTAACAAAACCCAAGATTTAACGATTTAACGATTTACACAGAATTTAACCAAAAAACACTTCAAACCAAGAAGAGAATTTAGTGCTAAATTTCTTTCCTAGTTTTAAGTTTGGAGAGTGCAGCACAACAAAAACTACCACCAACACTTCATGACAGACAACCCTTACAGGCCTCGTCATTCACACTGTGTGTGAGGTGGCAGTGTCGGTGCAATCAGCTGAATAAAAGCACAGTCTGGGATGTGATGACTGGGCCTTAACTGTTGCAGCTGGGACAGGGAGACTAGCCAAGGCCTCCGGCATGCTGACGGTGTTCAGTGGCTGGAAGAAAACCCAAAAAACCAACAAGAAAAACAACAAAAAAAACCCAACCCCACACACACAACCAGAGTGATGGGTTAGCACTCGGCGTGGCAGCTAAAACCCTACGTCAGACTTACAGCGTCACCAGAGCTCCATTTTTATCCTTCAGAGCTGAGTTAGCAGCAAATAAAGAAATAAATGACAAATAGACAGTGATGGGGTCCAATACTAGTCCCACACAAGAGGAACTACAGTTATTGTAAATACCTAAATCTTAACAACATTTGGTTAGTCGTCCTTTACAGTTAATTGGCTCAGATTTGAAACATTATCTTACTAAATTCTTAATGTAAATGGAAGGTTATAGTTTAAACAAAAGCAAATCTATGATCATTAAAATAGATTTTTTTAATGATTCTATTTGTATTAGTTTCTGTATTCTAACTGTCTGATTTTATATTTGATATGGTGCGTCTTAAAAGCCTAACCAGGGACAAGGCCTGCAAATTAGCTGTGGCTACAAGTCAGTGTTTTGGCATTTGAGCTTTTAGTAAAAGGTAAAAATCATCACAGTTAACCGATTCTGCTCATGTCCATCTCCATGTTTTTTAATTCTTGGTCTTTACCAGAGCAGCTCTGGATGATTCATAGTTCAAAATAATCCTTCTTTAAATTATACTGCAGCCCCTCAGTTCCCCCTCTGTCTAAAATAAGCTTTTTTAGCTCCTCCCCTTTTTAGACAACTTTCTTCTGACTTCCTGTCCCTCTCAAATATAAGGTTCTGGACAGGAGGTGGGTGGGGATTCTGTGCTCAGATGGCCTTATTAAGGGTTATCCTCTCTGAGAGAGCCACGAGTAGAAAAAACTACCTGAGTGTGAAACATCGCACACGTGACCGAAATCAGAGCAGAAAATGTCCACTTCAAGGAAACCTGAATATCTAGCACTGTTTCCTGGCTGGTATTCGGAGCAGAGTGTCCACAGGAAGTCGTCTCTGGGAGGAAGGTTAGTAGCGTGTCAGGAGGCAGATGGGACGAACGGTTCACAGCAGGCTCTCTGCTATGATTCATACCAACACCAAATTGGATTTGTACAAAGCTCTGGGTGCTCACGATGACCTGCAATGCATCATGGGGGGGCAGCTTGATGCTAGGAGAGGATGTCTGAAGGTCAAACTTGAGTTGGCAGGCGGCTCCTCTCGGCAGCCAACCAGAAATAAAGAAAAGGAGCCAAGTTTGGATACATGAGAGCAGAAATGTACCAGATTATAATTTCAGCATCAGCAGAGTTTCCTCTGGAATCATGCAGCAGCAGCAACCATCAGAAAATTACAACATCTAATAGAGGAAATGGACAATTAACAGAAGCTTTCACTCTCAACTTCTTGCGCTCACTCTTTGTCTCCATCAAATGCAACATTTGATGGAGACAACATGTCACATTACCATTAGCATAAAAGCTTCCAATCAGTGTCTACTCCACTCTGTGTGCAAGGAGGGGCACTCACAGTAAAGGAGAAACCAGAGCCTTTATTTAAGCAACAGCGCTTTTTACTTCAAGCTGCTTTCGTCCTTGTGATGACTGCACTTATAGAACTGAATTAAACTGAGTCTGAACTGAATTCCTGAAACTATAGTTTGTCCTTCCAACTAAAATAAAAAGGATTTCCTCCTGATAATTTCTATTTATGGATGTACTATATTCAAAAGAAGAGAAAACCAATGTTTTTTTGTCGAGTCTCGTGTGGTTTTAAATATAAAAGAATGATTCCCAGTCTTTTTCCTCAGGGTAAGGAGTACAGCTTATTATTTACATGGGTGTGGGAAGTAAAAAGGGCTGGATTGGAGCATCTCTGACATACACACAGCTCCTGAATATGTGAGAAACACAGAGTGACTTAGACTAAAATAACAGACGTGAACAGGGGTTTTCCTGAGCACCACTGCTGCAGAAACCAGGAGAGGAAACACTGGCAGCGAGTTGAAGTCAGATTTATAGCTTTTGTGCCAAGTTCCACTCAGAGTGAAAAGTCAGGACGTCTCAGCGAGGAACACATATAGTTTAAAAGTGTGTCTGTTTGAATAGATTACATTAGGTTGCACCTCTCAGAGGAATACCGCCCCATACTTGAAAATCTGACTCTTTAACAGTTCCTTAGGAGGAAGCTCTGACTTTCCAGCATCAGTGGAACGCAGCAGTAACACTACAAACAGTTCACACGCTGTCTGGGTTAGCATGTCGGGGTCACTGCATCGTGCTCCACCTCTGACCGCAGTAATGCAGGCTGCTGGTGAGGAAGGAATACACATCAGAGAGTGCGTGATTGAGGAAGAGGAGGAAGACAGGATGGAAGGATGGAGGGTGAGGTAGAATAGAGAGGGACTGAAGTGCACCCACTGGGAGGAAGTGGGGTCATGTCTAAGTAAAAGCAGTTGTTGGCTTTCCGTAGAAAACCTCTACTTCTACTGGATTTTATTTTGAAAAACTTTTAAAAAAGAGTCTAAAACGACAAAATAGAAAGATACTTACAAATGCAAAACAAGAAGATCAACAACAGGGAGACAGAGAGAGTGAAGAGGGATAACACTGAATTAGTAACAGTGGCATTAAACTGAAACAGAAACAGCGAGCACACATATGATCAGCACAGTGCACGTCTTCAGATCACGCTGCTGTCAGGACGAGAAATAAAACAGAAGCTGTGACATTAAATGTAGCGTTTCACAGTGAATCACATTAAAAACATGCAGCATTGAAATACACTATGAGACATACAAACGAATAGTATAATCTGAAATGACTACTATGACTGAGTACTACTACTACTACTACCACTATACTTTTTCCCACCACTGAAACAGATGAGGCCCAGCCGGCTTGGGAGTCAGAGGTCTCAGCTCCAATCAAAAGCAAACAGCCATTTCCACATAAATAAACATTTGGCCTAAAAATGAAACAGAAATGGCTGCTGGTGGATTTTAACCGTGTAACACTTGAAAGGAACATGACACTGTAACCAAATAGTAGTGAAGTAAGAGGGTCCTTCTTGAGTGAGAGACTTCCCCTGTGGGAGTATCATTACCAGAGGCAGGTTAGAGGTGGACACTGGAACATCTGGATGGTCTCATTAATCTACCTCAGCTGGTCTCATTAGTACTCTCGCTCACGCTCTCCCTCCCCCTCCTCTCGCTCTGTTTGTTTTTAAAGGTCAACGCGAACAGAAGCTGAAACAGCAGCAGCCACTCCACAAAACTCTCTCCTGTACTGCAGATGAGTGAGCCTCTTCCAGAAGAGTCATCGAAACGGCATCTAACTGAACTGAGGCAGGAATCTGGAGACGTTTCCTTCACACGTGACCTTTCTGTGCCTAGACCCCCCACAGGATCAGTATTTTACCCGGCACTACTAACACAAATGCTTCAAACCTTTTTCATCAATGCTAAGGCAGCTGTTTAAACAGATGTAACTCACCCACATTATGTTTTAAAAAGTTGGGAGCTTTATGGTGAAAAACCCTGGAAATTAACAAGAATTTACTGGCAAATTTGTGAGAAAAAACTAAATTAAATTTATGAAAAAGAAACTGCCAGATATACGGGGAAAAGCAGAAACTTACCAAGAAAAAGGCAGGAAAATTATGCACCACCATGGCTCACCTGAATAAGCAGGTGAGCTCTCTGCCTGCTCTCCTGTCACCTCGCTGAACTATCCTGCCTAAAAAAGGCTAAAAATTCAAAGACATGTCTATATCTAGGTTTTACAAGAAAAATTAGGAAAATTTATCAAACCAAAATTTGCAAGAAACTCACAAAATTATGAGGAAAAAAATATATTTATATTTTATATATAAATATTTCCTCTGAATTTCACCCTCACATTACATTGTTTTCTTCAACCAGGCCCTAACACTAATACACCACCATCGTAGTCTCCCTCTGAGCCCACCATCAGGTGGTGCGACTCCCTTGAAGTTGGGGCCTGAGGTGTTCGCACTGACAGGCGGAGGTCTCTGTGTGAATTGAGCCGTCAGTATCTGCTGCATTTATTTAATCTGATCGATGGCGCTGGTTTCACCGCCTCACAGGCATCATGACAAATTGTTGCTGGTGGGTTGGAGAGGGCGGAGGCAGACATTAGACTGGAAGCGCTGAGAGAGAGGCGGCGCTGCACGAATCGATCTATGCGACTGACTCATCTGCTCGAGGCCCTGACATCTGCTGGGCGGCACGCCAGCTCACGGTGCTTAAAATAAATAAATAACTAAAAAGTGAAGACATGATTTAGGCAGGATGAGCTCCTCTGCATCGCAAAAAGCTCTGAGCCCTTACTAGCTGAAGCACGGCCTCAGAGCCCTCAGAGTCAGCGTGCAGCTCAGGCTGAGCCTGTCTGTCTTTTCTTTTCAGACTTCAGTGTTTGAAAGCAACAAACACCAGGACGTACATCTTATATGTTGAACTCTAACAAAACAGTCCAACAACTTGACTGAAGAAACCCTGACTAATAAATATGTAATACTGTTATGTCTTAATAAACAGCTGTGGGGTGGTCGTGTAAGAAGGTGGTCTGCATGTCGAAGTATCCTCAGGTGAGACACTGAGTCGCCCCAGATGCATCCATCAGAGTGAATGTGTGCACGAATATTTCATGTTGCAAGCTAAACATAGGACAGCAACCTGTTTACATCTACAAAAAAGAAGAAGAAAAAAGCTTGCTTCCTGGTTGTATTAAGGTTTTTGTTGAGGGTGATTGCCTTCTAACAGGAGACCTGTGCAACCTTTCTGCAAACAGCTGCAGTCTGACTTGGACTATTTCAGTCACTCTCAGAGAGACCGCAAATAATTGCCGTCTAGTTTTTAAATGCCGACAGATGCCGTTGCCATTAATCTGGACCAGTCTTTGTGAATGAGCACAACTCGACTGGTTATATTCTGGTTATCGGAGGGCTAAAATGTAAGACAGCAACAGATATGTGATTTTCCATGATTTATCAGTTCGTTGCCATTTTGTCAGAAACAGTTTGCCAGTAATTTCATTTAGAAGTGAGATAACTTTATCTTACTGTATAAAACAGATAATGACTGAGGTTAATTTGAGGACAAAATTTGGAGAGCAAAACAGTGATAAATCACAGTGTGTGTTTCTGCAGTAGACAGCATATCACAAAAAGTTAAATATCGCATATCATGTGTGGTGTCTGGTGACTCCCACCTGCAGTATTTTAGTTCAGAATGTGAATAAAAACATTCTAGAACTGAAGAAAAAGCTGGCGATGTTGTAGTTTAGGCCTACAGAGGGGCAGAGTCACAAACGAGACAGACTGTAGTCACAATCAAAAACTGCAGGTAAAAAGCCAAACTGAGTCCTTAATCAAACTGCCTGATCAGCAACAAAACAACAGATATTACAGATTAAACTACAGATCTTTACATTTTTATGGTTTGCTGGATGTTGGAGACTGCTATTTAATGACCCACAAGAACCCTGAAATGCTGAAAATCTAACCCAATAATCAATCCCTATTATGGAAATAAACTGATGAGTGTGGCTATGTGAAGGTTTTACAATGTGTTTTGTGGGAGTATGGCTGGAGGATTTTCAGACTTTCTTTGCATATCTTCTTATATTACTCTATTTTATAAGGTTTTATATTATACAGGATATTTAATATTGTGTGTAGCTGTCCAGGAACTGCAGATGGAAATCACCTGGAAGCTAAATGTGCTGTCTATATACGATCACTGACATGTAAACCAAGCTCCTTTAAGCTGCCTAATAGAGAAAAGTCACTGAGTTCCTCAAAAGCGTTGAGTTTTTCAGGAAGACGATGAACCTGCTTGCTCACCAAGATTCACGCTGCTGATAAAATTCACACAGTGATCTTCACAGAACAAGCCGAAGCTTGGCTCAGACTTGGATTAACCTCCGGGGGCTGACAACCAGTCAGCTGAGCAGAGCGACGGCCTGAACGCCGCCAGTAGCTTCAGCAAATTGTCCGTGAACAGAAACAAGTGGGGCAACTCTGTCCTGCAGGGGCAATGAGGCATTTTATGACTATGGAAGCTCTCTAAGGAGACAGGCTGGTGTCAGAGCTGCTCCGAGGGGAAGAAATGATCGGCCGGGTGGTTATCATGCTGGATCTTCAGCAACTATGTGCATCTTTATATATTTTCTTAATGAGTTGCCTCTAAGAATAATGAAATTATAAACCCTCCACTGTGGCTGTCCTGCAGCCCCCTCTCCTCATGATAGAGTTAATTTATACTCAAAATTCTGACACTCATATTTTCATTCACTGTATTTGTACGGAGGTCCAAAAGAGAGCAAATGTAAATTAAAATGATACAAAAATCAATTAATATGCCGCTACATGAAAACACAGCACCTCATCCCTGTACTGCTTTTTATCGCCAAGATTTTTTTTTTTAGTCTGTATTTTCTTTTATGTTTTTTCTATTTATCTACTTATGTATTTGATAGACAGTAAGCTAACTTTTAGTATAGCTGAATTTCATGATTTTAAAGAAAGATGATTCATGACAGTGTATATCTGTGGAGGAACCAATTATGTAAATAAACAAAAAACATAATACACTTCAAAAATAATCCAGAATTTAATTTATTTAATTCTAATTTATACTATTTTTGATATAACTAATTAGGACTTATTCATTTTTTTTATTTCTATATTTGGAAGATCGTTTTTTTTCAACTGGCATACATACATTTTTTTTTTAATTCTGTATTTTACTTTGACATTTTTCTGTCCATTTCAGCATCATTATAGAAATTACTGGACGCTCACCTGTTTGGTCTCATAACAGAAATAAAAACTGACATCCATAATAAATCTATTGAATTTTTTTCATATAACGCCAAATCACAACAACAGTCACCTTAATAAGCTTTTATATTGTAAGGTAAAGACCCTATAATAATAGAGAGAAACCACAAAAACTAGATAACCCCTTGCCTTTGGCAACAGTGGGAAGGAAAAACTCCCTTTTAACAGGAAGGACCTCCAGCAGAACCAGCATGACCAGATGGGAGTGAGGGAATGAAGACAGGACAAAGACACACTTTCGGAGAAAGAGACATTCAGGAAAAGGAAAGGAAACAAAGGGAAAAGAAAGAGCTCCTCACACTGGAAGCTGGTTCCACAGAAAGAGAGGCCTGAAAGCAGAAGGCTCTGCCTCCAACTTTACTTTTAAATACTCTAGGAACCACAAGTACATCTGCAGTCTGTGAGAAAAGTGCTCTACTGTGGTGATATGATACTATAAGGTCTCTAAGATCAGACAACGCCTGATTATTCAAGACCTTGTGTGTGAGGAGCAGCATTTCACATTCGATTCCGGATCTTACAAGAAGTCTGTGCCAACGTTAATGAAATGCCAAGAAGACTGGTCAAATATCAGCCACAATTATACCAGGAGCTTGTTGATGGCTACCAAAACCACCCAATCAAGGTGCAACATGCTAAGAAACATTTAGTGGGAGTTATGTATATATTTGAGCCTGTATGTATACTTTTAACCCTGTGTCGATTAGAGAAAATCCTAAATAAATACAAACTTGTGCACAAAATTCTTGTTTTCTAAAGTCACTGTACGATCGTTCCACCCTAGAACATGTCCACAACTATATATGTGTTAAACATTTAACATGGCAAAAACTGATTTTAACTTGTGTCTATGTTTTCATTATTTTATCTTTATTTTATTTTGATTCATTGTGCTATTTCTTTTTGCTATTAGTAACGTAACAGATTATTTTATTGTTATTATTAATGTTATTAATGATTTATACTGATTTATGATTTATTCTACTTATTTTGTATTTATGTCGGTAGTTAGAGGCATTTAAAATAAAACTTTGTTTCTGCCACTGAATAAACATTTTTTGGCATCCATAAGGGACAATTTCAGGTTACTATCTCAAAATCTTTACTTACTCTGAAATACCTGGAAGTTGTAGCTTGGCTCTACCCAGCAGTTTGTTTATAGTTTCTTCCCCCCAGGCAGAAACAAGCGTCTATACTTTAGACTTGCTTTACTTTGCCTCTCATCATGTGGCATACACTGTGCTTTATAATTAATGATAAGTGTATTAATTCAGGTCAGTAGCTGCACTCCTATGGAAGCAATAGTGGGTGACCTTGAATATGCATGGAGCTGATGCTCGGTGTGGAGTGGAGATCCAAACATTAACCAGCTTCAGTTGTCCTTAATTTTTCGTTTAAACTGGGTAACCTGGTGCAGGCTGAGTCAAGCCCCTGAGTCTGGATGGATGAAGGCATCAGCTTGCCCCACTGCATGTGCTTCCATTCTCGGACACGTCTCAAATTTACTTCCTTTCTACTAGTTTCCACTGAGTACATTCTGACTAATCGCCACCCGCTTAGAGCAAGTTAATGCCACAAAACATCCTTAAGGTTCATACTGGAACTACTAAGTCATCTTAGATATATTAAACTTGTCCGATAATGGCTGCTGGATTTACCTCCTACCTACCGGAGCTCTCCACTGGCCTGAGCCCGTAGGTGGGCGCACTATCACCGGTCACTTGCACCCATAATCCCCCCATCTACAACCCCTGACCTGCACAGTTCCCCGGCAAACCCAACCCTCCTTGCCAGCCTTTAGCAGGCTGAGCTAAATGAGCATCCGAGCTAGCAGCTAGCCACTTCGCGTGATGCGCGTTAGACCCTTCGCACCAAACTACGTTGTAAAAAGCCTAAATTCAAATAACGTCCCTTTTTGTACAAGTGTTATACATAAAGTGATTCATTTTTAAATACAATGCGAAATTAGACGCATTTCTTAAATTCCGCGTACTTTCTGTAAGTAAAACTGGTTTATTTTTTTAAATGAGAAGCCTCAAGGTAAAGGCACCTTGATGTCATGATTGCTTACCGCCCCATTAAAAATGCTCCTTTTTTCTATCGAGTTCGTCCTACTGTTAACGTTACTCACTTCTCTGTTGAAGAATCCTTGCCGGTGGAGTCATTGGAGCAAAAGCCTCTCAATGCGTGCTTCCTGGCCAAGTGCTGATGGGCTCTCCAGCCAGAAAACCGCCCTCTACCCGGTGACCGTCCATCAGGACTCAGGCTGCTGAAGCAGGCGGCGGGAGCAGGTGCTGCTTTAACGCCGACCCTACGTGTGAGCGGCCGCTTCAGCTGAGTCTGGAATAACTCCTTGAGTGTTACTGTAGACCGAAGATGTAACATTTCAACCCTGTGGTACAGACGAACTGTGCAGTGGAGTTACTATAGGACCGCGTGGAGGGATCGTAGAGGTCGGTTCCCGGTGAGAGCGCCGCTGTATCGGTCGAGTAACGGTTCGCCCGCTGACTCAACAGCGGAAAAAAGCTCTCCAGCGGGATACAACCAACCTTATCCACCGCGTGAGTTGTGATTGGACGGGCTTGACCCATGGGCGCACCTAATTGGTGAGAAGTCCTAACAGTCCCGCCCACGGTTGTGAATCGTGTTTTGGTCCTGTTATCTCCATCACTTCCCGTAATTAGCGAACAAGTTTATGTTATTGCCCATTTTTATATGTTTATAGGCACAGTTTCGATATCTTTTGTCTTTATAAACACAATAAATAACGAAAACAATCATATTTTTGAATTTACTACATTTAATGGCTGTTTTTAATCTATTATAGTTAATCTTTTTTAGCTCTTTTACTTTATAGGGCCACTATATTGTATTACGTCACGTTTTTACAAAGCATTTCATTGAATTTTATTTACATTTATTATTGTTTATTCAATTAATTTCCTATTTTATTGTTTTACTACACGTTTTCTATTTATTTGAACTGCTTTATGTTAGGCATGATACATTTTAGACCTATTTGTTCATGTTATTTTTATTTTTTACTGGCCCACTTTATCCACTCCATTTTCATGTAGCCTTTGTTTGTGGCTGCTGTAGCACAGACATAACTTTTGGGGAGACAGAAAGTATATGTTTTATGATACAATGGAAGTTAGGCATCCAGTTTTAGTTAAGTAGAAAAAAACAAATTATCGGATGAGTCACAACTATGTAGTCTGCATTCATTTTAAGTTAAATGCACATTTTGCACTCTTAGTTGTAGAAATGTTATTATTTGTGCCGGAAATCACATAACACATATACAAGAATTTAAGAATAAACACAATATAAGTGAAGTAATGTCATAAACATCACTATATTGAAATATTATAAGCCTAATATTTCCTGACTGACTCATGTGCATGAGTCTTCATGCTTGGCCTGCAGAAATCATGTGCAGATGATTCAAATAAACAAGTTTGCACAGCTATATAACTCACACTGCTGTGCAGAAATCTTGAGTCACCCCTCATTTCTTTATACTTTGGTAGGAAAATAGGAAGTGATTTATTGAAGCATGTGCAAACATATGTAAATACAGTATATAAGTCAAAATCAGAGATTGTACAAGTAATGAGTTTGAAAGTATTTATTTGGTGTGACCATCTTTATTCTTCAGCACAGTCTGAACTCTCTTAGGCAGCTTTCTTGCCATGTTTTTAAGTAGGAATAGTTCTGCAGGCTTCTTGAAGCTCTTCTTTGGATGTTTCTGCCTTTTGTTCTGTTCTCTGTCAACATGATCCCACACTGCTTCAATAATGTTGAGGTCCGGGCTCTGGGGAGGCCAATCCATGACTGACAGTGTTTACTGCATTGGCAGTGTGTTTGGGATCATTGTCATTATGAAAATGAAGCTGCTGCCAATCAGAAGATGTCTAACACCACTGGCTGAAATGCAGCCAAACCATGACAGAGCCTCCATCAGACCTGTTGTCACAGAATTTCAGTGCAGTTCTTGTGTAATGTGAAGCTTCAGTGAACAGTCAATGGATCCACTGAAGGTCCAGATGGATCTCTCAGATTTTGTGTCAAGTATTTGCTGGATTTGTTCCTGTTTCTTAAGGACATGACGTTCAGTTTGTTCTGTTTTGTTTTGTTTGTTTGTTTGTTTGTTTGGGGTTTTTTTCTCTTTGGGGGGGGGGGGGGGGGGGGTACGCCTGATACTTCTGCTTTTGCGCCCACTTCTCCATTTTCCTCAATTTTTTTAAGAACACACTGCACACCATGCAGACATAAAACAAGTTCTCAGTTAATATTTCTTTGGGAATCACCTCGATGGTGCAAAAAATAGTATTTTAAGCTGTCAAACTGTGTGTGTTTTAGGTTCCGTGTTAAATGGCTTAGCCAACAAACAAACAAACACAGAAACAAAACATTCTGGACCGGTCACTGAGTTTATGTTAAAATATTCTGCTTCTCCCTTATTTTAAGCTTCCTATTCATTCAGCTGAGTCACAGTCTCACTCTCCACCAGTTGTCCATGCCTGTAACCTGTAATAAATAAAAATGAAAACTATAAAAATATTATATAATGCAACTATAAAACCTTACAGGGATACAAGTAGAACTTTAAAACAATAAAAACAAATAAACAAAAATAAGGAAACACACCCTGGAAGAGACCTGAGATATAAAAGTGATTAAATAAATATTAAAGCATCACGTCTCTGTACAGTGGTGAGGAATAAAGAGGCTTAAGCGGACCTGTGCAGGACTGTCACTGATGCGTTGTGCTGCTCTGCCACCTTGTGGTTCATTTTGGTGTTGCACACATTCAGGGCTTTCTCTGCAGACTGTCGCCTTGTGTGTGTGTGTCCTTGAAAAAAAACATCTACAGCGCCATCTCCCGGTTAGAAAGTGATGTGAGACTAGTTTACAGGCGTGTAGGAGCTTTTTTCCATTCATGAAGTGACAGATTGATGATTTGCAGATAGAAATCTGGGAACCACATGCACGCTCTGCAGAAAAAACACAGAAAAACACATCAGAAATTTCCCAAACAGTGTCACACTCAGGTCTAATTCAATCTGCAGAGCTCAATGTACCAGATTACAGATTATCAGCCTGTTCCTCCTGAGTCAGGCAGCATTTTAATGCTTGTTTTGACCTCCTTTGCGGCCTGCGTGGGTGGAGCTTGACGCCCATCACTAAATAATGACCTACACCGCAGATTAGTCACCGGAAAGTGTTTGCTTTACTTTTCCCAAACTTTTTTTTTACATTTTTTTTTTATCTGACTCTATCTTGCTAAACTCCACCCACCTGGAGAGCCAAAAGAGGATAAAACAAACAAATTAGAGCTGACTAATAAAGCCTCCAGTGCACTTGAACATGAAACATTCATGAAGTTGGCCTGAAAATCTGATTTCCATGTGATCAGAAGCAAAGGGGACTTCCGACCAATTGCACGCAGAGGGTTTTTACTTGACAGGAATCAACATTTTTACGTTAAAAAAAAATCCCTTTTTATGCAGATTTGAGCTAAACTAGATGATCTGACTGACTGTGGCTGAGGAGAGGTTTATCAGCAAGCGGCGGCAGATGAATACCTGCTGTTTTACTGCTGTTCATTTGGACTATACAAGACATCTTTTGGTGTCCACATACTTTTGCAGCCCTTGCAGGCGTTTTAATGAACAATCGTGAGCTTCTAAAAATAAAATCAGTGGGATTAAATGTGCCCCAACATGTCCCAGACCATGTGCACATTTCTGACAGAGGATTCGTTCTAAGCTGAGAGGTTTGAACATACAAGCTCGCTGATGACCTCCTACTTACTGTAAAACCAAAGAATATAAAGAACTTCAGGCTTTTAATGATACAATCTGCTTGTAATATGCTTGTTTGTGTTACAACAGCTTCTTTTATTCTCCTATTTTATTTCTCTTAAAACATTAAAAAAAAAAATCATGTGAAATAAGGCACACTCTACCTCTTTAAGTTACAAGATTGTACCAATGCTGGACATCATGAAAATACTCCTTAGCGGGACTTAAAATGAGATAAATACAACCTCAAATGAACAACAGCACATGACATAGTACACTGTGTCATTATTTATTTAACAGAAACTGAGCCAAAATACACTAACAGTCCTGTGAAAACCCATAGTACCTCTATAAAGCAGATGTTTTGCTAGTTTGCTGGTCTGGAGTGTTCAGGTGCATGTTAACAATGCCACAGTCTTCCCAGAAGTGGACGTCCCAGCAAATTCTCTCCAAATGCTACATGTCAGACTCTACAGGCCTCAGTTCGCCTGTAAAATGTTAAAGTTTGTGACAGTACAATCAGAAAAACTTGACATGAGACAAGTCTCTACTCTGTAAAAAGAGCACAGCAGCGCTGCTGAGGGTTGCAAAGTTACATCTGAACGAACTGCAGGACTTCTGGATCAAAGTGTTTGGTCATAAAAATATAAAATCAAAGACCTCATACCAGCTGTTAGCACAGCGGTGGAGAGGTCATGATTTGGGCACCTTCCAGTCACTGAGTCCAGACCTGCCTGACTGAAATGCTGTGGTGTGGATTTAAGAGAGCTGTGCATGAACTTCAATGACCTGAAGCAATGTCCTAAAGAAGAGCGGGCTAAAACTCCTCCACACTGATCAAGCTGCTGAATCATGGGGTGCACTTAGTTTTTCACACAGTTTCTGCATTTTTGTTTGTTTTATGAGATAAATAATGTCTAAACATTTCTTATGTCATATGTTGCTGTTCACCTTGAGGCTGTATTTACCTGATTTTCAGACCAGCTTATTCATGTGTATCTTTTCTATGTTCATGATCAAACCGAGTCAAACGTTCACTCTTGGTAAAAGTTACATACTGATGTGTTTACATTGACTCTAGTGTGATCCTGACGGCTGGGAAATTGCATTAAAGGGGAGGGGAAGCAAGAAAGACTGGAGACAGTCCTGCTTTGCTTTTCTTCACTTCATCTAGTCATTTAAAAACTACAAACAACTTCTTTTAAAGACTGGCTTCGTGTTTCTTTCTTTCTCTGCTATAATGCATAAAAATTTAAAAAAGCAACTCCAGGACTCATGAAAACTGGCCAAATCAAAGCAGCCCTCAAAGTTTAAGCTGCGTTTTCTCTGCATGTGGCATTAAAACCAGAAGACAAAGGAAGAAAAGAGAGGAAGGGAAGGAAGGACGCAAGGAAGGAGGGGAGACAAACATCCCTAACGAAGCTGCAGGGAGGAGAGGCGATAATTCACCAACACCCACACCTTCTCAAAAGCAGTCGGATTCCTGCTCCTTTCAAAATGAGGGTGATGGGTGCACTCGGCAGATCCCTCCCACGCCGCTTAGCGGCTGGCTTCCGCCCACCGCCCGTGGAGCCGCCCACCTCCTGCCGTTGCCGCGGCAACACATCATCATCATCATCATCATGAGCAGTGACTTGCACTGGAGGAGGAGGTGGAAGGACAGGGAGGGGAGGGGTGGCTGTTTGAGCAGGGCTGCCACTGTGAGCAGCAAAACGGCGTGGGTGTTCATGAGCTGAGTTATTCTCCTGAGAAAATCTGTCCACGTGTGTGTGTGTGTCTGTGTGCGTGCGCGTGGAGAGACAGAGGGGGAGGAGAGAGGGAGAGGATGATGGGAGGTATGCGAAAAGGACCTGCGTCAGAGTGAGTCATCGGCCGGTTTCACAATGTGTTGATGTGACGCTGATGCAAATGGTCGGCGCAGGGATTGATCTCTATAAACCAAAATAAATAAAAAGAAGTTGAAGAAGAAAACAAACACAAGAAGAAGAAGAAGAAGAAAATTCTTTAGAGGTGTCTCGGTGCCACCTGGAGGACGAGCGCTCCTCACGGCTGGAGTTCTCCAGTAGCTTTCGGAGCTCCGCCCTGCAGCGGGAAGCTAATATGTAATCACACTAAACATTGTTATCACTAAATGTTAGGTTTGTTACTATGACTACAACCTGTTATTGGAGGACTACAAAGAGCTTTCTGCCCCATTAGTCACATACCTTCTTATTCTGCCTTTAGCAATGGCTCAACATGCTGTTTTTGGTGTGTGCGCGAACATGCCAAAGTTTCTTAAGAGGGCTTATTTATGCTTCCTTTTAATTACCAGGAGTTTCAGTTTCACTCAGAGGCGACCATATTTGGGCAAGAGGGCGGTTCAGTTTCCTCTGATTAGGACAATGTTTACCATAAATTCACGAGGAAAGCATTTACTGAGGTCACAGATTAAAAGAAAAGCAGTGTTTTTTTCATCATAGACTTCTATGCAATCAGACTTACAGAGGAGTCGCCCCCTGTTGGCCATTAGAAAGAATGCAGGTTAAAGGTACTGTTTATCATTACCCTACTAACCTTTTCACCACCAGGGGCCAGCATTTTGCCATTACTGAGTGTTTCAGATGTGTGCTCCTTTAAACTTTTAATATTTCTTTTCAGCTACTCCACATTTACTAAAGAGGGTCTGCAGTTATAAATAAGGATGTGTTCTTAATGAGTTACTTGTTATGGACCAGCCAAACAGGTCACTGTGCTCCCTCAACTGAATTCTGATCCACTTTTGGAACTAAAAATATCAAACCAAGGGATAGGATTTGGTAATGAAAGTGTTAAAAAGTCAAAATCGACTGCACTATAGTACCCAAGCTTAAATTAATTTTTGGATAAACAGTATCTTAGCGCAGTGATTCCAAAAGTGTAGGCCGGGACTCCCTGTTGGGTGGTAAAGATTTGGTGGCGCCCATGGGATTTTGGAGTTTTTAAGTGGGCGGCAGGACTCTTTAAAGGCTGGTGAAGGATATAAAAGTGGCAGCATTCATCTCTACTATTTTTTTGTTGTTCTTGTTCTTTTATGTTTTTATTTAAATGAAAGAACCAAAGTGAGTTGCTCTGGTGCTGACCCCGTGACTCATTGCACTTCCTTGTGGTTCTGAGTGGTATTGCATGAAATTGCAGCCTTGCCCTTTTTTAACAACAGTTGATATCGCTTCAACGCAACACATGGAAGCTGTTACCTTGAACTAATTTTAGAACCTTTTAAACTATTTTCAAACATTGCAATAAACAATAAGAACCTTTCAAAAATAATAGTTAAAATTTTATTTAATTTTAAAGGTCAGCAGTATTTCAGGCGCAACAAGTAACGGAGGCATTGTGATATATTTTGAGTATTATGACTGACAATAAGCTCAAGTTTTGGGCCAACATGAGTTTTTTTTCAAGGGAATTCAGCAAGTCTCTGGCAAACGGGCAGACGATCAGTTATAATAATGAAGTCCCAGGACCATCCCACAGATGCAGGCATACCTTTCACAAGCAGGTTCAAACCGGATTTGGACGACATTGATCACAGAACTCGCCACACAATAGAGTTCAAAAAATAAAGTTTAATGTTTATGTGCTGTATAACAAATAAAATATATTAGTGTTTAAAAAACAGGTGCATAACTAGGTGAAGCCTAATCTATCACTTTACAATAAACAGTGAGGAGAAGGGTGATCAGTGAGACGGCAGCTCAGACATGCGACAGTCACGCCAACCAGGCCAGTGTTTGAGCCGATCGGGCTGGGAAAAAAACAAAAAAAACAAAAAATTCCCAAACGATATATATATATATATATCTCTTTTTTTTTTTTTTTTTACAAGCCCAAGTCTTTGCTAGTTAAAACAAAACCACCTCATGGAGTTTTTGTGAAATGAGAATGATGTGTTTAAATACAAACATGGTGCTCTGTGTACTAAAAGCGAGACAACACAAACATTTCCCAACCTGATGACAGACATACAGTTACTGAGCACAAAAAGATGAATCCATATAAATGCAAATAGACTTATTACTTACATAAATATTGCATTGGCCTGTCGTTACGCCGAGTGAGACTAAAACTATCTGTAGAGGGGGGCAGGGTAAGAGTCTGACCAAAAACTGTCTGGACGTCATCATCATCATCATCTCGGACCAAACAGACGTATTTACACAATGTGGCGAACACGTAAAAACACAGCGAACACTTAATTGTTATGTATCTACCTCTAAACAGCAAAAACACATTTGAAATATGCACTGATGGCCATCACAGGTGGATTAAACACTGTTAAGAGCTAAGGCTAACAACATTATCATCATGTAAAGCATGTTTTTTTATATACCAGACACTTTCACGTGGTTGTATTTTTTTTCCTCAGTGACACTTAAAAGATTTCTTTTTCTTCGTTTTTAAATGTTTTTGCTCTACATACATAAACATTGTATTGACACCAAAAATCTACAGCAGAGTTACACTCGACAAAGGAAAAACCCTGGTTTGAGAGATTAGGCTAGCACTATTTGTTATCACGGTACTATTTACAGACCCAGGCTGCTGCTCCACGCACAGCAGCGGCAAACAGGAGTTTTCCTCCTCCCCCCCCCCAAGCTGCTGTTGAAATTAAAATAAAAAAAACAAAACCTGCAAACCTGCAAGATTTTAATTCTGTCTTCAGAAAATTTTTCCTTAACCCACGGGGCTGCTGGGAGCTTGTTGGATCTGTTCTAAAAAACCTCACAGGCATCTTTTTATTCCTGAAATACTCCCTGTTTGCAGATGCGTGGTTTTGGTTCAACAGCAGTGTTTTGCTAAATTACAAAGTGAAATGAACCAATTAGCTCGGCCTCTGGCATGCCAGCCCAGCCATTCTGCCAAGACGGATGACAGAGGTCCCCTGGTGCTACTCCACAACAGCTCTTGTACATCCTCTTTTTAAATTACCTCCCATCCCATAAATATACACAAGACAAGAGCGAGGCAGGGAGGATTAATCCCACCTCGCCAGTTTCCCTATTTGAAGTGAACGATAAAAAAATGAAAAACACAATAAAAAAATAGGAACTGCTACAGGGGCTGTATCTTAACTCAGTCTCCCTACAGTACTTACACCTTTGTTTCAAGTTACAGTATGCAGACACCTACGTTAGGATTGGGAGAGTGACGGAGGCTCAGAAGATGACACAAGCTAAACGCAGCTAAAATAAAAAATAAATATTTTTTTTTAAAAAAGCTTCTTGTTATTCTAAAAAGTTAAGCTTTGCTTCTAAAGTCATGAAAAAAATCTACCTTTATCACTTTTATCTTAAAATGCTACTTTAACATATTTTACAATAAAAACTTTTATGTTTTCATGTTTGGTCATTTTTAGACTTTAGAAGATTTATGGATGTCTTGTTAACTTCTGTTTAGTATTACACTGATTTAGAGACACCCTGTATGTGTGTTGCTTTGAGCTAAATGCTAGTATTAGCAACTAAAGTGGTCACAGTGACATTAAGCCACCATCTTGCTAAAAAGCACTAAATACAAAAGCAGCTGAACGTGATGGGAAGGAACTAAGTGTAATTTATGTCATGAACAACAAAAACCTTTTTTCTCAAAATTTGTGCTACTTTATCTCCTTGTTATAGAGCTTTTTTGACTTTATTCAGACTGCAAATGTCAAGAGATAAAATCTCTTCAGCATGACCTGGGTCTAACCCAGGGCTTCCTTCCAGGAGGACGTGCCTAAAACACTTTACCTAGAAGTCCAAGAGCTATCCAGGTCAAATGAACCAGCTCAATTTGCTCTTTTCGCTACTCTGAGCTCCCCCCCAATTGATTGAGCTCCTTTGGCCCTCACCAGAACATAGGTGAGGGCAGGAACATAGATCTGCCGGCTGAATAGAAGTGTGGTGTTTCTTCTTTTTTTCTTCTCTTGTTGCTAGTCAGACTTTCTAAAAACTAAACTGCAAATGTCAAAAAAACTGAACTAGCCGTGTAGATGTGCCCCCTTATTCATCCTCTGGGGAGTATGAATGTCCAAATTTGATGCTAGTCCAGAGATATTGACCAAAGTAGGTAACTGATTGAATCACTGAAATTCCGATTCCTACATATACTGAATAAAATACTCAGACACGACACATAAAATATTTAGCTATTTATCCTGAGTTTTGGCACAGATGTCATTGCCTTTAAATATTACTTTTATAAAGCGTTACCAACAATAAGGTGAGATTAGCCCAAAATTAGCTTTTGAAAGTCTACTTAAATCCCTCATTTTAAGGCACCTCCAAATGGGGTGTGGCCCTGTTTGGAATAATCAAATTTAATGAGTTTTTATTTTCCAAATTCTGAACAGATTTGAGCTAGCAGTCTGAACAAGGCCTGAGATTCGTCCTCTGGGGACCACGAATGTTTTTTCCAATTCATTTATACTATTGAAAGTTATCAAAAACGTGGTTGTTAAATATTTTGTAAATAAATGCCAAATCTGATAATGTCCCCTTTCAGATTTGGGAAATATAAAGTGTTATCAAGAAGCTAAACTTACAGAACCATGGCAAAAGTTTTCCAGAAATTAGCTTTTTTCCCCATCTTTGAATCTACGCGTGAGTTAAGATTCAGCCCCAGCATCACAGCCTGCACTCTGGCTGTCTAAAAAAAGCAGGAAAACCAACACCAAGGCAGAGGTAAAGAGGACACAAATGTCTGCAACAGATAACTCTTAAATTACAGGTACATCTAATGTGTACAACTAATCAACAGACAAAGACCAGAGAGCACTGAAGAACTTCTCAAAATGCTCTTTAGGTGCTTTGGCAGATACCTTTGAAAACAAAGAAACAAACATACTAAATCAAAGAAAAATAAATGCTATTCATGAGGCAACATTGGTTGTTAAGGCTCTACTGTGTCTGTGCTTGCTTAGTATCTATTGATGGATAGTAACTGCATACTGTCAAGTGTGAGTAGAATGAAGTGGGGCGGGGTACTAAGGGGGGGGGGGGGGGTCGAATGGTGAGGCGGGAGGCACTATGTGGAGTCTTCAGGCTCTGACTTGATGGTCTTCTTCTCTGCGTTCGTGGACGCCCGCTGTGACGTTCCATTTTCTGAAGGAAAAAGGAGAATGTCATCAGCAAAGAGTTTTATAATAACAAACAAGGCCTGCAGAGCAGTTACTGTAAAACACTTTTGTTGTATGTATCCTTTCATGAGCTTAAATCTTGTCCAAAGTGTCTTTGAGTAAGGCACAGCCTTTTAACTTCCTGCTCATTTAAAAAAATGAATATCATTTCAGGTTAGTTGCCATCACTAACCTGTTGCTGGTGTTTTGGTCTCATCTGTGTTGCTGTTGTTGCTGTTGATGTGGTTGTGATGGCGCTTCAGTTCATTGGCTAGCTGCTTGCCCAGTGGGAGGTCGCCTTCCTGCATGTTCTGACTTACCACCCGCAAGTTTATTGGTCGTTCATCTGGAAAAAATAAAAAATAAAGGCAAAAACTCAGATTTTACATCTTGAATACAGTTAGCTTTCCCAATCAGTTCCTCAAAGAAAAGTGAGCTAAAGAACCTTTAAAGTACCTTAAACTGTTTTTTATAACTGCCCTCTTTGCCACTATTTTCACCAGGAATTTCAGGGAATAACAACCAATAGTGACATAAAAAAGAATTCAGTAAGTAACAGCCCAGTACAAAACGAAAATTTCACCTACTATCTCTGAGATTAAGCTAAAGTAAATCCACTGGGATAGAAGTCAACATCAGCCCAGATGTTTGATGTAACACCAGCTTTGTTTTACATGTTCAATATTCCCAGTAGCAACAAAATGAGTGTGTTTGTGTGTGTGTGTTAAGCTGCTGATCCCTCATGTTTGCCTTTTATTCCCTCTGAGAGACAAAAAAGAAACAAAGACGGAGGAGAAAAGGGTGGATGAGGGGAAGCTGTGACAGTATTTTCCACCATATTCGACTGCTCGTGCCCAATGCAGCTGTTATTTAGTTGTTCATATGCACATTAGCCTCCTGTCTTGGGATTGTTTTGCTGATATTTTATCATGTATAAGGTATGAATTTTACACAGAATACAAAGAAATGTGACATTAGAGCCAGATGACTGTTTGTCATTTTTGTAGCTAATAGTGCAGCTTTCAATCACACAACATGTGCTGTACAAAAAGATATGGCCTTTCATATATTTCCTGCTTGCTAAAGTTTCCATGTACTTTTTCCAAAAAAGGAGATAGAGTTCTGTTTTTGGGATAAAATTATTCAATTATGCTGAAATAGATATAAAGGTCCTTTTCTTTTCTTTGGAGGGTAGACGAGCTTTAATAAGAAGAAGGTATCGTAAGATTTACTTCTGTCTGAGCCTGTTCAGCTGGACTTCATATGAAGTGTTTATACTGTCTGTGTAATCCCCGATGACTGCATAAAAAAGGCACTGCATAAACTTAGAGGACAGTGACATTGCAGCTTTTCACTTTCATTTTTAAGGCGGTGTCACACATAGTGTGTAAAATAATACATTTGCTGTTACAACTAACATATTCAGGTTTAAATAGTTTATCCAGAGACATTATAAACAGTGGTGTTTGATGTAATCACAGTACATTAGAGTAAACTGTAAGCTACCTGACAGGATCATTAAATGTTCATCATCATAAATCTCCATCTCTGCCTGTCTGATCGTCTTCCTCACTTCTCTGTATGTGTCATTTCTCTCTCTTTTTGTCATGTTTCTTAAAAGATAAAAGTAAGTCTGACATTTATTTCTTCAGCATGTTGAGGATGTCCGCCTCTCGGCCTGTGACGTCTGTACCCCCTGAGCACAAGACCCCAAATTAAATAAGCTGTTAAGAAAATGAATGCATGTTTCCTAAAATGTTTCACAATAAAAGCTTTGTTAAGCAACCAAATGTACTTTATACACTATTTGTACAATGCTGAGTTTGTACAAACAGTGTAATGCAGTGGCTCTAACAAAGTCATTTACTAAAATTAACTAATCGATTAATATAACATCACTGTTTGATTACCAAATAAATATGCAGTAGACTGAGGTTAATTATACCCTTATAATGAGGTCTGCTATTATAACATGACATGACATACAGACTTCCTAGTTTTGGTCATTTTAGTTCTGCTAGAAAAATAAAAGTATATTTCGCAGACCAGCAGCTGCTCCAAGTGTTGCTTTTAGCCTGACTTTTCAAGGATGCCATGTTTCATCTAACCTTCCAGAAAATCTGCAAAATATCTAAAAATATCCAGATGTTTTAGCTTGAACGGTCAGAAACTGCAGTTATTTTCTTTCTTCTTTTCAAATTAGGTGAAACAGACTTGCCTTATTGGCCATACAAGTCTCTTATATATGTGAGTCCTCATCCATTGCTCTTATGGAAATTTAAGGAGCTGGGTGCCATTAAATTAATGTGTAGGAAGATGATGAAATTAAAAAAGCTGCAGTCAAATCTCAAATGATGGAAAGCCAGGATGGACGCTGCATGTACCCCATGATTTAATCTTTAAGCCTCTGCAGATAAATCAACTCTTTTATTGAAAGCCAACTTTTTAAAAACTATCTCAGCATCCACACTGTTTAAAATTCCCAGCATTAACACTCAACATTTCTTATTGTTTTTAATTTTAAAAAATGCAAAAGAAGAGGTGCTTCTACTGAGCAGTTTGTTGTTAAATTTCAGGGTTTTATCCCAGTGGAATAAAACATAGGGGCAGAGAAAGAGAGAATAAAAAGGAAACCTGCAGGAGAAGAAACAAATGACAGAAGGGGGGAAGAAGAAGAAGAAAATAAGAAAGGAGAGCAGAGAAGAAGAGGGGGAGGAGAGAGAGAGAAGTAAACAGCGAGAGAGAGATAGAGACGCCCCCCTCCAGGCAACTGGCTGGAGGTAAACAGGCGTGGGCGTGATAATTACAGGTGCATTGTGGGATTTGTGGGAACAGCGATATAATGAGCTGTCGGGAGTGGGTGAGGGAGGAAAAGGATAAAAATGAGATGAGGCCCGGAGGAGAAGTAAGATCCTGAATAATGATGCACCCCCCGCCCCCCCGCCCCCCCAACGTCTCTGTTTGAGAAATTGGAGTGGGAGCAAATGGAGATGAAGAAAAAATACAAAATAAAAGGTGACAGCTGCCACGGCGGCCGGGTGTGGAAAATCAGCACCTATAGGTGTTGTTTCCATCCACGCATCCTGTGACATTTATGACATGAAGTATGTCTGTAAATTACTTGGTGCACTCCAAGAATGTCGGCCTCTATTCAGCTTAAAGACCAACAAAGAGCAAAGATTTGGCTCAAAAACAAAACCCCAGCTGGGTGTTTTCTCTTGACTGGACACAGGGGGCAGCAGTGAGTCACTAAAACAAAAACAAAAAAAACAAGAAAAGATGCTAATAATGCTTAGACAAGCCAAAAAAGGGATATGGTTTTCTAGACTCAAGATTTTTGATCTCTGCTCATTAATCACAAAAAACTGACTGGGTGCCAGTTTAGCTCAGTGCGTTGAGCAGATGACCACATGCCATATGACTGAGAGCGGCCGGGTTCAACTCCTGAGATGTTTAACAAAAAAAATGGACTGATTTATAAGAAGGGCAATATTAGTTATTTGTTGATGTGACTAGAAACTTCAACAATATAAAAAGACGAGACGACAGAAACCCACTTAAACCATTTTTTTACTGTTGATTTTGCATAGTTTGTCCACCAGAGGTCCGGTGCAACTTAGGGTAAGCATGTGCTTGGATTGCAACAAACACAACAGCTGATCCATGCAAAGTTGATAAGAGCAAAAACCTGAATATCACATATTTAAATCACTACACTGGTATCAGTTTTAAAAATCTGAAAATTAGCCAGGCAATTTTTGTTTAGTTATGTTTCAAAATGAAAATATTAAAATTACCAAGGAAAGACCTGCTGGGTGCTTTCTTTTAACTGGACACAGGGGGCAACATTGAGCCAACTATAACAATCATGCAAGAATCTAAAAAGACTCGAACACGCCACACAAATATGAGGTTTATGTTTTGCTGAAAACAGATATGAGTGACTTAATATGTTATTAAACTATTATTATATTATTAAATTGTATTTTTTAGCTCATTGACAGAAAAAATGCCCAGCATAGTCTCCATTTATTGGAGATTATCATACACTAAACATATTAACTACCAAGGAAGCTACAAAGGAAAAAAGCAAGGAAAAAAAAACACTAGGTGTTTTCTCTTGATTAGACACAGGGGACACCAGCCACAACCAACAAAAGATACTAAAAATACTTGAAAGAGCCAAACAAATATAGAGTTTTTAATTTACTGGAAATCAGTTCTGGGTGTTTCTATATTAAAGGTTTGTTTTTGGCTGGATCTTCTTTTTTTTGCAGCCATAGATTAAAAAAAAAGAACATTTCCAGTGAATGGCAAGGGGTAAAAACAGGTCAAAGTTTAGTTACTCTGAGATTTACTCATTTTGCTTCCAACTGTGATTAAGACCAACAACAACTAGCAAAAGGTGCTAAAATACTGCAACAAACCAAACAGAGTGGAGATTTATGCTTTCGCGGAAGCCGTCATGGGCAGTTTTGCATAAAAAAAGCTTTTCTTCTGCTAATATGTGACAGAAAAACAGATTTATGGTTTACTGGAAGCGGTTTGGGGCTTTTTTTTTAATATTCCTGAGTTTCAGTTTGCTTTCAGAGTTGCATTTAACCTCTTTATTCAGTCAGGAACCTACAAAGTTAATCACAGTGAGGAAAGATCGTCTTTCGCACATGTCCTGGGAGATTTATTACTAGATAATAATATGCTTCAAGAGAAATGTTTGGTAAACTTCACATAACCATTTAAATGCCAGAGTCCTTTAACTTTATGATCACACCTTAAATGTTGGATTGACTGGTTTGGAGTCAAAAGTATTTTCTCCTTGCACAAACCAAAGCGAGGCATCATAAAAATAGACTCCACCTTTTTAAATTCCTTTGTTGTGTAATTTTAATTGTGTTGTTATCGGCTGTACTGACAAGTATGACCTCATACTGAGGAGGTGTGCCTGTTGCGATCAGAAATGTTTTGATAAGTTCAGGTTTCCGTTGATAAGCATCAAAGACGGCGGGATTTCATGAGGGCCGTGGGTGGTTTTTATCTTCATCCCTTTTTAAAATGTAGCCTCATTTCCATGTCACATTTGAATTCATTCCTTATGTTTCTGTAATAGTACATATCTAACAACGGGGGTGAAACACGCCTCGGCCGCCCTACCTTGGCTGTCTCTGCTGGCGTCAACGGCTGCGTTTCCGTTGGTGTTCTGTGCATTGTTGAGGTACTTTAAGGCGGCGGGGGGGATCCTCCAGTCCAGAGCCTGGAGTCGTTCCTGGACAGCGGCATCCTGCAGGATCTCCATCTGCCTCGCCAGCAGACGCTCCAATTGCATCTGGTGGACACAAACAAACAGCAGTCAGATATGAACTGTGGGTAAAAATATCTTCTGCAGTCTCTCGATCAGGGGTCTCCGACTCCAGTCCTCGAGAGCTATTGTTCTACTACTGTCCCTACTCCAACACAGTTGAATCAGATGGTGGAATTACCTCTTCAGCATGCCATCAAGTTTGGCAAAGGCCTGGTAACAAGCTATTCATGTGATTCAGGTGTGTTGGAACAAGGATGCATCTAAAAGCTGCAGGACAGTAGCAATCGAGGATTGAAGTTGGAGACCCCTGTGCTAGATGTTAGAAAACACAAGCTTTTATATGAAGATGTGACTTTCATCTGTGGACTCTCAGTAAGACTGCGATAAATGGATCTGCTGAGACATTATAGGTCAGGGGTGGGCAACTCCAGGCCCCGAGGGCCGGTGTCCCTGCAGGTTTTAGATGTGTCCTTGTCCTGCAGGACACCGGCCTTCGAGGCCTGGAATTGCCCACCCCTGTTATAGGTAGATAAAAAAGTGGATCCTGAGCTTTATTGGTCTTTAACAGGTAAAAATACAAACTAGTACGGTCCAGAGGTGCACGTGAAGACGACCTCGAAAGTGAGAACAAACAAATTTAAATCCAGTTCTTGGTTTAAAAATCTTCAAAGAAACTTTTAATCAAGTACCAACCACAATGTGGACTTTGTTCCAATGTTATAAAATAAACAAAAGAGGAATTCAATGCACCTTTAAAAAATAAAGGACATTTTAACTGCAAATTACTTGTAACTGTTGGATTAGGATTACAAGTAATCTCTAAAACAAAAAAGAAACCTTCATTAAAGTAGGAGTTAATGCATAATGGCAGGAATTTTTCAATATAAATTTGACCTTCAGTTATTGCTAATACCAACTACAGAAATAATGACTCAAGTAAATACAGTGACACTCAGACCGTTGGGGAAAAGGTCATGGTCACGCACACGGGCGTTTCCAGGATTTTCTCCAGGCACAAAAACCAGTCGGTGGAGGTGGGGAGGCTCCGTGGGAAATAAAAAACAAACCAGTTAAAACTATTTAGTCGTGGATAAACTTACTGCCTTCATAAATGTGCATCAGGAGACATCGCTGCCCTCTAACAATATGGCGGCTCGCCTGAAGCATGAGATTTAACGGCGAGCTAACCCAGTGTTTAGTTTACTGAGTGGTAGAAGTTAAGAAAACATCTCACACATAGGGAGTCGGGAACGACAGGCAAAATGAACTCATTTATTCTTCTCAACTTAAAAAAGTTTTGTTGTTGTAAATTTGCTTTCATTGCATATTATTATGGGACTTAACATTTGTTATATTTTGTAAGGAGGACAACACAGCTTTTCCTACAATCGCTGTAACTTCCACACATGGTTGCTCTGGTATAATTATAGGTGGGCACCAAGGCCACCCCAGCTCCCCCTCTTTAGCTACACCTCTGCATATAATTGCTAAACAAGCTGTGAGATCACGAAGAAGCATCTGAGGTTAAACCAGTTTTACCTTCATACACAGATTAATTGATACATATGAATAAATCCTTTAAAATCCACTGATTTTTGCTGAATTTTATTCTTTTTGATAAATGCAGTGTCTTAATTTCAAAGTTATTACCTTCTAGTTTCTGATATTGTACTTATTTAACATGCAGGTTAAGTAGAAAAGAGAGAAAATGTTTTCTGATTTAAAAAAAATTGCTGTTTACTGAAGGGCAAAGGAGAAGCATGTGAGCTAAAACTAAACACGGCCTAATGTAAATCAGTGCAAATATCTCTCTGCCTCACTGTTGTTATTTTTTTGCTTCATTTATAATAGATAATACCTAGAGGATGACTATGAAGCACAATGAAGATTTCTAGATCCTTTTTTAATCCTGTCATCCACCCGTGTGAGGTTTCAAACCCGCAAGGTAAACGGCATGTGCGATATCTCTGAACTGCTTTGAGGTTTGACCTAAATCCGAGTGACCTGACTGAGGATGAACTTTTGCCCCCTACATCTGCCTCCTGGGTGCGTTAAACCAACCCGGGGAAAGAGCTTGAATTTACAAAGCAGGAAAATGACCTCCTTAAATGAGCTTCAGCGAAGTGAAGTCTGACAAACAACAGTGCAACGTGGTTGCTGTCAGTCGGCACGTCTCTGTCACTTTAAATTACTGCAGGACACGTCCATGCACGGAGAGACAAGCAGCAGTTCAGAGAGGCCTGCAGTGTGAACACAGCCGTGAAATCTCTTCTTCTCCTGAATGCCGTCTGCGGAAATCACATCAGTGTGACGGGTGTAACAAACACTGAGTGATCAGCTGGAGTACATATACATTAGGCCACATGTGTTCACACAGGGAGCAGAAATGTTTTCTGGCTAATGAGTGATCATAAAGCTGTCCTCCTACACTCCGGCTCTAATTATGAACAGCAGCAGCAGCGGCGGCGGCGTGGAAACCAGTGAAGAGTCTAACTAGGACTGCCTCAAACATCTGGCGACATGGTGAGGAACGACATTCGTTCCAATAAGACAACTCTGGGCGATCAACCTCAAAAGACATCCAGATGAGGAAAATAAATACAAAGTGCTGACGTCTGCTCTTAGGAAACAGCCTTTTTGAATGATCACCACTGCAGTAGATTTAGCCACTTTTTTATAAACTCTTTAGGCTTCAAAATATCAGCTGCTTCTCTGGAATTGAGATGGCAAGTGTTTGTTATGGCTACCTGCAGATTTCGTCCAACGGTTTCCTCTCCTTTCGACTTGGCGCACGCCAGCTGCTCCCTCAGCATCTCCTGTCGCATGTGGATGGCCTGCAGTGCCTCCTGGATGTCGAAGAAGTTCTCCTGTTGGTGTGACAGACAAACACGTATACATGTCTTGGGTTTCCATTTTATTGTTTCTTTAAGATTCATTTGAAGGTTCTGGTTGGTTCTCAGAGCCAAGAAGAAATTGAGTTTCTCTCAGTAGTCAAGAAAATATGGTGTTTTAGTATGAAACTACAAATCCCAACCCTGCAACTGACAGCTAACATCTTGGTGAAGTGTCAGTCACCAGCAAATCTTCACACGGGTAGAGTATAATGAGGTCAGTGTATGTGCAGGTAATCCCCATGAGCCGAACTCTTTAAAAGCTGCTCCAAACACACAAACAGTTTTTTCTACTCATGGGTTTTTATGATGTCAGTAAGAGGGAATTCCTTATATGCTCCACCCACCTGCTTTTTAAACCTTCTGTTTGGGAGTGGTAGCCAATCAAAAGAAAGTTGGCTTGAAGGGGGAGGGGCTAAATCAACGAGGCTCAGTATGATATAAAGATGGATTATTTTAAACTGTGATTCATGCAAAGCTACCTTAGGGGACTATTTTCAAAGCACGAAGGTGTTTTTTTGAACTGACATCCAATTTGTGGCTGATATTTTTTAAATAACATTTAACGGTTAGTTTTATGTTTCACCCTTCACTGAGCACATGAAACTGTATACAGCAGAGCAACAGAGCAGCAGGTCAAAGACAGTTTTCCAAGAATTTTTAGAGGTTAAATTTGCACAAAATACGCTGTTCAAGGCTTGTTCTGGTATTTAAAAATGATAATATTAATGAAAACTCCAGGCAATATAGAGAACATTTTAATAGAAAAGAACAATTAAACAATTAAAATAAGAAAACAATATCATTTCTGGAGGTGGATTTTATTAAAATGATTAAAGTCGCTAAGAAGCGTTTTACTTTGTTATTAATTAGTTTGAACTTATTTTGTTAACATATAAATAATTGCAACTATTTTCTTTCATGTTACAATTTAAAAACTAATTAATAACACACTAATAAAGCTTATTTATTTAAAAGAAGAAGTAGTATTGTTGCTATTTCTTGCTACTTATTTTGGTTATTGGGTTTATCAAAGCTTACACAATACAACTTCCTTTGATTTGTTTATTAACAGACTCGGGGGAGTTTTTTCTCACTGTGGATTTCTGCAGAAATTCCCTCATCTTTAAGAGCTCAGAGTAGTTTTTGTGAGCAGGTGTCGGCTTATCTGCAGCTCCGAGGTCCCAGCCGAGTGTGCGTCCGCCACATGTTTTCGATTAGAGGTCTACACGCTGAGAGGAGCTATTCAAAGACAACTCTCTCAGTCAACTGTGTCAGGAGAGGAGCACTGAGAGTCCTTTGTACTCTATTCAATGGTGATGCTGATTCGCCCTTAATGTTCCTGAAAAAGTCTTGCAGAGGAGCTCCAGCTGGCCACATCTTTACATTTCGCACATTTTAAATACTGAAAATTAGCTAGCAAGGCAGTTCCGGTCATCGTGTTTTCAAATAAACTGGTGAATTTAATGAATAGGAAACATTTCTTAGGGATTACTTTCTCATTTTAAAATGACTGTTTGGTAGAAGACAGCCCCTGAGGGGTCCAGAAACTGTCCAAAACCCCAAATATATTCAGGTTGCAATCAGTTAGGACAAAACAAGTTAAAACCTTTTATTCCAACAAAAAAATTAGATCTTTCCTGAATTTCTCATTGCCTCTTCCTGTTAAAGGGTGGTTCTTCCTCCCCACAGTCGCCAAGTGCTACTAATATTGGATTATGTGATAGCTGAGGTTCTTTCTGGTTCTCCTGTAATATTTTAGGGTGTTTACATTACAGTATGAAGCACCTTTTAAATGTTAAAATCATGTCAAATAGTGATTTTTGGATATCAGTAAATTTTATAATCGAACAAGGAAAACTAATGAACACCATGGAGAGTCTGAGAAGCTTTTTTTTAGCTTGGAGGAAGGACAGTCTCTTGATAGTTTAAAGGAAATAGAGACATCTCAGTAAAGTCCAAAAATATTTGACAAATGTTGAAATCAAGACGCAAATTGACAAAAATCTGACCTTACCTCTGTTTTAATTCTTTTAGGTGACGGCTCGTCTCGGTCTCCACAGCGAGACCTGCAGAGAAAAGTCATAATGCACACATGTCAGTTCCCTTGCAACCGCTGACATCCAGTTTTTATGCCGAGAATTCGCTGAGCTGACAATTTACCTGGGGAAAGCTTTTTAAAAATGAAAGCATCACAAACGCCAAGAAATGTGAACACGTGATTCATGATGGGCTTAGACAGATGGTCACATGTGTAGTCCAAACACTGTCGGCTCATTTTAGCTTTAAAACCAAACAACTTAAATCTGAAGTCGGCTTCAGTAAGGAAAGGGGCTCTTACTTGCTGGTGCGGTAGGTGTATTTGTAGGTGACCTCCCTGGAAATCTGCCGGGCGAGTCCGAACAGCTCGTCGCGGCGTGTCAACAGAGCCATGTCCCTCATGCAGAGCTGTGCCGCCGCTTCGTTCACCGTCAGCTGTGGGACACACACGTACAGATAACTCAGGTTACACAGGAAGACCCCCACAGGATAACATTAACCAGAAAAATATGCGTTCACCCACTTCGTGAAGCGTCAGGTGCTTGCCGTCCCTCCTCTTGGAGTCAAAGCGTCCATAGATGGCGCTGTACTTCCGGATCTCCTCCTCCCTTCGCGGATCATCATCGCTCATTTCAAAGATGTGTCCGATCATCTTTCCTAGCTTCTTGTTGTTCTTCAGCTGCTCTTTAACCTCAGCCAGGTCCACCTTTGGGAGGCCGGGCGCCATTCTGTCCACACACTCCATGACCGACTGGACGGCGGCTGCGTCCAGAGCTTCTAAAGCCTCTCTGGGCGAAGATGGGGAGCCGAGGTCTGACGGAGACAGGCTGTGCTCGCTATCATTGCTGTGGCCCGACCAGAACCTCACCTCGCTGCTGCCCTGCAGTGGTGATCCGGCCGACACTTTGTCCCTTGCCACGTCCAGCTTCCCCGGGTCAGAGCAGGCGGCGGCGATGGCTTTGGGCATCTTGACGCTGGCGGTGCTGGCGCGGTCCTGAGCGCTGAGCAGCGTGGGTGAGCCCTCGGGCAGTTTGTACACGGGGATGCTGCACACGGGCAGCGAGGTGAGGGGCTGGTTAAAGATGGCGGGGTTGGTGACCCAGTCTCGCAGTGCCTTCTGCAGGCGGCGCACGTGCAGCGGCTTGCTGGCCATGCCGACGAGGGCCATGATCTCCAAGAACTCCTCCTCGCCGGCCTCGCAGAGCTGCTGCACGTCGTCACCGCCCTGCTGGATGAAGGCCTCGTAGTAGTAGAGCAGGTTTGCCCGCTGCAGGATCCTGTAGAGCTGCAGCTCACCCAGGGTTCTCGGCAACACCGCTGCCATACCTAAGAGAGACAAACAGAAGGTCAAAGGTCACTTAGGCGCTAAGCTAAGCTAACACACAGTCACACATGAGATATTGATCTGAAAAAAAAAAATACCACGATTGGATGAACAGTTATTTAAACCTATTAATATAGTGGGAAGATGAATGTGTGGAGGGCCAAAAGTGCCAAATCCACCCCCCACCCCCAAATTGAAGGTGCCACATAAATATTGCAAAAATAATAACGATCGAGGCATTGATCCAAATAATAATAAATAAATATCAGCAATTAAATATGTTATTTGTGATGATTTTTATACTGTATTATTTACATATTATTACTAATTGGTTCAGTTGTACGGAGGACTGACACTGTCAAAATTAAAAAGAAATAAATAAAAAGAAATAAAAAACAATAGAAAAACAAATATTGAAAAATAATATATAAACAGAGGCATTAATACAAATGAATGTTTTCTTTCTTTTTTGTTTCTGGTGAAATTTAGTTGTAAAAGTGCCACCATTTAGATTATACTCTGTAAAATGTGTGGGTATAGTAAGCTAAAGCTACACCCTGCAATTTTACAGTCAATAAGTTGTGTTTTTTCTGCTTTATTTGTTTGTTTAATTTTTTAAAAGCATTCTCCAATTGTTGTTGAAAACTGTAAATAACCACTGAAATACAATCCCCCCATTTATTTTTACTTTTGGCAATTTTAGACTTCTGTACCAGGAAACACTCTTCCTTAATCTTAATCTTCCATATGATAACAATAACAGATTGTGGTAGTTCTTTAAGATCGTTGAAACGCTTCAGATGTAGAAATGTCAAATCAGTCACGTTCTGACTGAAATCCTCCTGCTGAGTGCCAAATGGTGAGAAACACCAATTTGCCCTTTAAGGAGAAAACAGAAAGGGGGAAAAAAAACGATGCACTCACATGACACTAACTCAGTGCTTTGGTAAGATCATCAGAAGTCAATCTCAACAAAGCAGTAATATGTGAGTTTCTCTCAATGAGCAGACACTAAAACTGAAAAGAGAGCATGAGGGCTTTTGACCTTGGAGACAAAAAAACGGAAGTCAAGTTTTTCACTTGAATCTTCACAGCTGAAGAATGTGAAGATGAAAAAAATTAAAGTTGTAAAAATAAATGTACAGTTTTTACTGTCTTCACTGGAGGCTCCATTGCTCATCTGAATTAGCTGCTGTGAGCCGACATGGAGACACATTTCTAAGAACAATGCACAGGAATTATATTTGGACTGCACTTGTTATCCTTGGCATGTGCAGGGTTCCTGTTTATCAGGATTCACAGGTGCGTGGATAGGTGAAATCTGCCTCCACTTTTCCGCCAGAAACCACAAACAGCTTTCGCTTTGCCCTGCTTTAACTAACCTACGTGGATCCAAGTGTCTCAAATAAAGAAGTAAACATTAAAACCAAAGAAAAGGGCAGAAATGAAGTGAAATAATAATAATAATAATTACGAACAACAGTAGTCCAGTAAAACTACTAAAACCTACAACTGAAACTTACTTACTAAACATCCAAAACACAATCGAAAAACAAGGTAAAATCATAATTAACAGCAGATGCAGGTGCGTAGGCAGCTCATTTAGTGTTTTTTTTCCCAAATAACGTTGAGCTTCTGTGCCATATTTTGCTTGAATGAACATTATTATTGGTTTTAGTTGATAGCACTGCATCAACCCAATCCTGGCTTCTCTATATTCGATCCCTGTGTGGTTTACAACTAAAATTCAGGGAGACATCACCGAAATGTTGGCTGTTTTCAGCCTCCGATCCTCAGGTGAGTCCTTCTCCTGCTCCAAAGTGGAGACTTGAATCTACAGACCAATGCACGAGCAGATAACTCTTGTATGTAGCATTCATACAACACATGTAGATAGATGGAAATCTTTACTGGAACACATGTAAGATTTAACTCCAGTGCGTGGAGGAAATTTGAACTTGATCAAATGAGTGTGGAGAAAACACGGTGCACATGTTGGTGATCATACCTGGATATGGTCTAGCATGCTAATAAATCAGACACATCACAGGTAGGTTGCTACAACCTGCCCATCCAGCATACAATATCTCCACTGAGAAGGTACAAGAAATATGTACGTTGCAACAAAGTATTTATTGCATTGCATTAATTACAATCCTGTCGTGCCCTTTGCTTTCTTGTGTATACACATATACGTATACACACAACAGTGGTTTGTTTTCTCCGTCTGAAAGCTATAAATCACACGGATATAGCTTTAAAAACTGGGAAAACAGGAATTGTGCACACAACTGTGTAAGTGTTATAACACATTTTTACAGGGCTGTTTAAGTGACGTTGTTATTTTACTGTCAGTTTACTGTTTTTTTAATTTTACTGTTATTTTAATCTTGTATTGTTATTTATTACAGACATTTTAAGTTCTTGTTTTGTAGTTTTTATTTAAAAAAACAACTTTTTCTTAACTTTAGTTGTTTTTTCTTGCACCCTTCTATTCTAATTCGCCCTCTGAGCTCGCCTGCCAAAGCACTTTGCAAACTCTGTTCTCAAACTTGTTATTACAGTAATAAAATGTACAAAAAATGGCATTTTTAAATTGCTGCTTTAGCTCTAAATGTGGGTCTACAAACATCTGTGAATCCCTGTGAATAAACGTCTTCTGCGGGCCCACTCGCCGTCCTTTGACGACGACGCTCGCTTGGCCTTTAATTTTAAGAAATGATCGAATCTCGTCACTTGCCATCTCAAACTCAGAGAAAGCAGGAGAGAAGCTCAGAAACTGGCTTGTTTTTCGACTCTCCCTGTGTGCATGTGAGGCTCTGCGGAGGCCTACAGCTAACAGAGGAGTGGCAGTCAGCGAGCCTGGGTTACTGGGAGGACCACATGCCTCTCTCCACCCCTGCAGGATGTGTAGGTGGTGGGCTCGCCTCGCCCAGAATAGGCTCCGAGAGCCTCAGCCCAGGGAGCCAGGGAGCCAGGCAGGCAGGCGTCGAGTGAGCAGGGAGAAAGACAAAAGCTGCCTAAGACAAAAAACTGAAACCATCCTCTTTAAAATACGTGGATTTATTCAGTCTACACAGATATCAGAGATCACTGGCACTCAAGGTGACCTCCAGAAGAGCTGCTCTAACTCAGTTTCCTTCTATAAAAACGAGTTTTAGGCAAACAACCCAATAAATGGAAAAAAATAATAATTTTTTAAAAAACGGAATCAGACAACTTTTTAAACTTCCAGTCCACGTCCTTATCTTAAACTCACAAATTCTGTTTAGAATAACAACTTTTGTAGCATCTACACAAATGACCAACTGAATAATAACAGTGTCCCTCAGCAAACCTGTAAACATGTCTAGACTAGAGGAAAGATGCCTCCTTTTTTTTCTTGCTTCTTCCAGCTGCAAACAGGTCAACGTGCTTTCTGATTGTAGAAATCTCTCCATTTAACCAAAAAATAAAAATAGTGTTTCCTGGAGTGACGGTTGGAAAAGGAGGAACGATTACGGGCGGTAATAACAGGCAATTAAAGTTCACAGGTCTGCATCACATTCACTATAAAACTTTTAAAAAATGTGGATATAATGTGTGATGTGAAACTCGAGAAAGGCTTGTTGTTTCCTGAGCACAACTTCTCAGTGCGCTCGCTTTCCATTTATGTCACCTCAAGAGTTTACGTTAGCCTTTCCTTACAACTACGGTGGCTTTAACAGAAAGTAATGACGCGGCAAAAAACAATCACTGTGTCAAAGCAAGAGTAAAATTTCACATGAAAACGTGACTGTTTCCAGTCTTTCAATGACAAAAGGTTTGTTTATTTAAGCTCAATGTGAACAAAATGTGACAAAAACTGAAACTAAATGAAGCTCGAGTTCACAAAGAACTCTTGAGCTTTTGTTTTAGCGCTTACACAAGCTTCTTATCTTATGAAAACAGCAAAAATGACTGATCTTAATGATTTGGTTCATTTATGATTCAAAACATCCTGATTTGGCAGCTCGTGCACAACATTTGATTTAATTCTTGGAATAAGGATGTTTTTTTCTTTCTTGAAATGTTATTATTTAGTACTCTGAGAAAAGGTGCTATAAAAACCTGAGATTTTTAGAGTAATTTGGCTCATTCAACTCTGAACCTGCAGACACTTCAGAGCTTTTGCTTGTCTGCGTGTGAATCTGTAGGCGAGGGATTTTTGCTTCTGGAAGTTTTCTGGTTTCCGCCTGTATTCTGAGTTTTTATTAAAACTGGATTTGGCTGGTGAACAGGTGAACAGTCTGTGAGCACAAACTCAGTCTCAAAATCATCCTACTATCAGGTTATTATTAGCTTCTTTAAAAAGCCTTCATAGATTGGGAATCCTAGCCCGGATCTTGAATAAAAACCCTGAAAAAACTGCCCGCTGCTCCCAGAACCAAGTTGGCAGACTGTCCGATGGGCACTACTTAAAAAACCCCAAAAAGAGTTTGGTTTTACACATAACTTTCCATTTTTATCTTGTAACATCTACCAGGTCACCCAGGTCACCCATCTAGGGATAGTGTTCAGCGAGCCTTCACCTCTTTTATGAAATATTTGCCTTTCTGGAAAATAGAAAGTCCTCTCAAATAGACTTTAACTGAAAGGTAACAACATCCAATTTCTTTACCCAAAACAAAACCCAACCTTAATCGTAGACTGGTCTCTGAAGTTATTCATTCCCAGTTGCTGCTTTTATGTCTTCTTTTATGTCTTATTTGGAAATGTGCCATCGGCTAACCAGGCTAAACTAGCTTACATCCTGATCCTGAACACAAAGCCAAAAACCAGACCAAAGAGCACTTTAGTGATTCTATGAACGAAGGAGGTACAAGCAGAAAAGGGCGGCTACGATGCTGCGTGGCGTACTTTTGAAAATAAAGCTCTGGCTGCTTGGTTCGGGAGTTCGTCTAGGGAAAACGGCATGCTCGACGGCTTTTTTTTTATCTGCCTCTCATGCAGATAACTGAGGAACTTACCATAACTGTTTGATTAGTAACTGTAATGTGATTACAGTTGTGTAGAACTGCCCACTTGGCCTAAAGCAAAGCTTTCTGAGGAGCAAATTCTCACCATGTGACTGTGACCAACCAATCAGGCATTAGGCCAGAAGAAGCACTGTAGCAACATCCCGCTGTCCGCATGTTATTTGCTGATACATGTACCAGTTTATTCATGTGTTTTTAGTAAATGTCTCTGTTCTGTTCAAGACTTTTTCAAATTGATTAACCTGAAACCAAGCAGCAACTCATTGATGATGACCCTCCAGTTGCAAATGGATAATCTCAGACGTGCTCTAGGCTATGAACTGGGAATTTACCAATTTGACCATTGTCCTACATCTATCTGTGCTTATATTAGCCTAACCATACCTCTGTAGCCACCCACCAGGTAGAACATCATGTTGACGTAACCCTGAAAACATTGCTGGTATTTAGCTTTCTGTGTTTGTTTGCATGCATGGACGTAAAAAAAGCCACACTGCTCATTTAACTCTGAGTGCTCCAGTGTTTGTTAATTTCAGTTCAAGTCAATTTGAAAGCCAAATCACACCAACAGTTGTAAGGTAAAGACCCTACAATAACGGAGAGAAACTCCAAGAATCGGACAACCCCCTATGAGCAAGCACTTGGCGACAGTGGGGAGGAAAAACTCCCTTTTAACAGGGAGAAACCGCCGGGATTCCTCCTGAAGGAGCGTTTTTACCCAGAAATGGCTAGCAACATCAGATTTATTAGGGGCTGTCTCGAGTTTTGAGGGCTTTACTAAATAAACGTTGTCCAGGCTTGCATTATTTTTGCAACAAGCCACAGTCATTTATACATATTAAAAATTAACGATGGAGAAACTGGAAAAGCACCACTTAGGATCCATTTCACATTAACTGCACATATCAAATGTTTTTTTTGCATTTAAAATAATTTACTTCACAAGCATATAGGCTGAGCTGCTCTCATGTGTTGAGGTCACTGTGTTGAGTGTGTTTGGCTAACCTATTTCATGGGCTCACTTACTTCTGAAAATAGCCTCTATTTGCATGTCTGCGTATTTCTGATATGATCGTCATGTTTCTGGGATAGAATGAACCCACATTTTGAGCCTTTAGAATTGACCCCATTAACCCCCACATACACATGCTTTTTTTCCTAAATGTTGCTTTAGGAAATGGAATATTTGAGGATAAACTCATTATTGTTATTATTTTTCAGGTCCACTGTTAAGCATGTTGCACACCCCACATAACTAACATATAAATTAAGTTTCATTTTCTGATGAACACGAACGCCTCTCCTATCATTTAGTATTCATGATAAAACCACTCATCCTCCTTCAGATGCTCAGGAGGCCCTCGCCAGCCTAAGACGGGTATTTACCACCATCTTAGCCCCACAGATGCTTCATTATTAGACTGATAGGTTGGAAAAAGTGGCAAAAAACAAATAAAATTGACTGTGAAAAGGCCCAACCCTGCCAGATCATCATATACTCAGGTGTTTTACTCATCTGTTCCTTGGCATTAAGCTGCTGTGACTTAAATGCAGCAAAAGCTGGAAAAGTTGAACAGTATAGGATGATTTCTTTGGGGATTTCTCGGTGATGTAAGATAGTAAAATGAATACGAAGCGTGCCTCCTTTCAGAAAAAAGAGAATAACCACCAGATGAACTAACAATGAAATGATTAGAGGAGTTTTCTTGTTCAATAAGTGTTTTCAGCAGCAGAAGGTTATCTGTCCCTCTACACTGCTGTGTGCCTACAAATAGAAACCCTGAATTCATTCACTCCACTTCAGTTCCACTTGTTGTCAATTCTTTCAACCATCTGCACAAACACTCCCAGCCATGTTACTCTAGTTTCATCACAGCAGGCATATGTGTGTGTGTGTGTGTGTGTGTGCGTCTGTGTGCGCGAGGATGATGAATGCGTGTGTGTGAATGGCAGAATCTTAAGTGAAGTCCTGCTCCACAAAAGCGAGTTTTGCCAGTTGGATCTTTTCACCTGGAGAAACGAGGCGTGCGCTGCCACAATGGCACACACACAAAACACATGTACACGCATTCATGATGAGTGGATTTCCAGGTGAAGTGCCACGCAGAAGCAGCAGCAGCAGTCCTCCCTCAGCGAGCTGAGAAATCCTTTGATTTCACTGTGATTCAGGAGGAAATTCCCAGAACTACTGTTTGATATCATCACCCGAGCGTCCTGGAAACCATCAGCTCATCTGCCAGACTGTCTGGGATGTTACTCCAACCCTTTGTGAAAAAAGAGCCACTCAAACCCGGCATTCGCTCCAGTGATGAAGCAGCTAAAAACGGCACAAAATGACGCACAATACATCGGAGATCCTCTCGCTCTTTCCTCAAATATTCCTGTAGCAACTTGTCCGTTGACACTCTCGTGACACTCTCCGCAAACCAACCCACCCTGCATAGGATGCTAGAAATTTGGATATAAATGTGTATTTAGAGGCATTCCCATCCCGTTTTTAAAAAATAAATAAACGGTTTGGTTTGTGTTTACCTCCCGCTCATGTGGATATTATTATCCCTACAGTGTTATAACACAGGCAGATAGTTTTGCTACAGCGCGTAAAAATGACTTTAAAGCTGTTTTTACGTCCCCTCATAGAATTTGTAAGCTGACTTTAAAGCACATGTAGTAATGTTTGCAAGCATTTCCAAGAAAATAAAAAATAAAAATCATAAAAGGTATCTTTGCAAAACATTTCCAATCACTATTATTATTATTATTATTATTATTATTATTATTATTATTATTATTATTATTATTATTATTATTATTATCAGCAGCAGCAGCAGCAGCAGCAGCAGGTTACATGCACGGTCACCGTCTTTAATTGAGCCTACCTGGTGAGTTTTTGCCCCCCTCTGGTCCGCCCTGGTCCGGTTCCTCGTCTTCCCTTTCTCCTTCTCCTCCTCCTTCTTCTTTTCACACTACCCCTCCTGAGTGTCAATTTGCGCACAAAGAAACCCGCAAAGGAGAGGTCCCGCAGCAGCAGCGAAGTGCGTAAAATTCAAAAGAGAGGAAAAAAAATATCTAAATTCAAAAGACGAATAAAGACAAGAATTATCTCCAAGGCGCACACAGACAAAAAGAAGCGCGCCTGCTTGTGTTTGCGTGCTCAGACCGAGCCACACTCCTCTCCTCTCTGTTTCTGGAAACTTTTCTCTCTCGACTGCCGTTAAGAGAAAGGAGGGGAAAAAACCGCAGAATATGAGTAAAAAAGCCGCTGACCTTCGTGCGTCTTTCGGTGCGTCTTCTTCCTCCTCCAAAGTGTGTGTGAGTGAGTGTGTGTGAGTGTGTGTATGTGCGAGGATGATGAATGCGTGTGTGTGTGTGTGTGTGTGAGTGTATGTGAGTGAGTGTTTGAGTCCTCTCCCAGCGTCTCTCCACTCCCCCTTCCGCACCGTCAAGTCGGACGAGGTAGTGCGATCCTGCGCTTCCGCCTGCGTTTACGCAAAAAAACGAAAAAAAGAATTAAAGCACAAGGTACTGGGTGAAGGTGCGGACGCACTTCTGAATAGAGGAAAAGTGGGCGGGAAAAGAAAAGAAAGAAAGAACACGTTGAAATAAGAGCTACAAAAATGTTGGATGTTTTATGGTTTATGGATCTGTGAGGTATAAACGACGACAGGAGAAGCTGTGGTGAGCCCTAAAAAAGAAAGAAGAAGAAGAAGCACTAACGTGTTCTCTTCAGATTGTTTCATTTACAGCATTAATTTATCTTGTGGAAAAACTGAGACGTACTGTTGAAATCGCAGTTTTTCTTCTATTAAGACATCTCAGGGATTAAACTGGATTAAAGCTAATGCATGCAAATGAGGGGTACCTCTGCTTGACTAAAACGTCAATCACATCAGTGACCCTCCATGGCGGACGTAACAGGGAACCAGATCCATATTTTAAACTATTTTACTGGAAATAGAACCAGGGAGTGTTTTTAAAAGTGCTGACATGCCTGGATATTCAATTATCAATAAATCAGACGTTTAACAGTCACAGAGAAACTGCACAAAGTGTTCAGACTGTTTGACTTTAAGCACAGACAGTGTCTGTAGTTTTGCAAAACTATGAAAAAATGCAGAAAAATTAAATTAAAGTAAAGTAAAACAAAATAAATAAGTAAATAAATAAAAAAAAAACTCGACTAAACGTTCACTACATACGTTAAACTGCCATAAAGAGAGCTTAAATCAGCTCAAACAGAACGACGCTTTTATTTTGCCAGCTCTTCCTGTCTGACGCGTCGTGAGCGCGCACGGCTTGATGCGGCAGCCGCAGAAAGTGGGATATTCCGCGCGGTTGCCACAGAGCCTCTCTCTCTCTCTCTCTCTCTCTCTCGCTCGCTCCTTCTCGCCCACGCTGCTCCCTGCGTGACGCAAATCCGCGCGTGGGCGGACACACGGGGCGTGGGAGGCTTTCTGCACGGAATACCAAACACAGGCAGGTTCAACACCCACAGAGAGACAGAGAGACACAGCAGTTTGCACACTTCATGCTCTCAAACTGAACGATTACTGCGGATGTTATCTCATTATTTGATCCTCAGCTGTAAATATTGTCAGAACAAGTAGTCGGTGAATACTGAACCTGATCACCGTGCATTCTTACAAGCTGCTCCACCTTCAAACTTTCTTATATGTTTTAATGTTGTTTTCTTTTTCACATTAACAGTGTGCACGCCTGTGAATGTGGGCATCAGTACTGCATCTCTATATATAGTCATTGTTTTATGTGTAAATGTGTCCCTCTCAATATATAAACCGTTCAATATGCATCTGCATTTATGCCTATACACCTGTAATGGCTTGAGCTGCTTTAGACACTAGCTGTGTTTAGACTCACTGTCCACTTCATTACATACACATGTTCAATTCTGGTGAGGTTGTGTTAACTGCATCCCCTCTTTCCAGTTCTTACCTGCAAGGAGTAGCACCCAGTGTGGTCTTCTGATGCTTCTCTTAAGAAAGCCCTAACCCAAAACAAAACAAATGCATGTCTTTATATTATATATAACTTAAAAGGTTTCTATAAAATGCACTTTATATACCTCTCTTAATGATGAACACCTGTAAAACTGATGAGCATATCAGCGTAAACTTGTAATATCTATAAAATACTTTATATTATTTTCTGTATATACAGTACATTTCCTCCATACATGTATTTCTACATACACACACACGATTGGCAACACATCACACAGCGAGTTTTCTTTCAAATTGTGCATAACTAAACATTTTTAAATCCCTATAAATGTTTATATTTTAGGCAGTTTTTTATATTTAGCTACATAAAATGCTTTCATATATGCATTTTCTTCATGCAGTGTGTACATTTACATTTGCATTATCTATGTTTTATATGTACAATGTGTCCAGTGTAGACATTTACCCAGAAAAATGTACATATGTTTTATAGCTGTGCATTTAGTTATTACATATTGTCTATGCAGGCGACACTTTCACTGACTTTTACATTGTTTCTGCATATACATTTACAATGTTTACAGTATGTTTATTACATTTATTTTATACTTAAATATATATCATTTGAACATTGTAAACATTGTCTATATTCTACATTTGCAAACGTACATGTAGAGTATACTGAAAAAATACCAGTATGTCATCTCAACCTGTTTTCACACATGAGTTTGGGCAATTTGGGGAAAATCCTGGCTGGGTATTTTCCACAGTATTCCTCAGCAGTTGGCAGGTTAAAGACTGTTTAACATCCTGTCAAAGTGCATTAGACATCAGAGCACCGGCTGGACAGCTGTCTAGAAGAACTCAGGGCTGTGGTGCAAGCATGTAAACTGCTCTAAATGAGGCATAAAAAATGTAAAAGTTAATGTTTTTCTATAAATAGATGTTAGAGAAGTGCATCTTCACTTCTCAAGTATTACTTTTACTGTCATAATGTATTGTAGCCTACTGCGGTATATACACTGTGTCCAAATGAACATGTAGTCCAGAATAAAGTGTATAATGTGCTCATATGAATATACTTTTGTTACAGCATGCCTGTCAGTTTATAGTTTGTGTTGGAATCAGGTGAAGAAAGGCAGTATTTCTAAATTTACATAAGTTAGCATTTGGGGGAAAATATAAAAAAACCTGTTGCATTTGATATATTTTTACATTGTAAAGCTACTTTAATGTACTGTATTGAGCTTTTTTTCCACAGCATTTTAATTTTCCTTTATTTGTATTTTATTTATATTTTAACTTACCAAGCACCATTTTTGTTGTACTATCGATGTATCCTACCTCTGTTATAGGTCGTGTTTAATGTTTTGACTGCTTATACATTGGAATTTCACAACATTTGGGATAAAAAAGTATCTCGTTTCATCTTATCTTTAAAAAAACTCACGGCTTGTTTCTGGAACGAATAAACTCCACTTTTCTAATGTGTCAACTGGAAATTTTCTTCCTCCTCGAAAAAAGTTGGTGGAAATATTCCAGCCGTGGTTCTTACGGTTCCTACTTCGGGGTGACTGTGACAGGAAGACCCTTGCATAAGCAAACAAAAAAAAACATTCCCATCATCTGATAAAAATAACAATGAGTTGAACCCGGACAAGCTTTGATTTTGACTTTCAAAGGTGTCACATTATGACTGTGGCAGCAGCACGCTGTCGTTAGCGCTGAGTGATATCTAAACAGGCAGATTTGGTCACGTGCAAGTTTGTAAAGTTGTGCACCACACAAGTGCGTCAGTGAAACACGCCCGTATGCAAATGCTCAATCGAGATTTCACAATTTTTCATTTGGCTACGGTGTCACAGGGCATGCAAATGGTTTCCAACACAGGGAAGTGGGTAGCAGGAAGCCCTCTGAAAAGTGTGTGTGTGTGTGTGTGTGTGACTATGTGAACCTGACTTAGCATTTCAAGTGTTTCCCAAAAGTGACTTTCACACACAGCATTATTATTCTGAAATCTTTTATTATTATTGAACAACAATTACTGACAACACAACCATTACTGTAGGTAATTTTTACTGAAGGGGGTAAAGCTGCAGCAGCTGTGGTGTCAGTGACAGTAATACTACTATTAATACAATTACTATGACAACTACTGGTACTTTTGCTATTGCTTGTACTTAACCCAGTGCTTTAATATTGCTACTACTAACACAAATACCCCAACTAGGTCTGACAGAAACAGATACCAATGCTTCTTTTGTTGTCGATGCTACAATTTTGCTACTACTAAACAACACATACTTCTACAAGTAGTACTCTTTCCAATGCTTATTTTACTTTAACGTCTACTATTGCATTACAAAACCATAAATACAAACTTTTTATTTGTAAAGTACTACCATCATAACAGACTCTATTACCAATATGCATAGTACTCGTATTACTAGAAGAAATTCTAGTACATTACACAGTACCATTACTACTATTCCTGGAACTGAAACTATATTCTCTAATACTGTTACTACTATCAGTTTGAATAATTAAATCTAAAATCATGCATTAGTTAGAATGAGAAAAGTTGGATGTAGACATTGTGGTGTCACATGTGTTCATTTCACACATTTTGAAGCCTTAATGCTGACTTTTTTTTTGGGGGGGGGGGGGGGGGGGCAGAATTGACTACAGAGGAGTGACAAACTATTAACTAACACCAGCAAGCTTGGTAAGATCCCAATCACACAGGCCTAGAGACCGGTTGGTGACCACCTGGCAACCACAAGCTAACTAGGAACAAATCTGTATTCCCTGATTGGTTTTGAGCGGTTGCTGTCATACGTTCTCAAAGTCCTCGTCGTACATGCCTGGAGGCCAGCCAGTGAGCCTGGAAACTAAGAGTAGGTAGAGAAAAAGGTATAATACCCAGCTGGTTGGCAAGTGGATGCTGGAGGTTGCTAGCAGTAGCTGGATGAAATGGTTGCAAAGAGTTATAAGGTGCTGCAATTAGAAAACTTCCTTGCAGTTGCTTTGGTCATTAGCAGGTTCCTGCAGCTGTGAATAGTTTGCATTGAAGACATTGACTTGTCTGCAAACACTTGCCAACTATTTGCCAAATGGTAGTGATAATTGAAAAAAGTGCAACATAATCAGAATTGCAAAACATTCATCTTCAAGTTAAAGTTGTTCCTTTTGAAATACACTAGTGTCAGTGGTAATGTACAACTTTAACTTTGAAGGAGAATGTTTTCCTTTTGTGGTTTTCATCACAGTTTCACCACCATTCAGCAAGTAGTTGGCAAGTGTTTGCAGACAAGTTGGGGTCTTCCATGCTTCCTATAGACAACTATGGCAATCTGCTAGTGACCAAAACAACTACAAGGAGGTTTTTAGTGCTTAACCCTATTTGCGACCCAACAACCACTCGCTAACTAGTCAAGGAATACACATTTTCCCTTAGTGACCAGAGGTCACTGTGGCTGTTGCCTTTAGATTTACTACCTGTCTGTCATTGTCATTTTTATTGACGTGCCGTTTTTTTCTTAATGAAGGGTGAAGCTTGGCAAAGCTGAGTGGAGAGCAGCAGCAGCGCCCCTGGCTCAGTTTTCACTGTTACAATTACAGTTATAGTCAGAGACTGTAAAAAATTTGGGTCCATAATTTGTAACATTAACTTCACATTTTATTCATTAAGTCTTAAAGTCTTAAAATCAGTGATTAAGCCCATAAATGCATCAGGAAAGTTTACTAAGGTCACTTAGCCAGTGAGGACTGTTTTCCCATAGACTTCTATGAGACAAATTGGTCAGTCTTTCTCACAGACGCATACTGCTGGACAACAGAGCAGCACAGAAGCACCTGGTCTCTGGCAGCTTTTCAACATAAAATCTCTTATTTAGACACATAAAGTTATGCGGTAGACCACAGTGGTGTCTGGTTTTCAAAATAAAAACCCTGGGATAGTTATAGGAATTCAAAAGGATTATTTTTTTCATCTCACAGAAAAACAAAACAAAACCAAAAAAACAACTAAAAACTAAAATAAAAGCCTGTAGTCAGTTGCAAAAGTTTATCAGTTAAAGGTGCCAGATCTTTAAAATAAAAACCTCCTATTTAGTTTGTCCAACTTCTAAGTATCAGTTGTTACCTTCCTGCATCATTAGGTTTAGAAAAAATAAATGTCTGGGTTAAAAAAAACCCTAAAAAATAAAAACTTTAGACACTTTTTGCAAAGCTCCATTCTGTTGGTCAACAGGGTGTAGCATCTCCTCACATTAGTGTGTTGACAGTGTTCTTGATAAAGTATATCATGAAAAACAAACAAACAAATTTAAAAAAAAACAAGACAAGTTCATAGACCGGGCAGAAACATTGGGGCCAGTATCAGTCAGTTTAGACGAGGAGTCCTTTACACGTTCTTTTCACGTTTTGCCACGAGTCCAGGGTGGATGTTCCGGTGAAGTGGATGCTAGCTGGTTCATTGGCTGAGTTTGCCTTTCTGTAAAAGCCACTGCTTATTACTGATTTTCATCTCACACTCTTGTGCAAACATCAAAAGAAGTTTCACTTCCTGAAGCATCATCTTTGCAACCAACAAGTGGGTCATGGGGTCATGGTGTCACAGTGTCCGACAACCGTAAATGAGAAGCATTACTGACACTGAGGCAACGAGTTAAAGCGCGTCTCCTGCAGCTTTTTGAAGGATCGACTCCATAAAGAACTGCAGATAGCGCTCTCACACACTAGGTGAAGCTTTGTGCATTTGCATGTAAGAAGAAGCGCGTAAATGGCGCTCTCCCGGTAGATTGCAGAGCGACGGCCTCGACGCTCATCAGGACCGCCAGCAGCTCGGATCAAATCTCCACGCGATCTCTTTGACTGTTCCTGATTCCCCATCAATGAGCTATTTTGGGGAATTAGGCCAGCCGCCACCAGTGAAACACCCAAGGGACAAGAACTAGAGCGGCTTCTGTCAACGCCCCCTTGCCCTCCCACCACCACCGCCATAACACCCTGAATGCAGCAGAATAGAATAAAACAAAATACAAAGAAGTACAATTTACACTCAGAGCTGCAACTCCTTTCATGTGCTTTCAAAAAGCCCAAATGATGAGAAAACTAGTATTTGCAGAGTGGGGGAGTGAAAGAGCTAGTGAAAGGGGAGGTGGGTGCAACTGCTTGCTTCTCAGATCCTTCTAATTAATTTCAGAAGGAAAATAAAACAAATATCAAAGCTAAACTGCAGATTAAGCTGGAATATAAAATCCTGAAGGAATACTGTGTTGATAACAAAATGTAACATTAGTTAGCAAGTCTGACAGGATATCTGTATGAAGGTATTGATTGACTCTGTTAGAAGAAATATTGAGTGTTTCTGTTGTAATCTGCCTCTGACACGTTTGTTTGTTGTATGGAAACAAACTTTGTACAGGAGACAGCTTGCCTGCGTTTATCGGTTGAAGAAGGCCATGTCATGTGTCTTAAAGCTCAGGCAAACGCTAATAAAAACAGCCTGAGTTGGACTGTTTTGTCACACAGCGTGCATCTAAGGTCGAGGATGAACTTTGATGCTCGTGATGTATTTTCCAAACGCACACATGGAGCAGGTAGGCAGGTAGGATTCCAGTCCGCCCACCTTCAGCCTCTAGATCCACGTCTGGCTGCTCACTGTGTGTGTGTGTGTGTGTGCGTGCGTAATTATGCAGATATGACCTTCTAACGGCGTTCCCATGGATCAGCTTCCGAGCAGACGGGGATCAAATCAAGCTCTGAAATAAGCGAAGAGGAGAATATCAGCTCCATATCTCTGTGATATGACCTCTCTCCTCACCCACTTCACTCCCCCAGTCTCTCCCTCCTCTCACCTACACACACATATTGCGCTTGATATCTAACAACCAGCACCAAACAAGAGCAAATTAAAACACTGGCAGGAAATAGGATGTCCACCCACACTGTGAGGTAGGTTGACACCCAGGCTGCCTGTTCCCACAAGTCCCAGCTTCCCAGTTTACCACATTTTACACAGCTGCCCTTATTCAGCACTTAATGAGGGTTTATTGCATGAAAACTGTACCGCTTTACCCCCCAAAAATGACTCAAAAGCATGCTTAAAAATAGCATGACATTTTGGAAAATCCTCCGGTTCACTTTCTGGCTCAGAGTCGGATGAGAAGATCGATTCCACTCTCACGTCTGTCTAGTAAATAAAAGGCCACAGCCTGCTTCTGTCTGGGAATAATTGGAAAAACAATCTTATATCATTCTCCACAGTTTTTGGCAGGGAGGAATCATTTGTAAAGATGGTTGGGTGTAGGTTGATACTGCAGCTACTGTACACACACAGAAGAGTATAAAACAGTTTTTTGACATGTTTGTGGAAACTGTGAACACTGAAGCTGCCGCTGTAGGTAATTTACGCAGAGAAGAAGGGAGGGTATCAGGGAGCTGGACCATGACTCCCAACTACTCATCATTCAACGTGTTGGGCAACTGTGGCGAAGGAGCATGTTTTACCCGAGACTACCAAACCTAACTGAGCAGTTGTTATTTCGTAAACTGTTACCTCAACCAAACCAAGTTATTTTTATTACCTAAACATAACCAAGTAGTTTTGTTTATGCCCAAATCTAACAAAGTAGCCTTTAGTACTTTCAGTGAGGTTTAGTTACTAATAATTACTTTATTAGGTTTATTTCACCAGAAACTACTGTGTTAGTTTAAATGTGTTAGTTTTAAGTAGTTTTTAGTAACTAAATATGTCTGTGAAGGTTCTCAGTCATCCAGGTCATCATAGTCAAAGGAGCTTGCAAAGAAAAGCGTCTGGACTTCTTCAAGTAACTTAAAGAAGTCCAGACGCTTTTCTTTGCAAGCTCCTTTGATTTAGTAACTAAACATCACCAAGTAGCTTGGCTATTGGTGAATAAACCTAACCAAGTAGTTTTTCATGTCTAAACCTACTAACTAAACATAACCGATTAGCTTCTAGTACTTATACCTAACAGAGAAGTTTTTGGTCATTAAACCTAACCAAGTAGCCTGTAATGCCTAAATGTAACCAAACAACTTTTATTACCTAAACCAAACCAAGTTGTATTTTATTCCTAAATATAACCAAGTAACTTTTACTCATTAAACCTAACACAGTAGTTAATGGTCAATAAATCTAACCAAGTAGTTTTTTGTGCCTTAACCAAATCGTTATTTTTAGTATCTAACATGTACAAAGGGTTAGTAATGATTACTAGGGTTACTAATGTAATTATTAGGGTTAGTAATATAACTGAGTAGTTTTTAGCATTTAAATCTAGTTTTTAGTGTCTAACAAAGGTTTGATAGATCCTGCAGCAGAAAACAGTCCAATGGTTTCCATCTAGTCACTGCTGAACTGAAAAAGTGATATCAGAGGTTGTTCAGATCATGATATAAAGCACAAACCATCCTGTTTCATAATTTTTTAACTTAATGAGCTGCAAATCAAAGGTCATGTTCAGACCAATGTCAGCTCTGACTCAATCAATGGCGCAATGCAATGAAAGCACTGCGTTAGCTAATCAAACACACGCAACACGCCAAACTTTGGGTGTTGAACTTGTAATCACTGCACAATGAAAGACAAAAGCTTTTTTTTTCAACTTATTTCATGTTATGACACGGCACCAGGCGTTGACCCAGTCATGGGCTTTAAGAGAAATGCCTACATTTAAGATATTTAACCTTATTTTAACATGAATTCATGTTTAAGTCCTGATCCTTTTTTGTTTATTAATGGTCAAAATGTTCACTAAGAAGTACAAAGTGTTCAAGGCTAAATGAGGGTAAATTCAATTTAAGTTTTAAAAGTAAAAACTATTTGTAGATGTTAAGCTCACAGCTGGCTGTTGTTTCTTTTTTTCTTTTTTAAATTTACTCCAAAATGTAAAACTTAAGATAGAACAGCAAAACTGATAAATAAATCTATTTACTTGAGTTAACAGATTTTTTGTCACTTGAAGTACACACTGGGTTATGATGTAAAAAAAAAAAAGTGCTGTTTATATTTACAAAAACAGTGCAATGAGAAGATTGCATGTAAGCGGTGCAAACTTGAGATGTTTGTGACTGACCCTGTTGCATATGTCTTGCTGGGAGTTCTTTTGGGAGGAGAATGTTTAAATTAACCGAACAAAATAATTTACTAACATTTAATACTAATTACACCCAAAAAACACGTCTTATTTTTTTGTGCTTAAACAAATCGTGCGATCGTGGCTCAAGAGTTGGTAGTTCGTCTTGTAATCGGAAGGTTGCCGGTTCGAGCCCCGGACTGGACAGACTCGGTCGTTGTGTCCTTGGACAAGACACTTTACCTACCGCCTACTGGTGATGGCCAGAGGGGCCGATGGCATGATATGGCAGCCTCGTTTCTGTCAGGGCAGCTGTGGCTACAACTGTAGCTTGCCTCCACCAGTGTGTGAATGTGAGAGTGACTGAATAGTAAAATTGTAAAGCGCTTTGAGGGTCTCGAAAAGCACTATATAAATGCAATCCATTATTATTAAATACCGCTTTTCTGTCTTCTGAAGTCAATTCAATTCAATTTTATTTATACTGCACCAAAACACAACAACGGTCACCAAAAAGACACTTAATATTATAAGATAAAGACACTATAATAATACACAGAAGCCCCAATAATCAGACGACCCCTATGAGCAAGCTCTTTGGCAACAGTAGGAAGGATAAACTTCCTTGCCGATCTAGGCTTAGGTAGAGATAGACATTTGCCGTGACCAGTTGGGGGTGAGCTTCTGTAAATCACCCGTAAAACTAACCAAACCCATGAGTGCTGTTTGGGAATTGCACTCACGTGCTATTTTGGCCCATTTAGTAAGTCTGGAACTTGGTGTATTAAACATGATGATAAATTCACAATCAAGATTTTCTTACAGGCAGTCTCAAATAGTGTGTCTAAGACCCCCTTTTATGTAACCCTCTGATGTCTACGTCATCATATGTGCTAACCCTAATCCTACTCTACACACTGGGAGAGCTGCACCAACCACTGCCTGCAAACAGTGCTTTGCAATATCAAACTACAACAAATACCAGAATCCCAAACGTCTATCAAGATGATCTAAATTATAACACTAAATGATTTAGAACATTTTTGCGTTTTGTATGTGTTATTTGACATAGTTTAACAGTAACATTATCGCAGCATATAATATAATAAACTGCTCCTGTGATACTTACAGTAAGATGTTTCTACAACATAGACGACTTAAGCATGGTTACTTTGTTGGTTTCAATCCATTTTTGTGTTGTATACATTAAACTGTCAATAAAATCCACAATACAGCACTGTTACGATCAAAAACTGATATTTAGTGTGAAGTCTAATTTTTGACACAAGTTTAAACAGAGGCTCGGCGAGGCAGCATTTAGCTGCTACTTTATCTTAAATCGCTAATGTGATTTGGACACGTCAGCAAGTCTGTAGAATCCAGAGGATTAACAGCTCGAAGCTAATAATGAAAGTTGATGACCATCGCCCTGATACTTTTTATCTCTGACTGGGGTTTCACGTTTCGTCAAGCCAGCTAATGCAATGAAAACCTGGCTATGTTGCTTGTGCTAGCACTAGCCTCAATGAGGACGATGGAAATAAATAAATGTGCCAGTACATGACATTATTATTCTGCTACTCCGACGGGACAGCTTGATTTATTTCTGTCTCACGGGTGCTGTAAGCAACACATACTCACCAGCTTACCCAGCCCATACATTGGAACTACATTTTTAGCACAAGTCAAAATGTATAGCTCCCTAGAGAACAATAACATATAGAAGAACTAGTAAAAGTATTTCTTTTATAGGACTAAACACCCAAGTCACAGCGAGCACTAAGAGTAGACTGTATATGCCCACATCTTATTAACTGTAATGTTTTGACTTGAAGAGCTACTGCTTTTGGCATTAATCCTTGCATCCCAGGTTCATCACCTTCTTTTTTCAGTTGATGCGATTAGGTTTTGATATGTTTCCACAAACTAAAGAACTCGACTCGTCCTCCAATTCAGTCCTAAAAACATTAAAAACCCCCGAGAGCAAGAGTTAGAAGGTTTCCACATGACAGCAGCAATCTGCTTTCATGTCGCTCTGTCAATCATCTCCGCAGAGTAGGCGTCACTTCTTTTTTTTTTTTTGCGTCCTCCCCTCCCCTTCCAAGCCTCCAAACAGTGGATGTATCTCATTTGGCAGGGAGCCTCTTCATATTTCACTTTTCACGAGACGCCTGTTCGTTTAATTTCTCCACCATCTTTTCTCTCTCTCTCCCTCATTTTCTTCTTCTCCTTTTTCTTATTCCCTGCAACTTTCTTTTCCCTTTGTCTTCTTCTCCTTCTTCTTCTTCTTCTCCCCCCTGGAGTAGAAACACATTTCAATGACACGCCCACGCCTGGGCCTGTCAGCCCCTCGCCCTGTCAGAGCGCCCACGCTGCTCTGCTCCCCTTCTCCCTCCCCTCTGTCTCTTCCCTTCCCCTCTCCTCCCTTTCCCATCAACCCACATCCTCGACACTTTGCGCTCTAAAAAAGCAGCTCTTTTCATCCAAGTTCCTCTTTAGGAGGAAAGGAAAGAAAGAAAAGAGGAGGAACAACGGAGCGGCGTGATTCAGTCTCCAGGCGGTGGTAGTGCTTGTCATGGAGTGTCCCTTTTCATTTGGAGGGAATATGGGTTACAGGATGACTGTGATGCCAAAAACAGGAGTTAAAGAATTTAATAAAGAGAGAGAGAAAAAAACTAAACAAATGCCTCTCTTGTCTGGAGTTTGGTGCCTCTTATTGTCGTCTGCACTCAGAGTTGTGTTGGTGTTTTTTTCCCTGGGTGGCAGGCACATTTTAGACGGGCGTGGATGTGACTTCACATTGTGGAATTGTTTTTTGGGGGTTTTTTTGTTAAATCCTACCTGCTAAAGCAGCAGTGCAGGTTGTCTTTCAGCAAAAGCAGGACATATTCTTTGAGTTTACGATGCAGTACGAGGCCACAGCTTGTGTGTACGGAGGGAATATGTGTGTGTGTCTGTGTGTGTGTTTGCACAGCCTCCCTGTTAGCAGAGTCTTACTTTGTGTCTGTTGAGAAAGTGTGGGATGGTATGAGCGGCTTATGTCTGACTGAACACGTGTGTGCCTGTGTGGGCGGGGAGTGTGTATAGGGGCGATGTGTGTGTGAGTGTGTATGTGTGTCTTTGCACACATTACACTCGTGTGGGCGTTTTGGGCAAGGATGTGTGTGGGTGTAGTGAGCGTAGGCGGAGGTTATGTGACATACAGATAGAGACTGCAGTGTTCCTGCAGTGTGTTTATGTGTGTGAAACTTTGCTGCAGAGTGTGGACTGCACAAACAGCTATAGGGGCCGAGCTGCCTGCAAATGTGCCAGCATGGAAATCTGCTGCTTTCACTTCGCATCTACTGCTACTTTAAGTTGAAATCACCTCAGAGAAGAAGAAACACTCTGAAAATGTGTCACGGCAGAGTGCTTAAAAGGACACCACAAATAGTATTTCTTTTGCGTTTGAGAATGAAAGACTGGACTTGTCTCGTCCTGACAGGGGCTTCATTTTAGATCTCTCTTCCAAAAAATACTCCAATATTCAAATCAGTTTTTTCACTTTCAATCACTGTGCTCCTTTTTGTCTTTTTTTGCATTTCTCCCTGACACTACAGGGATTAGTAAAGTCAGACATATGCGAAATAAAATTGCATTCTGCAGAACAAAAAACCCACAACTGTTAATTCAGTTCACTAAACTGGACCTCTCAATATTTCTGTGGGCCCTTTGGAGCATTTTTAATGCAATTATCAGAGTCAATAAAACTTGCTATGTGTTTAAATAAGGCTAGCAGCGCTTCCAAGAAGTCTATGATTGAGTTTTGGTAAATATGAATGCACTTTGCTATGTTAGTGATCCATAATCATATCTAGACATGGCTAAAAAATGTTGATGCTTAAAAATGTTCAAAAGCAGTAAGTGAAATGATGGACCATCTTTTATATGTAGACTATGATAGAAATGCACATTAATTCGGCAAAAACCTGGAAAATTTTTAAGTGAAAAATACAAGTGTCATGCCAAAGTGCTTGTTTTGAGACCCCCAAGGTTGTTTGTGCAAACTGTTTTGGCCTATAGATAAGAAACCTTCAGCAGCAATGTGAAAAAAGTATACAATGTGCAAAGCTATCTGACACTGACACTACTTTGTAACCCAAACCAAGTGGTTTCAATGCTTAAACCTCAAATAGAAAAAAAGTAATAACAAAAAAAAGACATAAAAACAATCAACTCAGAGGCTGTTAGCTCCCTACAGGGCTTCTAATGTTGTTTTTTCTGTATGAGAAACTCTTGGTGAAATAACAAGACAATTTGTCTCCATGTACACAAATAAACAGTTTCCTTTGTATTGACTATTGCACGTTTTCCCATGAGAAAATCATTAATACTGAGCTTCACTTTTCATAGTCCTATTATAATGTAGTAGATGGCTTTGTGACAGTAAAAAGGCAAAATGGCTCCATGACTATATTTCTGGCAGCACTCAGGCATTTCTAAAGATTTGAGGTTAAGTCTCCTTGACATTATTTAAGGTGTTCCTCAGGGATCCATTCTTAGTCCTCTTAAATTCACCACATATAAAAATTACCATTGCCACCCAAAATCGTTGCACATTTTTTTAATGCAGATGATTCTGTCCGATATTCACTTAAGCAGACTAAAGTCTGCTTTTAACATACATCAGAAATCTGCCAAAAATGGATTTCATTCAACTCTTTCAGCCCACTATACATATTCAAACCCTTTATGATCATAACATTGAAACTGCTGATTGTTATAAATACTTTGTACTCTGAATGGATGCTAGCTAAAGACCACTGAAGGTAAAACGTGGATTTATGTACAGGATTAAGCCCAGCGCTTGCTCATAGGGGCTCATATGATTGTAGGGCCCTTTGCCTTTGAATATAAAGTGCCTTGAGCCAACTGTTGTTGTGATTTGGTGCTGCGTAAATAAAACTGAATTGAAGATACATGAGAAAACAAATAACCAAAACACACTGACACAATATGAATACAGAAATGGAGGAAAAAACACAAAGAACAACAAAGAAGTAAAAGAGGCCACTGTTACACGTACTGACTTACTGAGTCCCACAACTGACCACTTTCGTCATGTCTGTGAATGACCTAAAACCACACATTTCTTTTATTGTCCGTATGTCTACTCTTTTAATTAAACTGTTTACATACAGAACACGACACAGCAGATTTTAGATTCTGGATTTTAAACTGGGTGCCCACTAGGGTGACCAGATGTCCCATATTTTGATTAGATCTACAGGACATGTACTTTTCCAATGTCTGTCTTTTATTTGATTCACACAGAGAGCTCAATGACAGGCATTTTATCATAGGCTAACCTGTCTTTTGCTGCCCAACTGCGAAAGGTGACCAAAAAAATTGCCAGCTCTACTGCTTTGGGCTAAATTAATTGGAAACCACCACATAAAAGAAGTAAAGTGAATTTTTTTATATAATTTTCTAGATATTAAATATTTAAATGTATTACAAATAATACAAATAATGAATGAAAATGCACGAGTCACATTTCAGTCTCAGGCATGAGCCCTGAAATGATTCACTCCACCACTGACCTCACCAACTCTCAAATCTGGACTTTTTCACCCTTTAAAAATGGAAAATATTGATTTCATATACATGGATGCAAATCAGAACATATAAGAGCGGAAAGAAAAATGAAAAAAATGTGTTCAGGGAGACAAAAACATTTGAGTTCAAAAACAGCAGATCTGTAGATCTAATCAGTAGATTAGAATTTGGGACTGATTCACAAACTGCTGTGAGACTAAAGTCTCCGTCATGAAGGATTATAGACCAGTCAGGTTTTAGCATCTGGTAACCATAGGTTGCTAAGGAAAGTTGTATTCCCTGACCAGTTTGGGAGTGGTTCCTGGATGTTGCCTGCTATGCCTGGTGAAACTGGTTGCAAAGTGGTGTATGGGTCTGCACTGAAAACCTTATTGTGGTTGCTTTGGTCGATAAGAGATTGCAGCAGCCACCTTTACGGCCCATTTATGCTTGCCACATTGGTCGCTTCACATGCTGATAAAATGTCATAAGAGAGCCACATCCATTTGTGTTTGCAATCTTCTCCACCAGCATTGCACATGAGGTTACAAAAATTAAGAGGAGCACTGCTGACCAAAATGACAACAGTTGTGCAGTTGTAATTCCGCCAGCAGATGGGGCGCCTCTTTTGCCTTTTTGTGCCATTAACAAAGGCCAGAACGTAGTTTGCGTAGTTTGAAAGATGCCAACTTGTTGGCAAATACTTGCTAAACACTCACTAAGCTGTAGAGAAACTGTGAAAAAGTGCAACCACACTGTAAATGAGAGTCTGTTCACTTTTAAAGTAAAAGTTGTACATTCAAACCATCATGTTTAAAAAGGTGATGGCAAAAGTTCTTAGCTTCACTTAGTTAGGAACTGTTTTTGCCGACGTGTTGGGTCTTCCATGCAAACTACAGGGGGCGACCATGGCGAAGGGGGTAGAGAAGCTCATCTTGTAACCGGAGGGTTGCCGGTTCGATCCCCAGCTCTGTCTGTCTTGGTCGTTGTGTGCTTGGGCAAGACACTTCACCTACCTGGTGATGGCCAGAGGGGCCGATGGCACGATATGGCAGCCTCGCTTCTGTCAGGGCAGCTGTGGCTACAACTGTAGCTTGCCTCCACCAGTGAGTGATTGAATAGTGGAATTGTAAAGCGCTTTGAGGGTCTTGAAAAGCGCTATATAAATGCAATTCATTATTATTAACAACTGACTTATTATGTTTTTATCTTTTTAAGTTAGACATCTTCAGACGAGCCCCAAGCATCACAGTCTTGTGGCTAATTTGTCTTCCTCAACACGAATGTCCCTGAGCACAGCATGTCATCTGTCCAATTTTGTTGTACTGGCTTGAGTCCATGTAGAAAAAATTAATAATTTCACACTTTTCTTTTTCAAAAGAAAAAAAAAAGTCTAAATTTGGAAGTTGGAGGGGTGGCATCACAAATTTTGGTTTATACAGTCGCCTAACAAGCAAAAGATCCCTGGTTCGATCTCCCGAGCAGACACAAATCCCTTTGGAGTTGTGTCAGGAAGGACATCTGATGTAATAGTATCTTCTTCTTCATTTCATTTTCAAATATGATAGGATTAAGTGAGGGTTAGGCACAAAAAATGACTAAAAACTACCAGGTTCAGTTTAGAAAAAGATCACAGTTTAGTTTAAAATACAACACTTGCCACATCTTTTAAAGCTTTGTTTTCTTGGTCACATGGGCTTCTGACACAAAATGTCCTTCTTATTAAAAGACATTACGTACTCATTTGTGCTCACTGTTTCACATTTTGTTTTGAGACAGGGCTGGACACATTATCCCCCAGAAACACCACTGGGATCTGGTCACTTTAGTGCTTTAACGGCGGCTGTTTTCGCCTAAAAGGAGAGCGTGGGCGTTCTGGCGGCAGGGCAGTGATTGCTCCACCTCTGCCTTGAGTTGCATGAAGTTCTGCAAGGTCGTTTTTGCACGATCTTGCTGACGAACAGACCTTCACATAACTTCAGTGAGGCGAGAGGCATAAAAAAATGGCACCATATACTAATGCGCAAAGGCGGTCTATGCCTGCTTTTTGTAGACAGACCCTCAACGACAAAATGACTAAAATACCAACTGACTCACTGACAAACGCAGCATGGTTTAAATCCTAACATGCAAATTTGCAGCTTTAATATCAAGTTTTTGAGGGAATATTCAAGGTGCCTCGTTCCCATGTGTTATCTCGATGTGACACATGTTGAAAGTGACTCATTCTCCTCTGAAGTGGGCTCAGTGTGTGGCAGAGTGGCCTTGTGATCAGAACGACTGAACTGTAGCTGAAAGGTTAAATCGCTACAAAAGCCAATCGACCGTCACACTTCCTCTGATGTGTCACTCGATTCGGTGCTTCTTCATCAATATCAAACCTCAAGGTCCACTCAGCATTGCACACAATGAGTTTAACTGATAACAAGATGCTTTTGAAAAAAATACTTATATTGAAATCTATAGCCTTAATCAACGGTTCTATGTGACTTTAGCTAAAATACAACCAAACAAAAATCGCAGTGAGTGAAGTAAGTGTGGTAAATTCTCAGATGACAAATGGAAACAGCTTCTTCCTCCACCTCCTCTCACTACAAACTCTACAAGGTTCGCTTTGTTCCCATTTTCTGCCCTAAAGCAATCGAGTGTCTGACATACTGCTCGTGAGATATCACATATGTATACATCACGTATAATCAGAGTGTGTCTGATGAATAGAATAATCACATCCCAGAGATTAGTCATTTTTACTCAATAAACTGAGGCTACATTACTTACTCCGCTCATGTACTTTGCTATATTTGTGAAAATCTTTGTTTTTAGCATAATTTACAGAATACACAGCTGTAAAGGAAGATTAATTTTAAAAAAAAATTATAACTTGATTACAATAATATGAAATACTGGCGCTGAGTTGGGTCGGTGGTGCGTCAAAACTTTTTTTTAAGTAGGTGGGGTTCTTCTGGGGGATTTTAATTTAATCTCATCTGCGTATTGAACTTAATAAGCAAAGCACATTCTCATCTTGTTCCCACACGGTGTACCTTTGAAATTTTACAGTGTGATGCACATTCATAAAGAGAGAATAAGCTAAAAACAAATACGTGTATCATAACAGACGCACCATTGAGACATTTAAGGATTTATCACAACTGGAAAAATCCTGACATTCAGAGGAACATGATGCTTTTTTTATTTTTGCAAATTAAAAAGGTCACTCTCAGGACAAACCTGCATCATTTACTGTGTAATGAAAGTCCTGGGTTTAGAAACAAATGAGCCAAGCGTCACTGAGGCGGTGGAGTTTTTCTGCTGGTTTAAAAATGCTCTGCATAAACACCTGTAAAGCTTCAGTGGGAAGCCCTGCAGCTCCCTGCTGACAGGCCGTGGGCTGACGTAGAGGGGATTTGCCCATTTTGGCCACGTACAGGCCTCAGCGACCCTCACCGCCCACAGCGTCTTCACCCTGAGAACGCTGCTGACGTCTGACATGTCTGCTATCTCCAGGCAGAGGCTGACACTCCCTCAGCCACGACCACACACTGCAGTCAGAGGGAAACCAGCGGCCTCCAGTGTGGTGTGTGTCTGTGCGTGACAAACACCTCAGCTCTGAGCTGATCTGAAGGTGTGATTAATCTGTTAAGTGTATTAATTTGGGGCTGCTAAAAAAAAAAAGGTCACAACTACCTATCAGATCGGCATCTCATCTCGCATGCTGACAGGCTGAAATGCGACAAAAAGAATGGGGGGGAAAAATCCCTTGCAGGAGAGGAAGGAGTAGAGAAGAAAAACTGGTAGAAATGATGAAACAATGCAAGCTACAAGGGTGTGAGCAAAGTTGAGGCAGGCTTTGAAGTGCAGCCACACATTTTGCATGATTATTGCTGTTAAGTTTTTGATCTCGAGCCAGCAGGCACGAAAAACAACAGCAGCTTGGGATTAGTCTCCCCCCCACTCGCACGCCTACCTTGCCAGCATAAGTCCCTGACTCAATTAGAAAAAAACCTCTGCAACTTAGGGCTCCTCACGCACAAGTACCCACATCACCCTGCCCACGTCCCTGCAGCACATCACAACCAGCATCACTTTAATCGCCAAGCACAATGAATGCACAGGGATTTGTCTTGGTGACATTAATGCAGAGACGTGCTGACAACTAATGTACACACTGATAAGACAGTGCAGGGACAAGAGGGCCGAACACACAGAGGAAATAAAGATTTATCCGCCTTTAATTAAATATCAGATATCATCCATGGAGATTACTGCCTGCAAGGGCTGCACAGAAAGCTGACTGCTGCAAACAAATGCTGTTAATGTCTAAACTGGTCAGAAGTGTTCGTGGTTTTAGAGTTTTAAATGCGCATGCATGTTGAATATGAAAGCATTAAAAAATGGTACCGTTCAGAAATGTGTTGGAAATCTCGTATGTGCATGGAAACTGTGGTGGGATTTATGGTTAAGTATGGTGAAGGTCTGAACATTTAGTGTGTTAGAAAGTTGTATATTTGCACCTTAGGTCTGATTGATCTAGATGAGAGCAGATGCAAATACATATAAACTGGGTTGAGTCATTGTTTCAATTTAGTCATGTTGTTCTAAGCTGCAGTTCTTCTAAAGTCCACTTGAGGTTGGCTTTAACAGTGAGTCACACCACATAAGCTATGCCCAACTCCTAGGCTGTGTCCTTCTAAGGACCTGGCCTTCGCGGTCCACGTGGGCCGGGTCCTTCAAAATCCGAGAAGGCCGGAAGTGCGAGGCTGTGAAATGGGACAGTCTAACCTTCAGATTTGCGTCACCAGTTGTCTCGGTGGAGTTTAATAAACTCAGTCGTCTGCTCCTTGCTTCCTAAAATATAACACGAGTAAATTTTCGACCATCTCACACTTCTGTTTAATCAGTTTTCTGTTTGACGTTTGTTCAGTTGAACTTTAATTTAGCACATATCTGTGTCTGTGTGATGCACTCATACTGTTTATGCATTCAGCTTGCTAACCAAACTTGCTAGCATTACCCAGTATTTTAGCAAATCACATTATCGTCTGGGCACTCCTGGCTCTAGAAAAACCAACATCGCGACAGATTTCAGTGCAGAAGTCTACATGCAGAAGATCCTGTGTTTTACTTATAAGGTGTGGATAAGACCAAAATCCTTTGAGAAGCAAATATTTGTCAGCAAACCAGGTAATGATGTTTATGGCGAGTAACTTTGAAGTCCTGTTCAACAAGATATGAAAACAGTCCAACCAGTGGCAAGTGGTTGCTGGAAGTTGCTTATTATCACTGAGTGACACTGGTCGAAGAGGAAGGAGCTGCACCAAAAACCTCCTTGTGATGGCTTTGGTTGCTAGCAGATTGCTGTGGTCACATTTTTGCATGGGAGAAGCTGGCTTATTTGCAAACACTCGGTGTTTACTCTCTGTGTGTCAGGGAAGCTTGAAATAATACAACACAAACCGCAAGTGTGAAATGTTGCCTTTTAATGCAAAAGTTGCACCTTACTGCTGCCGCCAACAAATTTCAGAACGTTCATCTTTACTTTGAAGAAAAATGTTCTACATTTCTGGTTTGCACTGCAATCTTTAGAGTTTCACTGGTGCTTAGCAAGTTGTTTGTTTTGCACTACTTGCAACTGTGCTAATCTGCTAGCAACCTTGCAATCATGAGGTTTTCCATGCAGCACCATATACCTCTTTGCAATCTATTTGATATTAGCAACTACCAGCAAAAACCAGCAACCACTCACCAACTCCTGGGAGAATGGGCACTTTTCCCTAACAGGTTATGACTGCCAGCCTCTAAGACTGTGTGAATGAAGCATTAGCATTAACACTGTCATAGTGACTCCCAGCAAACTTCAGGAAAGACTCACCAACCAGTCAAATTTGTCCATAGCGGATGCTAATTGCAAGCTAGTCACCGACCAGACTAGCCTGTATGACTGAGGCCTAACTTTGCCCTAAAAAAAAACCTTTTTGTCCGACACTTATAGATCTAAATTTCAAAATATCACTCAAGCTCAGCACATTCAACAACTCTTGCTCCTCGCACGAGAACAAACATGATACTAAAATACAATGAATACAGTTTCCTTTTACTAGCCAAGACAGTTAACTTTACTACATTAACAAGTTGATATCTCTGCCACTGCACACCTGAAACTGGTGAACCTCTACCCTCAATCCAAGAAGGCAACTGACTCTTTGAGGACAGAACCAGGACAACCGCTGCCTTTGCCAAATTCTCTGAATTTCTTTTCAAGAGCTGTTGAGTGCCATCCTTCTCTCTTATACCGGTTTGCCATCATTTTTCACCTCCTTGACGTTATTGTTAGTTTTTCTGTGGTTGTTTTTGTCCGTCTGAAGACATCAAGTAATGCCGACAATAGCTTAAAAAACGGGACTCTGCCCAAGGTGACCTCACTTATTTCAGGTAGTTCATTAAAACTCTTCATAATTAACTATATAAATAGTTATATAGTAAATAACGGTTATATAGTATAAATAAATACACTATAATATTTAATATACTATATTTAATTCCTATAAGGGAGTCTTTCCTTTCCACTTTTGCCAAAGTGCTTGCTATGACTGTTGGTGTTTTCTCTGTATTATTGTAGGGTCTTTACCTTACAATATAAAGTGCCTTGAGGCAATTGTTGTTGTGATTTTGCACTATTTAAATAAAATTAAATTGAATATGTACTACAGCTGCAAAAGTCTCCTCCAGCTGCATCAGATACTTAGGTCTTTGTCCATTTTTGTCCTGAACCTGCAGAGGTGGGACACTGTAGGTGTAAAATCCAGCCCCTTTCTCAGTTCTGCATCATAAATCAATTTATGGTCTTTTAGTAACCACTCTAATGTTAAGCTTAAGTGTACGTGGGAAGGAGAACTAGGAATTCAAATACATGAGCAGTCTTGGGAACAGGCTATAGCGAGGGTACGATCTTCCACCTCCTGTGCTCGTCTTGGACTTATTCAATTTAAGGTCATACACAGGGTGCATTTCTCTAAGTCTAGACTTTCTGAGTTGTATCCAGAAGTGGAAAATAAATGTGATATATGCCATGGTTCTCCTTGTCACCTTAGCCACATGTTTTTTCTATGTCCTGATCTACAAGGTTTCTGGACAGGGTATTTTGCTATTATGTCAACTGTTCTTGGGGTAACTCTTCGTCCTTGTCCTCTGATTGCTGTATTTGGGATTCCTGTTCGCTCACTTACACTTGATTCCACACAAAAGGATATTATAGCCTTCACATCCCTATTAGCCAGACGTCTAATATTGTTGCATTGGAAGTCTGTTAAGTATCCTACTGTTTCCCGGTGGCTTAAAGATGTCATGTTTTTTTTAAAACTTGAAAAAATTAAATATACGTTGAGAGGTTGCACAGCCAAATTTTTTCACAAGTGGCAACCCTTTATCTCTTATTTTGCTAGTCTAGAGGTATTGCCTGTTTAAATGTACTTCTGCTACTGTTATATTCCTCTAATATGTTTGATGGTTGTGTTGATCTGTGTGGGACGGGGGGGGAGGGGTCTTTCTTTTAGAATGCGTTGGGTTTTTTTTTTTCATATATATATATATATAAGTTTATTTACTTAGAAAAATGAAGAAAGGTTGATTGTATTTTGGTAACTGCGAGTACTGTTGTTTTCTTTTTTCAATAAAAATATTTTCAAAAAAAAAAATAAATCAATTTATGGTCATCTTTATATTTTCCACAGAAATTCAGCTTCCAGCGTCCCCGGCTTCAGGGTTCTGCCTGTCACTGTTTCCTTGTCATATCAATGATCTAGGAAGTAAAGCAGAGTTACTTACTGGAAGTTGCTCCAGGTAAAAGAGCTCCAGCTAAGTGAGTAAAATGCAAATGTAAATGGGAACGTCCTGACTGTGGGGGATCAGTACATTTAATCTGCTTTCTGTTCGGTAGAGGAGCAGCGAATGACTAAAATGTAAATGCAAATGTGCCCGCTGCTTGTTGGTTGTGACGTTGGTGCTCCAGGAATGCTCACTGTAATGTCTTCCTCATTAGGAGCCACTCTGAATCAAAGAGTCAGCTGTAACCAGACGCCTAAATTACCCATTTAAAACTCCTTGTTGTTGTTAGATTGTAAAGCTTGTCACCCAGGAAAAGAAGCTTGTTCTGCGTAAAAGACTGAACTGTTAAATGTTCCAGTCACTTGCTTTGTGGCTTTTTCCTCCTGCACATTTTTTTAAACAAACTATAAAAACTATATGAAACAGAATTTAAATTTTTTTCCGCCTCTATGGTTCTCTATATAAATGACTCATTTATAAAAGTTTACACTTTTATGGCACTGCAAGGAAAGGCCATTTAAATGTCTATATGTTGCATGTTTAATTTTAACCTTCACCTATTCTCTTACTGTTTTCATCCACTAACAGATGATCAGTTCAGTGTCAGCAAGGTGCATCGAATACAAAGTTTTTCTGCTGCAGTTTTTTTTATGTTCCAAGACCTAAAATGTGTTTTTCATTATGAATCAAAGCTACATTTCTAAAAAGAAAAGAGTTTTGTGTTGAAGAATAAACATTTTTACAAGCAACTCTGAGATTTTGAGTGTGAACATCAGAAAATAAAAGAACGAATGAACATTAAAGCCGGCATAAGCGAGAAATCTTAAAAAAAATCATGTAGGAGTTCCCAAACTATGAGTGAAATCGTTTTTAAGCATTTTATGAGTGAAATCGTTTTTAAGCATTTTCAGTCTGTGTATAAAAGATGGACATAACTCCCGGGTCTGAAAAGTGAAGCTGACACTGTAGAGCTTTAAAGCTGTATTATTTCTAATAGTCATGAGGAGATGAGACTCTGTGGATGCAAAAGATTTCATACCTGCCACTTTAAGACCATTTCCATTCTTCTGTATGTGACCCTCTGTTACATCCTGTGAGGCTGTGGGAGTGTGTGGGCGTGGTGTTGTCCTCTCCCTCTCCTCCTCCTTTATTGCCCCTCCCCTGTCTCTCTCTGCCCCTGCCTTCTCCTTTTAGGACACACCTGCTGCTCATCTGCCCTCATTTACCACCAATTACCCTCAGAGGTGATATAAGCTGGAGAAGAGCAGTGTGGAGGTGGGAGAGGCTTCTGCTGGTCTTCCTCTGTGCTGGTCGGAGAGGCTTCTGCTGGTCTTCCTCTGTGCTGGTCGGAGAGGCTTCTGCTGGTCTTCCTCTGTGCTGGTCAGTGTGTGAGACTGGTCTAGGTATGGAAAAGGCCTGCTGTGTGTGACCAGCCCCACCGTGCGTGGCTCTTTGTGAGTAGTTCTTAACTGAGCGGTGGTTTCCCTTAAGTGACGGCGGCCTCCATTATTTTGTTTGGCCTGCCTGGTTATTGTTAATAGCAGCGTTGCTGTCTTTTTCTGTTGAAGGCTTATAGTTGTTTTCTTTGTTGAAGTGGTCACTAGCTCTTTGGGTTGACCTGATTTATCATGAAAGCAGCGGTGCTGTCTCTCTTTGTTACTATTTATATGATTATTGAGGTAATTGATTATAATAAAGATATATTTTGTGTTAACTACCTCTGCCTGGTGTTCTTTTCATTTCAACCCAGATCCAACTGTTACTGTCCCCCACTCTCATCGCCTAGATTTTATGTGGGGACGTAACACCCTCACACTTTATTATCAATAATTATAAAAGAGAATTAGTGAGTTTTCTGTGTTCATCTAATGCTACCATTAATTTCCAGTCTACACACTTACAACCTGGCAACACCCAACCCGATTCTAATGTGAGCAGACAGATCGGTGGATACTTAGCTGCTGTTTGACGATCCTAGGTCAGTAAAGAACAGGTTTTTGCAAACAAACAAAAAAATATAGCAGCTTTGATTCACTGCCGTGTGTGTGTGTGTGTGTGTGTGTGTGTGATGGAAGGGTTGTTGACTTTGGTAAAGTTTAATAGTGTCGCCTTGAGGCGACATTTGTTGTGATTTGGCGCTATATAAATAAAATTGAATAGAATTAATAGTGCAAAAAACAATGCAAATACAGAAGCAATGCGTCTTTCCAACCATAGGCAACAAGTGTTTCCATCAAAACTTTCCAACGTGTTGTGAGATGACTGTGAAGAGACAACGTGCAAGATTGTAAAAACTGACATGATACAAAAACAAGACAGCATGGTGATAATTTCAAACATCACTTAAAAGGCGTTTGCATATTGCATATTTAACTTTATTAAATACAATATTTAATAACTGCACAAGTGTAACTTTCATCAGGTCGGGTTTCTCTGTTTCCCAGCTCCACCCTCACTCATCATATCTACTTTTAAAAAGATGATTATGGTCAAATTGGTGATGACAGGATGGTGACGTCTTTCGTATGGTATATATTAACAGCATGGTAGTGAAGGGACCTTTAGATTTTCTTTGGCCAGTTTTCTGGAAATTTTGCTCTGTATTACTTGGAAATCTCTAAGCTATAAAGTTACATTTAAAGCCATATTTCACACTTCTGCAGCCTTTCCCATTGCTGAAAGTATGTCACTGACCTTTCAGTCTTTCATGATTATATTGTTTTATTTATAGTCTATTTTATGAACCAATAAACATATTTACAAAAGTAGAGAATAGGAACACAAGAATATGCAGCAGTACCTTTAATTAATGTATCTTTTTTTCTCTTCTCTGAAAGCTAAAATGCAATTAGAGTTTTTAACAGAGACCTTGTATCTTTCTCCCCCTCACATCTGATTGGTTGGGAGAGATCCCTCCTTCAGCAGAAACTAGATCACAGTAAAAGAAAAGCTGTCCTTCAGTGACTTTAAAGTTCACTGGAGTGCCAGCTGAAAGCTTTCAGATGTAAAGCGTGGCTCTCCTGCTGTGCTGGCCTTGCATGCTGCGGGGGCCGGAGGAGGGCCCAGGCAGGGCTGGACTGGGCTGGCCTGCTGGGCTGCTGGGCTACCGGCCGCCCACAGAGAGGCCTGGCTGGGTGGGCGTCATCTATGGAGCGATTGATCCCAGCCAGGACAAAAAGTCTCCCTGTTGTCCTGCTTGAGCAGCAGCAGCAGAAAAAGTGCTCAGAGTCACTGAAACAATGATATACGACTGCAGTATTTTGCTTACTGAGGTTCAATACCACTGCTAATGCTGCTTCTTTATAGGCTAAACCTATAAAAGAGTTTTTGGGTTTTTTCTACTATTAACAGTGCTATCACTAACATTAAAACTATTCATAAAATTTCCAGAAATAACTACCAATTTACTGTTTGATTGTTTTCTCTGTTGATATTTACTCGATTGCTGCTCATTTCCAGCTGTAAAATTTTACTGTACTCTACTAGAGTAGCTTTGCATGAGTCACAATTCAAAACAATCCTTAATTATCTTATATTGGGCAAGTACTATATATACCAGCTCCTTCCTTTTAGGTTTGAAGCCCCACAAACAGAAAAGATTTGAGCTGAGAGGAACACATAAGGATGTCTCCTCTCAGTGACATGATGCAGGTCCAAGACTAGAAAAAACTGTGTGAAACTGACCATTTAGATCGGTCTGAAGCTTTAGCCTTAAGCTTAATATGCGTGCACACACTGACCTCATTCGTTATTTGAAATGCTGACCTTGTTTAATATAAACTTCCACCAACGGAACAGTTTTGACAGAAAATGAGAAAAAGGAAAGTAGGTCAACTTTAAATATCAGCAGTGAGTTGAAAAGCGTGAATCGAGTGGCTTTTGCCACGTCATAAACAGAGGCAGGAGTTCCCCAGGGCACCTGTTTTAGTCCTCTTGGATTTTATATCTTTTTTTGTAAGACTTCTTTATAAACTGGTTTTGGCTTGTTGTAACACTTTTATATTTCCACTTCCAGCAAGTTTCATTTTGTTCTTTGTACATTTTTCATCACTATGTGGTTTATTTTGTCCTTCTATTCTTTGTCTTTGCTTTTATGATTTTATTTTTGATTAGCACTTTCAGACTTTCTCTATTTATACTTTGCAGGCTTCTTTTGTGTTGTCTTTGTCTTTTTAATGACATGTCTGTCTCCTTCTAAATGCAGAACATCCCCATTACCATGAAGTATGTAATTAGTATTAACATGATTAAAACTGCCAAATGACAGCTGGGATAGGCTACAGGCCTTTTGTGACCCTGAATCGGATAAATAGTTAAGAAAACTGATGAATGAATGGGTAGATGATTACATCAGAAATGTGTTGTGATGCAGTCTCTCATGTTCACCTCCAGTCACCCATCCTTAAATTTACTGACCTCTTAGGGGAAACCTGGTTTGTATCTCATAGATATAAGATTACAAGCGCAGCAAAAGATTTTGCAGCCTGATTGCATTTGTGCGAAACCTCAAAAACAGTACTAGCCGTACAGGTCGAAGGTGAGAAACTTCAGCAGATGGAACAAACTGCAAACCAGTTAATACCCCTTTTGCTAAGATTAACGGTTTCCATTAATGTGGAAAGAGTGAAATGAGAAAGGAGACACAGAAGGTAAACTTTGTGCTGCAGTGCGACTTTGCCATCGCGCCACTCTTCCTCCTTTGAAGTCCAGGCAGCTGTGCCTGGGGAGGTGGGAGGGTGGTGGCTGCTGTGAGTACGGTGTGGAGGTGTTTGCCTGTACAAGGGGAAAGGTCACAGCTACAGAGCTTGCATCTTTTTGCACTTTCTCCTGCACGTCAGAGGTGTTTGTTTAGCTGCTGAGAAAAAAAAAGCACCCGTAGTTTTTTGGCGGTGTGGGCTTTTATGCACTGACAGAGTTTTGGAAACTTTAGGGCAGGAAACTAAAAGCAGCTTGTACAGTCTTTATAAATGACTTATCTCATTTTCTGTTTGCAGGTGCTTTATAATTAGTAAATTATGTCACGGTTTACTCATGTCACACGTTTAAAAGCCTTACCTTTCCTGACATCACCACGCAAAGCACCTTACATCATATCCTGTCTCTCTGCTAGATGCAACCAGAACCTCGACCCTTTTATCCCGAGAACAAAGAAGCCCTGTAATCTGACAACTGACTGTTCAGTCTTTATGTTACCTGTTTGACTAGCATTTCATTTGAAAGAGTAGTCGATTATTATTTTTGCATGTCTGTTAATTGCTTCACTTGATAATTTTATATTATTATATTTTCTTAAAGCGGGTACTCAAGGGTCCACATCAAAAGACACTGGCATCACTAGACCCCATTTACAATAAAATCTCAGGTTCAAGTTTAAAATGTGCTGTGGATTCATTATTAGGATAGCCCTGTGATAGGCTGTTGACCTACTGACCTGTCCAGGGATAACTGGCCTATCGAAGCTGTGACTGAGGCCCCCCACCTGAATTTTATAAACTGATAGATTGATTATCAAAAAAGCAATATTTCGTTTGTGAAGCACAGATTTCTGCAGGACTGTAGGATTATTACTTAAAAGACATTCTAATATAACCGAGCACTCCTGCCCTCTGGACTTCATTTTTTTCTAGCAATTTTGGTCATGTTTTTGATAACACAAGTTAAGATGAAAGAAACTGTTAAATTTTTTTGCGCTTCCAACAGGTCCTCTGCTCATAAATGAATGGAAAACCAAAGGAAAAACATGCTTTGCACCTGATCCGTGAAGCTGGTAAGCCTTTTCTTGATGCTTTTATGAGTTTTAAGTCTTGCACGTAATGTTCCTATTTAGAATATAGTATGACACAATCACCTAACATGCAAAAGATCCCTGGTTCTCAGAAAAGACACAATCCCTGAGAAGGTTTGTGTCAGGAAGGTCATCCAGCATAAAAACTGGTGCCAAATCAAATATGTGGTTCCATCTCACATAGCTACACCTGTGGCAGCAGCTGAAAGCAGCTTTTCTCCAAGTCACTATGAGCTTGCAGTGTCCCTCAGTTTCTTAGTCAGGTCTCCCACTCGCCTCTTACAGCTTTCAAATAAAAAGGTGAACTCAAGGCTTTAAGATGGAACTTTACAAACCAACAGGTGGCATGGTGACTACATCAGATTAGTATTAGCATTAGCATTAGAAAAGCCACTCAAACATTAGATTCCTACACTGGTCAAACTTCATCCGCCTCAAATCCACAGCCAATTTGAAATCACCATGGCAAACATGGAAACTCCCCACAGAAAGGCCCTGAGTCACCACCATGCTATCCTTCAAGCTCTTATTTGCAAAAAAACTTGCAAAATGTAATCACACAAAGCTACGAAAATAAGAAACAATTTGCACTAAACTTAAATGAGAGATAAGCTGAGAGACATATTTTAACTAGAGCGGGATAAAAGGCTTTAAAATGTGGCATGTATTAAGGTAATGTTGTAGATACACTAGATATTCCCTTTTGATGATTCCACTTTTGTGCAGATGTGGGTCATGTACTGCGTCTGACAGCAGCATCTGTTGGAGGCCGCAGATGTTGATACATCTGGAAAACAAGTTTTTTGTCATAATTAGTCCACTCAGTGACACTATGCACTCTGCAGGCTCTTTAAAGCACTTCTTTCTCATCTCAAGTTAATTACTGCCATAATCCATCATTAACCAACCCATTGAAGAACACTAAGCTCACAGGCAGCCTGCTCTAACTGATTTTTAATGATTAATAGTGCATATCCATTATAAGCACTATGTCTGCTCTCTAATCCATATAGTCAGGCTATATCTAAATGGCACAAGCAGCAAAGAGAACAGAAAATGTGACTCTGAATCATTACATTTCAGCTTTTCTCTGCTACTCCTCTGATCAGCTCACAACAATCAATATAAAATGGAAAGAAACAACACTGCCTGAAAACATTAATCTGTTAAAGGTAGAAAAATACCACCAGCCTGCAGCTACATGCCCGTAACGTCCCATCCCAACGAGACTGCTTTACAGACATCACATTTGGCTGGTGAAATGGTGAAAGGCTCTGGCAAAATTTGGAAGGCACCAACTATTGTGGCCGGTGGATGAGAATGTTAATTTCCTCCCTTGATAATGATGCATGTCGTTCTCAAATGTGATTATACAGACAGAATGGTGTGCGGCACGCTCGTAATGTGCTTAAGATGTTTTAAAATACACCATCATGCCTGCACACTGTGAAATATGAAAGGCCCCAACAGAAACCTTTAAGGTTCTCCAGATTAAAACCACAGGGGTACCGGGCCAGTTCCCTGAGGAACTCCAGGATCAAAGGTTTAAGAGCATAAAGGGAATTTGTGGCATTTGTAACACTTAAGAAGATTATTATTACGTGCAGGGTTAAATTATGAGAGGAAGGGGTGAAGAATCACAATTTTTACATGAGTGTACATTTTTACAGCACCTCAGTCACAATTTGTCTCTGGCCAAGAAACAGAACAACCAACACTAGTTGGTTTTGTGGATTTTGCATCTGATTCCAGTAGGCGGGTTTTGTAAATGTAAAATTCCCTTCTTTTTAATTTCATTACAAACCTTTTGGGACAGACAGAAGGGAATGAGGACAGTAACTTCCTTCATGTTTTTGAAGACTGTAAGTCAGCAAGAAAGATTTATAAGCCTTATAAATAAGAATGTATCTGCCTCATTTACGATTATTATTACACATGTAAGAATATTAAAGTTGATATGATTTATTGGACACAGTGGTGCTGAGGTGCAAAATGCAATAACACAGAAAACATAGTTCAACTGTTTTATTCTGTTTTGTTATTGTTGTGTTTTTTTGGTTTGTTGTTTTCTTTTAAACTGTGTTATCTGTGTGTGTTTCTGAAGTGTCGTGTTTTCTAAACTGTTACGCTTTTGATTTGGTTGTTATTTTGTGGTGTATTGTGCTTTTGTTGTTGGGTTTGTGTTTTCTGAAACTTTCCGTCACTGGTGTTTTGTTGCTCATTCCTTTTTGTTACGTTTCTGAAATGTTGCTCTAATGGACACTGTGAACATCCACGGTCACCACTTCATGCATAATGGACCTTCCATGTGTATGGACATGTGCAGGTATATATGTCTGTATATCTATACAAATGTATATTTAGTGTGTACATGTGTGTGTGTACATGTCTATAAATAGGAATAGTAGTGGTACAATAGTTATATCAAGCTATATAGTTTATGTCTTCCATATTTCCAACCATATCCATAATCACGTACTGTGTATGCTACCATTGTATATAGTGTATTATCTTACTTTTTTTCACTGATTGTACTTATTTGTATTTTTGTATTTCCTTCTGATATCTGTACCTGAGCTGAGGTGATGCAAAAATTTCCCCGTTGTGGGATCAACAAAGTCTTATCTTATCTTATCTTAATGTTTTGGTTTTGTTGTGTTTCTGAAATGCCCGGTTTTGTTGTGTAGTTCTTGTGTGTTTTCTTTAAAATGTTGTTGCTTTGTGTTGTGTTTTCTGAATATGTTCAGTTTGTGGTTTTGTTGTTGTTAAAATTTTGCAATATTTTTATTGTTATGTTTGTGTTTTCTGACACTTTTGGTATTTTTTATTTATTTGTGATGTGTTTCTGTCGTTGTGTGTAAGTAGAAGTAGAATTAGTGGATACTGTCTACAAATGTAAAAACATGTGTAATCTTTAAGTCACTGGATGACTTTGACAAAAGAATATAATAACAGATGAACAGAGGTGATTATTAAAAAAAAAATTTATAACAGCAGGCTAATACTGCATACACACAAATATACAAAAATGTATGTCTTCTAATATCCAGTATGCATGTAGATTTGTGAAAGCTGGTTATATTTGCTCAGTCAAAATGGGTTTAATTTAACCTTAACCTTTAAACCAAGCAGCATTTGTACTAGTAATCCCACCACAGTGATTTTACACAGTAACTGTGTGAATCCCAGGTTTGACTGGAATAAACACCTTAAATAACTGAACCATAACCTCCAAAGTAGAGATGACTAAAAGACTTACCCTCCATTTGGCCCAGCTGCAGTCATGAATATGATAAACTGCTTGACTATAAAGCATCACGATCACCCAAAGCCTCCCTACAATAAGAAGACAACCCAATTATCATAACATAAGACTCATGAATTTGACTTTGGGTTATAGAGGAGCAGGGGTGTGCTCTCTGGGGACAGGTAACACTGCTCTGCCCTCACTTTGTGTAAACAGAGGCGAGGTTGTGTGAACGCAGCCAGTGGGTTGATGCCAGACCAACCATGACAGCTGTCTGCTCTTATATATCGTAGTCTGCTGCACCCGGTTCACACTACAGCGCTCTCACTGCTCTGCACACAGATACTGTTAATGTTACAGTAACAGGAGGCGCTAATGATGTTAAGGGTGGGGGTAAATGCCATATAAACACAGGCCTTCAGTTTCATTATGGCAAATGTTTTTCCAGCAAACTGTGCTCATAAACTAGAAAATTATCCATTAGTGAAAGAGACACAACCAACTGTCTGCTTAAAAAAAGCTGTGGTGGATCCACAGCAGTAAATGCCCATGCTGGTCCACTAATGGTAGGCGTGGGTTTTCTGTGGGGCAGCATGGTAGGGAACACCAGATGTACCCAGTGGGCCCAAACATTAACCTCAGCCTGCACACACTTGGTCCGCTTTGAGGCCCAGGTGTAGCCCTAAGTGTGGGCCTACACTGTGGGTATACGGCCACTTCAGAGCTCCACAGTCACATGTCCTTAATAATTGGTGGTAACATTGCTCAATATGGCCAATTTTCTAGCAGCAGTGGCTCCACAGGGGCAGTTAATCTTTTGTAAATTTTTACCAGTACTTCACTAACTACTACTAATACTTGTGTTTTATATAATAAATATTGTAATATATCAATTTATATGTGAAATCACAGCAGCCTCCTAGCAGAGGACCAAAAGAATTCTTGTTAGCAAAACGTCCAAGTATTTTATTTATAGCAATCATATAAAAACCATAATATGAATAACTGAAAGTAAAACAAACAAAAAAGCAAATATTAACTTTTTTGTGTGTGTTTGCTTTTTTGTATAAAAAAAGATACAAAGCATTTGATTCTTGCTTGTAATAAATAAATATTTATTGTAAGATATTTGACCCCCTTTTCCCTTCAAACCAGTTTAAATTCTTCATGGCACAGATTCAACAAGGTGCTGGAAACATTCCTGACAGATTTTGGTCCATATCGACATGACAGACATCATGTTGCTGCATAGTTTGAGGACTGCACATCCATTATGTGAATCTACATCAAAAGGTGTTTAAATTATGTGCAGTTAGTAATAATGGGCCCAAAAAGTTCACCCGTACGATTACACCACCAGCAACCTGAACGCTTGATACAAGGCAGGGTGGGTCAGTGCTTTCCTGCTATAAAAGTCAAATTTAGACCCTACCTACAGTTACAGGAGTGGCATTTAGTGTGGACTTCTGAGGCTGTAGCCCATCAGCTTCAAGGCTGCTAATAATGTGTCATGAGTGTAAATAATATAATATATAATAAGCGACTTCTCTAATTCATGTCACTTTCATTGTATCAGTGCAATATTTACTTTTTTCTTTTGGACTAGACTTTCTCGATTGTTGTAAACTCAAGAAGGAATTGATGTAAGTTTTATCAGCTGTGAACTCATTTTTCTAGTTTATTCCAACACTGCATAAACGCAAAATAAGCCAACCTCTGTCTTTTATTGATTAGTTGATTAGCCAAGCCGCAGGATGAGGGAAAAATCCCTTTGGGATTGTGTCAGGAAGGCCATCTCAGTTAGCACTGGATTAGCTCTATAAGCTGATACAGAAAAAAAGTGCTGCTGCCTCAGGGAATCCCATGTTAAGCTAGTAGATAATGACTAAAAATATTGAGTTAATTAACATTTCTATAATAGTAAGGTTTTAATAATACATGAATATGATAAATGTTTAACTTTATTTTCAACATTTGACAAATGAATGGTGACACGTGTTTAACCTCCTAGGACCTGACGTCCACATATGGCGACATCACATTTTGGGTTGTCTAGACCACAATACTAAATTTGTTCTTTCAAATGAGCCATATTGCTTAAAAGGGGCACAATTGTTGTTTCCCATTTTGTTTTTTGTACTCAGGAAAAATGCTGCTGTGTTCAGACACCCAATAAAGAGGTTTTCACATCATTACTCATTTTTTTTCTAAATGTTTTACTGAATTTCATAAATATTTTCTATATAAAATACTGCAAAATTTCAAACACATAAAGCTGACTGAAGCAGACAGCCTCTGCTAAGTGTTAGCTAGTTTATTACCCAGCCAGTAGTTAAAGCAAAAACAGATAAAGTACAATAATAATTACAAATAATAGATTTAATATTTATACAACATTTAGCTATTAATAGTACATAAATTTGATGAATTGAAGAATCAGAATTTAATTTCAATGACTAACAAATGATGGTAGATATATATGATAATATAAAAGAGAACGATGGCTAGCTCAGCTAATTCTATTACAAATTACTGTTTACATTAGCATAAATTAATAATTCTATTACTTTAATATAGACACATCTTTGAAGGAAATTAATTTAAAATTAATCCTTAAAAGAGTCAGAAGCACAATAAAAAAATGTAAAATACACAAAAATGTGATTTAAATGCTCATCTTTTTAGTTTTAGTTTTAGTACAGTCATCATCTTTATATTTAAGTATTTAGAGAAAAGGGAGAGATTCAAGGTGGACTTTTTAAAAGAAACTGTACTCCGTTTGATCAAATGAGCTCCAAACATAAAGACTATAGAGGTGCTGCTTTGCATTGAAAGAGTTTTCTTTTCTTATTTATTTATTTTTGCTGGAGATTGGTCGTCGTTATTTTCTGTGTAGCATCACATGGCAAACACAAACAGAAACTGGGATTTTCTTGTTATGAAATTTTCTCACGATAAAGAACTGTGGTGCAAACTATACGGAAATTGACCACCTCATGGGACTTCTTTTTGTGTGTAGCACTAAAATGAGCCTGTGTTCTAAAATAGGCACAAATTTCTCAGTCTAAAAAGAGAACAAGAGGCATGCAGCCATGTGATATTTTGTCTGCAACATCCTGCCAATAACATGACTGGCTGTGGTCTTCAGTCTGACTCAGACTTGACTCAGGTGGTCCCGATCACATCGCTGCATGAGGTCTAACCGGGGGTCGTCTGGGGGGTTTTGGAACGGAGTCAGCGCCGGGCTCATCTTTAGCCCGTGACCTACTCTTCTGTCTGCTCAGTTACACTTTACAGTTTAGTCATTTAGCTTGGTGGTCTCCAGCAGTTTGCCTCGCAGGGCCAAGAGTCTGCAGGTTTCTGTTGTGAGCAAACACTGTAGCAGCAGCAACAGCAGCTAGTTTCACTACCTGGTACAACTCAGAGAGCCTCGAACAGTCAAAACAAGACGTGATGGTGTAGCTGTGGCTTTGGCTTGGAATAAATGAGAGCAGTTACTCATTATATGTTTAAGTATCATTAAACCACATTAAAATGTGAAGATTATGAGCATATTTTATAACTGGTAAGGATATTGTCTTCTTCTATTATCTCAACAACATTCAGTCATTACTAATTTTTAGACTTTTCCTTAAATACCAAAACCTGTTCCCTTATCAGGCCTAAAAAGTCCTTCAAATTGTGCCAAATTTTGACAAAAGACGTATTTAATGAGCAGATCTTGCTTTACCTTAAAGGTCATGGACTAAAAATATGCTACTTTCAGCACATTGTACAGTAGGTACTGAAATAGGGTTTCAGCTCAAGATTCCCTCAGAGGATTCCCAAACAATTTATTTCTTCTCTTCGCCCTTCAAAGTTTGCTTATTATCTTTCAGTTTTCTCTTACATACCTCTAAAATTTATATATATATACTGTGTGTGCGGAAATTTGATGAGGCGTTAGGAGCAGATTTTGCTTTATTTTAAAAGGCCACAGGGTTTAAAAAAAGGACCTGGTGCCTCACAGAGGTCGAATGCAAATATAATCTAATTTCCTCAGGTTTCAGTGCATCAAAGTCTGCATTTCTGAAGTCTAATGTTTACTGTGTTCATCAGCAGTGTGCTTGTTTAGGCATATAAATACTGTTGTAGTGAATCTTTGTGCTACGACCCCGGTTGGATGGCTTGATGAATGGATTTTTGGATGAATGGTCACTCTTTGATCACTTTTGGGGAACTTTGATGCGTCTGATACAAAAATGCGCTGCTGATGGTTTCTAACTACAAAATCAAGAGTGGCTGGAAGAATAAAGCATGATCAAACACACTCCAGTTCAATGCTGTAGCTTGGTGTCATTTTCGAGCTTGAGTTGATTTAACTGAAATATTTTAGGGTCTTTTTTGGGGAGGGGATTACTTTCAGGTGTTTACTGTCGTCACTGTTAATGAGAAGCAACCCTACCGCACTACTTCTATGTTTTTAAAAGATGTTTTTTGGAGAAAATCCAGAAACTGCATGTTCTGATAGCATACGGATACAGAGACCTGGTATTTGTCCTTGATCCTTCTAAGGCAGGAGTGTCAAACACAAGGCCTGGAGGCCTGTATGCCCTACAAAGACACTAGTCTGGTCTCTTGGACGGCTTTGGAAAATGTGAAGGATGGCATAAATATTGGACTTAACTATATTTTCATGAGTTCTACAGCTTCCTCTATCATTAAAGACCTCTCCCATGGTCATTTGACACCAAAGCAACATTTTCTGTCTGTAATTATAAAACTCTCTGTTTTATAATTACAGAACAATCTGAGCAATGAGCTTCCAGAACTTCTTCTGTAATTTTACACGTTTATTTATGTTTATAAATATTAAACGCAAAGTCATGCGTACAGATTTCTTTCATTTTCTATTTTGAAGAAAAACTGAGACATACTCTTGAAATTACACTTGTTCGTTTATAATTATATATCTCAGATATCTAATTGATCAAATGATCAAAGTGGACCTTATGTGGAAGAAGGGTATGCCTCTCTTCACTAACCTGTGTAATCAATACTCTTCAGCTGTGAACAGCTGTGCAATCGATAAAAACGCTACAACACACACAAGCGCATGCGCGCACATTTATTTATGTTTTACACTGTTTTTTTGTTAGAAACTCTCTTGTTTTATTTGTGTACTAAGAAAAATGTTTTAATAAGATAATGAGACTGCTTACTCACACTGAATGGGACTCCACATGGGTTTGTACTTTTTGTATAATGACAATAAAGATTGTGATTCAGATTTTTCTGACGTGGCCCATGATGTATAATCAGTTTGAGAGACTGAAACTAGCCAATTAGAAAGCGATAACAGTAAAGGTGACTCAGCATTCGATCACTTTCTTCATTTTGATTTTCAGAGCCTTTGATGCATCTACGATGCCTCTCTAATGAATTGCACCACTGATGGTTTACAACCACTAAAAAGAAGAAAATCAAGGGACTGAAATAAAAATAGTTTGGGGGTAACTCAGATCTGTTTTAGCACCTTTCTACGGGGGCCTTAAAACCACTTTCGAGAGCCTGGTAAACTTCCTTGGTAAAATCATCATAATGATGAGAAGCACTGCTCACCCAAACACTAAACCATAAATTCTGATAGCTCAGGGTTAGAGGCACTAAATGTATTTGCAACCCTCAAATTTCAGGACTGGGTATTTGTCCCTGGTCTCTTAAAGAGGCTGGGAGGACACTGGCTGCACACACTTCATATTTTAAAATGCTGGAAACTAGAATATGAGAGCAGAAAAAGGGGAGAAAAAGAAACCTAAATTAAAGCAATGACAGCCAGCGTGACTCATCCTCTCATTACTTTCTTCACTGCGATTTTCAGTCTCTGATGACATCATATGATGCTTGTCTCACAAATCAAACTGCTGATGGTTTCCAACCACAAAAATCAAGAAAGTCAAGGGACTGGAACAACAAAGATTATGGGTTAATGTGTTCATGCTTAATCCCATGAGGTCTAAGTCACCATCGATCTTTTCTAACCCTGACATGATTTTATTTATTTATGGCTCTTTTAAAATTGCTCTCCAAAGCCTTGGCAATCAGGGGACACATAACCTTTTCTCTCTTTTTTTTGCTTCTCACTAACACTCAGGGTTAGGGATAGACTGCACTTTGATCTCATTTTTAAACTCGGGTTTATTTAAGCCAGAACTTTTCAGAAGATTTTGAGGCTCAAAACTCGATTCATGTGTCTGGGAAACCTCCTTTAACCCTCTGGAGTCGTCATAACAATGAGACGCAACAGTAATCCTAACCCCTAACTCTGTGATTTACAGAAAAATAAAATAAAATAAAAAGAAAGACAATATTTTTACTACTGTTGTACTGATAGCACAGGGTTAGGGTTACTGAAGGCTTGTAGCTTTATTTGCAACCCTTGACCGCGCACTTGTCCCTGATCCCTCAAGGAGTCTCGGTGGACATCGGGCACCGTCGTCACCTTGACTCAACAGTTCCTCCTCAGGGTGTCTGTCTCGCCTCTCTGTGCCATGACAGTGAGGCGAGGGAACTAAAAATAGCTTCAGGTTGTATCTCAGCAGCAGCTGGCCAGGACTGAATGCTCTTTAATATCAATGGTAATTGGTACAATTAAGGCTCTGGATGAGGCTCTGTAGCATGTAAATTAACGTTAGCTTTTGTTCTTCAGCTCAAATGGAACAAAGAAAGGGCAAAGGAGCAGGTTAGGGGGAAAAGAAAGTAGATGCTAAGATGGTGAGGCGGTGGAAAATGACCTTCGGGGTGTGAGGGCCTTATTTGACTCCTGATAATTAGGAGAAAGCTGTTAGTTTACAGCAAAATGTGTTTTAATGTGGCTTTTAGGGACCAAAACTAAAAATTGGCAGCATTTATTTGCATTTTTACCCCCTCCTCCCATTAGTCAAATAATCAAGTTGCAAGATGCAGTAATGACCAACATACACGACTCTCTTTGTTCGACTAATTGGAAACGTCTGCAGGTCAGCGCTGCAGTAATTCCCTGCAATTTTCAGAGACATGTCAGGGAACAGAAGAGCCGGCCTCTTCTCGACCTTCCGCGCCATTTGAATTAAAATGTGTGGCATTGTTCTGCAGCTCGCGGTCATGACACCTCAGAAGAAAAACAACACCATTATACTGTTCATTATTAAGGACCACGCAAGACAAAACAACAACAACAGCATCAACAGCACCGGGGCTGATGAAATTTCTCCACGGATATCAGACAGGCTGAGCGTGCCAAGACGGGTTTTGATTTTATTATTTCTTTTTTTCTTCCTTTCCTTTCCTTTCTTTTTTTTTTAAACAACAGCACATAGTCTAGTTTTTGAGGAAGCCTATTACTGTCCTCCCACACACACCCATCAGTAGCAGGCTCACCACGACCTCAATAACCCTCCACACACATATAGAGGCTGGCAGAGTCCATTTAAGACTCTGTAAATGCACCAAAGCGCTACTGCCATCAAGTGGCTGCTTTAGCACACAAACGCTGAGCACCAGTGCAGAAATACCTCAGTGTGAATCCTGCACACTTACACAGATGAACTATGAAACATTAAAGTATTTAAATGAATCACAACTCCCCTCATTTAAATAAAAAAATAGTCATATAGATTACACTGGAATAATGTGGGCTTTTACCTTTGGGGTACTTTTTACTGGAGTAGATTTCTGAATATACGTTTCTACTTTTACTCACATGAAACCTACTGCAATAAAAATTGCACTCATTTTAGCCACATTAAGGCATGCTCCTTAGAGGAATGTTTGGTTTTTCAGGTGATGTGGTCTTTCTGGCTTCATCAAAAGGTAGATCATCTCCAACTCAGTCAGGGCGTCAGGTCAGCAGCAGATGTTGAGGTGATGGTTTTCAGCCGGATTAAGTGTGGCGTATCCACTCTAGGTTGGGATTAGCTGCTTTCGCGAGACGAGGAGTTTTTGTATCGTTGGGTCTTGTTCATGAGCAAAGGGGAGGTGTAAGTTTTGATTTACTGGTGGAGTTATAGTGCTGTGCAAAAGTCTTGAGCCACCCCTCATTTCTTTATACTCAGACTTTCCTGTCATTGTTTTTTAAAGCGGCCTTGAGCAATGGCTCCGGAGGTCTTTTGAAGTTATTCTTTGGACATTGGCTGCTTTTCACTTATTTTCAGTCCAGTCCTTTTACCCGACCAGTTTCAGAGAAATGACTTGTTGATTGTTAAGCCGTTTAACACTGACCTATGAGTCATTTAAGTATTTTTAAGACTCCTAACTTAACAGACATTCACAATTTGACTCACTCTCCAGTTTGTGTCTTTAGAGAAATTTGGGGCTTATTTTCATATCTGGTTTTTGATTCAGTGCAGTTCATATACATGAACAAAAATAAAAAATACCCCAGAATATTTCAAATTACTCAACACCAAACACACCTGTGAAAGAAAAGCAATATAAGGCTTTGTTTTTAATAAGACAACACACTCATTTAGATCAAGTTAATTAAAACTGGATGATTACTGTAATAAAGGAGTGATATTGGCCTTTTCAAAAAGTCCTTTAACTGACTGCACATCATTACAGTACATCGAATAGCTTCATCTTTAAGGCTTTCCTACACATACGGCACAAAAACACTCAATACTGAAAACTATTTGGCATGAAAATAAGGAAGCAGAGAGCGTGTCAGCTGTTGGCAGTGTAGTGTAGCACAGTAAAGGGGTCTTTGCTCAACATCGCATCATAAGAAGTTAGAACAATAATGATGATTAAGAAGTTTAAAGAGGCACTTCATCGTCACAGCTCCTTCAGTGAGCTCTGACGAGAATTAACAGACTCAGCAGTTCCTCCCGTGAGACTTCAAAAATCTGATTTGTCAAGGACCAACAAAGGTAGAGGATGTAACGTCTTTATGTGGACCAATTCTGCTTTTCCTACATTTTTGCATCCATCTTCTGTTCCAGTGGCCAAAACTCAAGTTAAACATGGGCAAAACGTATGTACAAGCAACCCTTTTGAGCCGCAAACTCCAAACGCCATCTGATCAGTTCTTATAATAGTAAGAGCAGACGTCCTTACATATTGTCATCCCTACTGGGGATACACTAGGTTTGAGTGTGGGATGCTGCAATGTCTTCAAATCACATCAGGAGTGTTTTAGAAATGTAATCTTCAGGGTCTTTTATTTTGAAACTTTATCTGATTTCTATACCCGAGCATAGAGACACTTCTGAAACACGTCTGCTGGAATCAAAGCGCTTAAGTGAGTGCAGTGTATTCCCAGGCTGGTCAAAGGGAGGAAGTGAGACCCATTTTAAGATAAATACGGATTATTTTGAACTGTGAATCATACAAAGCTACTCTAGTAGAGTCTAAGAATGAAAATATTCTTGCCATTTCCAGCTCTGTCCATTTTTAAGGTACCACAACAATTAAGGAATTTGAAAAATACAGTTTTAAGTATTACAGAGATTCCCAACAGACAGACCACAGACGTAACCAAATTATTGCAAGCTTATGTAAAAAATACATTAACAACCAACAGTACTTGTTTTTGTAATAAACAGTTTTTCAGATAGTTCTTCTAACCACATTATAGCTACATCAATGTCAACTGTCATATGAGGGGCAAAGTAATTTACCATCCACCTGAACGTGACGGAGCTCGTTCTTGTTTTCTTTTACGTCTCGGTTATTCGCTTTATTCCCGCGACATTTGAGACATGAAATATGGAGATCGTGTTGACACCACACATAATAATCTTGCAAATAATACGGTGCCATTAACTACCTGAACTGTAATTATATTTCATGTGGTTGCCTTTTCATTAACCTGAATCATTCTCATTGTACAGTTATGGTTACAGACTGTCTACACTCGGATTTTCAGTCGGAGGTTATTTTACGCTTGAATGAATTAAACCCAATTTTAATAAGCACCAGTTTATATATTTGCATGTCAGAATCAGAAAAGATCGCACAGGAGAAATCATCTTGATATTTTCAAGAAATTTCACAAATTAATCTGGAGACAGACATTTACTCACGCACTGTGAAGGTGTGTCGTCACAGGCTGTGCATATTATTATTATTTCAAATTTTTTATCACCAAGGTATTAGAAACTATTTTGGTCCCGCAATTAGCAGTTAGTAAAAATCAAATTTATTTTATTCTTATACTTGTCCCTAGAATCACGTTCTCTTTAATAAACTGTATGTATTTTTACCTATTTTACTGCAACTAGATTTGCCTGATTTTTATGCACTTTTTCACCAATATATTTGCAGTATTTGCAATTTGATTCATTATTTTATGCAACTGTTTTATTTCTGTTTCCTTTTTTTGTGCAACAGTGGAAACGTAGGGGAAGAACACACACAAAAAAAAAGACAAAACTTTGGTGAAAGTGTGCACATGTAATGTATAATTTACTGTTTGTTATTTACCTCTAAATTTACATTGTTGTGCCTCATCATGACTCTACAAAGACAAGGAAAAAGGAGAGGTCATTTCTATGAGGAGGGAAGAGAAAGGTGACCTTTTGTTTTATTACAGAAATCTTTGGGGATCGTAGAAAGAGCTTCAGAACAACAGACATTAGTTAACTTTTAGAGAAACATTAAAATGATACATTAACTTAAATGGGTTAAACTTCCCCAAGAAAAAAATAAACACTGATTTTTAGAAAAGCAGGCCCTCAGTAGAAAAGATAGCCTCTGTTTTATGTGCAAAGAAAATGTTTCCGATTTTATTTATATACTAAGTAATCACAGGTTGAATTTAAACTTGTTGTAAAGCTTTTCTGTTTGCTGTATTTCTCATTCAGTATGTGGTAGTCTTCACGGTTAGTTACTTATGCTGCTGCTTCAAATTAAAAGCACTCAGCCAGACACAACTGAGAGGCTTTTATTGTGAATTTAGCTCCACACATTCGAAGCGTGGCCATGAAAATGATCTACGGCACAATCAGATTGGGAACTCTTGTATTACAGTAGAATTAACAAAAAAAAAAAATCCCTGCCACAAGTTAAAATCCCATGAAGTCATTTGTGCTGTCGTCCAGTCAAAGCTGCACGTTGTATCATTACTTCTTTTAAAAACACTTCAACAGTTTTCTTCCCATTTTAAACGTAAATTAAGTTAAATAACATATCAAGAGGCACATTTACAAATGAAGGAATTTCCTTCACAGTCCACCGGAAGGTGTTGCAGTGCGCAGAGATCAGTTTCAAACCTGCTGCAAAAACCATCCATTAATGAAGTTTAGAAACCACTCCACCTCCAGAATTAAACCATTTCCAGCTTGCTTCCAGTTTTCAAGGATAATCCCCCATTTTACGATCATATGTACACACTACACTAGCTTTTAGAATAATCTGGACACACAGTGTTTATAAACTGCAGAGGAATCACTTCACCACACAATAGGATTTTAACACTGAACTGGAGGACAGATGAACTTGTTTAGACAGGTCACTTTGCAGTAATGAAACACACCACGGTTAAAGCCCTCTGTGTGTGCATTCAATAGTTTTTAAATGAATACTCAATGTGCGTTTTCTTCTGTGAAGACCGGATTGTTTTTGGGCGTTCCTCCGTCTGACGCAGGGTGCGTTTGGTCTTTGTCAGAGTCTGTGTGTGAGGTGTGGGTGGTGTCTGCTTGCGTGGGAGTTTCCGTGGTGGATTTCGGCGGGTGTGCGCCGTCATCGCTCGAGTTTCTGTGCGAAGTTGCCACCGCCTCGTACTCGGCCACCGCCCGCTCATTAGGCACCTAGCAACATGAGAAACAAAAACATTGAGAGCGGCTGGCAGGAAGCCAGTTGAACATGTGGCACAATTGCCGAACAACAGTTTAGGTTACATCTGCTAGATCATGTCTAACTGCTTCCAACAAAATGCTAGCAGGAAAAACCTGCCTGAGCTGTTACTAGCCAACAAAGACATGGATACAATGGTGCTAATGCTAACACTAGCTGTTTACATAACGTGTTAACTATGACAAGTATTTAAGAATTGGGTAACCTTCCCTGAACTTCCTCTGCTACTCTGACTGCTTCCAGGTCATCTTCAGACCTCAGCTCTCTCGTCCTGGCTCTGTTCCAGGCGCTCTAAGGAGCCTGCGCGGTTCAGGCTGGACGCCAACATCGGTGCAGTCTGAACGTGTTTGTCGGTGGTTAATGAATAAAAAGATTTCCTGCTCTGTTAGCGAGGCTGCACGACCGCAACCGACACCTCTGTGCTTAAATTTTAAAGATTTGAACCAAATTTCAACCTCGATGAGTTTCTCGAGTGATGTTAAAACTATTATATAGAACATGTCAGTACTGATGTTGTTTCTACATTTTAGAGCCATAAGCAATGCTCAGTGTGTTCAAATATGACTACATTAGACATTTATTCTGACCCAGGAGGAAAAAAACTAGAAGATGGGTCTGGTACCAAAATGTAGGTAAAAAAGAGACCCTTCAGATGCTAAAGACCCTTTAAAGTTTACCTGAAACTTTAAAGGGTCTTTTTGATATTTTCTCTGTTAAATTATTGGAAAACAGATCAAACCTCCAGGGTACCAGTTCTGGTTCCTGTTCCCCTGCTGGACACACATTACAATGTTGTCATTTAACTACAGATGATGCTTTTCCATGAGATCAGATTTTTGGCTGTGGATGTAAAATTGATTTGGCTTCAGTTTTTAAAAAGGGCATAAATGTTTTTTTTAATAAGTAAATCTCATTTACTTGAATGTATTACAAATTGTGCATCTGTATGTATATTGAAGGCCTGTAACTCACCAAATAGTCATAGTATACGCAACTTCATTAAATAGCCTGAAGTTATTGTACAAAAATGACAAAAGTGGCTCCTAGATGTGAGCTTGTGTTTACTCCCAGAGCTTACTGCAGTGTTTTACAGTTTCATAACTTCAGTATTGCAAACAGACTCTCACTCCCACACTATTTAACTTGTAAAAAAGACATTGACTTGTAACTAAAAATGCTAGCCCTTCATCTGGCAAAGAGAAGCTGTCTTAAATAAGAAGCAGCTGCAATCACACAGCCACTGAATACTGCACACAGGTTTAATGTAACTTAAGTTTATCAAGGACGGATTAATATAATTTAATGAAATGCTGTCATATGATAGTAAATATTGTGGAAAAATGATTAGTAGCAGCTTTAAACCTCCCTAAAAACCGGTGAGGATACAAAAATGAACAAATTTAACTGCATTAAAAAAAGGATCAATATATTAAACAAAGCTAGCTTTTCATTATAAAGTAAATATATGTCCACCATATGTTTCCCATTATTTTTAACATCATTACTGTTTGTTTTCGCAGATGTGGGTGGGTTTTTTTTTTTGTTGTTGCAGTTTTACAGATTTTTTTTATATCTGTTTGTAAAAATATTTTAAAAACTGTTAAAATTGAATTTAGTGATACAAAAGCTGTTATAATTTTCATCCTACATTTGTTTAGCAGCTTTAATGAAAATCTTGTGTTTTATCCCCTTATAGGGGATTTACTGCTCAGCATGGCTTTTATTTTTTTATTATTTTACTGTGTTTAAACTAAACTCAGAGCAAAGTTCAGCTACGAGCTCATTTGCATCTGCCATACCTTGGCAGGTCACATTTTTACCTACTTTTATGGTCACACAATAAAAAGTCTAAATTGCTTAAACAGTATGTGAGTGAAAATGCACCAACGTTAAGAAAAGAAGCATGCGATTTTTATAACACAAGAAAGAGCTGCAAAGCAAAAAAAGAAGGCAAATTTTATTTTATGCATATCATCTTCTTTTCTCAGCAAAGAAAATGATATAAGTATTTTTTTAACTATGAAAATTATTAAATGCATTTTGGCCAGAAAGTCTATAACAGTTGTGTTTTAAAGATATATTATATTTAAAAACAGAATATATTATTTTGGGAAATTCTGCAGACACCAGTAGTGCCATCAAAGCAACAAAAGACTGAAGTAGCTGCTTTACCGAGCACAGATTATCTAAATGCCTCATCAGTCAGGGGTAAAGCTCAGAGATCAGCTCCCGGCCACAAAAGCAGACCTCAGACCCCGCCCCCAGAGGGTGGGGTTGGAGGTGACATCACCGGGGAGAAACCCATACATGTAAGCGCATCACATGATGTCAAGAGTCAGGTGTGGGCGGTTCACAGACACACACAGACGTACATGCATGTACACGCCCACAACCCACACATACACAGGTATGCCTGAGTCACTGTTATCACCCCATGCATGAAAAAACACACACAGAGAAAATCCTGAACTACACCTCCACCTCACAGACGCACACACACACACACAGTAGTTTTCCATCAACCTTTGCACGCAACACCATCTCACCTTTCTTCAGTGTGTGTGTGGGCAGCCAGTCAGGAGGAAGTGTCAGATTAGTGAGTTAAAGCATGAAGAAGAGACATTTCAGACACAACAGATGGAAACAGTGAGTTACTATTACACAACGCCTTGTAATACAGCAGCTACAGCGGCATGTGGCTATTAAAAAAAAATTACACACTGTGTAAAATGTCCACAAATCAAAAGCCTGCCCTGATTTAAATCGTGCTGATGTCTATAACGGACCAAGCTCATTTCTAACCGTTTTCTTATTTTTATACTTGTTGATCAGTCTGATTTGTTTTCACTCCTGTTTGGATCGCCAGTAAATTCATCATCAGGAATATCCTCTTTTATCCAGACAGGCTGGCTGCTATTTTTAGATCTCTTCCTGAAAGTCCCAGTCTGACCACTTACACACTACAAAAAGCAACTCGTGCCTCGGGCCGACCCGGATTGCATCTAATAATGAATGCCAGGTCTCGGGCAGTTTTCAGCTTAAAAGTCAACAGTTTAGAAGCATTAACGCTGGCTTTTGGCTATGTTGAGTTAAGGACTGTTCAGTTCTCACAAAAACAACAGGGTATAGCAGATGGTGATGATAAATCATGCAGATAAGATGCTGCTGGTTTGAAAATGTGCTAGAACAAGAGCAAAGATCACCCGTGAGGGGAAGAAACATGAACAAAACATGAATAAATAAAACAAGCTCCGACAGGCTTCAGACTTTTAGGTTCTTGTGAGTTTTTAAACATGTAAACTGATATACAGAAAATATAGTTTTGAAATTTGCACTGTTAAAATGTTTATACAAGTTAATTCTATAAGAATTCGGGACCTGGACCCTTTAGTTTCTTTCTTTTTTTTCTCTCCACAACGTTTCTAATATTTACGGTAAAATAATTTTAATCTGCACATCTTTTTCCTTTGTTTTCACAGGAGTCAACGTATGCACACAGGAAACACACTGACCAGTCGTATGCTTTGTAACACAGAGCATGTGTGAAAACAGAAACCCTGAGGAGACGAGCTGCAGAAGTCTGAAGAAAATCAGGGGACAGGACATAAAAGAAGTTGAAGCTAAGAGTCTTTTTTTAACTACATTAAACTAAGTTCAATTAAAAAAATAATAATTAAAAGGTGTAGTTTTAGTTTTGTATTTTCTTGACCCTCCAGGTCAATGAGAAAATTAATAATAAGCACTGCTGAAAAACTGCTGGATTATACTTTCTTTGTTTTATTTGACAGCCAGTTGCTGGCTTCATACAGACACCCATGTCCAACTGTTAGGTTACTTCAGTTATACTACTTTGAATATGCCTGCTGTAGGCTCAGATGCACTTTAACAGGCTGAGTTGGATGATAATGACAATCCTTTTGGTTTAATTCTTGAGGATCAAACCATTTGAGACCAAAATTGAAACCCAATTTTTCTGCTCAGAATTCTTTTGGACTTTTTAACTTGGGTTTAGCTGTTAAAAACACTTTCAATTGAAAATGAGTTTGCTTAAACATTTCATCACAACATTTAAAGTCAATGTCATGAAGCTTGGATAACTTTCATTAGTGAACTATAGGACACATTTGAAAAGCACAGACGCAGAATTTAAACTGTATTATGGTGGAGGAGGTGGTGGAGGAGGAGTGAATCCATGAAATGAAGACCTTACTACAGCGGCAGCTGATTGGTGCTCCACTATTTATTATCACTAATTAACATCTACACGGCTACATGCAGATCCTGCCTCGCCAACAAAAATGATCTACTTCTCTGGGAAACACATATTTGTTATATGGATGTCAAATTCTCAACTATGCAATCACTGATTTTAGTTTTTCTTTAATGTGGAAATCTAAACGCTTCAGCTCACCTCACTGCTGACAGAGCTGTTGCTACATTTAGCCACTTTTCTGACCCTTTTTGCTTCGTCTTTCCTAAAAAGACTGAGCTAAAAGTCTATACACTCTCTGAAGCCTCTATACTGAGGCTTCAGAGAGTGACAGACCTGCTGTGGCTTTTAGATTCTGTCAGTATAAAGTACCTTGAGGCCCCTGATACTGCGATATGGCGCTCTACAAATAAAACTGTATTAAATTGACTGCAGAAGACAGAGAGTCCCAGTTTAATATTCCCACAACTTGAACCAAACATAACATTACTGTAAGTCTTCCGAAATGACTAGTTCTCACATTTTTAGTTCCTAAATCAGATTTTTGTTTTTCTTTTCATGTGCTCATGACTAAAACTCTGCTTGGCTACTGTCTGTTCACCTGCAGTGGGTGAGGGTCTCGAGTGCTGTTCTTTGCCAGGCTGATCATCTCTTTGATCTGGACGAAGGCGAAGGCAATGGTGACCCAGGGGGCACCGGAAAGCATCCAAGCCGGCCTGTTCGGGTCCTCCTGATCCTCCTGATGTTTGGTCTTCCTTACTGGCAACAAGGGAGCCTGTCGCACTGGGGCCGGGCTGCCGTCGGGGGCGTGACTCTGCACCAGGTCGATGGTGGCGATGGGGACTGGACTAGAGGGCACAGGGATGTTCTCTGCTAGCATTTTGTCCTCTGGAAGAAGGTGCAGAGGGAAGAAACACGAAACGACAGGCAGAAAAATATTGATTTTAAGGATCTGAATGTGTATCATGTCACAGCAAAAGCATCAGTTAAAACAGTTTGTTCTGCTAATCTAGAGCAGGATATTCCAGACATACTTTTCCAGTTTTTCCTCCACCTCTCTTGGTCACTCTCCAGAGCTCATGACCACTGGTGAGGGTTATAATGTAGACCTACTGGTAAATCAGGAGCTTTCCTCTCGATCAAAGCCCTCTCATTACCACATTATCTGTAAAACTGCACCAATCCACGTGACTCATGAACATCCTGACACACTTAGACCCAACCCCGAGGGACAAACCCAGCAAAAGCAGTGGAAACATGACCAGCCCTGATTCAACATCTGGCTCAAAATATCAACAGGAAGCACAGCTTTTGTTTACTGCGGATCACATAGTTTTAGCTTTAATTTTTAAGCTGCTCCTTTATCCACAAGGGGCTAAGGTCAAGGCATTAGTGTTTCCTCCTGGGATCAAACCAGGAATCTTTCACTTGTTAGGCAAATCTGTACACCTCAACACTATGGAGCTACTTTTCATCGATTTCCTTTTAGAAGGTGATTATTATGCTGTGTTCTTACACTTCTTATTAGACAAGATTAGTTAATGCTTTTCTAAATATTGCAGATACTATAAACCTGCAATCTACTTAGTGACATACAAAACAAGCCTAATGTGCATATCTGCGATCTTGTTTATTTGTATGCATTTTTCCAACCTTTGCCTTCAGTGTCTCTGGTCAGACACTGGATGAAGGAGAAGATGAGGAGGATGACGAGGGAGGCCATGCCGATTCCTCTGAACGTCTCTGCGGCACCTGCAGAGCAAACAGAGAAACCATTAGCAAGGCGAACTCATATTTTTCCTGTGTTTCCTACCCTAAAGCAGCTCAAATAAAACCACTTACACTACACCGGTACTCCATTTAAACATTAGCCAGTGTGCTGCAAGGCAATCTCCGCCTCACATGCTCGTTTCATACCAAAATAATTGACGAATACTCCTCCGACCATGGCTCCGCAGCCGCGGCCCAGCCCGAGGTGCAGGCCCTGCAGGATTCCCTGTGCAGACGTCCTGAGAGCCGGCGGGACCGCGGCGCTCAGGAAGGAGATACAAGCTGCCCAAACTGAGGCGTGGGTCACACCTGGAGGACAAACAGGGACATACAGAGGGTCATAGCTGAATCTGGATCTAAATAAACTCAAGCATCCTGACGTATTCAATTAACTCCAACATCTCAGCTTTAGAGTCATTACATCAGCAGCATGTGTTGAACATATACAGGCAGAGCCTCTGAAATTGTTATGTTTTTTTAACAATTGGCCAGATTTTCAACTTAAAAACACTTTCAGTTGAAAATGAGTTTGCTTAAACATTTCATCACAACATTTAAAGTCAATGTTATGAAGCTTGGATAACTTTCATTAGTGAACTATAGGACACATTTGAAAAGCACAGACACAGAATTTAAACTATATTAAAGCTACTAACACCCCTATTAGCAGACCTGCATGAGTGTATGATATTAAACATGCAGAGTGTTGCCTCCATAATGCATTTGTGTACCTCGCAGCATTAATGTTCACACATTAAAGCCTCCTCTTAGACAAAGATTGGCTCTCTGTGCTGCCTCCAAACTCCAGTCAAGAGTCAATAACCTGCAGCTATTGACTGCTGCATTCTTTCTTATTTATTTTTCTATTGTTATCTATTATCTAAATCTATTTCTAATTCACCTTTTTCTTCCTGGCCCTTGAGCAAGTGAATTGCTCTACTGTGGGATTAAAAAAAAGTCTATGAAAATTTGGCTTTTCATGCATTGCAAGGTCAAATATCACAAGTTAAATTATATTTCCTTACTTCTCCACTGCCAAGTGTCAACCATTTGTGGACTCTGGAGAATAAATAAATGCTGACATATATGTTTAATTAACCTGCAGTGACAGTTTTATTTCTTCACCTCAGCTCAGCTTCCTCTCTGCAGACCAGCTAATCGCATCAAGGTAAAAAGCAGGCTGCCTCAGCCCTCCCTGTTTTTACACCGCATGTGTTGCAAATGCTAAATCTACTTTTAGACTTTTTGAAACTGTGTCATTCTCAGTGTAACGCTGGACCAACAGGTGGAGCAGTCAGAACAGAAGCCCCGATGCAGCTTTCACGTGTTTATTCTGCGAGACTTAGGTGTTTTCTCAGGGCGGATGTCTCATGCAAACCAGTGAGCCACAGAGAGCAGCTGTTCACTGCTCAAGTCTTCACTGTAGTTTTATTGTACTATAACTATTAAAAACAGAAAATTAAAAAATGTAAAAACATAAAAACACAAAATAAAAAAATAAAATTTAAATAATTATATTTACGAAAACACAAATAAAAAAATGGTAAAATTAAAAATATAAAATGTATATTTAGTAAAAAAAAATGTATTAAATGTATGTTCAAATCCGTGTTGCTGCTAACTGTGGCTTTAGTTTCCACTAACTGTGAATCTGAGCACACAAAGGAACTGAACTGACTGAGTGAAGACTGAAAAGCTCATTAATGTGAACATCAGAAAGACAGAAGACAGATTACTGCTAAGTGTTCTGTAAACCGCAGCAGCTCCTGAACAGGAAACAAACCGCTCATAAACAGGACCTATGACATAATATAATCAGTTTTTTCCTTTTTAGAACTGATCAGCCCTGTTTTGAGAAAGCTGCTGCTTGCACAGAAAAGCCAGCGTTCATTATCCAGGCTGAAAAAAGTGACACATGGTTTGCAAGTTTGCATTCGACTGATTTGTGACTCAGAGAAAGAGGACTTTTTCTCTGTTATTTTTAAGTCCGGCAGCGCCCTGCACATGTGCTTTCTGACGACACCTCTGTTAACATCCTCTCTGTATATTGCAATGCTGCTACAATAAAGGAAATAACACAGAGTAATACAGATCGCGCGGTTGAGAATCCGGGCCGTTTCCCTTCCCTTCAGTTTTTTTCTCGTACTTTACAGCTTTCTGTCATCTGCTGCAGCCCTGACAGCCTTCTGCTAACCAGCGATACTGCAGGAAGAGAAATGCTGTCTGATAAGGCGCCATGCTGGACAAACAAAGCCATTTCCTGGCCTGTCCTGTCCTCTGGGTCCTGAAGTCCCAATACTCCCTGCAGACACAGACAGAAAGGGTTACCTTGAAGGATCTCCATGGGCAGGACGATCCAGGCGTTCTCCAGGTAGGAGATGTACAGGTAGCGAGCTGTGTTGCAGGCCAGCCCGATGTACAGCACTCTAAGGAAGGAAAGAGAAGCAGCATGAGACTTGTTGCAATGAATTACCAACTCAGTCCTGAGCTGTTGTTTCTTTGCTTTAGTGATGTTTGGTAAGACTGATATGCATTTTTAAATCCTAATAACATCTTTCCAAGCACTGAAGAAATGTCTTCAACTGTTTCTATCCTGTAAGCATCCTGATTCTTAGTTTTACTGGAAGTATGACCATTAGGATGAACTGGTTGTGATAAGGCCACACCTTCAGTCAGTATAATCGTTCATCATTTGAATCTTTGTTTAAGCTTTGCTCTCTTTTTTTCCACATCAGCAAAGACAACAAATTCATCCTGTAACTAAAAATGAGCAACAGTTCGTCTGGATCTGCTTGCCTTTCTTCTTAAACCCAAACCTGCTGCAGTTTGTTTATCAGACAAAAATATTTTGTGCTATTTACTGTTTCTTTATTGCAATAAATATTGAAGTTATGACCCAGTGGTACAGAGCATAATGCTGAAAAACTGACAAACACTCAAGCTGGTAAAAAGTCTTTAAAGTCAGCTGATTGATTTATTCTGGTGGTTTTTTGTTGCTACAAAAACAGGAAAAAGTATTTTAGTTATATGAGCCTGTATATAACTGTTCGCCTCATTAATCTTTCTGCTCTTCCTCTGTGGTGCTGTTCGTACCCGTCAAGGAGGCTTTGTGCTGCTATTTTGAGAACAATACAGCACAACACGCACCGAGTTCATCGCGCTCATCACCGGGATTATTTTAATGTTTGTTCATCAGCTGAAGCGTTACTGAACACACAGACACACTCTGTTCTTTGGGTGTGTGAACACTGAGCTCGACAAGCTCTCTCGCTGAAAACAACGTTACAGGGAAAAGTCGTGTTGTCAGTATTTCCCAAAGAAAATAACAACGAATGAGAGCTGTTAGGCCTGATAGGAGATTGGACCGTCAGTCCTGGCAACCTCTGGCTGATGGGGAAAAATGTGTATCCCCAAACTGGTTGGCCGCCTTTATTATGAAACTAGTTATAAAGAGCGCGCTACACCAAAAATCTTGTTTCGATTGCTTTGGTTACATAGATGACACCAAATAGTCTGCATTTCAAAAACATTTCAAAGGGGCACAACTTTTATTTATTTGCATCTCCTTGTATGGGTCGCTTCATACTTTTCACAGCTTCACGGCCGCTTAGAGAGTAGTTGGCAAGTTTTTGCAGACAAGTCGGCATCTTCCATGCAAACTACAGGCAACCACAGTAAACTGCTGGCAACCAAAGCAATTACAAAGAAGTTTTTGTTGCAGCACCCTCTTTGTGCGCAATATCGCCTCTAGACAGTAATGCATTTCCTGCACACAAGCACAGGGATCTAATAACGTTCAGCGCTTGCTGCAGTGGTGCAGAGCGACCGACCAACATCTGACCTGATTAACATTTAGCGTCTCTCTCTCTCTCTCTCTCTAAGAGCTTAGAAACTGACTAGCAAACCCAGACATGTTTTAAAGATGTGAACTTGGAAGTATTAAAATGAAGAAGTATGAATTTTAAGTTGTGATGATGTTTTCAGGCTGCCTTGTTGTCTGATAATGATCTAAACCTCCAAAATATTTCAAGTGTTACAACATAGCACAGAACAGAAACTTTAAAAATAACAACAACATTAAATACATAAAGCTAATATTTACTGCACCTCTGTTTACAATGATTATCTGATTTGGTGTGGTGGGAAACTGCGATAATCCTCACAAGAAAGATTCTGGACATTACAAGTTAAGTCTGTCCTCTAAGATGGACTCCATTAAGTGCTAAACTGAGCACATCTGAGCAGTAGCAGATGGGCTCTCTGTGCTAACAGGTCGGTTTAAAAGGGTCAACACATTAAACCTTCAGCCTGAGGTCACTTATTGACGTGCTCTCATCGGTTAAAATGAAAGAAAGTGACCACCAGAGAGGAAGCTGCTGCTCAGACGTTGCAGTGAAGCAGGAAGTGTGCTTACTAGACTGAGTCACATCCTGAAAACACACAGGAAGATGAAGGGCGTGTTTGCATGAGACTGAATATACACACACAGAGTCATTAATGCAAATTAAGAGGAACCAGACAGCCTGTGGGCCTGTAAAGGCTGTAACTGTCTTCTGCTTTCAAAAACAGGTGAAATGTTCTCATTGCTTTAAAATTCATAAAGGTTTCAATGCACATGAACAGAAAGGAGCTACTGTTAATATATTTAACCAGTGTGTCCAGATTTTACACATATAATGAAATAATAGCACAGCAAGCTGCTTTTGATTGGCTAAAATGAAACATGGAAAATGATATTAGGCTTCACAGCTTCAAGAAGCAAAGATGACTTCCAAAAACATTTCTGCTAATGCTTCTAGTCACTTAAAAATTTACCATCAGGTCTGAAAGTGAACTAAAAGTCCCCACTGTGATCACAGAGAAAGTTATGGTCTGTCACATCAATGCAGCCGCATGGTGGCCAGCAGAAGTTCCCAAGGCGCCAATTCTGGAAAGTGCTTACAAGCGTGGACATTTGTCATAGGACTGTATGAAGGAGGAAGATGCTGATCTGATCTGAGGAATGAGTTGGATCAGAAAAACGACAAACCGATCCTCAAACAGCTGAAGCTCTCCCTCTCTATCAGCTTCCTACTCCTCGTCTCATGTTGATGTAAAAATTTGAAAACTATTGGTTTTAAATTGCAAAGGCTGAACAGAAAACACTGCTCTACAACATGTTACAACATTTAAAATCTGAGATAGCGAGCAGCTGGATGGTTTTTCATCCTATTGTTGCTTTTTTCCCTGTTTGTTGACATTTACGGCGATGATGTGCCCGATTTGTCTGTCAGAGGCACTGAAATCAAACAGCTTCTGACCTGTGTCCATGTAAAAATCCCCACTGATGTCTTGCATAAGCACCTCTTCATAGTGAGCATTCCTGTTCAGTTTATTTAGATTTTTGCTTCTACTTTGAAGTTAAATCAGTCTAAATATTCCCCAGTTTTAATCTTCTAACTCCCAGTGTAGAAACAAAGACATTACTGCTTTCATGCCCTGTGTTTTGCTCATGTACTAACTTATATTACATGCTGTATTTTTGTTATTCTAAATAAAGGAACAGTGAAAAGTGTGTAGTTTAAGATAATCAGCAGCCTTGAGGGGAATAGAAATACTCTGAAACATTATGAATAAAAGTTTCGTTGCTAACTGGAGGTCTGGTAACCACAGTCAGTCATTTCAGTTAGAGTCCCACTATTTTCTTTTTGCCAGTGAACAGGTGAGTAAATTCTTCTCTTTTGTTTTACTTTTAGAGGCCTCAAAGGACAGAAAGTACTCCACGTCTGACACCAGAGAAACGGTGCTCATCATTCATTATTCAGTTACATTATAGACCTTGTCTAGCTTCTACGACTGCCTCATTTTGTCTGAGTAATTGCTGCATGCTCCCAACTATCAGTGGCTTCGTACAAGGCTTTTGATTAATGCGAGGAACAAAAATATCAGCATGCCCAGCAGGTGTATTTATTAAGTACTTCAGCTAAATTTGCTCCATCTTCACCTTGCGTAGACTTGAGAGCTCTTTGAAAGTCAACAGCAGAGATGGATCTGTGAAATCTAACCCCTTGTTCTCAGATGTCGAAGCTACCCGAAGGGTCCGACCCTGAATTCAATGGCCGCATTGTCCCAAAGAGGAGCGCTCACTTGTCACGGCTCTGACACCAAACACAGCGAGGCGGTGACTGAACAGTTTGGACCCACCATTAATGCTATGAATGCACAGTTTAAACGGTTGATCAAGAGTTTTTGCTTTTAAAAAGTCTTTAAAGAAAGCATGGAGGTTGTTTTTGGTCATTTATTTGAGAAGATGGATTTTTTTTTAAACAGCTCACAGATTTCTTTGATTTTATGGTGGAAGAGTTAGATCAGAGGCAGCTGAACACGAGGAAAAAGGAACTCATGCTCCAGCAATGGTGATACAGATGAACTGGCTCTTTAAATAACCCAGAAGGAGAGATAGTACTGTGTATCTAAGGGGGAACATCACCTATGTGAAACCTGACAGCATGATAATAAATAATTAGTAAATAATTCATTAGTTCATTAGTTAAATACCAGATGTTTCTGTCTTGGTTCCCATGATTATCAAAAACAAAAATATTTGGGACAAAAAAGTCAGAAAAAAAGTTCAAAGTAAACGTGATCTCCAAGAAGCCTTAACCTCTTAGGACCTGGCGGCCACATATGTGGACATCACATTTTTGGTTGTCTAGACCAAAATACGAAATTTTGCTCTACAAGGGCCTGATATCCACTTACGAGGACGTTATACTGCCACTGTTCTATCAAAATTATAACGAATGTCTTCATATGTGGATCTCATTTATTTTAGGTAAAAAAATTTTTTAAAAAAATCTGCTAATTCTTTGTTTTTACATTCATCATATCCCAATCAGCCCAAATAGCAAAGAAAAATTAAAAAAGCATGCCATGAATGAGTTTGGGTCTTAGGAGGTTAAGGGATAGCAACACAGGAAGCAGCTAGCAGCAACATACAACAGAAAATGTCAATGACAACAAGCCACACAACCACTGACGACGCAAAGTGTGCACAAGCAACAACCAATGAAAGTGAAGGATACACTGGCAGTGAGAGAGTGGTATTACGGTTAGCCAGGCAAGTGGAACCTGGGATGCTCTTTAGCGACCAACTACCAGCTACTAACTGATGTGTGATGAGAAAATCTCTGTATATGTAGGAGGAGCTTTGGTGCTTTGTAGTGTTTGCTCTTACCTGATGTGTCCCACGAGCTCGATGAACTTGTGGCTGGTGAAATACGCAGCGAGCTCTGAGATGTGGCTGAGGACGGAGCAGACCCCAAAGAGCGTGGTGGTCCCACCCAGGTCCTCCAAGTGCCAGTACAGGAAGCTGAAGACGAAGCCGTAGCCAAAGCCCATGAACCAGGCGACGAAGAGGACGGAGCTGTAGCGCACGCTGCACAACAGCTTGAGGAGGTCACTGTAGTGGAACTCCTGGGTGGTGTCGGGGTTGCTGGGGGTCTGGTCTGAAGCGACTGACTCCCTGTCAGTGTTCGCCGAGTCCTCCACCACCTCTGGAACTTCCTGCTGGTATTCACCGCCTTTCTCAAAGTAAAACTGAGTGGCCACAATCAACGCCACACCCATCAGAACACCAAAGACAATGAAGGCGAGCTGGTAGTTGTGAAGGCGAAAATCGGGCACAGCGCAACCAGTGCCTTCGATCGCCACGGTGATATGAGTGTGGTCAATCCAGATGCCCACCAGCAGCATTGCCAGACCCCAACCCAGGGAGCCCCACATCCTCTGCAGGCCGTAGCGGTCGCGGGCTTTACCGAGATACTGCAGGGTCACCGTGTCCACGATGGTGACGGCGGGAGCGCTGAAGAACTCGCCCACGATGATGACAAGTAGGATGAGCAGGAAGATGGACTCCACCTGGTCCCTGTTGTAGATGATCTGGTACTCTTTCTCAGGTGCTGGAGCAGAACTGGTGGTGGTCTGCAGAGTGGTGTTTGGTACAAGCTGGGTGGTGTTTAGTAAATTAAATGGAGAGTATGTTGTGGTTATGTTGGCATCCACACTACGTTCTAGCCTGTGGAGCACGTGGGAATGCTCCACATGCAGCTCCAGTACGTTTCGCCGACTTCTGGTGTGGTTGGTGGAGTTGCTTGGTTGTGTTACGTTCTCCTGAGGCTGGACCGTTACCGCGGGCGGAAGCGGCGTGGTGAGAGAAGCTCCCTTTTCCTCACATATCATTTCTGCAGGTTTGACAAACCCGATGCCGCAGTTGAACATTAACCAGCACAGAACGGAAAACAGCAGCACGACTTTTCCTTTCTTGAAACGGTCCGCCACTACACCCCAGAAGGGGGCGCTGCAAAATTCAATGAAGTAGCGGATGCCAACGAGCAGCCCGCTGCGGCTGGCTGACATGCCGAGCTGCTTGTAATACACGGCCAGCAGGGGGTGCAGTGAGCCGTAGGCGGCATAGAAAAAGAAATAGAAGACTTTGGAGATGAGGAGGTGGCTGTTGATGCGGAGGCACGTCCTCTCGCAGCAGTCCATGGAATTTGGCTGCGAGGCCGCCACCGCTGCCGCCTGATCATGTGCCATGTCAGAGCCGGGTCCTGGTGGCGCTGTGACAGCCTCTTGCTGGGCCATGGAGAGGGTGTTGAATGGCTCAGCGAGGACATACTTCCTCTTCTGCTCCTCCTCATCATCTGTCAGGATGGCAACCTTGTCGTCAGCTGGCATATCTGGAAGATAAGAAAATGAGGGTTAGGGTAACGCCACAGTAACCAAATGAGGCTAAATTCATCCTGTAACTACTTCACTGTGAGACATCATTAGTAGTTTCCTGCTAAAATATAAGTTATACCAGAAATCTGCTAATAACACCCAGAAATAACCCAAAAGATTAAGAGAAATGTTTTAATATTAAATATTTTTAAAACAGAAAAAGAACATTGTGGATAACTTGTTTGACTACGAGAGAAAACAATAAAAAGAGCAAACCTTGATCACGACATGTCTTTGTCTTTCTGTGAAAGGGCTGAGTTCTCTGGAGACTTTCCAAAAACAATACTTGTCTGACTGTGGCCAAAATCAAACAACCAGTATAAATAGATCTGCCTCTGGAGGAACATTTAGGCAGTTCTGAACACTGTAGACAAGCTGCTTTAAAAAAAAACCTCATCTATTCAGAGTGGCATTATGGAATATTAACTTAAGGATTACGTCTTAAACAGAGCTCCTAACCTGAACCTATGTGGGGTAATATAATCCAGATTATGGCTGCCCTCTGCCACCCCTGTACACCATCACCAGGTCCTCCTGTCTCGGGAAAGCCAGGACCATCACAGGTAACCCCTGCACCCCACCCACCACCTGTTTGACCGGTTGCCCTTTGGTAGTCACTCAGGTCCCACACCACCAGACTCACAAACAGCTTCTTCCCCTAAGCCGTTCGGACTGTCAGCTAACACCATCCCCCCGCACCCCATCCCTGCACACTCACCTCACCAGCCATGGTCTGAGTAGCCCTCATCATTCAGACCACTAACAAATGGACTCTATACTCAGACCAAGTCCTTTGCACTACTTCTATGCACTTTGTTCTCTAACATGTAGTCATTTTTGATCTACACCTGGTGTCAAATACAACCAAATGGTTAAAAGCTATCAAGTAATCTGGTTCCAGATGGGACAAAAGTCTCACAGAATCTGAATTTGAAACTCTCCTGGATGTTTTCTTGATTACATAATCTATAGATTAAAAGAGTCTAAATGCAGCAGGTGATGGTCTACATCTAGTCTCATGTGGTCCAGGAGCCAAAAGAAAAAAACCCCTCTATAATCACATTTTTGGGTTACAGACATGTCTGAAACTGTTTTTCAAAACATTTATTGAAACGGTTTGGTAATGAATGATAATCCAGATTAGAACAGTACCAAGGTAGTGGTCCATGGTGTAGACATGGTGTTGTGAGGTCTACATGATAGAAAAACTGTGAATCCAAGCATGCTGAGGTTCAAAGAATCTGATTCTGTGTTTTAAATGGCCCTGATGGGTGCTAGGTAATATAATCCATACTAGAAGGGGCTAAATGTGTAGAGTATGGTCCAAATTGGTAAAAAGCAATGAAATCATCATATTTCTGTGTCACAGTATTCACATATATTAAAATAATATGTACACTCTCCCTTGTCCAAATTAAATGAGTCTAAATGGACGAGTTCCTGGTACTATAATCCGACCTGTGTAACGTCAGTGTTTGTGGATGTACTTTGAAGGTGCTGCTATTTTGTTTTTATACAAAGACGGCCAGGTTAGACTCCCTGACGGTCCCTAAGCCTTACTTTGAGATCCACTTGTGTTTCGTGACAACAATAAAACTGAAAGCTGAGCAGCAGTCACCAATACAGATATTTCAGCAAAAATACGACCTCTGGAGGTCCTCAGACCTCCGTTTGTAAGCCGTCCATCTATCAGTGATGGTCTCCGCGGAAGTGTCAGACATGTTAAACAAAACTACGGGTTATCTAAATTGTATAAAACAAACCAAAGTCGGAACGTTTAAGGGGCAATTTAAGGAAGTGCTGGCGCTCATTTAAACCCGGTTAAACACAAAGGAAGTGTCTCCGAATGTCAGGACTTCTACCATGTAACCTAAATTAAACGTTATAAACATGTATTTCACGAGACTTAATTTAAAATAAAGGACAAATTTAAAGACAACGCAAACTAATGTTCTTACCTGCTCAGGTCACCGCTCCCATTAAACTATGACTGCGCAGTTTCTCTTCAATTTTCTCTCTTCTCCTGCGGACATTTTTCACCAAAAACGTTCAAACTACCGCTTTTATTTTCTGTAAAATATTTATAGTCTCCGACATAAGTTCATGTTTTAATTCGGGGGGAATTTCAGGTCTTTCTCGTCTCCGCCTGTCTTTGTATTGAGAACAACGGCAGCTCGTCAAACCGGAGCTTCCACCTGTCCAGAAAACAGAGACGCCGCGGTCAAGCCCGCCATTGGGACCTCTACGACAGCAGGCCGAGACTTCCAAAATAAAGCTCATGCGTATGCGCTACCTTATTTTGTTTTATTAAATTGTATTTATTTTTAAATTATTGAATAGTTTGGACTAATTCCTCTCAGAAATATAAAATAATAACCTTTAAATTAAATTTCACAATTAAATGAAAGACTCTGAATAAAGTTAATTTTTGTTTTTCTATAATTTACTGTTTGTTTTGTTTTTGAATTATTAAGTCTAAAAAATGTTGTAATCTGTTCAAGTAACACATAATAAAATTTTACCATAAGCACATTGGTACAGTATTTAGAAATAAGGGGAAAACACTTTAAAATTAGAAATTAAAAATTTCTTAGTGGATCTTGGGGAAGAAATTGTTTTAGAAAAGTTAACATGTTCGGTTTTAGAAAGTTAAAAAAAAAAACATTTGTTCATTTTATTTAACAAAAATGTTGCTACTTTTGTGGGTTTTGGGAGCCTACTTTTTTTCAAAGCTGATGGCACCGTTGTGCTTTTAAGTTTTCGTCACATCCGGTAGTTGCCTGGTGTAAATTCTGGCAACTTGATACCACAAAGCGACTCCGCCTAAACGTCTCCAGTGCCTCAATTAAAGGGGAAAGTGCCATTAATCGCAGTGAAAACATACAAAAACACAGCAATAATTCATTTTTAAAGAGACACAGGCAGTTCAAAATGACTGTAGGACTCCCTGAAGGCTTATTAGTCTACAACAATAAAACATTTTTCACCATAAGGAGCATTTTGCATCTTTCTTGTGATCAATATCAAATTATTATCCAATAATCATACAGAAACTCTCTTGTTTAACGCACTCATGCCCAGTTTTAGACGAGCTGTAATCAAACCTTCCTCTTTAAGAGGCTTCATATTATAATTTAGCTGTAAAGATCATGAACTGTGTAAACCGGCTCTATTGTTAAGTCAGAAATGTTCCTTCATGATCACCATCAAGTCTGAAAGGTGTCATGTCGTTTTCCATTTTTCTTTGTGACAGAAATTAATTGGTTCAAACACCGTGACAATCAATAAGATGGAAAGGACTTTATTTGTACACCTTCTTTGCATTACAGAACAAACAGAGCAAATGCACAAGAACATAATTCATGCCGTATTTAACAAAGGTGTACAGACAGGTGGGTGAGGACTGCTGGCTTTAAATACAAGAGCAATGAGAGTTCCTGGAAGGCATCATAAAGTTACATCACCAGGAAACCACACACTCCACCCAGCCGCTTGAAGTAAATAACATCTCATGTCACACAGTCATTTTCAGAGCAGTAAAAATCTGCACCTGAGGAGCTGTAGTCATACACACTCATGATTATTGATTTAAAGAACAAACGACACACATTCACTGCAGCTTTTTAAGAAGTGGGTTGGTTTTTTGTTTTTGTTTTTTTTTGTACAAGGGGTTCCTTGAACTTTAAATGTGATTGGATGAATGGAGATGGAGGAACTGCATCCAGACAGAATGAGGCTACCTTCATCTACTGTTAACTCTAGGTGGCCACTGACTATATTCCTGATACCTCGAAACTCGGGAGTGATGTTCCAGATGAAGCTAGTTTCTGTTGTTCTGGTTCTTTGTCATTTAGATATCACTAAAAATACATCACTATATACTTAGATACAGCTTATTTAATGAGCTAAAAACACAGTGGCAGTACAGACGAAAAGTTTACAGCTTAACTACTGTTTATGTTCAGTGCCGCCATCTCTGATTGCTTTTTTTTCCCTTGGTTAATGGCCATACCAAACTTAAGGCCATACCACCGTGAGCACACCTGATTTCATCTGATCTCAGAAGCTAAACAGGGTCAGGCCTGGTTAGTACTTGGAAGGGAGCCATCTCTGATTGCTAACTCGGAGGATGTTGGTCTGCTCCAACCTTCCGAGTGGGAAATCCAAGTTGAGGGGATGTTCCACAAAAAATTTCCAATTAGGAACTTGGAATTTCTGACTTCCAACTAATTCAGGAGCCCGATATAAGCCCCAGCACACATAAAGACCCCCGCATGGGCACCTTACAGCCAGCAGCTGCAACCATTGGAGTGAGAGTGTGTGTGCAAATGTTAGACAAGGTGCTTAGGCATAGAAAAAAGCACCTGTATGACTGTGTGGGTGGTGTGGTGAATGAGGCTTGTGGTAAGAAAACACTTTGAGTGCTTAACCCTCTACAGCATAGCGTTGCCCTGAGGCAACAAACCACATTTTCATGCCTTACACTGGCCCTTCAAAAAAAAAAAACTTTTTTTTTTTTTTTTCAAATAATGCTACCAGACACATCTCTTTACAATAAAATGATGAGTTGAAGGTGGTGTGACTTTCATTTTGGTGGGGGAGGACCCCTTTCTGCAAGCTGCACTACATGAGGGACATCTCCATTAGGAGGCAAGATAAAGATCACTATTTTACATGTTTATAGTGAAATAAATGTATATTAAAAAAAATACCTGTATGTGCATGAATATGTTAAGAAGCATATTTGATTGTTTGTTCTACTTTTGTAAGTTTATTTATACAGTAAAACTGCTAATTTTCATTCGTTGCCTCAAGGCAACACTGCGCAGTTAGCCCAATTTCTTTTCAGGCAATATAATGCATTTGCATATGTGTGTAGAGATGTGTTTGTGTGCATTTATATGATCATAGTCAATGTTTTTTACTTTACAATCTACTCATAATTACAGGACATGGATGTAAAAACCTTTTATGCAAGGAAACCAAGGGAATGTGCACTTTCTGTCCTCGGAAAGTGAGGACAGTGAGCTTTCAGGGAGTGACATTGAAGTAGAGGAGTGGATCCCTGAATGAGGTTTGGGGGATACTTAGGAGCTCAGGGATCAGTTGGTAAAGTAACTGTGTCTGTGTGTGTGTTAGTGCCCACATAGCAAGCAGGTCTGGCCAGGATCTGGTATCAAGTCGGCACTGCTGGCCGACTTCTGGCACGATAAGACGTATGTCATCAGGCCTGGCATAGATGGCACTGTCTATGTGATGGCATGCCATATCTGTCTTGATTGTGGCTTGGTCTACAGAAAACAGGTCTGGCCCAGATCTGGCATCAAGCTGGCACTTCTGACTGTGTCTGCCAACCAGATGTGTGCCAGGTCTGGCAATGACGCCACTGTTTATGCGATGGCATACCATATCTCAGGTGGTAGAGCAGGTTACAAACTGATCGGAAGGTTAGTGGTTTGATCCCTGGCTCCTCCAGTCTGCATGTCAAGAGTGTGAATGTGTATGAATGTAGTTAGGAAGCACACAGTTAAGCAAAAGTGGGTGAATGTGGCATGTTGTATAGAGCAGTTTGAGTAATCTGGGAGAGTAGAAAAGCGCTATATAAAAATCAGTCCATTCACTGTCTGAACAGAGTTTCGGCATGTTACTTTTGCACTGTTTTCCATGTTCTGGCACATGTTGTTATTTCATGGCTTGATTAAGGTACACATTGCTGACATCTGGGGCCAGAGCTGAAACCGTTCTGGGCCAGCACAGGGCCACCAGTGTGTCTGAAACTGGCCTTGTGCTGGCCCATGTGTGGGCCACCTCTGGCAAACCAGGTCTGGGCCACTAAAGAGCCGTCATTCTTTGCAGTATGTGGGCCATGTGTAGGCACATTGTGTGGGCCAGATCCGTGCCATACCAATTTTGCTGTGTGTGTGTGTGTGTGTGTGTGTGTGTGGATGTGCATTACTTATTGTTGTGGGGACACAAATTTGTTTACATACTCCCATTGTGAGGTCTCGCCTACTTTATGGGGACAAATTGCAAGGTAAATCATTTAATTTTAGGGTGAAGGCTTGAGTCAGGGTTAGGTTCAGGCAGGGACTTGTGATGGGTAGAGTCAGGATAAATTTCCAGGAAATTAATGTAAGTTAATGTAATGTCCCCAAACGTGATGGAAACACAACGTGTGTGTGTGTGTGTGTGTGTGTGTGTGTGTCGCCTTGAGGCGACTTTTGTTGTGTTTTGGCGCTATATAAATAAAATTGAATTGAATTGAACTGAAAGTGTGTGTGTGTGTGTGCGCGCGCACGCGTGCATGGGGTTAGGGTCAAATGTTGGATGTATTTTGGTGTTTTATTGTTCTGTGAAATGTTTACATAGTTTATTTGTTGTTTATTTATTTGTTCATCCTTGTTGTACTAATACAACTTATTATAGAATAACTTGGCATTTTACTACCCTTGTCGCACAGTGTTGCCTTGAAGAAACAAACCAATATCTGTTTTGGGGGGGGGCAGGGTGTCAAATTTTATGATTGATATATTATTAGGGACCCTAAAGCTCCCCCAAAATAGGGAGAAATATTTTTTTCCCAAAAAATTTAAAAGTCATGCAGTAGAGGGTTAACTAGAGTAGGAAAGCAGTATATGACTACCAGTCCATTTACCATCTGAGCTGATGGGAATGAAGGCTACAACCAACAGGTTGTCTGGAGGATGTCTCAAATTGCCTACTGGAAATTTAGTGCAACTAAACAAATGGCAAAGGGCATGCCTCTTTGAAGAAAGGTTGATTGACTGGTACTTAAATAGTGCTTTTCTACTCTATTTGGGCAGTCAAAGTGTTTTCTTAGTGAAAGCCTCATTCATGCATTCACACATGCGCTAAGCTAACAGTCAAATAGGTGCACTTCAGAGTTCAGCATCTTACCCGACATCTACTTCAACACGCAGAAAAGATAGACTGTAATGGATTATCTCTAATACAGCTGTCAGTCAACTGGACCTTTTGATTGTGCTTATGCTGTTGGTGCCTTTTGGAGCATTTTAATGCAATGATCTATTATAAGCTAACTGAATGGATAAACACATGGGTTTGCTAATCTCAGCAGATAATGGCTGTTCAGTACTTACAATTGCTAAATGGTTGTGGAAATCACTTCTGTTCTCTGTGTGTCGGCAGGCTTACCCACTGGCTGGTTTTTGTATAAATCGATCCTTGAGGTGGTTCCCTCTTATCTGTGTGCATGTGTAATCAGCAACCTTCCCTCCAGTCATAACAGACATGCTTTAAAGGGCGTTTTGGGAGTTTTTCTGGGAGGGAACCCTCCAAAGCTGTGAGGAGACCGTGGGGAAGATCCAGAACATTACTTGTTTCAGATCATCAAATACATTTAAATAATTGACAAAGATAATCCAAGTATGAGCATCTACCCCCCCCCCCCCCCCCCCACACACACACACACACACACACACCCAAGTTGCCTCTGAGTAACCACATTTTTTTGGAAGGCTGAATTCAATGTCACTAGTTACACCCAGACCTGATTACGACCACACCTGCTGAATCAAGAAAATAAAATAGAACCTGATTTCAATATTCTCAAAAAGAAACACATTATGTCATGATCTAAAGAAACAGCTGACAATCAAAGTCACTGACATCTATCAGTCTGGAAAGGGTTAGAAAAAGAACAAAAACAAACCTACACAGCATTTCATAAAAACAACATCATAGCAACAGTCAAACATGGTGGTGGTAGTGTGATGGTCTGGAGTTGCTTCGCTGCCTCAGGACGACTTGCTGTAACTGATGGAACCACAAATTCTGCTCTCTACCAGAAAATCCTGAAGGAGGATGTCCGACCATCAGTTCATGCCCTGAAATCCTCAGTTAAAAACAGCATTTTATATCTACTCAGGTTTTCTTTGTCTAAAATTAAGATTTGTTTTCTCATCTGAAATATGTAAGTTAAAATGTCAGGAGATCCAGAGCACAGATCCAGATTTGTTGTGACCACAACCCAACTTCACATAAGTAGAATGCAATGAATGGATGGATACAATCCCTTCTTGGCCAAGTCACTTTTGAAATACAGGTTTTTAATCTCACTGAGGCTTCTATCTGGACTTTTTTAACTCCACTTCTAGTCTAGTTATGAGCACTCTTGGTTGAAAATACTACCAGACTACAGCGTGAGAAAAGAAAGAGTGATATATTTAAGTCAAAAACAGAAGTTGCTTCAGTAGTCTGACTCGTCTGAAAAGTCTCCCTGCTGCGTCCAGTGGAATCCCTTCTTCTTCCTCCTCCTCCTCTTTCTCTCACCCATCAGCATGGCAGCCAGCAGGGTGATGATGACGGTGATGGTTATGATGAGCACAGTGACCGTCTCAGCAATGCACAGCTCATCATCCACGTTTATCAGAAGGTAGCCCTGGAGGTCAGGTGGCGAACTGCATGTCAGGTTGTAGTAGTCATCCAGGAAGAGCCGCTGGATGCTGCGCAGCTTCCGGAAAACTCTCTGCAGGTCACAGTCGCAGTTCCAGGGGTTCCCCTCCAGCAGGAGGTGGGTGCTGTAGGTGTGGATGCTCAGGAAAGTCTTGAAGCAGATGGTGGTCAGCTGGTTCTTGGCAATGTTGAGTAAAGTCAAGCTGGCAAGTGGCTTGAAGACACCAGTCTCCACCTCACTGATCTGGTTTCCGGCCAGGTTGAGGACTTCGAGGGAGCGCAGCATGGAGAAAGTGCCACTCCTCAGAGACGTCAGCTGGTTGTCCTGCAGGTGGAGCTGTCGGAGGAGGCTCATTGAGGAAAATGACCTCATCTGAATGGTCTGGATGCTGTTGTTGGTCAGGTTTAATCGTTGGATACTGTCCAGGTGCCGGAAGGTCCGGCTGCCCAGGGTGGTCAGTCGGTTGTGGGACAGCTGCAGCTCCCGCAGTGAGGCTAGGCCAATGGAGAATCCCTCAGAGAGAGTGGTGATCTGGTTCCAGCTCAGATCCAGCTTCTGGAGGAACTCCAGCTGTGAGAAGGCACCATCCTCCACCACGCTGATGTTGTTGTTCTGCAGCAGGAGTACCCGTAGTTTGCGGGTGGTGTTGAAGGTGCGCTCGGGGATGATGGAGATCCAGTTGTCAGACAGGTCGAGGAGTTCAGTGATGGGAGGCACTCGGCTGGGGAGCCGTGTGAAGGAAGCCCTTGAGCATATGGTGAACTTGAGGTCTCCACGACAGTCACAGCCCGTCTCACACCCAGAGCTGTGAGATCTGCAGGATGCCTCCGTCACCAGCAGGAGGAGCAAAACCAGCTTCATGATGGCTCTCTGAAACAACAAGGAAGGATTTTACCACTCAGTGACCTCTTTCAGGACTGTGACATGGATACACAAATCTCATACTGTGCAGGAAATATATATAGATTTAGTTTGAAGATTTGTGATTGTAGTGATTAGAAGAGGAAAAAAATGAAGCATTATGTTTCAACTATGTTTTCAACTTTTTACATTTTGAACAAAGAGTAACCCTTTAAACTCTTTTGACTATTTTTCTTTGCAGAATTGGTAGGGTTTAAATTGGTTGGTTTCCAGTCATGGTCCTGGCTTTTATGCATCATCCGCTTTGACTTTGGCAAGGCCAGTCCAGAAGTTTAATGTGAGGCTGCTTTTTCCACACCAAAACCAGTTTTGATGCTTGTTTGGTATCATAGTCCTGTTGGAACACCCAACTGTGTCCAAGTTTCAACTGTCAGGCTGTTGATTTGAGGTGAAGTTGAAGAATTTGGAGCTAATAATAATTATTATATTATTCCATGAAATTTGTTCAACGTACATTGTACCAGTACCACTGATAGCAAAACAACCCCAGAGCATGATGACATCACCACCATGCTTGACAGCTGGTATAGTGTTCCTAGGTTTGAAAGTCTCACCTTTACTCCTCTAAACATACTTGTGGTCATTGTGGCCTAAATCAGCGGTCCTCAGCCCCCGGGCCACGGACCGGTACCGGTCGTTTGGTACTGGACCGTGAGAGTTGAGATGTGAAATTTATGGTTTTTATGGTTTTTATGGTTAACTCGGTTTCCCTGGGTCTTTTCCAGTGTTGTAGTTGTGTGGCTTATTTTGAAAGAAATTATGCATTACCATAGCGACCAGAGAGCATTAAGGGGCAGAGAGGAGGAGGTTACTCTCAATGTTGTCGGCACTGCTAATAAAGTTACACAATTACACAGTGAATTCGCGTATTATTATTAAATGTACAAAATACCACAGTTTTTGTCTTGGTCGTATCATTTTATTTTGTTGTATTTATTCGCAACAATACTGTGTGACATTATACTGGTCCGTGGTGCAAAAAAGGTTGGGGACCGCTGGCCTAAATAGCTCAATCTTTGTCTCGTCTGACCTTAAAGCCTTAGGTGAGTGTATGTACATATTTGAGCCTGTGTGGATTAGAGGAAATCCAATATAAATTCAAACTTGTGCAGCCAATTCTTGTTTTTTAAAGTTATTAAAAATGTATCCTGTACAATCAGCCCACGCCTGAAAAAGACAGTTTAAAGAAATCATTATAATACCAAAATTACAGTTACATTCTCGCCCATAAGGAGCAGATGTAAACTTTTGACTACAGCTGTATATTTCTGTGTTTCTGATGAATCGACATTTTTATAACTGAGAAAAACAACCAAACAAACAGATAGCTTGAGATCTCTACCTGTAAATGCTGTTGCCTTCATTTGTTCTTGAATGTACAGTGAGTTAGACCTGAATCTTCATTGTTTTTATAAAAGTTGTAAATGCTGACTAAAACAACTGTGGGAAAAAAATAATCCTTTTTTTTTTCATTACAGGAGCTCCTAAACTAATCTTGTGACCCTGTGTGGGAGCTCGACTTCAAAGTATAAATCCACTAATCTACAAATGACAGCTTTCAGCAGGACTTCTTTACAGCACTGAGAATTTAAAATTTTCATAAAGACATATGCAGTACTATCTGTGATGAGATAAATCAGAAATCCAGCCTAAAAGGCTAAGAGAGAGATCCACTATACCTTGATGAGACTGCAAACTTTTTAAGATTTTCTCATTTAAATTCATTCAAACTCATTTAAATATCCTCCAATCTGATCTATGATCAGAAATGGGTCAGGGAAAATATTCATTTATTGTAAAAAAACAGCAGTCAGATTTAACTAATCATCCATTTACAAAACAGATGTTAAAAAATCTGAGATTTTTCCCCCACATTCAATCACAGCTCTGCCATTCAACCAGTGGTGTTTAAATGAACATCCATTTAAACACCACTGAGTGTTAAAACCAAATCAGACAACTCTAACAGAAGCAACAAACCCTTTAATAACTGTCCAAATAGACAGACCACCTTTGCCATAAAGAGGTTGCACAGGAGTAACAACGATGGGGGAAAGGAGATGATGAGGCAACACATGGGGGAAAAAAACATGAACATTTACAGGTGACAAAGAGGAGGACAGGACTATTTATACACCGAGGGCTGATTGAGGAATCACTCAGACAAAAGAAGTAAATATAGCACAGGTTCCAAAGAACTCTAACCCTCAAAGTAAAACAGGAACTAGTCAGAGACAAAAAGAGTTGCTTCAACTATGAAGACATACACAAGAGGACTGGAGGACAAAGGCATCAAGCGTATGAGACACTAGAAGAAAAAGGTCAACTTTACACGCAGTTAGAACTTCACTAATACAGAAAGTAATGCTCAGTAAAACCTAAACTGAAACGCAGACTCACTTAAAAAAACACCCTGAATTATGCCCCACTCTCATTAGTCTGCAAAGCCAGATTGGGTCGCGCCTGGTCTAATCTGTCACATTGCGTCAGAGATCATTTAAATAAGAGCTGCTGCAGCTCTACGGAGTTAAAGAGATGCTGTAATTACACATTTCAGAAGGTTTAGTTATACTGAAGCTATTTTTTTTGATTATTTAATAATGCATACTGGACGTCTGAAGCCTAAGAGGTTTTTATCTTTTAAAATGTTCAGTAGTTTTGATTTAATTTAATTTTTAATATATTTTTTCACTTTTGATTCTTGGTTGCAGTGTTATATATTATTTTGCAATGTTATTCTTCCTAATATCCATCGATCCATCTTCATCCGCTTTATCCGGGGCCGGGTCGCGGGGGCAGCAGCCTAAGCAAAGATGCCCAGACCTCCCTCTCCCCAGCCACCTCCTCCAGCTCATCCGGGGGAACACCAAGGCGTTCCCAGGCCAGCCGAGAGATATAATCTCTCCAGCGTGTCCTGGGTCTGCCCCGGGGCCTCCTCCCGGTGGGACATGCCTGGAACACCTCACCCAGGAGGCGCCCAGGGGGCATCCTTACCAGATGCCCAAACCACCTCAGCTGGCTCCTTTCGATGTGGAGCAGCAGCGGCTCTACTCTGAGCCCCTCCCGGATGGCCGAACTTCTCACCCTGTCTCTAAGGGAGAGGCCAGCCACCCTTCGGAGGAAGCTCACTACCCACAGCTCGTGGCCATAGGTGAGGGTAGGGACGTAGATCGACTGGTAAATTGAGAGCTTCGCTTTTACACTCAGCTCCCTCTTCACCACGACGGACCGGTGCAGCGTCTGCATTACTGCAGCTGCAGCCCCAATCCGTCTGTCGATCTCCGGCTCCCTTCTCCCATCACTCGCGAACAAGACCCCGAGATACTTGAACTCCTCCACTTGGGGCAGGAACTCATCCCCGACCCGGAGTGGGCACTCCACCCTTTTCCGGCTGAGAACCATGGCCTCAGATTTGGAGGTGCTGATCCTCATTCCCGCTGCTTCACACTCTTCTTCTTCCTAATATTACAACACTTTTTGTAATTAAAAATATAATGAGAGAAAAAATAAATAACTAAAAAGTTGCTGATTAGTTCTGGAGAAATTTTGCAGTAAAAACACAATTTTTAAGTGAGCTTCTGCCCCCTAGTGGGTAAAAAGGCACTGCAAGTGGACATTTGGAAGTAATTAAAAGTTAGTACATTAAAAACAAAATCTAGTTTAACAAATCCAGTGGATATAACAGGAATCTCTTGGTTTTTCACTATTTTCCTGAACTTGTTTTGCAGTATTTGAATGAGAAATATGTGCAGTGATTTATTTAGTCTTCAGACATAGTTCTCCATTTTGACAAGATGTTCAAGATATCAGCTTCTTCTCCCTGTTTCCCTCCTTAAGCATGGCTTCCTTCCACTAACACCATCTCTGAGGCTTCAGTGAACAGTGGATGAAGGTCCAGGTGCATCTCACAGGTCCTGCTTGTTTTGTATGTCTCAAGGACAAGACTTTCAGATACGGTAGATAGTTTTCTTTAGACCTGAGACTTGTTCTTTTGTTATCCACTTTTGAAGTTTCCTCAAATTTTTTAAGGTCAGACTGCACACCATGCAAGTTTTCAGCTAAAAGCTCTCTGAGAATCACCTTGTTGGTACAAAAATAATATTTTACTTCTGTCAAAATTCAATTAAAGAAATGGGAAAAAATTATGTTTTTAACAAACAAATAAAAAAAACATTCCTCCAATAACAGTCAGTTACAAGGACTGAAGTAAAAGTGAATGAAAAAACATCCGATGTACAACATAAAACTGTAAAAACCATCAGAGAACTTTTGCTCAAGACCACTTTAAAAAAAGACAACAAAGTCTGGCTGCTTGGAAGCAAAATGCAAAGACATGACAAGCTGTGGCTGTCGGGAGGCTAAAGTGAAGCTGTTGATGGAGAATCACCATAATTAAACTAATTGACAAAAATATTTATCATTAAAAAAAAAACATGGAAAAAATGTGATTGAAGAGAGTTGTGATTAAAGGATTTTGGGAGTTTTCCAAGAAAGATTTCCAGGAAATAGGCTGCTGACTGTGGAACTGAAAACTATTCAAACATCTGCCTGCAGGTGCAAAACACAGAGTAAAAAAAACAAAAGTCCTTTTGTCCAAACTGTCAGACTTTGTAAAGCCATCAGGGGGCCGGACTGATTCGTCATAATTTAGTAAAAGCTGCAGCGTCTCTGCACTACTCATCTGAAATGGACAAACGTGAATTCAGACTTCATGTCAAAAGTAGTCTGATAGATTTTAATAACAACAGAATTTGAACATAAATCCTATAGAATAGAGCACTGAGAGGTTTAACAACAGCATGTTATAACACCAGAGAAGCATCACTGCTCTCCTGTGTCACCAAAACTGATTTTGTTGATAAAAACAAAAAAACAAATAATCATTTATTCATTAAAAAAAATGGAGTTTATTGATTACAGATGTGGGAATGAATAAAGTTCATCTGAGTATAGAAAACTGGATGCAGCGAGAAAGCAAAATCACATACATGACTCGAGCACTCTCACATTTTTAAAAAAGGATCCCCATCAGGGCGACGGCAGTAAAAACATCAATTAAATGAAACAAATGCTCAGCAGACTCATTCACTATGTTGTCCTCTAATAAAATTATACCTGAACATGAGAAATAAGAAGGATGAGGAGCAGATGCAGCCTGTGAGATAAAAACCTCCAAAAAGTCTGTGTTGTCTGACCGTAACAGAAAGGTTTCATCTTACCAGCAGCTGCTGCTCCTGCCTGCCCCTCCGTCCGTCTGTCTACCTGCTGACAGTCGTCAACATCCAGCCAGCAGCAGGTGGAGAGTGGACGTGATGGAGCAGAGGGAGGGGCGGGTCTTCACGGTCTGGAGAACCCGGCGAGCGACAACACAAAGACAGAGTGATGGAAAGAAACACAGAGAGGGAGGGAGAGGAGGCAGGACTCGTCAATTATTCACCACACAGCGCTGTTGGTGTGCTGTTGTTGTGTGGTGTGGTGTGGGTGTGGGTTAGGAGATGGGAGCTTTAAGAGATTGAAGCCAAACTGGGCCACAGAGCAGAGAATTAGGAGGTCTGGACAGATTTGATTGACCGCAGGCGCCGCTGTGTTTATCTCCCCGATGTTCCTGCACGTTTACAGCAGGGTTCGTACACACAGCTGCATTTAAGTGTGGAAAAAAATGGATCATCAAAGAAAAAATGGAAAACATATGTCTTCAGTTGTAGTATTTATCAGTATAACCACCCTGAGGAGGCGTCGGTGCATCCACATACTGACCATATACCAAATGAAAAGAAAACAACTGAAAATAAACCGAATTAAAAGCAAAAAACTCAAAACTAAATTAATATATAACAAATTTGTTTTCGAGATTTTGAGATCAGATGTTCCATCACAAGAAAGGGTGATTTGTGTGCTTTCATGATCAGCGTCTGTGTCTTTTTTAAAAACTGGATGCAGAGAAAATTGCAAAAACACTCTTTGCAGATTTGCTTTAATTCAGACACACTGGATGATTTTCCAGCATGAACAGCCTGTTTAAGGTCACGTCAAAGCTTCTCAATCTGGTTTAACTCCAGACTTCGACTCATCCACTCCAAAACCTTCATTTTGGTTTTTGGAGCGATTCAGAGGTCGACTCTGATCATTGTTCTGCTGCAGAACCCAAGTGCTGCTGAGCTTCAGAGCATGAACTGATGGTCCCACATCTTCCTTCAGGATTTTCTGGTAGAGAGCAGAATTCATCGTTCCATCAGTTACAGCAAGTCGTCCTGAAGCAGTCAGCACTCTGGGTTGATTAGGTGTTTTTGGTAAATATGACACCAGCCTTTGTAATCTTTTTGGTCAGCAGTAGTTTTCTCCTTGAAGTCTCCCATAAAGGCTATTTTCCCCAGTCTCTGTCTTATTGTTGAATCGTGAACTTTGACCTTAACTGAGGCAAGGCAGGCCTGCAGTCCTTTACGTTTTGTTTTGGGTTGTTTTGTGACCTCCTTGATGAGCCATCAAAGCTCTTGGAGTAATTTTAGTTCTCTGGCTGGCTGGAGCAGCATCTAATAATCAGCTCGCAAAATAAAAACAAAACAACAAACACGAAAACACCAGATATTATGATACAGACTTATAATTTGCACCGATGTTTTTTCGAAATTCTATATGCGAAAAGTGAGCACAAGAGCCCTCGGTGCGCCTGCTCGGTGCTGAAGTCAAAGTAAACTTTATTGTCATCTCCGCTACATACAGTCCAGTATAGAGAGAGACGAGACGACGAGGCTCCAGTTACAGCAGTGCAAGTAAACAAACAATATATATAAGAAGAGTAAGAAAATAAATATACACTTTAGGACTCGGGGTAAAGGGATCAATAACAATTTAAAATTTACAGTTTGCTGATTTAAAGTCTCACACAAGCCGTCGAAAGGGGAGTGGGGCCTGCTGCTTCCAAATAGAGCACATTTCATTTATAATGTTGTAAATCCAAGCCCATTATGTATTGATGATTTGAATCCTGGGTTGTGTGAAATCTCGGAAATGCACCCTAGAAAAAGTGAATCTGTGAACTAAGGTGTAGGTCTATTAGGTTATGTTGTGGTGATCCTTGGGTTGAGGGATTTGTGTTCATACTGGAGTGCAAAATTAAAAACCAATGGAAGATGAACAAGAAAAGTTCAAAGCCATCAGGTGCGCAGTTTAGAAAAAAAGAGAAAAGAAGAGGAGGAGAAACGAGCAAAAGATGCAGGTAAGCAGATGTGTCATTGGATAATGGCAGGTCATCCTGAAACAATCAGAGTCAGAATACTTTATTAATCCCTAAGGAAATTATGTGGGTTACAGTTGCTCCAAGAAGAAATGGTAAAAAATAGCAACAGTAACAGACTAAACTCCAAACAATACATTATGTTTGTCCTGTTCTCATTGTATGATGAATTACGATGGGTAAATGGTCTGCATTTGTATAGCGCTTTTCTAGTCCTTAAGGACCCCAAAGCGCTTTACACTACATTCAGTCATTCGGGATGGCAGCTACATTGTAGCCACATCTGCCCTGGGGCACACTGACAGAGGCGAAGCTGCCAGACACAGGTGTCACCGGGCCCTCTGACCACCACCAGTAGGCAAATATGGGGTTAGTATCTTGCCCAAGGATATTTGGCATGCAGCAAGGAGGCAGCCTGGGATCGAACCACCGACCTTCTGATTAGTGGCTGACCTGCTCTGCCACCTGAGCTACAGCCACCCATGTTGGTAGCTGTTTGCATACAATGCATACTCTCTTTCTCTTCATGTGTGTGTGTGTACAACAGTTTTATGTTAATGTACAGTCCTTAATATGTTTTGTGTGTGTGGGGGGGGGTGGGGGGTGGGGTGGGGGGGGGGGGTGGGCAAGAGGGAGTGTTCGCCCAGGGCGCCAAACAGGCTAGGACCACCACTGATCCAAAGACATGCAGCTTGTGGGGATAGGTTAATTGGATAATCCAAATTGCCACTAGGTGTGAATGTGCGAGTGAATGTGAGTGCGAATGGTTGTCTGTCCCTGTGTGTTGGCCCTGCGACAGACTGGCGACCTGTCCAGGGTGTACCCCACCTCTCACCCTATGACAGCTGGGATAGGCTCCAGCGCCCCCCGCGACCCTGAAAAGGATAAGGGGAAGTGAATGGATGGATGGATGGTTTCTTTGTCTAATATTAACATATGTTGATGGGTTGAAATATGTACGCTTGATAAATATGCAAAAAAACAAACAAAACCCAACTAAAATGAGAAAAGGGGGAAATACTTTTTCATTCCACTTTGTTAACAGTGCACTATAATTTATATACAACGACTCAGCAAGTTCACTTCAATAGTAACCAGAACTGTACAAAGAGCAGTGCAAACTATCAGCCCCAAACCCAGCAGACCCAGTGAACAAAAATAATACAACTTGAGCTCAGGTTTCTCTCTGAAAACAGTAATTCAGGTCAATGAGACAAGGACGAAGGAGCATCAGTGTGTTTTGGTATGAGCGATAACTCCCTCAGGACTCCCAAGATGTCCTGAGGACTGAGACTCGGGTGGAGAGCTGGTTTTATTTTCATTTAAAAGCCAAACAGAGTTTCATGTGGTGTGCATTAACCTCTATCTTGCTAGTTTTAATCTGCACAGAGCAACAGTTTGTGGATTTTAAGAGGTTTTATGTAACTTGATAGAGTCACCAGAGGTTGAAACTTCGGAGATGATCGTCTGTTCTTGATGTTATCAAGGTGGATCACGTTTTAAGCTGTGGAGCAGATTATGTTCCAAATGAGACATAATCATGTACCAAAGCAGTGACCAATCAGATCTGTGTAAAACAGCGGCACCGTTCCTCATAGAGCCCTCAAACCTCAGAGTCCAGAAACGATTACATCAAAAATCTCTGTAGAAACTTCACTCCCGTTTGTTTCCTTCTGAATAAAAACCCAGCATCTTTACCAAGAATTTTACTTGATGATCTTATTTAAATATTCCAGGTAAGTCTACTTTGTTGGTGTGTGTGTTTTTCTTTTTTTTAAACAGTAGAGATGTGATGCTGTTAAGTGTTTTAAGTCTGTATTTTTTCAGCATGCTGACATATTTATTTAGCAGTAGCAGAAGACCACATTAGATGACACTCCCATTAGCTAAGAACAGGAAACTGAGAGGATCCAACCAAGTACAGTATATATATATATATAAATACACTTTTTTTCATTCATATATTTATGAAAATACAACAACGACTACGTCTGTGATCACTGTTAAATCTCCTTTAAATCTAATTCTGCTATCAGTACTTCCTCTGTTCCCAGTACACAGTACTACCAGTACCAACACTCCTTTCACCTATATTGAATTTACTTTTACTTCCTCCTTCTCTCACAAATGTGTCCAGCTGATTGGGTGTCTGTGTTAACAGCTGTCAGACTATCATGGAGCCGGAGGATTACAGTAAGACAGAAACCCTGACAGTGGAAGATGAAGATAATCCCTGAGGAGGAGGATTACCTTTATATTCTTCCCCTGCTGCTGCTGCTGCAGAGAGGAACATTAAAGTCACTCTTTATTTCACTAACCAATTTAGTTTGATTATCACTATTTTTCCCTAGCTGCTGTGCTCATTTTTCATTATTCTCTCTTTTTTTGGTAAATTGCTTTCAAACGGTTTTACAGCCATAATTTCTTTACACTGTATTCATTATTTGCATCAGAAGCTGTAAGTGAAACACGCTGTGATATTTACTGTAGGCTGTGAGCAGATCTGGTGTAGTTTCTGCTGCTGGCCACCGGAGGGCGAAGCAGGTTTGTTAGAAAAGGATGAGACCGCAGGTGGAGCAGCAGCACGAGTAGTAGCGGTTCTCAAACTGTGGCTTTTACTTCAATAAAACTAAAATTGGATCCTTTTTTAATTTTTAATGATAATTTTATTGATCATGATGAAAACTGTGGGCTGGTGGGAGTGAACGTTTTTGGCTTTGAGTTTGAGGACCACAGGTTTAGATCAAGCATCAGCCTCTGGGGATGAAAAATTAGAAGAAGCTGACAAAAGTTGCAGTTTCACTAATCACCACCTGGGGTTCATTAGTAAACAAACATTTTTACAGCCCAATGTGAACATTTGTTTTGGCCTCTATTGATAGCTTTATTGAAACTCTTTCTTACTTAGGACCGATTAGCAGATATGTGTACTTGCATGATCTTCTCATTTACTTGAAGGATGTGGCTTTCTTGGATAACTCTGTTGAACTGTGTTCAATCGTCAAGTGTGATAATGTCCAGCTCCAAGAAAACCGACCTGATGGTGTTCAAATCTGATCTTTTATACAAAGAGCAGGTCAGCTGATCACATCATGTGCACTAAGAAAACCTACTGGAGCTCATATTAGAAATTATTGTGAGTTATGATTCTTTTCCCTGAGCTGAGCCTGTATTTCATCCACCTGATGAATCCCACTGTAACCCCTGGCTGAAGGCTATTTACCTTTTATGTGTGAAGGTAAGGTCACCCTCTACAATATAGGCAGCAGAAAATAGTTATTTTTTAAATTCGCTTTCGCTGCTTATGTCCTACAAAATAGATCAAACTGAGTACACTTATTAGAGTTAGAATTTAAATTTGAAATATTTTTATCCTCATTTATTAATATTATTTTATTATTATATTAATACAGCACAAGGTTCAGTTAACTTAACAAAAAGGGTTATTAGACTACTTTTTACTTTCTTACTTTGAGGACATTTCAGAGCCTGTACTTTTTCACCTTTACTCGAATAAAAATATTTGCTTGAGTATTTTTTAACACAGGTATCTGTACTTCTATTTAAATAAAGAAAGTCTCTAATTTTAGCCACCTCTGGCTGGAAATGGGAATAGTAGTTGTAGCACAAATATGGCAGCCTCAGCAATGAATCAAGTCTGTTTTAGTTGATGCCTAAGAAGACTAAAACCAAACCACTTCTTCTTTGAAGGAAACACCAAACCAGCGTTCTTAATGTCCTCAGCCTGCAGCACATGATGGACCTGAATGATGAGTTCACCAAAGCCACAGAGCAGAACAAAGACTGCTGCTGGAACCTGTCCTCTGAGGCGGTGCCATCGTCCACCTGTGAGACGAGGTGAGTACTTATTAATCCTTTTAAAAATGCCTGCTTCCAGCTGTGGAAAGAGGCGCTAGATGAAATTAGAGGGCTTCACACACTCAGTATAGACACACAACTCTACAGGACAGGACCGGCCCATCAGCCATCACTCGTCGCTCTTATTGTCAAAACACTAACCTGCAGGTGTGTGTGTGTGATTCACTGAGGTGCCAACAACTCCGACAATGGCAGAGTGACGTGGCGGCCTGTTCACGCCCCTCCTCAGATCCGCCGTGGCAGCTTTGACTGGGTGACAGGAAGAGACTTGGAGAGGTTGTGGAGGTCAGGAAAACATGGGGTGTGCCAGCGGGAACAGATTGTCCCTGCCGCCGTCAAGTCTTCAATCAGGTCCTCTGATTGAAACACAGCGAGTGGACGCCCAGGGAAGTGATGACGAATGTCTTTATTTATTAAATACAAGTGACTGTTAATTACTGCTGTCCCCCTAACTAGTAGGCTGAGTAAGGGCGTGAAGAAGACAGGGTGTTACGTGGAGTTAAAGTAAATAAATAAATTTAAAAATAAAAAAAATTAATTAAAAACACAAATTAATTATAATAAATGCTAATGAAATAAAATATGTAAGAATAAAAATAAATAAATTAACTAAACATTGAAATTGTGGGACGAGAGGAAGAAATAAAGTAATTCTAACTAATGATCAGAAAGAGCAATATTAATAGTAATGAAACAATTGATATTTAAAAAGATACATTTAAATGGGTGATGGAAAAAAAAGATAAAAAATAATCAATAATAATGACAATATAATGTAAATAAATACAAATATAAAAAACAATAAATAAATAAATAGCAGAATAAATAGTGAAATTTATTATTGTTGACAACTGTTGGAGTCAAATTGTCAAATGTTGTCATTGTGTTACTTAAATGTGTAAGTCTTAGTTCAAACTGTAGGATCAAAGACATTCCTTTGTCTCTGACCACCTCTCCAGCCAGTTTGTTGGTGGGGGAGGCTGAAGTGTTTTATTACAGGATAGATAAATAGATAAATACTTATAAACAAGTTAAATTTGTGAGGCAGTGGAGAGACATAAACAACAATAAATAAAGCATAAAAATAACAAATATTGATAATAAAATAAATACAAAAAATGTAAAAAAAAAATATATAACAAACAAAACAATAACAACCCCATTTTAATTTTGAGGATTGATCAACACAGTGCTCTTTTAATTAAAAAAAAGAAGAAGAAAATATTTAAATACAAAATTTTAACCACTTAGTTCTTTTATCTCGGCTGCTGAAAAAAAAAAAGAAAGTTTAAAATCCTTTGAAATCAGATCCCACTTGTGCTGTACGTGCTGTGATGATGTTAAAGAGTCTGATGGAGGCTCCTCGCTGAGTGTGAACCCATTCCTCTGAATAAACATCATCACTTCTGTCATCATCACCATCGCCACCTTCATCATTTGTCTGATACTTAATTACTGCTGAGATCAGAACTTCATAAACAATCTGGCAGATTTTTACACACATCTAAGGCTGAGTACTCGTGCTGATGTGACTGGTTTCTGCTGCTATTATTATTTTTTAAAAACACTGCAGTACTCGTTCTGCTATCAGCACATCATAGTCACAAGCAGAGATGGGCAGTAACATGTTACAAGTAACGGGTTACTGTAATCCGATTACTTTTTTCAAGTAACAAGTAAAGTAAGGGATTACTGTTGCAAAAACGGTAATTAGATTACTGTTACTTTCCCGTAGGAACACTGCGTTACTGCGTTACTAAAACCATGATTTTTTTGCGAGAATGTCTCATGACAGTGACGTAAGCGAGTGCCACGTTCGTGACAACAGCTGTGTGCAGATCAACAATGGATCATATATTGAGTGCGGGAGAGAGTATGAGCGTGCAGCGTTTAAAGCGTGGAAGTACTGACCTTACTTTGAGTTTGATTCCGTAAAAAGTGACAAAAACATTAGTGTCCGTTGTGCGTGGGAAGAAAACTTCTTTTTACAGCGAAAAAAACCCTAAACTTCCAAGCAAGCACCGAGTAGCTACGACGTAATGGGAAACTCACAGAGAAACTTGCGGATTCTTCCACTGACTTTATCACCTATACAGGTTGTAAATCGTGTTTAAAAAAAGTAACTAAGTAACTAAGTAATTAATTACTTTTGAAAATAAGTAATCAGTAAAGTAATGGGATTATTTTGGGGGGGAAGTAATTAGTAATTAGTTACTGATTACTTTTTTCAAGTAACTTGACCAACACTGGTCGCAAGTAAGCTACAATAAACCTGCAACCACAGTAAAACTACTGCTGCTACCTTTGAAAAACTACTACAATGGGTCAAAGTGATCAGTCTAATAGTAATGCTGTTCAGTGAAGGTGTTCCTCTGTTCCTCCCGTCTGGCAGCTCCATCTCCAACATCCTTTTTCAGATATATCCACTATCCCTCCTCTGCACATGCCCAAATCATCTCAGCCTTTGCCTCTCTAACTTTGTCTCCAAACCACTCAACCTTTATGTACTCATTTCTAATCACGGACATTCTGGTAACTACCAATGAAAATCTGAGCTCGGACTTCCATGTTTTCATCAGCATCACTCCAAAATCTCCAAACCGTGCACCGTAGAAGGTCTCTATCATCTTGCAAACCTTCACTTTGACCCTGTCATAAATCATCTCCACCCTGCTCTCTTCTTCTCTCCTCTTGTGCACTGTCTGTTGCTTTGAGTGGCTGACCCCAGGAATTTAAACTCATCTACCTTCACTCTTGTCCATCACCACTGCAAACAAGAAGGGATTCAGAGCTGATTCATAACCCATCTGTCACTCCTTCTGCACAGCTCACCAATGTCTTGCTGTTCTCATACATGTCCCGCATCACCGTCACATACTTCCCTGCCACCCCATGGTTTCATTATTCATTCATTACTTCCAAAAATTATTCCTTTCACCTTCCAAGCGCACAATCTTCACTCATAAGTACATTTGCGTCTCTATCCTTAATCATCCTAATGCTGGGCTTACACTGTACGATTTCTGGCCCATTTTGAGCCGATTTTTGAGTCGTGAAACCGTTTTGGCGATCAGCCCGATTTTAGCCTTCATCGTGCGTCGTGCATTGTGTAGTATACGTGGGGTAACGAGAAGCGATTAACACCTCACGACCAGCTCCCGATCATCAATCGCTTGGTCGTGAGGATTTCAAACAGGTTTGAAATCCTCGCGACCGTCGTGAGGGTGTCACCGCAGTTTCTCACACAGCGCACGCGCAAACACAAATGTCAGCGAAAAAGACGGCGCAGCACGGCAGCGATGGAGGCACTTGTAGAACTTTGGAAAGCTCATTCGAGCCTTTTTGATGTGGCCTCACAAAATTATCACGACCACAACAACCGTGAAAATAGGTGGATAGACATTGCTGCTCATTCACAGCTGCCTGATCAATGTTTTTCATTAGCAGTTTAGCAAAGTTGATGGCGGTGGTGTGCGTGTCTGTGTGAGTGACAGACAGAGACCGAGAGCAAGCGACAGAATTTCTGTTATAACCTTCATTTTATGGAGGCACAGTGTGAGCACTCGGGTCGCATCAGAGCATCGGGTCGTATAGTGTGAGACCCTGCATCGTGACCTACGAACTTCTAACCCCTGCGAGTCAATCGTACAGTTTGAGCAGGAGCTGAATCGCGCGACTGACAAAATCGCACAGTGTGAGCCCGGCATAACCTGTTGCAGATCTTTTTCAGCTTGATCTCTCAGTCTAATCAATGACTACAGGTTCTTTTCTCCTTCCTTTGATTTCAGCTTCCCATACAACTCACTATAGGCCATTTCCTTTCCTTTTGCCAGCTTTCTCTTTGCTGTACGCCTAGCCTCCCAGTACTCATGTCTACTTTCTTCATCCACTATGTCCTGGATCTGCCCCAAGGTCTTCTGCCAGTTGGGTACACCCAAAACACCTTATCTAGAACAGCGGTCCCCAACCCCCGGGCCTCAGACCGGTACCTGTCCGTGAGTCGTTTGGTACCGGGCTGCGAGAGTTGAGGTTCAGGTGTGAAATGTATGGTTTTTAAGATTTTTATCGGTTTTCAGTGTTATTTTGTTATCGTTTGTATCGTTAACTCTGTTTTCCTTCACGTGTGTTATGAATAAATCTTTTTTTTTTCAGTACCGGTACTAGTTTTATTTTTGTTGTATTTATCCGCGGCACCTTAAAGGCCGGTCCGTGAAAATATTGTCGGGCACAAACCGGTCCGTGGCGCAAAAAAGGTTGGGGACTGCTGATCTAGAAGACATCCTAACCAGCTGCCTCCTTTCAATGTGGAGCTCCTTCCAAATGACTTGATGAGATGAGATGAGATAGCCTTTATTTGTCAGTTGCAGGTCTTTTGCCCACAACCGAGATGACAGACCTTGCCGACCGTACATACAATACAAACATCACATTGGGGAGACAGGTCAGGCTAGGTAGCGAGGAAAAAAACATCGAAATGTGCAACACAAAAGGATAATACAGGAATGCACAGATATCAACACACCATAGCACAATAAACACAGACAAGCAACATGGGAAAGAGTTCCAGTGTGCACATCTGATCTGGGACCGCTGCAATCTTTCGACTGCGCCTCCAGCTGACCCGATGTCCACATCAGAGGGGAGGTAAGCGTTGGAGGTGGCGTTGGATCCGGGGTAGGGAGGGTGATGCGTCGGTGAGTGCTTATCAGTATCAGTATATGTATGTGTGTGCGTGTCCATAGTTCAGCTGAGACAGTGTCCTTCGCCCTGCCAGGCTAAGTAAACAGTCTTCCAGCCAACCCAGGTGGCCTTGCATGGAATTGGAAGGAACAGACTAAACACAGTCGTTATCAGGGTGTTTTGTTCAGCTCCGGCCTTGCAGCTGGCGCCGAGAGGGTATCCGCATGAAGTGATGTTATTTTTTACTTTAGTGCAAACATCTCATATGAATTTCAAAGCAGTTCTACAGTCCAACACTGGTCTCTCAATCTCCCGTTGGAGAGCCGCGAGCTTCGCCATACTTGCGTTCTGTGATGTTGTCATTTCTTGTGCTCAAGGAGCCAATTTCTGAGAACACACGACAGTGTGCCTCCCTGAGATGTCATCCAATTTTGCACCCAGAGATGTTATTCCGAGCTAGCCCTTCGAGATGTATCCAGTCTGCAGTCAGAGATCTTATTCTGAGTATTCACAGCAGCCGTAGCCTCTCCAAGATCTTATCCGTGCTGACTCAATGAGCCCATTTTGAGAAACTCACGCCTCTCCCATCGTTCCAATCCCAGCGGACAGCCTTGTTGGGGTTTGAACAGTCGGTTCTGCTTTCTTAATTCTTTGATAAGTCAGGGCCAAGCCAGCTCCGATCCGCCAGAACCCTGTTACCATGGTTCCGAATAGGTAGATATCTTCAGCACTCAGGCTCACCCACCCCAAACTTCTCGTTGAGAAAGCGGTGTCAATTGCATTTAGGGACCAGTTGATCCAATCCATAATTCCTCTTTTAGGTTTTAGAGAACAGACTGTGAGAGAATGTTCCAGGGAAAATACAAAAAAACCATGAGACTAGACAAGGACATAAGCAGGGAAGATAAGGGAGAGGAGAAAAAGTGCATCCGCCTCCTCCGAGAGCCAAAGAAAGAAAGTTCCTCATTCTACCACTTATGCTGCTTGTATGTTCTTATTATCTCAGTTTCTACCCACTGTTCAACCAGTAAATGGACAGCTATGGTTTCAAGCTCCATTCTCTAAGTCTGTAGGGGTGGAGTACATTTACAATCCTTAGGGTGGAGATTTGGATCGTTTTCGTCAATGGAAAACTTCATGAAGTGTGATAAAGGAGAATTCCTCATAAGCACTTAGGAAAAGAGGATCCAGCTTCATTCACTCTAGCCACTCTACTAACATTAATCAGGGTTTTGTTTTATTCTATTTGCAGCCTGGTCACGGATCTCAAGTCTACCATCTGTAACAACCAAACAATTCTTGTGTGACCTCTGACCTCTGTGTGCGTGCACGTTTCCAGACAGGGGTGCAGGCGGTAAAGAAGAAACCCCCCTTCCCCCCACACACACAGTCTGCATCTCCAGTGGTCTGAGGTTGTCAGGGTGGATCCATCAGACCAACAGGAGGGAGGCGGTGACCTCCAATAATGCTCCTCACTTCATCCCTCTCCCAGCTCCTTGTTTTATTCCTCCTCCTTTGCTTTTTAGCTTTCCCCCCAAATCCTTTCCACTTTCCTCCTGTCCATATTCTTTTCCTGCTTTCCTCCCTCATTCTATTTCCCAACCTCATCTGTTCCTCTTCAGTCATATCTGCTGCATCGGCTTTTTTCTTCCTTTCCTGCTTTTTTCTTCTCTGATTCACCCATGCTTTTCATTTTTTCTTCATATTCCTGTTTTCTTCCTTTTATGATGCTTATTTTATTTTCCCCCCCCCTATGGTTTCCTCTTCCATCTCTTACCATAATTTTCTTCTCCTTCTTCTTCTTCTTCCTCCTATTTTCCTTCTCCTCTACTCTTGTGCTTTACTCATTTTCTTCATCATCTTCCTTCCTCTTCTTCTCAATTTCTTACTACTTTTGTCATCTTTTTTCTTCATCCTTCCCAACTTTCCTCCTCTTCTTTCCCTTTTCTTTATTCTCCTTTCCTCCTTTTACCCCTTTTTCTTGTGTTTTTCTAATTTTCTTAATCTTCTTACTCCCTCCTTTCCTTTCCTTTTCCTCCTTGTCTTTCTACTTCTCTCCTTCCAGTGTTCCCCATTTTTCTTCATCCTTCTTTCCTACTTTTTCCTATTTTCCTCATTTTCTTCATCCTCGACCCTTCTCCCCCCTCTTTTCTGTTTCTTTCTCATTACTCCCTTATCCTCTTCTTCACTCACCTTCTTCCTTTCTTTTTTCATGTCTTGGATTTGCTGTTTCTGCTTCTCAGTTAACTTTTCTTTGACTTCTTTCTTCCTTCTGGTTTTAAAACTTTCCTTCTCTGTGAAAACAACTCCATGGTCTGTTAAAATCTCTTTTTTCACAGTTTTTAATTTCTTCCCTTCATCTTTGTTTCATATCTTTTCCCCCTTTTGTTTCCTTTCCTCTCTTACTACTTTATCTTGTATTATCCCAAAACTCATTTATCGCTCCACCTTTTCTTTCTTCATCATCTCTCTTCTCCCCTTGTCCTTTTTTTCCCTCTTCATCTCCACCTTTCTCTCTTTCAGCCTCTTCTCCTCTGTCCTTGTTTCACCTCTTTATTCTCCATCCTTTAATTTCTTGTATTGATGCTCTTGTCCTTTTCCTTGAATCCTTTTCTTCTACTTTATCAACTATCTGGGTCAAGGTTGTGTAGCTGCTCTCTAGTCTGAACATGTGACACACACACACACACACACACACACACACACACACACACACACACACACTGCTTTGATCGCCCCTTGAGATGTCAGAGCTTTTAGGTCAGCCTGATCTGTGAGCTTCAGCAGCTTCCTGGAAAACCAAAAAGCAGCAGGATGCTAAAAACTCTTCTGAATTATTCAGCATCATCGTATCAAAGTCAAGACAACAAACAGCAACAAAAAGAGAAGCTGTCAAAAACGGAACAGCACGTTCACCTGTTGGTGCCATGAAGGATTTATGGTTCCACATTTTTCATATTTGAGTTTAAACTCTCTTATTTAGTGCAGGGAAATCATTCACAGGTGGATTTGAGCATAAAAGTTGGCACATTTTAGAAATGGCCACCAACTCCGGCCATAAAATATAATTTCTGCTAAAATAGTTAGAAGTGGACTTCAGTTTTAAGCTTTAAGGCGATTCCCCACCAGCTTGCTCAACTCTGGGCAATCTTCTCCAAATCCCTCCAGGAGTGTCTCCAGTGCCAGAATTCATAGTTTCTCTTCATATTTTTGTTTCTCCTCCATGGATAAATGATCCGAGTAGTCTTGGCTCAAAACACTTTTGTCCTGCAGTACTACCGACTGTCCACTACTGACCATCATGAAGAAAGTAATGTTTTGCCAAGTCAGCAAGTTAGTCATGTGACTGTAAACTATGAACTATGAAAGTTTGTCTGCAGTCTTCACTTGTAATCTTTTGCACAGACAGCTTTCAGAGTGTAGTATAGCTTTCACACCGGTGTTAAACATCCTCAGCTGCAGAATCAGAAAAGCACTTTGAGTTTGTTGTTTCTTTCCATCACATCTACATCCATTCCACTCATGCGTGTCCCCCATGCTCCCAGTAGATAGGTAAATGGGTGGACTTCTTCTAGGGAACCTCTGCCTGTCTGCTTCATCCTCATGATCTTGGTCTTACTCTTGCTGATTTTGAGACTTAATAGTCTGAAATTACTGAGAAGCTTCTTTGAAACTCATGTGTACACATTTTTTCAGAGCACCACAGAGTGGGTGTGTGGTTGAGGGAGAAAAACTGGTAAAACAATAAACAAAATTGGTAGGAGAGACAACCCAAAGCTGGATTTATGTAAGACAGCTAACCTAGAAACTGTAATGAGATGCAAGAAAAGAAATGGAAGGAAGTGGACAGGTAAAACCAATGAACTCAAAGGACTTTCTTGTATGCAGCTTTTAACCTAATGTTCACAGACCTGGAGTTCAGCACCTTGCCCGAGGATGCTGCAGGTTGGAGGAACCTAACTCTTGATCTGAAGTCATTGATTAAATGGCCTCTATGACCTGGATAAAAGGTAGAAATCTTATGAATGTCTGGACTACAATGGGGAAAAATGTCTTTTTCTGATGTGTTCTATTTGCGCTGTGCCATCATGTGTTCATTAAACGCACCCTGAGAATTGAGTCCACTCTAAAACTGAGAGTTTCAGAGTGAGCGAGAACTTTGTCCAATAAAGAAAGTCTGTGTTTCTTCTGAGGGGAGCAGAAGGTTTGGTTTTATTATCTGACAACCTCTCTACACTCCTTGCTCGCTGGGGTCGCCAAAATAACGCGCTGGTCCAACCCGATTTGTCACACTGATGTGAAAGAAGATGATGAGAGCCATGTCACACAAACTGGGTGGTGTGTGAGCATTTGAGGCTGGGTTGAAAGTCAAAGCAGGGAAAACGCAAACACGAGGTCCTTCTTTGTCTTTCTTTCTGGTCTCCTTTTACGTTACTGCATGGATAGATAACACAAATAACATGAAGGGTGTACGGCTGCATTCAAATATCTATTTTCTAAAACTGATCTACCATCTCAGCTCGAGAGCATGACACGTCTCTCACTCTCAGCAGTGATCGTCACGCTTCACTTCACCTCGTTACAGACTTTGTCATGTAGAATTAGTGACTCTTCATTCACTCTGAAAGCAAATGATGTCCTGCCTTTAATTTAGACTACTGTTTGAAAATGACTCATGTATATTGAATTATCTGTGCTTTTTTTTTCCACATACAGAGAAGTCTTGATGGGCATATTTGCTTCAGTCAATACTTTTGACGTGATTTTAGTAGGTAAAGAATATTTCTGCACTAAGAGCTCCAAAGAGTGATGGGAATGTTTACCTTCAAAGCCTACATTTAGTAATGCTGTTCTTAGACTTGGATGTATAGTGAAGCTTTCCATGGATTGTTGGTCAGGTAACTCATGAACAGTGTTGGGGAGTAACGGAATACATGTACCGTCGTTACGTATTTAAAATACAAAATATGAGTAACTGTATTCCGTTACAGTTACCGTTTAAAAAGGTGGTATTTAGAATACAGTTACTTTGTTGAAATAAATGGATTACACGGCGGTACTTCCCTGTTTCATATTGTGGCGGGTCAGGACTGTTTGGGTTTTGTTTGACAGCTACGTTCTGTTGTTCCAGGCGGCAGCGTTACGGTTGCCATGGTTACAGGGTGACGCTCTCGCTCTGCGTGTTTCCTGGGTGAGAGAGCGCCTGTTGTTGTTGTGCTAAGCTAATAGGCAGAATGCTACCGGTATAGCTCTAAAGAATGTAGCATCATAGGCAGTGTAGTCCGTGCTGCAGGGAGAATGGACTGCCATACACGTTATGTGTCTGTGAGAGAGGGAGGGAGAAAAAGGAAAAGTATGAGCTGTCATCGAGCAAAAACGGGAGCTGGAAGCATGTAAATATAATAATAACCACTGCAGCCAAGAAGAGTGCCTGACGAGCCCAGTTGTAAGTAAGCTATTAAGACTCGACTGTACACCGTGTTCGTGTTTTCCTCCGAAACAATAAGTTCCGTTGGAGCAGCCTTTCAACGCCTCTCTCTGTCTCTCGCTAGCAAGGTTGACCCAGACAACAAAGTAAAGCTAGTTTTTGGCTACGAGCCCGACACAGAACCCACCGTATTAGCCAGAGGTCCCTTTACTACGGTTCGGAGCCGCGGACCTTCAGTAACAGTAATAAATCACAGCAATAATACATTCATGTAGTTGTAAACAGCATGATAATATATTAAGTAATCCAAAGTATTCAGAATACGTTACTCTCATTGAGTAACGTAACGGAATATGTTACAGAATACATTTCGGGGCATGTATTCTGTATTCTGTAATGGAATACATTTTAAAAGTAACCTTCCCAACACTGCTCATGAAACAGAGTTCCTGTAACAGTGCGCTCTATGTACCACAGAAATCTGACAAAAACTCAGACCTCTGTTTTGTAGCACATTAAGGAGAAGTTTTTATTCAGTATAAGTACTCTTCTAAAAAAAAAAAAAAAAAAGCTCTAGGATATTGAAATTGACATTATATATATTTTAGAGCCTTTTTACTTTGGTGTATTGTTAGGTTTATGTACAGCACACTCAAAATACACAAGCTAGCACAAACTCCATTTCTTGAGGCACAACATTTTTTTTTACAGTGTTTTGTTTTGTGTTTTTTTAAAGGTTTTTTTTGTTTCAATGATTTAATAGCTTGTAGAAACACCTCCACTGAACTTTTTTTTGTTTTTTTACAGTATATAGCTTCTGATCACAATAACAATTGCTTCAAGATGGTTTATATTGTAAGGTACAAACCCTACAATAATACAGAGAAAACACCAACAATCAAGTGACCCAATATGAGCAAGCACTTGGTGACAGTGGGAATGAAAAACTCAACAGGAACCTAAGGCAGAACCAGGCTCAGAGAGGGTTAGCCATCATCTGTGACTGGTTGAGAGTGAAACACCATCAACAGCAATAACTACTAATAATTTTCTGTATGAATTTTTCAGTCGCTCACATTGTTGTGGAGGAATCGTTGTCTTTACAGCATTGTTTCAGCTCCTTGAGGTTCATGCACAGCACAGCTCTCTTAAGGTCCCACCTCAGCATTTCAATCAGGTTGACGTCTGGACTTTGTGACTCTTTGATTCTTTTCTTTTTCAGTCATTCTGTTGCAGATTTGCTGCTGTGCCTGGGATATCAGACAGATGGCCTTGCATTAGAGCTGACATGCTGTGTGTGGTTTTGTGCATTACGACCATACGTCTCCACTTTGGTCTTATCTGTCCAAAGGATAATGTTTTCTGAAGTCCTCTGGTTTGTTCAGATGCAGCTTTTCAAACCTAAGCTGTGCTGCCGTGTTTTTTTGTTGTTGTTTGTCCTGTTTTTTGTAGAGAGTAGAGGCTTTCTCCTGTCAGTTTTTCTGAGCATGCTCCACATCTCCAGGTCTGAATGCTCCAGACCATCCATCCATCCCTCCATTTGCTTCCGCTTATCCTTTTTCAGGGTCGCGGGGGGCGCTGGAGCCTATCCCAGCTGTCATAGGGTGAGAGGCGGGGTAAACTCTGGACAGGTCGCCAGTCTGTCGCAGGGCCAACACACAGGGACAGACAACCATTCGCACTCACATTCACACCTAGTGGCAATTTGGATTATCCAATTAACCTATCCCCACAAGCTGCATGTCTTTGGACGGTGGGAGGAAGCCGGAGTACCCGGAGGGAACCCACGCAAACACGGGGAGAACATGCAAACTCCACACAGAAAGACCCCGGCCTGATGTTGGAATTGGACTCAGGACCTTCTTGCTGTGCAGCAACAGTGCTAACCACCGTGCTGCCTGCTCCAGACCAGCATAATACAAATATTTCTTCTTTTATACAGGTTCCCACTTTTGCTCATTATTAATTTTAATTCCTTAGGAAACATTAAAGGTGTAATTGGTTTTTCACTAAACTGCAGTTAAGTTTATAAAACACATCTAAAATAAACTTAAAGGGTCCTCCACCTTTAGCTCTAATGACTGAAGAACTTTGAAGTAAGGTATTAATTCTGAGTATCTATCCTCAGAGGCACTTTTTGTGATTACCCTCTGTGGGACTTAACTCTATTTTCCACCATTAGGAGCAGTGTTTTTCCAACAGGTTTGATGTTTTCAGATGTGCAATGCTGTTGAAATTTAGATATTTCTTTTTATCTTTTGGTCCCTATTGTCATTCTTTGTCACCAACATTGCTCCACATATAACCTTACTCTGGGAAGTCAAGCCTTTTGGACCCATGCTTCATGCTTAAATCACCTTAATAGGGCAAATTTTGCACTTACATAAGCATCAGGTGAAAATCACCTGGGGACTTGCTGCTTGGTGAGTTCAGTGTTGTCTCTAACTTAAAATTTTGCAACTCCAAATTGCTGTTATAATGTGTGTGATTAATGTGTGTGATTAATGAGGTGGTTTACCATTTGGTGGGTCCTAGCTGCCAGCCGTCAGTCAAATATCGGACCCTACAGGACATCTGTGGAGATTTGACCCAAGCATCACGCTGAGGACGAAACCTGCACGCCGAACGCTGACACTCACAGTAAAGGTCAGGACAGTGGAGCACAGGGCTCTGGAGGGTTGGTGACCTTTCAGCTCGCTACATGTGGACTCTAAGTGAACCAGGTTTTTAGGAAGCAGAGTGAGCAGTGGCCCGACTGTCCTGCTGTGAGAAAATTAGCCCTGTGGTCCATCTGCTGGTTCATTAGACAGCTGATGGTTTGACCTCTACAGGAAGAACTCTGTTCTTGTGAGGAAAGGGTTGCGGTTTATCCCCGTACCTTAAGAGGAAACATTTATATTCTGATTGGAGCAATCGCTTCCTGGCTACCTCCTTTCCCTGCTTTTCTCAATAAAAGGCCTTGTGATTGCTGCTATTATTTTGAAGGTGTTGCAACAGTCCGTCTGACCATATATCCAAAGTTGGGCCACAGTGCCAGCAGACAAAGCAGGTATTCCAGCAACATTTTCTATCTCCTCCTGGGGGATCCTCAGGCATTCCCAGGTCTGATGAGATATATTGTCACGGTCCTGGGTCAGTGACCCAGTGTTTTGATTTTTGTATTATTATTATTATTGCTATTCTTGTTCCCCAGTCAGTCGTGTCTTATGTCACTCCTGTCTCTGTGCTCCGTGTTATAATAAAGCAGCCTCCTTGAGTTCATTCCTCCGTCTGAGTGTTCTGTGTTTTGGGTCCTACATCCTGCCTGCCACAGCCGTTTCATGACAGAATGACGCGACCACACAATGGACCCAGCAGCACTCGCCCCCTCAGAAGAACTCCAGCAGGATATCATTCACTCTGTGGACCAGATATGTACTGTATTTTCCGCACTATAAGGTGCACTTAAAATCCTTTAATTTTCTCAAAAATCGTCAGTAGGCCTTATAATTCAGTGCGCCTTATGTATGAATTCTGGTTGTCCTAACTGACCTCGAACTGATTTTATGCGGTACACGCCCTCAAAAAATGTTTTAGTACGACTTTGGTAAGCTACAAAGCCGCAGCTGGAGCATTACGGCTACCATAGTCAGACGCCGTAATGGAATCTGGGTCCAAAACTCCGTCTACTCAGGTCCCAAAGTCAAACGAACACTGCAGCATCACTGAGAGTTAAAAACCATCTAAATCCTGTCATTAATGAATCAATGGTACGGAAGTGGAGGAAGCTAGAAGAATGAGTTAAGTAAAGTTTGATCTGATTTTGTTTTGCCTAATGCGCCTTATAATCCGGTGCGCCTTTCCGAAAAATATGGTAACCAGTGGCTGGATTTTCCTGAGGAGTATCCAAAGGAGCTTGCAAAGAAAAGCGTCTGGACTTCTTTAAGTTACTTGAAGACGTTTCACCTCTCATCCGAGAGGCTTCTTCAGTTCTAAGGTCAAATGGTGGGGAGTCCCAGATATAAACCTGGTGGGAGTGTCCCCCCACAGAGGGACAAAAGGACCCCCTGATGTTCCTCTAATCGCCTGAGCCAAGGTGTGGAACTGGGTGTGGGTCCCAATCAGCCAGAGTTTCGGGTGAGTTCATTGTGAAATCTGGCCCCACCTTATCATGCGAATTCCTGAGGTCAGATGGCCCAGGGTGTGAGTGGGCCTTAAGGCGTCTGGGAAGGGATCTCAAAACTGGATTATAGATGGCAGAGAGTTGGTGTCGTAAACCACCGCCTCTGTTCAAAGATGGTCGCTCACAGTGGACATAGATGCTTCTTTCACTCCTCTTTCAAACCATCTGTCCTCTCTGTCCAAAATGTGAACATTGGCATCCTTGAAAGAGTGTCCTTTATCCTTAAGATGCAGATGGACAGCTGAATCTTGTCCTGTGGAGGTGGCTCTTCTGTGTTGTGCCATGCGCTTGTGAAGTGGCTGTTTGGTCTCTCCAATGTAGAGGTCTGGGCATTCCTCGCTGCACTGTACAGCATACACTACATTGTTAAGTCTGTGTTTTGGCGTTTTGTCTTTCGGGTGAACCAGTTTTTGTCTGAGTGTGTTGCTGGGTCTGAAGTACACCGGGATGTCATGCTTGGAGAAAACCCTCCTGAGTTTCTCTGATACACCGGCTACATAGGGGATGACAATGTTGTTGCGTCTGTCCTTCTTATCCTCCCTCGCTGGTGTCTGATCTTCTTTTCTGTGCCTCTTTGCTGACTTTAAAAACGCCCATTTAGGATAGCCGCACGTTTTGAGTGCTTCCTTTACATGTGTGTGTTCCTTCTCTTTCCCTTCAGGCTTAGAGGGAACATGTTCTGCCCGGTGGTGTAGGGTCCTAATTACTCCAAGTTTGTGTTCCAGAGGGTGATGGGAGTCAAACAGGAGGTACTGGTCCGTGTGTGTGGGCTTCCGGTAAACTTCGATGTTGAGGTTTCCATTCTCTTCAATGTGCACAGCGCAGTCCAGGAAAGGCAAACAATCCTTTTGTCCCTCTGTGGGGGGACACTCCCACCAGGTTTATATCTGGGACTCCCCACCATTTGACCTTAGAACTGAAGAAGCCTCTCGGATGAGAGGTGAAACGTCTTCAAGTAACTTAAAGAAGTCCAGACGCTTTTCTTTGCAAGCTCCTTTGACTACGATGACCTGGATGACTGAGAACCTTCACAGACCTGAGGAGTATCATCACGCTGCAGCTAACTGGCTACAACGATTCGTTTCTGGTTTCCCCTGGCTACTGAATTCTCTTCACCTGCTAATACAGGATTTTCTTCTCAATACATCGCACCTTCACTGCCCAACTCCAACCGCTCACCTGCCCGGCCTACCGGAAAATTTGCAGTCCGACCAGAGGACTCGCAGCACAAGCCACCGGACATAACGCCACCCGAAATGTCGATTCCTCCTTTTTCCCAGAGAAAGCGGTGTTCACGCCGCCGTCATCCTTCGCTCGCCGAGAGAGCTCCGGTGGTCAGTGGAAGTGACTGTTTTAAGCACACTCTACCCGTGGGCGGTCAGCTCACGCCAGCACAGGCTTTCTGCAAAGCACTGGGAATAATTATCGCTCCACCCAACTTTTCCACACCACAGCATGGTCAGCCACGTCAGAGCTGTTCCACATCGCCATCAGCTTTCCCTGCTGCTACTGCTCCCTCTTCTAGGAGGAAGCAACTTCCGTGCCACCGGCGGTCATCAGTAGATGCGGTGAGTCACAAAGACTTTTGTATTACTCCATCCAAGCCTGGTGAAATAGAGACTGTATATTCTGAGGCCATTCATTCAGGAACTATGGAGTTAAAAGACTCATTTCATCTCCCTCAGTCCAAGCCAGGAATTACAATTTCTGAGACTGTTTTTTCTGAGGCTAAAATTTCCCACTCATGCTTAAAGAAATGTTTTTTTTGTGTTCCTCCTGGGCATAGTAACACAACAGACTTTGTTCATTCTGCTCTTTCCGAGCCTGGACTTACACACTCTATGTCAGTCATCCCTGAGTCTACAAACTCCATGACAGCTAACTCAGGTTATGTCGAGTTTAAAATCGTAAAGTTAGAGACTCTTTTCTCAGAGGCCACATTTTCTGCCTCTGTCGATTATAAAGACTTTTTTCATGCTCCATTTGAGCCGGGGACTATAACAACAAAAAAAACTGAAGGCTAACTCAGAGACTGAAGATTCAGAAACTGTGCATGTAGCTGCTAAGGTAGCATTTCTAGAGACTGACTCTCTCTCCAGGGCTTCCCCAGAGGCTGGGCTTCAGACCTCAGCCGACTCTGGACCTTTGGAGGCTATAGAGCTAGTGCAGCCCGCTCCACCATCCGTGGCAGCTCAAAGTCAAAGTAAACTTTATTGTCATCTCTGCTATATACAGTACAGTATACAGAGAGACGAGACGACGAGGCTCCAGTTCCATTCAGTGCAAAAGAACAACAATAAATTTACACTATAATACTAAGGTAAGGGGAGTATTATACACTTGAGGTAAAAAGAGTTAATAACAGTCTAAAATTTACAATTTACAATTACAATACAGCTTTTCAGTTTACAATGTGGTAATAAAGTGATCAACATGAGCAGGTTTCCTGAGAGTAGGATTTTCCATAGAGCAGCATCTGTATTTACAAAGGCAGTAGTACGTGGAGTGCAATAGAGTCAGTTAATGGTTTGTGTGGGTGTGTGTCGTGGGGGGAGTGGGGGAGCTGGTAGTGAGTTCAGGAGTCTGATGGCTTGCGGGAAAAAGCCGACTCGCAGTCATGAGGATCGGGCCCGAATGCTGCGAAAGCATCCGTGGATGCTGAGTGGTGTATGGGTGGAGCGAGTCTTCCTCAAGTCACCAATCTCCTTGGTTTTGTCCACATTCAGTGACAGGTTGTTTTTACTGCACCAGAACACCAGCTGCTGAACCTCATCTCTTTAGGCTGTCATTGCTGTTGATGAGTCCAACCGCGGTTGTGTCATCAGCGAACTTGATGATGTGGTTAGAGCTGTGTAGGGTGGTGCAGTCCTGTGTCAGGAGGGTGAACAACAGTGGGCTGAGAACACGGCCCTGAGGAGCTCCTGTGCTCAGCCTGATGGTGCTGGAGATGTTGTCGCCGATTTGGATGGACTGAGGCCTCTCTGACAGGAAATCTAGTATCCAGTTGCAGAGAGAGGTGCTCAGTCCCAACTTGCTGAGTTTGTCAAACAGTTTTTGGGGGATAATGGTTTTGAATGCTGAGCTAAAGTCTATGAACAGCATTCTGACATAGGTGTCTTTCTTGTCTAGGTGGGAGAGGGAGAGGTGAAGTGCAGTGCAGTGGAAATAGCATTTTCAGTCGACCTGTTCAGCTGGTATGCAAACTGCACCGTATCCAGTGAGCAGGGGAGGTTGCTTTTCAAATGTGACATGACAAGTCTCTCGAAGAACTTCATGATGATGGGGGTCAGGGCGACGGGACGGTAGACATTCAGGCAGGATACTGAGGATTTCTTTGGCACCGGGATGATGGTGGTGGACTTGAAGCACACTGGGACAATCATCTGGCTCAGCGATGAGTTGAAAATGTCTGTGAAGACATCAGCCAGCTCAGCCTTTTGTTTCCACTGAGAGCTCAGGCAAACTCAGCCAGCCTGCAAAGGACTGTTTTTTATCTGCCCTCTCAGAGCAGAGCATTAATCTCACAAAGACTGTTTTCTCTGAGCCTGCCCTTCTGACTCCTTGTGCTCCTGTTCTCAGGACAGCTGTGGCCCAGCATTTCACTGCATCTGTCTCTATTTCCAAGGAGAGGGGGGCTGGGGCCCACTTGATCCCTGCTCTGGTTTCCAGGTCAGCTGAGGCCCTGCTGGTCCCTGCACCCATATCAGCTCCTCAGGTGGGGGCAGCAGCTGCCCAGTCTCTACCGAGACCTGTGCCAACCCTTTAGGTGAGGCCCGCCTGGATGCTGCCGACCTCCGCGCCCGTACCTACTCCTTGAGTGGGAATGGCAGGGGTCCAGATGGTATCTGCACCCGTGTCTGTCTTTGATGATGGCTCAAGTGAGCCCGTCCGGAGGCTCAGGAGAACCAACACCTACTCTACGTCCACTACAACCTTCAGCTGTCAGCTCTGCCTGCAGCTCAGTTATCTGTTCAGCCAGGGGTTTCTGTACCTGCTGAACCTGTGTCTGCTTCTGTTGGAGGGTCCGAGGAGCCCGTCCAGCCATCTTCTGTTCCTGCTGGGGGTTCTGGAGAACCGCGCCAGCCATCTGCCTTCTCTGAGGGGTCCAAGGAACCGTGCCAGCTATCTTCTGCTCCCACTGGAGGGTCTTGAGTTTTTCTTTACCCTGGTCTCGTCATGTTGATTGCTCTGTGCTCCCCTCATGTGTCTCATTTCCTCGTTTCCCTCAGTGTATATTAGCCCTGTGTTTCTCTCTGTCAGTGTCGCGTCGTCCCCTCATGCTGCGTGTGCGTTTCTCCTTCCGTGCTCCCTGAGATCTCCATCCCTAGTTTCCTGGTTTCTCAGTGTTTTGTTTTCAGTTCCCAGTTTTTGGTTTGATTTTGCAAGTATTTTTTTTGTTTAAGTTTTGTCACTGCAATAAAGCAGCCTCCTTGAGTTCATTCCTCCATCTGAGTGTTCTGTGTTTTGGGTCCTACATCCTGCCTGCCACAGCCGTTTCATGACATATATAATCTCTTCAGTGGGTTCTCATAACCAGATGCCCAAAGCACTTCAACTGGCTCCTTTGGACATAAAGGATTAGTGGTTCTATTCTCTGAGCACCTACGAAGGAAACTAATTTCTGTATTTGCAACTTGTCATTCGAATGTAGGTGAACTGGCAAATGAAAAACCTTCAAGCTAAACTCTCTCTTTAGCACCATAGACCGGTATGATGTACACATTACTGCTGGTGCCACACCACTTCATGTCACCCCTGAATGACATCCTGAGAACCACCGCCTCAAACTTGGAGGTGTGGACTATCATCCTGGACAATTTCAGGCTGCAAATTGCTTCAGTGTTTTCTCAAGGTCAATGAAGAGCCCAAGTCAGTTTTGATAAGATCTCCAACACCAACTGAAATGCAGCCCCAAACCATGACAGAGCCTCCAGTGTGTTTCACAGATGGCTGTGAACACTCACTGTACCTGTGTTCTGACCTCCATTGTGCATACAATGATTTGAACCACACATTTAAAGTTTGAATTAATTACTCCATCAGACCTGTTGTCACCGATTTTCAGTCCAGTTCTTGCATAATTTTCATACCTCAGCTTTTTCTTCCTGTTTCCCTTTCTCATGAGTGGCTTCTTGACAGCCACCCTTCCACGGCAACCATTTCTGATGAGGCTTCAGTGAAAAGTAGATGGATCAGCTGAATTTTCAGATTCATCTCTCAGTCCTGTGACAGGTCTTTGCTGGATTTGTACCTGTTTCTTAAGGACCCTTCTTTCTTTGGCTCTTGGAGGAGGTGGACGCACTTTTTCTCCTCTCCCTTATCTTCCCTGCTAGTTCTTATGTCCTCGTCTAGTCTCGTGTTTTTTGTATTACTTTCCCTGGAACACCCTCTCACAGTCTGTGTCTAAAACCTAAAAGAGAATTATGGATTTGATCAACTGGTCTCTGAATGCTATTGACACCCTTTTCTCAACGAGAAGTCTGGGCTCGGGAGAACCCGAGTGCCCTGGAGGGACTTTACCTGCCCGACACACGATGGACGGGTGGCAGAGGATCGTGTGCCTGGCGGGACTGTCGATCGAGGACGCTGAAGATATCTACCCATTCGGAACCATGATAACAGGGTTCTTGCTGATCGGAGCTGGCTTGGCCCTGGCTTATCGGAGAATTAAGAGAGCGGAACCAGCTGTTCAAACCCCCACAAGGCTGCCCGCTGGGATTGGAACGAATGGTGCGATTTCTCAGAAAGGGCTCACTGAAGGCAGCATGGTTAAGAGCTTGGAGGCGCTTACGACTGCAGTGAATGCTCAGAATAACACCTCTGAGCGTATGTATGTCTGCTATGTGAGCAAAAAAGAGTGACAAGACCACAGAATCGACGGCTAATAACATCATGGAGAAACTCGCAGCTATTAACGGGAGATTGAGAGACCAGTGTCAGACTGTTAAAAACAGCTTTGAAATTCTCATGAGTTGTTTGCAAAAGAAAAATTACCATCATAATGCGGCTACCCCTTCGGCGCCAGCTGTGGGCTCAAGGCTGGAGCTGAACAAAACACCCTGATAACGACTGTGTTGAGTCTGTTCCTTTCCATTCCATGCAAGGCCACCTGGGTTGGCTGGAAGACTGTTTACTTAGCCTGGCAGGGCGAAGGACACTGTCTCAGCTGAACTCTGGACACGCACACACATACATATACTGATACTGATAAGCACTCACCGACGCATCACCCTCCCTACCCCGGATCCAACGCCACCTCCAACGCTTACCTCCCCTCTGATGTGGACATCGGGTCAGTTGGAGGCGCAGTCGAAGATTGCAGCGGTCCCAGATCAGATGTACACACTGGAACTCTTTCCCATGTTGCTGTCTGTGTTTATTGTGCTATGGTGTGTTGATATCTGTGCATTCCTGTATTATCCTTTTGTGTTGCACATTTCGATGTTTTTTTCCTCACTGCCTAGCCTGACCTGTCTCCCCAATGTGATGTTTGTATTGTATGTACGGTCGGCAAGGTCCGTCATCTCGGTTGTGGGCAAAAGACCTGCAACTGACAAATAAAGGCTATCTCATCTCATTTCAGATACTGTTCATTTGCTTTAGATAGTTGATGATGATGCGTTTTTGCCAGTCTACCAGTAAACAAGTTCCTAAAGAACTTTCTTTGCTAAGTAGTCTGTTATGTGTAGACACAACACTTGTTTTTTCCTTTGAGTTTGGAGCAGCACTCTGTGCTTGAGTGATTCATAGGTCAGTGTGTAGTGGCTTACAAAGAAAAATACATTCCTCTGAAAACCTGTCCTCTGGACAGGTACAAGGACTGGAAAAGTAGCCAATGTCCAAAGAGCATCTTTGAAAGACCGTCAGAAAGCCTGCAGAACTATTGCTCCAGACTTATTTAAAAATTAGCATAAAGTCTGGCTCTTAGGAAAAAAATATAAAGAAATGAGAAGTAGCCAAAGCTAAGAACCTCTTTACAAATGAAGCCCCAGATATGGGTTACACTGATGATAGGTGGTCTCCTCCCTAAAAGCCTCTCTGACGGTGAACAGTGGCCATTAGCCCTCTGTTTGAAGCTTCATGACAGCTCACGCTTCGCTTTGCTTGGCTGTCCAGACATGTATGTGTCACTCAGGGACGCTCGGATACGGTGTCGTTAAATTATCAGGAATCAGACGGCTATTTTAGTCGAGCTACAGCTTGACTAAAATAGCTGTAAAGATTTTAATGGATTATTATGTCTAGAACATTTTGTGATTGTACCCCATAAAGTTTCTCCTGATTAGCCATCATTCTCTCACAGGCATTTTTATTTTAACTCGATGCAGGAGTGTGTGTGTGTGTGTGTGTGTGTTGGGGTAGAGCTAATACACTCTGACAGCCCAACGGGTGGAGACAGGGCATGCAGAGAGAGAGATCAGTGTTTTCTGCTGCAGCTCTGAATATGGACAGCAGCAGGACCAATAATAGCAGGAGGACAAAAATCACTCTGCCAGCGATCAATCGCAGCATCAGGGAAAACATCGATAGAAACACTTCTATGATTGAAAAGTTTTTTTTTCTTTGTTTGTTTTGTACATTTTTCACTTAAATGTACACCTGCCTGTGTTGTGAGCAAATACATAATACAAAGCAGTTTGATGTAAAGTTTTTGAGCGTGGTTTGAAAGCAGGTCAACGGCTCTGCAGACAGGAACAGCACGGTGTCCTCTGAGCAGGCCTGAGTGGTTATAGACGCTCCTTAAATATTTCATCTGTCTTCTGTGCAGCAGGAACAACTCACAGACCGGAGAGGATAAAATACTGGACACGTCAGTATGAACACAGCCTTCATCGTTACCTTAAGCAACCTTTGGCTACCCAAGTCTGTTGCATAAGACAGTTAAGGGTGTTTTTTTCCTTTGGAGCACTCCAGAGAGGTTTAACCCTTGATTTTACATTATAATGCCAAAAGTACTTACTCATTTGCCTTCAAACACACCATAAACTCGAGTGAAATACCATTCTTAATCCACAGTTTAATATGTTGTCAACTGACCCTTTGCAACCATAACAGCTTCAATTCTTCCTAGAAGGCTTTCCACAAGGTTTAGGAGTGTTTCTGGGAATTTTTGACCATTCATCCAGAATCACATTTGTGAGGTAAGGCACTGATGTTGGAGGAGAAATCCTGTCTTGCAGTCTCTAATTCATCCCAAAGGTGCTCTGTTGGGCTGAAGTTAGGACTCTGTGCAGGCCAGTCAAGTTCTTCCACAGCAAACTCACTGAACTATAGAGCTTTATGAGCATGAGTTTTTCCAAAATATCTATATATCATATGTCTATATATCAAAATATCACCCTCCACCAAAATTTACACTTGGCACAACGCAGTCAGACAGGTACCGTTCTCATAGCAACCGCCAAACACAGACTCATCCATCGGATTGCGATGGACTTATTGCACAGACAAGTGGCATCCTATCACGGCTCCACAATGAAATTTATTGAGTAGCAACTTTAGGTGTGCTAAAGCAGTGTAATAGGATGCCCTGTACAAGATTTGAAACATGGCGTGAGGAAAGGCTGATGTGGGCTGGCACAGAGATTTGCAGAACTGCCATGACGTTTTTTTACCCATCACATCAAAACACCACCATCAACAATGCCCTTAAACATTGTATATAAAAGATAGCAACTGGAAGGCATACGTTGATTAATTGATTAGTGATTTTTTTCAGTTGTCATAATTGATCTTAAATCTGACACTAATGCACTTTATCCTGAGGACATTCAGATTTTCAGGCAAGATGCCCCAATGAATATATGTTTGGTATGCTGATATGTGCTTGTAAAAAAGCTCTCAAGTGACACTGGTTGCTCCCTGAACGTCCCACAGTTCAAGTATGAATACATACAGTAAATGATTTTATATAGTGTAAATATTGTTTATGATATTTAAAAGGATTATTTTCTCTCTTTGTCTAAAAAATGTGTTCATAGGTAAAGACTGTTTTATTGAAGCGTTTTTAACTTTCAAAGCACACATTTTATTTATTACTTCATGTGTGCACTTTATCTCCCCCAGATTAAACAAAGTCGTCATATTCTGTCATAACCTATGGATGGCAGAGGATATAGCACCGTACTAGTCCTGCTACTTGAATTCCAAACAAACTGCTGTCTGAAAATAAAGAATTAATGAAGAAAAAAAAACATTAAATGTTTATAGTTTTAACAGAGAAATTCAGCAAACAAACTATGGAAGATGAATGAATGAATCATTTAAAACATAAACAGGGAAATTCTTCATCTTAGACATGTCACCCTCCCATTTCCAGACAGGCTAGCTAATGTTAGGTTTGAATAACCTAAAAATCACACTTTTCCTCTGATCGTTCGAGAGTTTATTCACTAAAAATCCAACAAACATCCACTTCCATGAGGGTTTCCATAACACTTTACAGTGCTGCTTATCAACAGTTCAGCATATCGTCAACAACTCACCTCAGTATGGCTGAAATTGAAAGTGAGCTTCTATGGCTCATTTGCTCGTATCAGACTCCTTTCACAAAGTTTTACAGCCTCCTCCAGAGTAAATAAAGGTGGACTGTCATGATCCTGGGTCATTTTGACCCAGCGTTCTGTGTTTCCTTTTGGTTTCACCTTGTGTTTTGTGTTTATTCTGATCCTGGTATTAGTTCTTAGGGTTTGGTTCTTGTGTTTAGTGCTTGAGTGTTTTATCAGCCCTACCTGTGTCTGTCCTCTGTGCTCTGTTCAGGTCCCTGAGTTTTGTGTTGTAAAACAGTCTGTGTGTTTCCTGTTTTACTTTGTAGGTCTGTGTCTCGTTATGCCCATTAGTTCCAGCTGTGTCCCCTCCTGTGTGCCATTTTCTGATTACCTGGTGTGTGTATTTATAGTGTGTGTCTGCCTGTGCTCCTCGTCGCATCGCCTGTGTTTCTCTGCGTTAGTTGGTCTCGCTCTGCTCCATCTCATGTTCCATCTCATGTTCCATCTCTATTAGTTTTTCCCAGTTTAGCTTTGTGTCTTTGTGCAGTCCTCGCCACCCTCGTTTCTGTGTATATTTCACCATTTGTAAATAAAACACTCACCTGCATGTAGCCGTATCTTGGGTCCTCATTTAACTCCACCACACGACTGCTGCCCCAGCCGTGACACGGACGCTTCTCGGCATTGACAGCTGAGGTAAACAGCCAGAGTTGACTCAGAGACTAAAACATAAATTGCTGCAGAATATTAATTGACGTATTCGTATCTTATTTCTTTACTTATTGCTAAGTGTTGATATTCATGTGTTTTAAAATATAGTGCGTACAAAATATATTTTTACATAAACAGTAGTACACTAAATGCAGTCTACAATCTGTGGTGACAATTTTGCACACTGTAACTTTGAGAATTTACATAAAGTGTAACAAAAAAAAAGTATGAATACAGTTGTGTTGCCTCAGCAGGTATCATTGTTGGAGACAACAAAGGAAACAGTGACGCTTTTATCATTTTCTTTTGGTTGGATGTTTTTCATGTGGTTTCTAGTGTTTGCACTGTGGTGAATTATCTCAGTGGGAAAAGAACAAAAACAACACCAGTAGCATATTTGCTCTGGGTGGCTGTTCTGTAATATTTGAGCTCTCCCCGCTGCCTCGCTGGGTGGCCTGTGGCAACGGGCTGCGTGAGGCATCGGTCTGAGGAGGTTCAAGTGGGACACAAAACATCTTGCTTGGATGTTTGATCACGTCACAAGTAGGCAAAGTTAACTGTCAGCAGGCTGCAGGAGAAGGAAAACTCTCATGAATTAAAGATGTAAAGTCAGCAGCAGACAGCGTTCTGCACTTGGAGAGGAAGCCTTTTGAGGAAGCCTCCTTTTAGCTACCTTCTTTTAGTCATGTCTTTATTTTTCGGTTAGTTAGTTTGTTTTAACTTCACAGTCAGGCTTCTGTTTGCATTTTTTTGAATGAAGTAATCTTAATGATGAAAAACAGCTCAAAGCACAAGTAAAAAAAAACAAAGTTGTCAGACCTCTTTTTGCTCCCAGTCCACAATACCAAGGGAGGCTTGGTTCATAACATGGTACATCCCAGAGTTTCTGGCTGCACTGTGAATTATCCAATGTGGTGATTGAGATGTGGGTGCAGAGCTGTAGACAAATAAGCTAAGACAAATATTTAGTATTTTAGTCTGTAAGCAGGGCTGAACTGGGACAAAAAAATCAGCCCGGGCATTTTGACTAGAGACCAGCAGGTATTATAGGAAAAGCCATAAAGCCTTTGAATGAGAACAAACGCTGTTGTGACAGTGATGTACACTGTCTTGTTGGTATATGTATGATTTCTATACATTTTACGTCACATAAAAACTTTGGTTGTAAGATCCACATAATTATTTAATAAAAGCCAGAAAATCTTAAATGAGAATAAGAAAGAAAAGTATTTCTTTGTGCCCCCCCTCTCCCTGTTAATGCCCCACTTGCCCCTCTGGCAAAACTTTGAGCTACTTAGAAAAGGATCCTGGTGTTATTCGTCTCTCAGAAACAGTTCATAACTTCCCTTCAACTCATTCATGTGACCTAAAAGGTAAACCTGTTTCTCCATCACCTGTTCAGCTCTGATGATTCAGTAAGGACATCTCCTGGTTTCATCTTCATGTTTCCCTCTCACCAGATAACCAAACCGACGTCATGACCAGCAGCTTTTACAGCTGTGGCTCCAGCAAACCTCAGCTGATACGAGAAATTAATATTAAATAAATTCTAACAACAGCTGATCGAGCTTAAACGTGCTGCTGTTGTTTAGCGCGACATCTGCTGGTTTCCTCTTTCTTTCTGCTAGCTAGTACGCAGTAGGAGTTATTGTAACTGACTGTAAAAAGTCAGCACAACAAAATAAACTAGAAAAATTTGCATTTCCTGCGAAAATGCTGTGTGGATGCCGTAACGCTGAAGCTGTCTGCTGAAAATAGCTGAAAAAGATGAAAAGTTGCAAAAAATTGTATGGCGGTGAAGAAACTGAAAATTTTGCTGAAAACAGGTGAAGAAGCAGGAATTTTTGCTGAAAAGTGGTGAAAAGCCAAAAATTCTACTGAAAGGGGTAAAGACGGAGAAATTTTTGCTGAAAAGTGGTGAAAAAAAACTGTTGCTGTGAGCAGGATTCGAACCTGGCCCTCCTGGTCTCAAGGCGGCTCCTCATCTTACTGAGCCAAACTCATTCTCACAAAGAAGAGGTGGAGAGACTGACAATTCTGCTGAAATGAGCAGAAGCTGTTGAGAATTGTGCTGATAAAAGGTGAAAAGGCTTAAAATTCTGCAGAAAAGAGAAGAATCAGCAGAACTTCTGCTCAAAAGAGGTTTTTTTTCTGAAAACAGCTGAGATTTGTGCTGATAAGAGGTGAAAAGGCTGAAAATTTTGCAGAAGAGGTGAATAAGCAGAATTTGGCCTGAAAAGAGGTGAAAATTCTGAAGATTCTCATCAGCAGAATTTCTGCTGACAAGTTTTTTTCTGAAAACAGCTGAAAAAGCTGAGATTTGTGCTGAAAAGGGGTGAAAAAACTAAAAATTCTGCTGAAAGGGGGTGAAGAAGCTAAAATTTGTGTTGAAAACAGTTAAAAAAGTTTAACTGTGAACTGAAAAAATTGTTGCCATAAGCGGGATTTGAACCCAGGCCTCTCAGTCTGAGAACGGCTGCTCATCTCACTGAGCTAAAACACAGCTCAGCTCGGCGAGCAGAAATAAGTGACCACATTGATAATGTGTTCCATTCATTTCAATGGGCAAAAATATTGCAAAAAAAATTCAATATCTCAAAAAGAATAGAAGTTATGAGCACCAAAAGATACAGCCGGCATTAGCAGAAATAGCAGAATTTTTAAAGATTTGAACGGCGAAAACCTGATAAAAACTGTTGGGACTAGTTCCACGGCGAAAAACGTACGGAAGCAACTAGAATAATAAAGAATAAAGAGAAACAGGAACTCAATAGTGGGCATCCACACAACTCCACCTAAACTTGGTTTATATCTGACCCAGATAGACTGCAGGTCATAACTTCTTACCTGAAGTTCAGTTCACCTGACACTTGGACCGGCGGCCAACTCGGGTCTGCTTCTCCTGCCTCACCTTTCCCTCATCCACCTGCTGGCTTCTGTGGAAGCTTCGCCACAGCCACCACCAAACAACTGAGTTATTTTTACACATTGACTAGCATCTGGCCAATCCACCATCTTCCATTGTTTATACTGTTACAAAAAAAAAAATCATCGGCCCATAAAGACAAAAAATCCCCATCGGGCCAGTCCAGCTATGTCTGTAAGTCTTTGCTGTTGGTCACTTTACACTCCCTGGTATTATTGTGTGTTTGTTTGCTTTCTTTTGGGCAGGAGTTCACACGTCTGTTGGTGTAAAAAGCGCGAGTAAGGACATGTGCAGCTAAAAGCCTCCTCAACCTCTTGTTGGTACCGTGTTTCACTTCAGCATTTAAAGTCTGAGAGGTTTCTAATGCAACTGTAAGGAGTGTGTCTAAGTTTCACACATGCCACTTTCTGCCCTTCTGGTGCTTTCTGTTGCCACTGGTTTAGGTATTCCTGGAGAGATAAATGTAGTTATGTTGATCAAGAATTAACAGCTAAATCAACAAGGACAATATAAACTCATAGTATCAGCATGTGTAACATTATGTAACAAAATGTTATACCACCATCAATTAACATTGAGGCTACAATAAATAGCTACAGTTTCCAGTTCTTAGTTGGCAGAAGTTGAACCTGGTGTGGTCTTCTGCTGCTGCCGAGGTGCTCTTCGGTAGATTGGCAGCTTGTGAAAATTCACATCAGCCAGTCTGGCATCAAGAACCATGCTGCGTTCAAAGTCACTTCAAATTTTCCACAGATAATTTTGACTATCTTGGATGTTTTGAGTCCTGACACATGGTGGCAGTGCTGCGCTGGGATATGTCGGCAGCTGATTATTATCTTAGTGATATAACATGGACTCTTAGTGGGCGTTATTGTGCTTTTTAAATCCTTAACTCTTCTTTACTTCTTACCCGACTTTCCTTTAATGATGTCATGCATCTGGAGTGGCTATTTGTACACGTCTAGTAAAAATCTGAGGACATCAGGTGACATCAAAATTGGGGACTACACTGACACCCGGTGGGCAAAAGACAGCAGTTAGCACAAACAATCAAATAGCTTAAACAACACGACAAAAGAGACCCCGCTACAGTGTGATTACACAAAATCCTTTATTTCAAGGATCCAAGAGCACATTTCAACACATGGCAGACTGCATTTTTTTGTTTTTTAAACACATGTTAGCGCACAACTACAACTTCCAGTGATTAAAAAAAACAAAACAAACAAACAGCAAAATAAAGTCTGCGTGCATTAAAAACAGCACAGGGACAGTTTGGTTTAATTTAAACTCAAATTTTAAAAAAAGAAAGATTAAATCTGTGGGCGAAGTGGGTTTTAGCAAGTGAAACGAGTGATTTTAAAGTCTCCAAATGCTGAGAGCAGAGCAGGTCTTTGCTCATCGTTATGGCACCATACTGCTTTGAGCTAACGTGTCTTCAAACATGACATATAGATAAAACACACTGAGACTCTTAGGGACAATATTCATATAACAAGGAATCATAAAATGCTTTTCTTAAAAACTACTTTCAGTGCAAGAGCTTGTCAGAGCTGTGATTACAAAGCAGTGCTTGAACAACACCATTATAAACACATCTTATACACACACAATTAGTTTTTCAGGTTGTAAATAGCCTTGAGATTTCATAAAGTTTTTTTTTCTTCCACTACTGATTTTAAATGATCTGTTTTAAGAAAAATCTGATCATCATCTGATCGTAAGAAAAAGTCAGTAAGAAAAGGAAAAAAAACAAAAACAAAGAGGCAAATCTATAAATGCGTTTCGATTGTCGTCGGCTGACGTGAGCAAAAAAATCGCTTCTAAGCAACTTTCTGTGGCGAGTTCAAAGCTTCGTGGTTCACACGAGACATTCAACAACAGAGCGCCTCTTTTGGTTTCTGAGTCAGTTTAGTCAGTGCTAAATGCTATATGCTGTCCCGTCTGCCCTCCAGCTGCTCTTAATATCTCCGTTCATGTCATGTCACCGCTGAGCTAATGTATGTCAAAACACAAAGCTAAAATAATGATGTTGTTCCCTGCCACATTATACGCACCGAGACAAAACCTGCCAGTGTGTCTTGAAACGGCTCTCTTAAGGTCCAACAATGCCTTTCAGCTAGTTAGTGAGCAGCCAAAGGAAGTCCACAGCCTCAAGTGAAGCCAAAACCAGTTCAACTGATGTCTAAACTAAGTTTTTATAATTATACATAATTAAATATGTGGACTGATCTTGATTTAAAAAGCTGCACAAAGAATGCTAAAACTGCATGGAGAAAACAAACAGCAAAAGGCTATTTATGCCCAAAATGCTGACTTTAAGTAAATGTTCTGTAGTTTTGTTAAATAATACGACGTAAAATGTTCAATTCAATGGAATCTACTCAAAAGAAATTTATGCGATTAGTATACATTCAGTTTATACCAAGCACACTCCTCAATGAAGCAAATAAACCTTTTATTTTACATATTTCAGTTGCATTCCGTTAAAAATTAATGCTTTGTGTTTATGAGGTCAAAGAATCATTTTTTCCACAACTTTTCCACATTTTTATTTCATGACAAACTTTCGTCGATGTGAGTCAACACGACAGAAAAGCTTTCCTTGCTGCCTCCTCCACTTTATGCTTGATTTAACATTTCTGGGGAAGCTTTTATTACGCTTACAGTAACATAACGTGTTAACGTTGTACTCCACTGTGTGGGTGAGGAGGTTCACTCACAGTGAGTGAGTGAAGAAAGGAGAAACTAAAGAGGCGCTGATTAACAGCGGCAAAGACTCTCACACTGAGCTGAAAGGAAACTAGGGCAACTGAAACAGGTGAGTAACTCCAGGACAATGTTTTTATTGATTGTATTTATCTTGTTGTTTTTAACATTTCACCGATTTAGTACATTTATATTTTAATTTTACAAATCTGGGAAAGCAATGTTTAAGTCAGGCGCTACACTTTACGTGTCCGTGATTCCTGTAGGGTCCACTTGGGTTAATTTCATCATCAAATAGTGAGTGTGAGGCTCTACCCAAGAGTTTTTTGTGACTTCTTTACATTATAATACAACAGCTACTCACATGCAGAGAACTAAAACATAATCATAGCTTTATAGATTAAAGATCCTTGTCATGCCTCTCTGTGAGGATTACAGCTATTAAAGTGTATTAATTTTACCCTCGTATCAGAAGCATGAAATTGGCACGTCACAATTACATTTCTTACAACTGAATTGAGGTTTTTATTCTTACACTGTTACAGATAAAAGTAAGTTTTTAGCTATGCTGCAATATTTGTATTGTGCATTGTCCATACTGAGTGCCCACCAAGGGTGTTTTGTCCTACCACCACACGAAAATATTTTTTTAAAGTATGTTTTAATTGGCCTAAACTTAAAATAGACTTATTTTAAGTTCAGGCCATTTTTTAATCAAACAGCCAAAATCAGTTTTGTAGACCGTAAAAATTCAGTTTTAGGGTCTTCCAAACTCGAATTACAAACAAGAATGTTGCAGAGTGCCCTCTGGTGGACAAACTGTGCAAGCTTAACACTCATAGCATGGTTGAAGGGTGTTTCTTATTTATTTTTCATTTACAGGTTGTCTTAAATACTGATACCAGCTAATATCAGCCCTGTGATAAAACGCTGAGGCACCAACCAAAAATCCTGATGGTTTCACAGACACTTTATATCGTGTGAGACAAAAACTTTGGCTTTAGTTTTCATTTTCCTTTTGCTTCATAATTTGAAATCACACTTCAAAATTCATGCTTTGCAAATTTTGCAAAGAGGGATGAGAGGAACGGTAAAAAAATGCTACTGTCTGTGAAGTTTCTGGATTTAAACTAGGGCTGTCACAATTTCCAATAACAATATTTTTGTGATGCAAGCACATTTTGTTTATTACTGTGTGTTGTTTAACATAAAACACATACAGCCCCAGTTTAACCCTCTGATCATGCAGACATATTGATTACTATCACTTTAATAACTTCTTCAGTTCCAGTTAATCTGACATGACATGAACGCAGTGGGCTGTAAGCTTTGACGTAAACTGCCTTCAGAACAGCTGGATCGCAGTCTCAGTGAGCGAGACATTTTCAAACATTACACAACCAGCAGGGTCAACAGGGGCTTCACGTGAAGAAAGCCCAGCCAGGTGAGCTCTAATACTGCTAATTAATGTGCACCAGGGATTAAAGTGTGGAAGTCAGTCAGTGCTAAACCAACTACAAGTTCTCACTTTAGATATGAGAATAAAATATTTTTTTTAAGTTATTCACACTTTGAAGGAATAAACGGTCGGGAGTCTGACAGGCTGAAAGGCATTAACGGGAGATTTTCACACTGTCTCCGGTCAGGAAACAAACCAAAAAATGCTCTTTGATGTTTGCGCCGCTGATCGACAAATCAGACCGCCCAAGCCGGTGCACGACATTGGTGTAAACTTCAAAAAGGCAAAAATGCAGCATTAGGGTGAACCGATAAAAAACGTCTGCTAGTCCTCTCTAATCTTAAAAGGAACCCAGATTATGAAATCGTGTAGAGCTTGTGATGTCATCTTGTGCCTTTGTTTTATGAAAACTGGAAAAGTCCTTTCACTAATAGGCTGCCATGTTGTTTAAAGTTGCAGTGCACTCTGGGTAGAGACATCTAATGGTCCCTACAGCAAGACAGACACTTTTTCTGGTCGGCCGTACTCGAGCTGTACAACATGAAGATGACCACTGTAATAATCCTCTATGTTTCTTATATCACGTCCATGTGTCTAAACCCCTCTCCCCTTACTGATCATGGCTGAGCCCGACTGCTGGACATTTCTTCCTCCTAAAAGGGAGTTCTTCCTTCCCACTGTCATCAAGTGCTTGCTCACAGAGGCTCGTCTGACTGTTGAGTTTTCCGTGTATTATTGTAGGGTCTCTACCTTACAATATAAAGCACCTTGAGGCAACTGCTGTTGTGATTTGGTGCCATTAAATTGAATCAACTTTATTTGGACCAAAGCACTGTAAATGATATCACAGTAGTTCATCCTTTGTGTAATTTTGAGCTGAATGCATTGCACATGTAAACTAACGGCAGCTTTTGTAGGTCAAAATATACCTGAAAGATTTAGGATTTGCTTGATCAGCAGAGGACATTAAGGCCAATAAGCTGAAATAGTCGGGGTTCCTTTTAACCTTTCTCAACATATTTTAAAAGACAAAGAAAATCTCATTTAAAACAACATCAATAGGAAAGAAATGCTTATTTTCCAATATGTAGCACCAGGAAAAAAAAAAACTACGAACCCCACAGTTGATCTACATCTAGGTGACAAAACGAACACTGATGTTTAAATAATCTGTTTGTTTCTCTGATCTGACATCACAGCGTTTTCCATAAATGAATGGCTCAAAATGTTTGCATTCAAATATACTGCAGATTGTATATGATTAAAGTCTTCACCAGTGGTTTTAAATGTTTCAAATGACTCCTTGTGACCAGTTTTCGAAGCACACCACACCATGAGCTTTAAGCTAAAATGTTTCCTACTTTAAAGGCAGCTGTTGGTTTGAGTTTGCTGAGAAAATGCAGTTTAAGTCGAGCTGCAGACTCAAGGCTTTACAGGAGATTTGTTTTTTGGGTTTTTTTGGTCAACACATCATCAAGGTTGTTGTGAATTAGCTCTCAGAGGATTTAAAGACTTTAACCTTCACGTTACCCAACACCACAAAAATGTTTCCTGGATTCATCAGTCTATTTTCCTACAAAGTTTCATAGTTTTGACAGGAATTATTCACTAGTGTGGCAAAGATAGTGGAAAGCATGATTTGTTCTATGTTTGAATCTGATGCTTTGATTTGATCTGATCTTCTCTGTTTTGAAAACCATTTTTGAGACATTTCAGTCATGAGAAATATTTTGAGTGTTTCTCCACAAAATACACTGACTTAAAAGCAACTTTGTTGCAATAAGACAGAGTCTGCAATCAGTCTGCAATCAGTCTGCAACTGAATGGGGTCAAGTTGGCAATTACATGCAATCTGCAAATCATTGATAAAAAGTTCTTCAGGATTGTTACTGAATTAAATTATTTTAATTTTACTTGCTCATTAGACCCTTTTCATTAATAAACATTTTATTCTATTTATTTTTTATTTTTTGCTTTTTATTGTATTTTATCTGACCTTATTTTATATATCTTTATTTATTATTTCATGTTTCTGTTTTACTTTCATCATGTCCAAAGACCATTTAAAATTTCTGTTTTACTTCATCTGCTGCCTTTTTATTTTATTTTAAAATTGGCTAACATTGCAAGCTAATGTCTTATTACCAGCTCGTCATTCATCAATCAAGTACATTAAACTGCACTGAGCTGCTATACAAATAAAGATTCGCTGACTCATTGCTGTTGCTTGATGCAGCATATGTGATATTTTATTTTTATTAATACTCAGCGTGTAAGTTTTGGTCCTTCTCAACTACCATAGAGATCACTTGTCAAAGCTCATGCTCAAAGTGTTTGCCTGTATTTATTTTATTACTTGAATATTTGTATTTATTTCTATATTTTTCAAGATATTTGCATGAATATAAAGTGGTGATCAAAAAGGTTTTCATAGGAACAAGCAGGATAGATTCTATCACACTCAAGTTAATGGAAGTTAGGTTAATGGGTACAGTAAATTATTATAACTATAAACGTGTGTGTGTGTAATTAGCTGTTATGTTTCTAAAGCATCTCTAATTAGTGTAACTGAAGCTCCGACATATTATAACAGAGTTCTTAACATAAAAAAATGAACTGAAATGAGTGTAATTAATAAACCCCCTTTTCAAGTCTTTTAAACTTGAAGATCATTTCCGGCTGAACCTAAACCAACAGCTGGGTGTGCCTATAGTTAAAAAACATAGCCGACAGTACTTGAATAGTTCAGTTTTCACATTATGTGCCACTAAAACCGGCCTTTTTGTTGACGTTTGTTATTTTGAGCACCAAAGAGAGATAATAAAGATAAAAAAGTGCAGTAATTGAGTGTAATTGCGTCTTCCACTTATTTTCTGTTCGATTAACTGTTTATACACCGGTCACAAAGTGATGAGTTTTGGCTTGACAGCAAAAACCCAGTTGTGGTCAGATTGTCAGGACCACATGTTTGAACCAGATGTGGACACTTTCAGAGAGAGCTCGTCCTCTTCCTCTACCAGAGGAGATCTGAGGTTTTCTGAGCAGCACAGGTGAGATGAAACAAATGCTATTAAAGAGAACCTGATCTTAAGTCATTTTTGTTTGCATCCATATAAAATCATGATTGTCACATACAGACACAGTCTGTTTTTCCTCTTCTCTTTTCTGTTCTACCTTCTCAGAGGAAAAATCCAGATTTCTGGGAGTCTTGGAGGGCAGGAAGTACATCTGGGCATGGGACTGGGATGTCACCTGTGGCCACTGCGTTCCCCTTGGACATCAGACACGTTCTGACGTACGCCGTGCTTGCGGCTCCAAGGAGGCAGCCATTCTCCAGCTGAGAAACAACACAACAGGGTCACACTGTAAGAAAAACACACTAATTTCTGAGAAAAAGGGCACAGTTTTAGAAAAAAAGGAATCTCTCCCCAAACAACCAATAACAAAACAAAAAAATAAAAATAAAAAGTAATTTCTAGATCTGGCAGATGTCCAAGAAAAAAATGTATCCAAGAAAAATAGCAAAAATAGAAAATTCTTAAATAAAATAAAAAAAATGTTTATTGATGAAAAAAGAAAATGCATAAAAACATTAGCAAATTAATTTTGCTTATTGCAATTTTTTAAACACATTTAGGAACGATACACTCCCCCACATCAACAATATCAAATAAATATTTGAAATACATCAAAAAATGTCAAATGTACAGAAAAATGTGCAAATTTATTAAAAAAGAAAACATAAAAAAATTGGCAAATAGAAATATATAATTAATAAAAAAGGAGTCAAATTTTTTTAGTTGTACAACTCCATAACAGAAAGATATCGATTCACTTTTCAAGGTTAAGTTGAAAAGAAATGTAAGTAAAAATGGACAATAGCAGTTGTCTGTGTGAAAGTGCTGCAGTTTAGTGAATTACACAGCTAGCTACATATAGAAACCTCTGCTGGAAGGATGAGTCGTTCTAATGAAAACTAATTTGTTGCCTGCTTTACTCACATTAATGAAAAGAAGTGTTGTTGGTGTTCTACTCACTTTTCTTATGAGTTGTAGAAGGCTTTAACCTCATTCATTATTGTTTATGTTAATTATTTCTTTTCTTCAGTGGTCCAAACGTGCTGTAAAACATGTAATCTGTTCACAGCAGAGCTGTGCCTCTCTCTGGCTGCCTCCTCCTCCCTCCCCCCTCCTCACTGCATTCGCAGCATTAGGTAATGATGACAGTCAAATTGTAGGTCAGTGCTGCTCATGCTTGACTGGTCAGCCTGCCAGTATTTTTCTTTCAGCGACAGCCACTGACCCTGAAGAATAACAGCAGAGGCTGAATGGGGAGGGGATGAATGGATGCCTGCTGGGGTCGTCCATCTCTGGGGCATCCCGACCTTATTCTATTCATTATTGTACTCCTTCTCACTGCCGTCACTTTGCTGCTCTGTGCTCCTGTTTCATCACATCTCTTTTGTCATGTCTCAGTTTGTTTTTTGGCTCCAAACACCAGCAAAAAGCTACTATGACAACTACTGAGCAAATTTCAACAATGCAGTATGTCACAAAATCCTTAGCACTGGAGCAACATGCTACGTGAGCCCTTTTTCTGTCACACAAGCTTCACGTTGGGCTTTTATTGCCAAGTTAACAATGCAGACTTGTTATAAACCTTCAAGCCTAAATCTGGCAGCGCCAACTGGCGAGGTCTCATTCCCTCATTATGTTTTACAATGGGAATTTCTCTAGACCTCCAACTTGTACTCCAATAGATCAGTGTTTTTAGGACCTTTCTCTGCTCTGCTTAGTTATTACAGGAAAAAGGTTTGGTTGGACTTTAAAGACAAGTTCCCGTTTCTCCTGAACATTTTTGGGTCTCATTAGGCAATTTAAATGATGTTATGGGGAGTTGAGTTTAGAATTGGCTGTTGTGAGTCTAACAGGATCCAAACATCAGAATGCCTGCACTGTTTTAAATACCAACATCTCAAATAAAACACCTCAAAATAATGGATTTTATTCAGGCTTTTATAACTACTAGCTGGATATAACTCGTGAACAGTACAAACAGTCTTGAAACTCAGTTTAAGGCTTTTCTCTGCAACACGTGACAGTAAGGTGTCATGTTTCTACCTTCACACCATAGGTGAAAGTGGTGAACTGTTTCTAAGCTCTTAACAACACACTTACATTTCAAGATTTAACTTAACTTAAGACTCAAACTCTCATTAACCCTAACTCTCATGTAGCATCAGCTAAAATACCTGAGAGACCAGCGTGGCCACTCTGAGTGAATCTGGTGACAGCCAGTTCATATCATTAGTTGATAAAGTAGTTTAAAAATGGCCAGTTGCTCAGGCCTCAGACACACAGGCCTTCAGGCACGTTGGCAACCATCTGGCAACCACCAGTTGTGCTGGAAAAATATATATTCCTCAACTTGTTGCACGTGGTTGCTGGCAGTCCCTGTGATTGCTAAAGCCCCGTTCACACAGGCCTAGAGACTGCTTGGTAACCACCTTTCGCTAGTGGTTGCTAACAGTCACTAGCAAGAAAGAGGTCAATTGTGATTACTTTGGTTGCTAACAGGTTGCCAAACTTTGACTGCAACCCTTCAGTAAAAGTTGCGTCTTACCATCTTAATTGTGCCTTAAGCAACACAATTAAAGCAACACAACTTTAGTTTGATGGCAAATGTTCTCATGTTTTCAGACAAGACTGTCTTCAGAGTCAGTGTTGGTTAACTAGTGACTGAACTCCTTGTGGAAAACAAAGAGTCTAAAATTAAGTCTTGGCAGGCAAACTTTTGTACTTCCTCTGGCTGCAGCAATGACTTTTACATTAAAAACCAAAAGACTTTTATGAAAGATCTTTCACTCTCTGTGTCTTAAGCAGTAAGCAGTTTGCCTGGCTAGTTGCACTAAAACAGGAAAATCCACATGTTACCCGTAATGTTAGAGTTTGTAAGGTACTTTATAAATGGGGACTGTGTGAAGGAAACAGAACCAGGAACCAGAACCAGAAACTGGTTCTGAAAATAAATTTGCGTTTGATCTGGAACAACTAGCTAGCTAACCTTAGCTAGCTTTGTTTCCTGTTTGTGTTGGAATCATCAAAATCCCACAAACAAAGTAAGATCTGTACAAAGTCAGACAGACAAAGGGTTTATCCTTCAGGTCTGAATAGTGCCTGCAGTAAAAGCAAACACTGTAATCCAGCGTTAACACCAAGCCCTTCAAACACATTCATCACAAATAAAAATAACCTTCCTGGTAAACTAGCCCTGACTCTAACCTTTCACTTATCCCAACTCCCAGTGACTGTTTTCTTAGGCAGTGCTGCTCTGACCCATCTATCCCTTGTCTTATTTACATGGGATGTCTGATCACATCATCACAGTGTACTCTGAGCTCCATGCCAGCCCGCAGCCTTTGTGCGTTGACTTGGAAAAAAAAATCCATGGTCATGACAGTGAAAGAGAGCAGCACAAGGCTAAAGGGTTGGAGTTTCTAGATCCTGCGGCCCTGGATTTGTTGATGGTCAATGATATTTGAGAGCATCTTCAGGCCTTGTGAGCTGGCTGGAGTCACAAACCTAACTCTCACAGCAAACAGGTCTGAGGAGAAGTAGCCACTATGGACATCTGAGGCTAACTAATGAAAGGTACCCACTAGCAATCTTTCACAGTATTTTCATTATCTGACAGTTAATATGGCTTAATTGTACTAACAGACCATCCAAGATGTCGATTCTCCAGTTAGGCTGAGTGTAAGCCTTGTAGTTTATTAGTCTGTTACTTGGCATTAACTAACAGATATCCGTTTTTATCCTGTTAGTTTTTTTCTAATTTTGGATGCTAACCAAGCTAGCTAGTGTTAGCTGATAACTCAGTACACCATCACCTCGTCCAAATACGGCGTGTGTATTAGGGGTGCAACAATACGCACATGTATTGAACAATACAAATTTTTTTATTTATTTTATCAACTTTTCTTCTGACGATGCTGTCTGTGTTGAGCGCTCAGTGGATCTGCGTTTGACTACTCCGCCTAGGCTCCACTGTCGAGTGCAGATCCACTGAGCGCAGCGCAAGCTAGCAAGACTGAAGCTAAGCTCGTTGCAACATGGCAACTGCCTCAACGCTACCCGAAATTGAACCTCCCCCACCCTCATTCAGATCTGGCGTTTGGAACTATCTTGGTTTTCATGTGAAGCATGACCCTGATGGTAAGCGCGTCATGGACAAAAGTAAAACAGTATGTCGGATGTGCCACGCAATGCTCAATTGGTGGGAACTAGTGCGTTAGCACAGTTAGCTTGTTAACGTGTTGACGCCGTCCAGCCCCACGCACGGGGCGATCCGCGGTAACTCGTTAACGGAGATTTGCCGCGTTACGGCGTTAATGTCATTTTAACGAGATTAACGCTGACAGCACTAGTGGGAACAAAATGAATATGACTGCACATTTACGCCAACACCATCCTAGTGCAAAGACAAGTGGAAGCAGACAAAAACAACAAGCACGCATGCTACAAACTTTACCCGAGTCATTTAGACAGCCGTTAGCACATGATTCTCCTTATGGGGACCTGATATGTTTAATATGCTGCTGAGAATATAGCCCAGAAGAAGCGTATAGTATAGCTTTTATTTTGGAAAGAGCCATTTCTCTGTAATAAACTCTCTTTTCCAAAGATGAGTGATTTCTCGATCAGATAGATTTTTTTTTTATTATTTTGTTGTTTCAGCAACATTAAATTTAAAAACTGTACTTTCGAGTTAAAATATATATTTATAATTTTAATAAATGACAAATTAAAAAGGCATGAACATTTTTTGTATCGAAAAAATATCAAACCGTGACACCAAAGTATCGAACCGAACCGAACCGTGAATTTTGTGTATCGTTGCACCCCTAATATATATATATATATATATATATACACACACACACACACACACACACATACATATATATGCATATATACATACATACATACATACATACATACACACACACACACATCTATGATTATGACCTATTTGGGTCATGCGATTAACCTTCTGGCTAATTCAGTTTCAGGTTGAACCTATATTTCCACAGTCTCTCACCTTGCTGTGAGTTGAGTCTTGGGTGGCAGAAAACACACCGTAGGTCTCTAAGGATGGTACACTGTGCGGTGGCTGTGTCAGGACCAGTAACTGCTCCAGCTCCTCAGTCTGTTCCTGCTTATGGTGTCCCAGCAGCTGGTAGGGCTGCACAGTGCTCACCAAACTTTGACAGACCTCCTGTAACGTAGAGTCATTTAACACTGCGCCGTCTGTGCCACTGACGCTGTAATGTTGGTGTCCAGCAGCCACGCTTGGGGGAAAAGCTGAGAGTCCATTTGGGATGCAAGACCCGTTTAAAGTCGGTCCAAGCGGATTATTCTGGAAGCCAGACAACAGAGTGCTCTCACTGCTTACCTGCAGGTACTGGAGGGGGGCAGAGAGCTGTTCCTGTTGCAGCTGCCACTGTGGAGCGTTCGCATGTTTGCTGTCCAGCTCCGTGGCTTTGTTATGGTTGGTGTGATGACGGTTGTGGTGATTCCCCGTCCGTACCACCCAGTGACTGTCAGGTCCCCCCGTCACTGGTCCAGCAGTCAAGCACGCCTGCTGGGAGACACTTTGGGCAGAATCTGAGTTTGACTGGTGGTTTGAGGACCCAAATCTGCCTGTGTTCACCTGTTCCTGCCTCTCGCTCGCACCCTCCAGAGAGTCGTGAATGTAGGAGAGGATTTCGTTGTTGGTGAGAAGGTCACTGAGAGTTGGGATGTGATCTGGGTCCAGTTCCACATGCATCATCCTCTCGTCCAGCAGCAGCCGCTCCAGGTCCTCGGCATTTAGGCCCAGATTCTCCAGGGCGCTGAACAGTTCGCTGTTGGAGCACGTTTCCTCTCCGTCGAGAGACAGAGAGTCCAATGTGGTCAGAAGGGGGTCAAAACTGGAGGTTTTGCCGTTGCGATCCCCTGGCGACTCCTCGCTAGAGACGACATACCAGCTGTCACCACTGAACAAAGCACCCAGACCATCAGCCCTGCTCTGCTGCTCACTGAAAAGGGTGCTGTGGTAGGACACTTTAGGCTCCGTATCTGGCTGGCATACGTATACGGACTCATCCTGACTCATCAGCGCCCCCAGTAGGGACTTTGGGTCCAGCTCATCTGAAGAAGCCTCCTCTCCTTTGCTTTTCTTGGACTTGCTGCCTCTGGCTTTGCCCTGGAGCGGGTCGGAGAAGCCGTGCAGCGGATATCCAGTTTGGTAGAGCAAAGCCTCACCGGTGGCAAAGGTGAAGGGGAGATGCATAGATCTCTTCCTCAGGTGTTCCCCTCCTTCTTCGTCCCTGTGAATGAATCCATTAGAGAGGAGAAATTAAATAAAGAAGAAGAAGAAAAAAAAAAATCACACTGGAATCAAGAAACACTCACGCCAAAGGCCTCTGAGTGGCGATGATGTAGTCCGGCTTGCCGTTCTTGTAAATGAGCCGGGCGTTGGCCTGGACCCACTTCCACCTGTTGTCCTTGGTGAGCAGCCTAAAGACGGTGAGGCCGCTCTCACCCGTCTTTATCACTGGAAAGACAGAGGACACGTTAGAGCCTCTGCTGTGTGCACACACTCACTCACTAAGGCTACGTTCACACTGCAGGTCTTAATGCTCAATTCCGATTTTTTGATCAAATCCGATTTTTTTGTCTGCTCGTTCACACTACAAATAAAATGCGACAGCTAACGCGCTCTAGTGTGAACGCTCAAAGCGGCCTGCATGTGCAAAAGAAGATGTCACACACAACGCGCTCTGTTTAGACCCAGAGCAAACAGGATTGTTTGACTGATGGCCGTTAATATAAAGACTTCGGACTTCACGTTTCCCAATTTTTGCTTCAAGTTATTCTGTTATTTACATAATAATGTAGATAACCTAATAATGATCCTTATTGCTGTTTTAGAGAGGAGCAGTGCTTCAAAGGATAGTTGCAGATTTCTGTCAGAATCTGCAGATTATGCAGAACAAATAAAATGTTCACTTTCTGCAATGTTGTCTTCCCAGCAGTTTCACTGGATGGCCAGGAAGCGTTCGCGATGTCTTCTCCGGCGCTGATAATTGGGGTCTGTCTTGTGTCAGTGACGTAAAAGACGGATTTAATGCGACTTGACCGTTCACACAGCAGTCGCTTTCTGAAACATCGGATATGTATCGGATTTAATACCACATACGAAAGTGACCCAGATCGGATTTGAAAATATCGGATTTGTGCCGTTCACACTGTCACACCATGATCGGATATGGGTCGCATAGGGTAAAAAAAAAATGCTGCCGATGCTGGCTTTGGCTACATGTACATGTTACACGTGCTGTTTGCACACAGCGATGCGACGCCAAAGCTTCATTTTCATGAGTTCCTCATCTTCCACGGCCTGTGCTCGTGTTTCTGAACTTTCTAATGTCAAAAACAAGGGCGAGACTACAAAGCCAGCAAAAGATTTTTTTAAATACTTTTTTGAAAACTTGCTCTGAAACAATTGCTGTTTATGAAAAATATTTTTAAGCTTGAACCCACACAGAGAAGCTTCAGGAAGTCAATAAACAGAAGAGAGAGATGGATAATTTATTTTAATTAAATAACAAAGGGATGGATCTGTAAAGTAACATTTAAGATTGAACTGTAGGTCTGTAAATTTTCTTCAAAGCAGACTTGCTGCACAAATACCAACATGTGTGATGTAAACACTGGCATTTTCCCAAGGGGTACAGAGAAAAGGATCACCACTCAAACATACACTGTGGAAAAGAAAGAAAAATAAAAAAAATATTACTTGGGGAAAAAAGAAATAATTATCCCCTGTGTTGCTCACACAGTGCTGGTTGGATAAATTCGAGGGTGATATCTATGAAACTTCAACTAAAGTAATACATGCCCCTCTTTGTCCCTTTGTTGTCCTCAAATACATACAGGTAAAATGTGACAATAGGAAAGAGATACAGCTGTTAGGTTTATAGATCCCTGAACATCTGATTGCTCTGGTTTTTAAAAAAAAGTATCATGGGGAGTAGGGATGGGTACCGGTGTCCGGTGCCATTGTGGAACCGGTTCTGTCATAAACGGTAGTAACCAGACCGAAAAGCAGCGCACAATTCGGTGCTTTTTTTCCCTGAGAAATCTAGCCAATCACTTTCCCAGGATAGTAGGCGGGCCCAGGTACGTACGGGGTTTTTTTTTAGAGCAGAGCTAAAATGCCTAAGGCGAAGCGCTCGACAGTGTGGCTGTACTTCACAGCAAAAGATATAAACTCAGCAGCCTGCAACAAGTGCTTAAAGGTAATAATGTGCAAAGGAGGTAACTCCTCAAATCTAATGAAACACATGGCGTCGCATAGCGTTTTTTTAAAAGCCGAGAAATGCACCGCATTTGATAACTTGCAGCAAGACATCACACCTAGCACATCTGCTGCGGGTGTGGTGCCTGTTCTCGGAGTTAGCAACATCCAAGAACCCGAAGAGGAGAGTTCGGCCCCTAGCCCTGCCAGTGTAGCAGAAATGATAACTGATGATGATGATGCAGCAGCACCCGTTCTTCTCTGCGTGAGTAGCTTAATGTTGTTCGTGTGTAATTTAAGTTGAGTAAGCTAACCACGTTATTAAATTAATGCATGTAAGGTGAACTAGCAAACACCGTCATAGCTACATGCGGCTGTCTTCTTGTTTGATGGCAGATACTCCCTTTACCCTGGCCAAAAAGGCTAAAATGACGAAAGAAAAAGTGGACGAAATTCATAGGGCAGTGACAAAATTTATAGTCAAAGATCTCCATCCATTTTCAACGGTGGAGTCACCATCATTCGGGTGAAAAATGTTGTATTACTCTGACATAAAAAAATAGACTGTATAATACTGTAAAGGTTAATATGTTCATAGCTGCTTAGCTTTGTAAGTCTTTAAATATTATAAGTAAACTATATTTGAATAAAAGGTGAGCTATATGTTTTTATTTTTTATCTGGAAGAAAAAAATTAATAAAAATTCAAATGTATTTTCTGTTTATTCTGGGAGCTGGTTTATATGTTTTATTTATTGTATCTGGAAAAAAAAAATCAGTTTTTTTTTTTTGTTTCTTTTTGTTGTTGTTGTTTTTTTTTTTAATTCAGGGAGATGTCCTCTGCGCTTAATCCGAGGTATCAGCCCCCATCCAGGGATGATCTATCCAACACACTTATACCTGCTTGGTATTGCGTGGAGAAAAGCAACCTCATCCAGAATTTGGCACAGGTTAACAAGGTCGCTATCACCTGTGATGGATGGACCAGTATTGCTCAGGACCATTTCCTCACAGTGACTGTTCACTACATCTACAAAGGCAAAATGAAGCAGAATGTGCTTAGCACTGAAGCAGTTTATGAGTAACAAACAGGTCCAGTTGTCACTAAAGAAATATCAAGCGTTGTGGAGCAATTTCACTTGGGAGGGAAAATAATTGCTGCCACTGTAGACAATGCCTGCAACATGGATGTTGCTTTGAAAAAATTGGACTTTTTAAAAGTGGGATGCTTTGCTCATACCCTCAACCTGGCCGCACAAAAGGTGTATGACATTCCTGTAGTTTCCAGCTGGTGTACTAAAATCCGTTCAGTTGTGGTGTGGCTCAAACGTTCATCCTTGAGCAAAACTGTGCTCAGAGAAAAGCAGCGAATCCTGAGTAAGTAGCACATGCAGTTACATATCAAGAAGTATTGTTATTCATATTACCTTTTTTATAGTAATTTAAAATATGTTTGTGTCTATCTGTGCTTTAGATTTGCCGGAGCATAATGTAATTCTTGACGTTAAGACACGCTGGAATTCTCTCTTCCGAATGGTGGAGAGATTTATGGAGCAATTTGATGCAATCCAGGCAGCTGCTCTGGATCAACGGCTGAGAAAGCCTATGGAGAAGGACAAGTAAGTGAATGACATGAGCATCACTTGCAAGAGCTAAATTACGTCAGTTACCTTTAACATTGTGAATATTTTTCAACAGGCTAGAAAGGTTCACGCACACTGATTTAATCAAGGCAGAGGAGTTTATTAAGTGCATGCAAGTCCTGTACACGTCAACCATGTGTGTCTCAAGTGACAAGTCACCCACATGCAGCCAAATCATCCCCATCCTGGCCAAGCTGGAACAACATTTCAGATGATGTGATGAAGACAGTGTTTTCACCTCTTCAATAAAAGAGAAAGTCTGGGGTAGTCTGCAGAAAAGATATCAGGTATTTGCAGACAATGTCAATGCGCATGAAAAATAGGGGTACCTTTTTTCAGCTTTTTATCAGCTCCTATGTTATATCTTGTTTTACTTAAAGGATGAAAACCTTCAGAAATTTCTGAAGGAGGCCACGATGATGGACCCACGTTTTAAAGGCAGGCTAGGTGGTGAGGCAGCTACTGACATCTGGGACAGGTTGGAGAAGGCAGCAGTTGCAAATGCCACAGCAGCAGTTGCGCAGGTATTTTCATTGTGTGTGTACAATCTTGTCCTTTTGCATCATGATGTAGTTTCTATGTTGAAGGAATGCTCTTTTACTATCTGTGTGTCCATAGCCTCCCACTGAGGACCCCAAAGCACACAGCGAGGTGGATGATGCTGACATGGACAAGCCAGAAAAATATGTAATTTCAGATTTTTTCTAACACAACCACTACAATCTAAAAGTGATCTTTATTTATTTTGCAAACCTCACACATCTTTTTTTGTTGTTTTTCAGCTAAGTAAGGTCCAGAAGTCACCCTTAGAAAAGCTGTTTGAGGATGAAGACAGAGAGCTTCAACAGGCTGCTTCTCAAGCGGGTAGAGTCCCCTCAATCACAGAGCAGGTACAGAAGGAGCTTCAAATATACAAAAGACTGCCAGGAATTACCTCTGGACAAGACCCTGTGGCCTGGTGGTGGAGTAAGAGGGATACACTCCCCAATTTATCTGCCCTATCAGAAAAATACTTGTGTGTCCCAGCCTCATCAACGCCTTCTGAAAGAGTTTTCTCTTGTGCTGAGCATGCCATCAGCCAAGAGCGATGCCGTATAGCTCCAGAAAAGGCTAATATGATTATCTTCTTGCAAAAAAACTGCTAAACATCACAGGTTTCATGACAAAGTTTGTTTTCAATTATTTAAGCACTGGTTCCAACCAAAGACGTTATGTTTTATTGACAGAAAGGGCTAACTTTGTTATAATTTTGCTTAAAAAAAATTACTGGGAAAAATAAAAACACAAGAGGTTTTTGGACGAAGTTTGTGCACCGGCACCGTTTCAAAAGTACCGTTTTGGCACCGGTATCAGATAAAACCTAAACGATACCCATCCCTAATGGGGAGTGGACACAGCTGGATTATGAGACACAGGTGAAGCTAATGAAAGACAATGTGTCTGGGGAGGAAGTAAAATTAAACACTAGATGCTAGAGATGAGAAGCTATCAAAATAAAACAGGAAGTCAGAGCTATAACTGATTAGGGAACTGCACACAAAAGATGACAAGACAGGAAACAGAGGGAACACTCAAAAATTAACATTCACACTCTAAAATTACAAGTAAATTATAATAGAAACCAAAACCCCCCCAAACACTCCAGAAAAGATAAAAATGAATAAACAAAACTAAAACACCAAACAAAGAATTCATCAGTGTTCAAATGTTCAAAAACCCATAATCAGACCTAGGATGATTACAATCTGCCCCGCCGATATATCGATATAAGACACTAGCTGATATATTGGTATTGACATTTTGAAGGTGTGATAAACAAAAAAGTAAAGAAGAGACAGGAGAAACATCCTTTAAGTATATTATGAGTGTCAGCGTTCCAACTAGAACGCTGCAAGCAACCATCTGATCTGAGCAGAGTCGGGCAGAGTGTAAACAAGCAAATAAAAAAACTGCACATAAAAAAGTTGGAGAAATCTGTTTATGTTTTGTGCATCTGAAAGAAAAATATCAACTCATATATCATAGTTTTAAATCACCAAATATCGGTGATGGTATCTGTACTGGTTTTGGTCTTAAACCACTGTATCGGTCAGGCATCAGTTTGTACTATACCAACAGAAACCCTGAACTTTGCAGATGTACAGGTGTTTTAAGAAATCCTGAACTGGATTAGCAGTCTTGTGTTTAAAAAAACACTTCACCAAAATCACCAAAAACATGAAATCATCCTACACAGTTTATCTGCTCTTATTGTCATTATGAGTGAATTTTTGTGTTCTGGTTTTATTACACGGGGTCTATGATATAGAAGTGATTTATGTGAACCTTGCCTCCCATCTGTGTTCATCAGAGCATGCTGAATGTGCATCTCTGTGTTTCTATGCATACATCTCCCATTCTGTATGCATGAGTAAATGCACACAGCATGTATGTGTATGTACGTGTGTGAGATGTGCCTGGTGGCGGTGGTGCGGGCGTTGCTCGGCGCCATGGTTACACATAACCGGGTCATTCGGTACACGAGGTAAGTAGGACACTTGACTCTGGCTCCTCATCCATGAGCGCCTGTTTGTGAGCTACATGTGTTTGACATGTAATGATGAGCCACACGTGAGGTCAGTAAACTGACTCAGATTACAGATTATAGATCATAGAGGAGATTGTAGGGTGGCTGTAGCTCAGGTAGTAGAGCAGGTCATCTACTGATCGGAAGGTTGGTGGTTCGATCCCTGGCTTCCCCAGTCTGCATGCCAAATATCCTTGGGCAAGATACTAACCCCAAATTGCTCTCCGATGCATCCATCGGAGTATGAATGTGCGTGTGAATGCTTCTTAGAAAGCACTTGTGCGAATGGGTGTGAATGGGTGAATGTACAAGTTGTGTACAGCGCTTTGAGTGCTCAGAAAGAGTAGAAAAGCGCTATATAAGAACCAGTCCATTTACCATTTACCATTATGCACTGAATCTAATGGGACATTTTCTGTCCTATATGTTTCCTGTGTGCCTACAACGGATTCCTCAGAAATGGCCAGATGTGATGTGCATCAAACTTGACCCACAGCAATTTAAAAGGTTATTTATAGGTTGGAAAATAATCACAAGAACACTCATCCTCTGAGTCACATATGGGCAACTATTTCGCCATAGGACAAATCTCAACCCGACCTACAACATCTGTAAAAACAAAAACAAAACTATGGATTTTCCTGCATACAACAGACCTGAGTGCCCACAAAAGAAGTTCTGACCTTCCTTTTGTGGAAGGTCAGAACTTCTTAATCTTAAAATTAATCTTGAAATGAACTCAGGCCTCCTCCAAAGACCCAGTTTGTACCAGAAAGAAACTCTAATCTATCACGTTCTTGTATACATTCATTAAACATTATATATCTTCTGTGTGATAACACATAACAGATCAAAGATCAGCTGCCTCCTCACTAAGTGCACCCTTAGTCCCTCCATAACAATTAAGTACTAGCCAGGTACTGCTAATCAAATCTGCACATATGTGCACCTCTATAGAAGAAGTTGGGGATGTGTGCTGGTCTGGAGCATTCAGGTGTGTTAACATAGTGACAATTCTCTGAGCAGTGGAAGTCCCAGTAAATTCACTCCACAGTCAGACCGTGCAATGCTAAGAGGAACTTTAAAAAACCCAAGAGCTACATCTCAGACTCCACAGGCCTCAGTTAGCATGTTAAATGTTGAAGTTCATGATGGTTCCATTATTACCCAGGAGAGCCTCTTCTTTCTAAAAAGAACACGGCAGCACAGCTTAAGTCTGCAAAGCTGCATCTGAACAAACCACAAGACTTCTGGAACAATGTCCTTTGGACAGATTATACCAGCCCAGTGAAGATGTTTGAGCATAACAGACAAAACCAAACTCAGCTTATCAGTACAAACACCTCATACCATCTGTCAGAGCAGTGGGGTGTTGATTCGGGCTTGCCTTGCAGCCACAGGACCTGGACAGCTTGCAGTCACTGAGTCAACCATGAACTTCTCTGTGTACCAAAGTATTCTACAGTCTAAGTCTGAGGACATCTGTCTGACAGCTAAAGCTTGGACCAAACTGGGTCATGCAAGCACAGCAGCAAATCTACAACAGAAGGACTGAAAAAGAAAAGAATGAAGGTGATGAAATGGTCCAGACCTCAACCTGACTGAAATGCTGCGGTGGGACCTTAAAAGAGCTGTACATGAACCTCAATGAACTGACGTAACACTGTAAAGAAGAGTGGGCTAATATTCCTCCACATAATTGTGAGAAACTGATAAAGTCATACAGAAACAATTACTTCAACTTATTGCTGCTAAAGGTGGTTCTACAAGCTGCTGAACCATGGGGTGTACTCAGCTTTTAACATAGTTTCTGAATTTCGGTTTAGTTTTTGTACTTTCTTGTTGCCATGAAGGCTGGTGTTATGTTCCTGGAGTTTTTGTGCTGAGTTGAGTTTTGGATTCTTGAGTTTTTACTGAGTTTTTGTTCAAGTTTTTGCCTCCTTCTGCCTCTTCACTGTAATGTCTTTGTTTTCTTTCCATGTTTCACTGATACTCTTCTTTTAATTATTTCCTGTTTTGCATTTATTTTGTTTTTACTTCCTGATATTTTCCCTCCTTTCAGATCGTCAGCCCCGTCCTCGCTGCTGCAGAGCTCTGCTCTCCCCTGTGTATTATTGTTCAGTCAGACTTGTGTATTTTTACAGTCTTGACCTACACCTTTCAATGTAGTTGTGGTCCTTTGCTTACTTTAAGTCAGGCCTCTATCTATATTTAATTCCAGTACTTCCAGTCGTTTGCACCAGTAACCTTTCAGGCTGAATGCTGCAGAGAAGCATACAGAATGTAGAACAGTTGTGACTTACTACGGACGTGATTTTCGGCGCAGTACAGCATATCAGCAGCGTGGATGAATTGGTATCCTGAACCTCGCACTCTCAGCTCTGCCTCGGTGTATCCCAGAACTATCTTACCCCTAAAAAAAAAACAAACCCAAAACAACAAGTGTAAACAAAATTATTAAATAATCAGAATAAATAATCATGTTTGCCAGTGCTATGATATACTTTGCATCGCACGCCATGGGCGTGAAGTCCAGCTTGTGTTTGGTCCTGAAGATCATGTTCCGCGTCCTGATTTCCAGGATGGCTGGAGGCTGGAGGGGCGTGGCGATGGCAAAGAGTGCCAGCTGGGGCGGCGTGGTTCGGTCGCTATCGCACTGCTGCTGGCTCTGGCCGTGAAGGAACTTCAGCCGACCCTGGATGTTCAGTGCCTGAGAAGGTTTGACAGCGTTAAAATCGCGGTGTTAAGTCATTAAATCCGAGGCATTAACTTCATCTCTGTGAAGGCAGTGAGACAAATGAGAGAGCCCAGAGTGGTTCCTGCTCAGATCGAGCTTCTCAGCAGACACATAAGTGCTGCTTCCTCTCTCCCTGTCAAGCAACATCAGTCTTATTTACACTGCTGGGTGATATAGAGAGTAGAAACCACTTCAGGAAACACTGTAAACACAGTAACATGACTCTGAGCAGTACTGAAGTGAATGTTACAGTTTTTAGAGGTCTTGTTGGGAAAATAAGACTCTTTCTTGTCATTCTTTCAGCAGGACAGCAGGACTCTTAAACTAACCAGTAGAAAACAGAAGTGAATGTTCTGTAATATTAAACTTCAGCCAGGACTTTTGATCTGAAGTTATTTAAAGGCCCATCCATGTGTAATGGGGGTTATTGCAGAGGTAGACCACAAAATAATCCTTTATTGGCTGGTTAAAAAGGCACTGAAACACAATGTCAGAAAGGTAAACAAACTAGGAACATGAGGAATAACATAGGGTAAGAGACAAAGAAAAAGGAAAGACAGGCGTGTATCCACAAACAGGGGTGTCAGGTGATTAGAGAGCTCTGTGAGCTGGGGAGGAAACACGGGGAGCAATCAAACCCAGGAGCAATGAATGTTCCCAAAATTAGTTCCCACGCAAAATTATGGTTGAATTCATGAAATGTATGTGCTGACTTTCTTCTCAAAACCATGAGTATGTTAGTAAATCTGATTCACTGGGAACCATGGGCCTTATGCAATCTCCACACTATCCGTATACTGCCCTGCCCCCATTTCTCAGTTAGCCATCGGGACAAATATCTGTCAGTTCACAATGCAACTGTATTCACGCAATAAATGCAAAGTGAAACTTTGCAATTGAGAAATGGAAAGAGCAGCAGAAAGACTCTCTAACTTAAAAGAATAACAGATACGATAAAAACAACATAAAGGGGTGGAGCTGGAGTGAAAAAAGGTTGCAAAGCAGCTTGAAGAGCAGCAACCGTGGTCAGTGTCAAATCTGTTGGTGAGATATGGAGAGGATTTAGCTCTTTAGTGTCTTTTCATTGGTTATGCCTTGGAAACAGAAGGTTTGAACAGCAGGTGGGTGGGGGCACCTTAGAGCTAATCCCTAATATCAAAATATTAGGAACAGGCCCTAAAGGATGAGGTTTTTAAAGCAACACCCAGCAATAAGTTGATGATGTAAACTTTAACGTGTTGTTAACATGTTTTGTTGTCACCTGGATCCACCTCCATCCTTCATAGCTAAAGGTTTCTGATAATGGAAGTTCAGTAAATATCACAGAAGCCTCAGGGAGGCTGTAACAGAGCAGAATGGTTGGATCAGCAGCCCGCAGGGAGGTTTTTACAGCCTCACAAAAACCTAAAAACACTTTCTCCTGTCTGCTGTCCTTTTCTCACCCTGCTGCATCTCATGTGAAGACCCCTCCTCCCTGTCCTCCTCCTCTGTTAGCTCTGGTTAATTGACCTTGGTGGGTTTCAGAGCCTGCGGCCGTGATGTCAGGAATCTAGCCCCGAATAGCAGGAGGGATTACAGAAAACAAAGCCATAGCAACCGGTAGACCGCGGCAGAAACCTGGCTTACTGCTCACGCAAATGCACGTGTGAGAGGGAGAACTGAGAGAAGCTGGTTCAAAACCCACCACAAGTCCTGCTGAAGTACCTTGGAGCAAGACAACCAACACCTTTAACTCTCTCCTGCATGTGCAAGCCTTCAGGTGTTTCGTAGAACAATAATACATTTTTTAATCAAATAGAAGAAGCTGCCCTCACCTCCGCTCCAATCTATATTTTTTATTTATTTATTAAAATATTATTTTTGTAACTTTTAACTTAAAAGCCCTAAAAATCTCCACCCCTCAACCACATTATGCTTTTCTTGGTGGGAGCGGCAGTGGCCTGTCTGAAGCGTCCACTCTGACTGAGCAAGTTTTCCCCCAGAGCTGCTCTCACCTACTGTGGGTGGTGGCGAGGATTAAGGGCATTTTTTTTTCCCCACGACCCCGAGGTTCACCTAAGGAGGATTATGGGAGTAAATGGTAGCTTCTGATCGCCGATGGTGATCGCCGAGGTGGCACGCCATACCGCCGGCAGTACAGTAGGGTGTAGCGGTGCGCAAAAGTCACAGCTCGGTGTGACCCTCACAGCTTGTTTTTAAGAACCAGCAGACAAAACCCCAAAACTGTATATAATTATTTTTGTGAAGATGCAGAATACTGCATAATAAGACTCTGTGGGCTGTCTGCTTGCAGTTATAGAAAAAAATAAAAGGAAAATTCTGCAAAGACAAATCTGCATCATTCGCATGACGAAATTAACAATTAAAGCACAAAAACTGTTTTTATGTACACCCTTAAGTAACAGGCCTCAAAACACATTTTTAACATGTTTATTTAAAAATCCTTTTTGCACCAGGAGGGTGGAGCACTCTATGAGGTTACACTTATCCATGAATAGAAAAAAATGCCTGAAAGTGAGTGTTTTCCAGTTATCTGAAACAGACTTTTGTTCACATTTAATATAAACATCTAACACTGGAATGTGGGAAAATAAAATCGAAGATGTTAACTTTGATCTGTTTCCTTGTTAAATTGTTAAAATCTAAAGAATAACGCAAAAAGCGTCTCACCAGGAAGCCGAAGGAATTGTCCAACAAACAGCGGAAGCGGCAGACGAAACTTCGCTCCAGGAAGGACGAGTTTTCAGGGGGAAGCTGTTCGGGATTGTAGCTCACCAGGCAGGAAGAGGTCGACAACGATTTCCCATCTGAGAACGATATTTTTAAATGATATTTTTACCGTGTGGGTGTATATATATATATATATACATATACATTCACTGTAACAAGAACGTACACCCTCTGTCTGTTCTAAGGTTTTTATCAGGACATAATCAAATCATCTTTTCCGTATGACTTTATCAGTCTCTCAGTGGATCCATTATGGCCCAGTCTCCATTCAGTACTTGTTCATTGAGGTTTGCAGGCTTTTGTTTATGCACAGCTCTTAACTGTGCAGCTGTAAAACAAGCCCAAATCATCACCCCACCACCACTATGCTCTGTCGTTTCCAAGCGATTTCAAGTCCATCAATCTACACTGAGTGACTGTTCAACTAAGACTGATGTACCTCCATGGATGTGTGCTGTGAAATCAACTGTGAGTTGTGGTTTAGTGGCTGATGTGCAGTCTTCTGTGTGTTTTCCTTCGTGTGCATGCACTATAACATTTAGACCAACTCTCGAGAGGGTTTAGTCAAAGGTCACCTCTTCTGGCCTCTCCGTGACCTTGGTTCAGCAGAAACCAGCACATCTCCTCTCTCTCTCGACTGGATTTGATCTTTCAGCTCTACAGTTTTTACAGAAATAAACCATCTTCGGCCTTTCAGTGCTTCATAACAACACCACACTTAGCCAGTACATCCACAGCTGTAATAACATTTACACGAAAGTCTTTCTATATATATGTTATTTATGCTTGCCGGGAGATTTATAATTCTAATTGGACCACAATTACCAAATGTAATTGGAGCCATTTGTAATCCAGTGTTAAGCCAATAGATATATTACTGAAGAAGCCACATTTGGAGTGTGTCATGTGTTTCTGTTGCCACTAACTTGGCCTGATTATGAGCTATGCTCAATGCCAAGCTTTTGTTATACTTTAATTAACGAAACTAAGAAAAAGGGACTATCCACAGGGGAGAAGTTGTTCTATGAGTCTTTAATTTGAAATATCCCAATCAGAAATCCCTCATTTGATCCGACTTAATGTTAAGTGAGAGTCCTGATATTATGAGGCATATATAGTAAACTGAGAAAAATATCATGTGAGCACAATACTCAAATAATGCTGATAGGTGTGGTTAGTTTTATGGGTGATTAACAAAAGTTACGCTGTTTTCTAAACACAGGCACAGTCAGTTAATTTCATTAGCAAGTGCAAAAAATAAAACAATTAGTAAACTGTATGTCATAAACATCAGTAAATCTGTCTCCACGTCTGATTTAAAATAACCCGCAATAGATGAAATCCGCGAAGTGGCCAGCTTTATTTTTTACAATTATTATAGATATTTTAAGGCTGTAAAACCCCTCACTACACACTTTATACACTTTTCTCATACAGGCATGAACAGTTTCACACTTTTCTTTCTTGTTTAAACACTCAAAGTTCAAACCTTTGTAGAAAAATAAGTCCAGTATTATAGAATGAAACCAAAGATCAAACCCTGTTTTCAGGTCCAGAGCATGGGAATAGAGCAGCTGTGAGAGAATTCAACATTAATGAATCATTAATGAATCAATGAATCAGAAGTCCAATTTTTTGAGCGATGGTTATCTTCCTCTGCCTTTTGGGTGCTACCGCACGTGCCTTTGACAGTGTAAGATGTTTCGTCTACATTGTTGTTTGTTGGGGAAAAAACATACAGTACAGCACTTCAGAGTCACACTGCTAGCGATCGATGCAGCGATTCTGTACTGTACAGGAGAGACGGCACGGAGGAGATCGACAATGGTCTGCAGCCAATCAGGACGCAGAACACAATGTAATGTGTAGAAAAAAAAAACCCCAAAAAACAAAGCATGCAAACTTGCTCTAAAAAAATCTGTAAAAAAGCGAGGCCGCGAAAAGTGAACCTGCGAGGGACCACTGTAATTTTGAAGGTAAGTCACAACATAACCTTCGTAAATACTAACGTATAGAAACCCTTACCAGCAATCATTCATTTATTTTTTTGTGGCTTTTTTTCACGGTTTGTTGACATGCTGTGTAGGTGTGTACTTGACTAGCTGATATCGACATAACGGGGGAAACATCTGGCTTTGACTATTGTTCACCTGTAGTTTGAATGCTGAACATTTGCCTTTTTAAATCATAAGAACTGTCACTATAGAGAGATGTGCTTCTTAATGCGAACGATGTGTCTTCTTTTGCATTTTGTAATGCAGTTCTGCTTGTGTTGAGTGATGTAAACAACCGATCGATCTAAACTCTTTAAGCGTCAAAATTGATAATTTGATTGTTTTATGACACAGTAATGGTGAGTGTTCCCACCTTCTGCTCTTTGTAACTTAACGCGATCTTTCTGTTTTCGTGTTTTGGACATGATTTTGGAGTACATCTTCGCAGTAGCGATTGACTGCAAAGTAAAGCTACCGGAAATATACAACCCTAAATCCGGTCTTAAAACAGGAAGTTAAGAGTTTTCTCGTGCACAGGGTCTATAGTTGAACAACTGAAAAATACCAATTCTGTACACGATATCCTCCCATCTCACATTAGCAAGGATGGTTTTAATGCAATTGGGCCTAGTATTCTATCTTTAATGAATTCATCATTGTTTTCTCTCGTCTCTGTCCAAAATCTCAAAGAAGATAGTTCTATCTCAACTGAAGGCCTATCTGGACGCAAATAACATCAGTGATACATTTCAGTCTATCTTTCAACCACGTCATAGCACTGAAACAGCTCTGCTGAGAGTCCTTAATGATCTTCTCCTAATTGCCGACTCAGGACGCTCCGCGGTCTTAGTCTTATTGGACTTGTCCTCAGCCTTTGACATGGTGGACCATAATATTCTACCAACGAGGCTAGAACATACAGTGGGCATTAGAGGTAACGCCCTTAACTGGTTTAAATCGTACCTTTCAAACAGGTCCTTCTCTGTCACTCTGGGTACCTGTTCTTCTTCTGTTGCATCTTCCTGCTGTGGTGTGCCTCAAGGCTCTGTGTTGGGCCCCATATTGTTCTCACTGTATATGCTACCTCTAGGCTCTATCTTTGAAAAATACAACATCTCATTTCATTGTTATGCTGATGATATACAAATTTACTTCCAGCTAACTGATGGTGTCGCACTGTCACTGCACTGCTTCCTAGAGTGCATGAGAGAAGTCAAAGAATGGCTTTTGAGCAACTCCCTTATATTAAACGTAAAGAAAACGGAGATTGTGGTGTTTGACAGTCATATCCCCCCGGGGCCAACTAGGTGGATCCCTTGCCACTTTCTTCTCTGACACTGTTAGCAATCTAGGTGTTCTGATGGATAGCTCTTTCAAATTTGATAAACAACTGTCCTCTGTAGTAAAATCTAGCTTTTACCAACTGTGTCTTATTTCTAAGGCTAAGCATTATATACCGCACAAGGATCTTAAAAGGTTATTCATGCCTTTGTGACCTCTAGATTGGACTACTGTAATTCCCTCTACTTCGGTCTCCAATCTGCCCTTCTCCATAGATTGCAGCTTGTCTAAAATGCTGCGGCACGCCTTTTGACTGGAACCAGAAGGTTTGCCTCTATCACCCCTGTCCTTAATGATTTGCACTGGCTCCCTATCAAATACCATATTGAATTTAAAATATTGCTACTTACCTTTAAAATCCTAAACAATACTGCGCCTAGCTATCTGGTTGAACTCCTTAGACCATACACCCCTCGGAGAGCCCTCAGATCATCAGCCCAATTACTCTTCGTACAGCCTAAATCTCGCCGTAAGACCATAGGTGACCATGCATTTTCCTTGGTTGCATCTAATTTGTGGAACAACCTTCCCATTGCTATTTGCACATCCGACTCCATCCAAACATTTAAATCATGACTAAAAACTCACTTATTTAACCTTGCTTTTCCGGTTAGTTAATGCATGCATCCTATACCTCACTCCAATACTATCTTCATTTTACTTAGTTACCATTCATTGTATTTATCCCTTCACTTAATATCCATGTGTTTCTATTGATTATGATTTGATATTTATACCTTATTTAACTTTTATTCTTGCGTAATTAATGCTATTGACCTGCTAGCATATTCGGGACATTATTAATGGTCTTTTATTATTCATGTTTTAATCTGCTGTACTATTGTGAAGCACTTTGGTGTACCCTTGGTCTTTAAGTGTGCTATATAAATAAAGTTGTTGTTTATTTAATCCATGCTGTTTTAATTTGGGTCACACAAGAATTTCAAAACTTAATAAATAAAGTTTCTCTTATCTCTTATCTTGTGACGGCTGCTCAGAGAAGTCTTTCCGGATCAGGTTTACTGCCTTGCTAACAAGAACACTCTCATTACTCTGGCCTAGACTTCGGTTTTATTTTACCCTCTCTACTCTAGTTTAGTGAACCAGACTGTCTCTGTGAAGCAGACCTGGAGGATCTGTTGGGGGTTCGAGGCTCACAGGGGGGTTGAGGGCCCAGTGCAGGTTCCTCTTGAATTCCTGCTGGTCATCAGTGTGGATCAGCTCAAACACACTCTGGTGCATCACATCAGTCTAAAAGGACAGAGAAGAAGAATTTAAAGGTCAGGTGGAACACAAGTCAAATTTTAAGCCTAATTAACTTTTTTATTTTATACAGTAATGCAGACCAAAGACCCCATGAGTAAAGGTGGATGTTTTGGTGGAGCAGGCACTATCAGGAGGTACCCTGAGGGGTGCGCTTGATTCCGTTTGCCTTGAAGTGGAGCCAAGAGAAATCAAGTGTCACTGCGACTTTGCTTCAAAGAGCTGAATCTGAGCCAGAGACCTGCTGCGACTCCGATATCTGTTGTCCAGACCCGCCACAACCTGGCTTTGGACCCCAGTGAAACAACACTCCACCCTCCTCCCACTGTGGGAGGGGTCAGTGCGGGGTCACAGAGAGGAATGTTGACAGGTCGAAGTGTGACATGAAATGCGTTTCAAACATCAAACCAAGAGAAGGAGTTCATATCCTACAGCCAATACTGCAGCTGATGAATGGATGTTACCTTCACTCTTATTATTTATCCTGTAGACAAATATGTGAGAAAGCAGCTAAAAGAAATAATAACACCAGAGAAAAACCAACGTTGTTTCTCTAGTTTACAGCAATGAACTACATTCACATTCAAAATATAATTACTTTGACCCAAAGATTTCCCAGCTAGAGTGTAATTATGACACTTCCCATGATAGTTAGTTACAGAAACTAAATTTTGTCTTTGGAAGTCACGAGGAATAACATGCCTGTGTGCAAAAATATTTAGAGTATGAGGATAAAATTCTGCATAGCATCATTAAAAATGAGTGAAGTTACAAAAAACAAAGCAAGTGATAATTCAGAAGGAGTCAGATGGGAGGAACTGATCTTTCTGGAATAACCTGAGAGGATATGAAGATGACTGTTATTGTATTTCCTTGCGTTAGCCTGTCAGTCGGAGATAACGAGTATCATGGTGGTGTTTATCGACTTTCTCTGTTAAGCCAGACTTTCTGCTTCCGGCCTTTCACGCATCATGTGTCAGGGTATGGCTGCATGGGAGGTAAGAGATGGACTCAGCAGACAAAAAGTAAACTCAAAATCCAGCTTTAATGCTGATTGTTCACAGGAACAACAAAAAAGACCAAAACCTCTGCAGGGCTGAAACCAGGAAGGACAACAACAAAGGACAAGTGGAGACTCGGACAATAAGCACACAGGGGAACGAAGCCCGGGGAAAACCGGTCGGGAATGAAACAAAGGAAGTTAAAATCAATACAGGGCACATGAGACGAGAGACTACCAAAATAAAACAGCAAATAACTATACATCCAGATAAGATCGAATATACAATTTGACAAAACTAAACAAGAGCTAATCAACCTAAAGTGATTTAAACTAAAGACAAAATAGGGAACCAGTACCAGGGATTAAACTGATAAAAAGAAGGAAATAAAGCATTATTAACAGAAACTAGGAACATTAACCCATTAACGTTACTTTGTAGTACACCCATCACAATACTGAGACCACCCATACTTCTTGAACAGGTAAATAGCTAAAAAACAAGAAATAGCAATAGCATGTTAGACCAGGAAGTAGAAACAAACAGTGAGGAGATCAGGCACAAAGAATATTAACAACACCAGAACAAAATTAGAAACCAAAATTTAAAAAAAACAACTTACAAAACAAAACTCCACAAACACATGATAAAAACCTCAGGACTGATTCTATCTGATAAGTCAGAGGATCCTCTTTTTATTTTGCTTTTATTTTATAAGAGCAGAAACTTGTCTAACACCCTCTGTGAAGTGAGCTTCGGTTTCTTCCTTCAGGACGTGGGAGTACAGTCCTGTAGCTTTGTGGTTTTATATCTCACAGGATGGGGTATGGATTTCCTTCTCCATTTGTTGTATCATGCTTATCTGTTGATGACTCACCGACTGTGAACCAAATCTACTTATAAGTACAAATAAAGTAACCTGAACCTAAGACTGCTCCTGAGCACATGGGGGTTAACTTTGGCAGGCCCTGGAGCGAGATATTTCATTCTCTCTGCTAATTAAACCTCAATTGTCTGCACTCCTTCATAACTTGTGTCGCTGGTTTTATTAAGCCCAATGGTTGTCCTGTCACATTGTGTTGTGCATGTTATGTAGGAAAACAAATCTTCCTCATGTCCCTCAGCTGTGTTGCTTAATCGTGCGATTGGGGTCTCCTGGGTGTCGCCCTACGTTGGCTTGTTTCCAAACACTGCACGTGAGCAGGAACGGCAGCTTCACCCCGGATTTGAGCTTGTTTGGTAAACGCAAAGTGACGGGCCTCAGGTGGATGGGGAAGTGAGGGGTGAAAGGTCACGTTCACACCCCGATCCATGTGTGTTTTTTTACAGTATGCTCACATACACTGCGTGAATATCTAAACCTGCAGGCCAGATTTAGACACAGATAGAAAGACTTTGGATAATTTGATAATCGCGTTGTCCAGAATGAGATTAGACTGGACGCAGTGTCGCCTCGTCGTGAAGCCAATTGGATTAAACCTCCCGTTCCATATGTGCGCTTCCTTCAATCCTCTTGCTGCTCTCGCAATCTACTTCATCTCAAGAAAATAACCAAAGGCAAAAAGAGCAGGAATGACCAAACGAGTGGACAACAAGGGTCACTCAGAAAATTTCCAAATTTCCACCAAACTTCAGCATCTTCACTCCAGGGCCTGTCCTACTTCTTGCTGGGATTCTGCTTTGCTGTGTACCTTTATCTGAGTCGAAGCTCCAAATGGTTCATTCTTCAAATCTGTGCTTTGATAAATAAAATTCAGTTTTTTGAATTTGAGGATGTGTTTTATAAGGTTCTGTAGTATCTTTGTATACAATGCTGAAAAACCCAGCGTCCACATAAAAAGCAAAATAAAGACATACAAACCTCTTGAGGTTTACTTTTTTGTACTTTGCCATCACGTTCTTAAGAGTTAACAGATTTGTTGACTGATACCATTAGCTAGAAACAAGGAGATACAACACTCTGTCTTCTTGCTGTAACCATAACAACATCATGTAATCCAAAGTCTGACCTCGGTTTAATCATCAGTTGTAGGAATTCGTTACCTGATGGAAGCCGAGGTAATCCTGGATGGTGTGAGAGCAGAAGAAGATGATCCCCTCAGCCGTGACCACCAGAACGAAGCCGTTAAGGGCCTGTGGAGAGAAAACCTGACGATTGTATCATCTCACTGATGGTGATCACGTTTGTGATGTGACCTGATAAAACAGGAATGGGTCAGCGAGGTAAGTTTTGGATAAGTTTAACATACTCAAGATGCTGACATTCTTATGAAGCCACTGAAAAATATTGCACAAAACAACTTTCATCCAGCATCTGATATTCCAACATGATCTCAGCCAACAGTGTTCAACAGTATAACTAAATATATGAATGAGTTACAAACAACAACCCCACCACCCCCGACTCCATGTAGTGCAGTCAAACCACAGAGTTCAAAGTTGGACATTTTAAATGCGACAGTCACTTTTGGAGGCAGCCTCTAGTGGCCACTAGAAGAAATGCAGTTTTAGGTACAGACGCTGCAGCTTATTTAAATCTTTCGCCTTCACATGTGCTACCCTTAGTGTAAAAAAGATTAACTGAGAGTCCCACACTCGTCTCGCTCATGGTCTAACCCACCATCGCCCAAGGTGTGTGGAACTGAGACACTCCAATAGCTTTTACAAAAGTGCTTCATTTTGCACTCTGAGACTAAGAACGACCTCCCTTTTGTTCTGTAATTATATGGAATAATCTCAGCAGAAAAGCTGCTTTCTAGAAATTTCATAAATTACATTTACAATGTCATTTAGCTGGAGGTAAAAGACAGAGCAAATTAAGACTTCTGAATCTCAAACTCCAGCTCTGATTAGTTCATAGAGGACCAAGAAGAGTAAAGGCTGCAAAACAAGAGCGAGCAGAGAGGAAACAAGCAGGGATGAGACTTCTCCCCGGGGCCTAGAGAGAGGCTGGATAGGAGAGGATGTCAGTTCAAAAAGAAGTCATGTGGCGGAGGAGGAGGTTGGAGGAGAAGGAGGTCACTACTGAATGACTAACACCTCCATCATTGCTCCTCCTCTCCCTCCTCAGAGCCCCAGGGCACCATGAGGAGGTGATGACACGGTGTCCCGACGCTGCCGAGAGTCACAGCGGCATGCTGCCAGCATCCGCCCACACCTCTCCGATGAGGACCAAGATGCTTGCGACCTCCGTAGACACAAAGTCTTTATATGAACGGACACGCATGCAGCAGACGTCCCCGCTTTCCGCACGAGTCCCCGGATGGGTTTCTAAGACTCGGATCACTGCTGCTGGGCCAAAACTCAATGTTTGCTTTTGAAACCTCTTTGAAAATCCATTGCAAGATGTCAAAAATGCATTAGCATCAGGCCCTGAACGAGACAGGGTCTCTCAGCTGCTGAATAATTCACACTGTGGAGGCAAGCGGGGAGTGGGGGTCTCACTTGAGGGGGGGGGGCTGCCAGCAACCCAAACTCTGATTTCTTCTAATAAAACCTTCATCCACCCAACTGTCAGTTCTGCTTCCCTGTAATCACTGTAATCAGCTCACAGTTGTTGTCCTTTTAATTATACTGCCCCCTTTACATTTTTACAAATACCAAGAGCCCTAATCCTTTTAAATAATGTATTCTACATTTGTAGGATACATTACATTGTATTATACAAACTGTGAATGTATTGCTAACTACAGGTTTAAAATAAATGCACTTGTCTACAGTTTAGACTCACAACGATCAGCTGCAGGTATATTAGCGACAGATAAAGAGGGACGGCTGCAATTTTTACCAAGAATGTGTAAAAATTCCCCTTTCAAACTAAGAGCAAAGATATTTCCCACGAGCAATAAATAATAATAATAATAATAGTACAGCAGCTGCCAAACATAATTGGATTACAAACCTGAGTCCAGCTTAAGTGTGGGAAACCAGTAAGTGTAGTTTTAACTATTCACTTTTATCATATGGATCTACAGTTTTTACTTATTTTCTGTCATGTATCACATGTTCCAGAGCTGCTCAGAATTCAAATGATGAGGTCAGTATATGCACAAATAATCCCCCTAAGACAAAAACTCGGGATTCAGAATGCTCTAAACCCTCAGTCTCCCCTAGTTTTTCTAATCTTGGTTCTTTATGATGTCATAGGGAGCAGATTTCCCTACTGGCTATGGAGGTTCTCAGTCATCCAGGTCATGGTGATCTAAGGAGCTTGGAAAGAAAAGTGACTGGACTTCTTTAATCAGGTATCTGAGGCCTGGTGGGAGTCAAGAAGGTCGTTGACCCACTTTTGATCATGTCCCTAATATGATATCCCTAATATCGTCATCTCAGGTACAGAAGTCCCATGCACCTGCTGTTCAAAAGGGCCTGTTTGTGAGGGACAGCCAATCAGAAGAAAACTTGCTTAAAGGGGAGGAGCTAAAAAAGCTCACTTCAGAAGAGGAACTGAAAGGCTACAAATAATAAGGATCATTTTGAGCTGTGAATGAGGAGAAATGAGGAGAATACACCTGTTAAAAAACAGATGTTAAAATATTAAACAGAATAAAATCTGTATCTGTGCAAAGTGTGCAAACACACACACACGCACAGTACACAGTGGAGTGGCACACGTGTTCTGTGTATAAATATTTACAGTAGCTTCTTCTGTCTGCAGGTCGGTCTCTGTCTCCAGAGACTGAGACTAAGTGTGTTTGCGTGTGTGTTCGTGTTATAAATGTTTGCGCGTTCCCTGAAAGACGACAACCCAGTGGCAGCAAGCAGTGCCAACAAAACACAGGAGAACTGTGTGTGAGTGTGGGAGTGTGTGTGTGTGTCAACTCCAGCCTCAAAGACGAATTTAAAGCTTCGCCTTGTCTAATCCGACCCTCTCCTCTTCCTGTTTTGTGCAGAGTGCTCTGAGTCGGCTGTCAGTCCTCTTTATCTCTGCTCCCACACACACAATCAGCACTGGGCTGTGTGTGTGTTAGATTCAGGGCTATACTGTGAAACATCCAAGAATACTTTAAATGCTTTTAGTTTATTTCCACCAACACACTTTGTTCGTCTTCACCTCAATAATAGATGCCCTCACCGGATCTGTATAATTCATGGACTGCTGTCTGTAATGGAAGAGAGCAGTTGAAGACAGGAAGGTTCAGCCTTCCTCCTCCTCTTCATTGCTGCTGCTCACCGAGCCCTTGGGATCAATGCATTTATCAATAAACAGATTGAGGTCGGTGAACTCTGTGTTAAAGTCTGTCTCTAAAATTATCTGCATTTTATAACTGGTCAATTCAGACTTTTATTCTGAGTGCTCTCTATGGGTTATATACCAGTACCAAAGACACTGAATAAAAATGTCAGCCATCTACCAGAATGACCTCCAAACATTGTCTTTTCTTGAAGTCTAGTTTCGGCTGTTTTGCTGAATCAAAAGTTTTGCTGACGCTGAAGAGGTACATTTCAGGTATGTCTTGCTAGCAGCAGAAGGTTTATGTTTCACATCATCCTTTAATCGACTGGAACAAAATGAAACAAATAAAATGGAAAGAAGAGCCATGTTGACACCTACCAAGGGCTGGGCGATATGGCCTAAAATCCATATTGCGGTTAAATTTTAAGCGTGTGCGGTAACGATATACATCGCGATATATTCTTTTCTTCTGTATACCGTATCTTCTGCACTATAAGGCGCACTTAAAATCCTATAATCTGGTGCGCCTTATGTATGAATTCTGGTTGTGCTTACTGACCTCGAACTGATTTTATGTGGTACACAGCGCTCAAAAATCTGTCAAAAAATGCTTAAGTATGACTTTCGTAAGCTACGAAGCCACACCGCTTGATAGATTGTCGGAGCATTACGGCTACCGTAGTCAGGAGCCTCGCAGAGTAATCTGGGTCCAAAACTCTGTCCTCAACACTCCCAAAGTCAAACGAACACTGCGGCATCACTGAGAGTTAAAAACTGTCTAAATACTTTCATCTTTAATAAAATGAGCAGAGTCCTGCTTTATCAGGTGTAACAATCAAGTTTAACATCAGGCTTCCATGGAAACAGAATTTATCCATGGAAACAGAATTTAGAAGCTAGCAGGAAGTTAGCTCGCTAGTTTCCACCCAAACATCATATAGCATGTTCTGACTGAGAGATATATGAAAAATTAAAACGTACAGCTCTGCCATCGCTTCCAACATAAATGAAGACAGAAAACTACACAGCAGTGACTTTTATAGAGTTGCTGAAGTTGGACTAGCTGGTATATAATGATGTGCTATGTGATCGCTAGCGACACAGCTATGTTAGCATAACATTAACGCAGTGAAGCTGGAGGATGAATGCTAACTTTTTTCCACTTGATAAAAGTTAACGCAAGGGTTCCTGATGGTTAGGGACAAATCGCATGGCAGGATGCTGTAAATGGATCAAATTTCAGTCAGGAGAACAACTGAGATAATCCATCCACAATACGAGGTTAGTCATTAATATACTGCAACAACAAGGGAATAGAGCAGCTGCGAGAGAATTTGACATTAATGAATCAATGGTACGGAAGTGGAAGAAGCGCAGTTTTTGGCTTTCCTCATATTTCAAAACGTACTTCATCTATTTGCTATTACTGTCGCCCGGCATAATTTGCAGATGATATTGCTTGCAGCCGCTGCAATGCTTTCGACCAAAACAGGCACAGCTTGATGACATCATCAACATGCGCTATCGCGGTAGAGCGGTATAGTCAAAATCTCTACCGTTGGCCAAATTCATATCGTTTCTACCGTATACCATTTATACCGCCCACCCCCACACCTACACTACTGTATTTACCATTAAACACCTTTCAGTTGCTTATTTGCAAAGAATCGCCACAACAGATGGGATTACACAGCTCTCACAGTAATTTGTGTCTCCTCCTGCTCTAAAACTGATGATCTTTTTAGGTGAATATGTTAACGACAACTCTATGGAGCCACATAACGGTACTGTAATACAGTTCATAGGTTTATAAGGCGACACCGTCCCGGATGGTCAAGATTGGCATGCAATAAATGAGAAGTCAATCAAATGTCTTTGGATTAGGAAAAACAGCTAAATGTGCATTTAATTTCTTCTCTGCAATAATCTGATCAATTGTTTTTGCATTCAAAAAGACAGGCATGATGGACTAACAAGTGTTTAACAACAGTTTAGTCTTTGCCATCATAAAGCAGGATTCTCACTATGACAAACACTCGGAATAACGCTTTTTGGAACAAGAAAGCGGATAGTTTGAGGAAAGAGTAGAGTACAGGAAGTCATCTGGAATGACCACAGGTTATAGTCCACAACTATCAGCCAGCTATCAGTCACCTGTAACACAGTCCTGAGAGCCCAGAAAAGACCATTTAATAAACATTCACACCTCAATCTAAGTAACCTTAATGATTCATGGGATTACAGGGTGGGGCAACAACTCACAAACATCCTCTGACGTGTCCTAGAGTGTCTGGGCCACCGTCAAGGCGACAGTCCTTGGGATAGGGAATTGAGTTCGAAAATGTGACCTTATTTCCAGGATACAACCACAAAGGATTGTAGGTAAAAGTGGCTAGCGTGCACGGGCTATTACAAGACAACAGTCACACAGAGATAAACAGGGGGCAAATAAAATGCAAGTAGGGATTAAAACAGCAGAATGAATGGTTACCGGTGCTGGAAATGCTAGCGCTTGATGCAGTGTTTTGATTTTGCTGCTGCTCGTACCTACAATGGAACGCGCACATGTCACGTGGTCTGTCGATCTCTATACCCTTGAGCTTTCAGAACTAAAAAGAAACATCTTTAAAACTTAACGAAGTCCAGATGCCTTCAACTCCAGCACTTTAGACCACCAGGATTTGGATGACTGAAAACATCCAGACATGTTTTCCTGTATTTTAATTTTATCATTAATTATTTAAAATAGTGTAAAACTTCCCAAAATGAACTAAATCTATAAAGAGATTGTAAAGAAACAACTTCTATGACTTTATATCCTTTGTTGTGTTGACAAGATATCCTGTTCAAGTCACACTAGGCCTGGACTGTGCTGTCGTGCAATACCAAATTTGACCAGAAGACAGTGCAGTGAGTCAGTGTTTATTTTGTTTTTTATTTTATTTTATTTTGTTTTCGGCATCTTCTTCCCGCCCAATGGTGGCATTTGTCTCTGCCCATTCTGCCATTCAACAAAAGCCTTTATTGAGAATAATTTAACCCTCATCCTCCATCTTTCCTGTGCTAATGTGCTTGTGTTAGCCTAACCATAGCACTGTAGCTAGCCACCAGCTAGCACACTACTATATATAAACTAGCCCAATTTCACTAACTTTCCAAACGTTGCTGCTATTTAGTTTTCTGTCTTTCTTTACACCCAACATTATAGAAATGATGTGTTTTGTTTTAGTGCTAAGTTCTATCTCGTACATCCTCTCTTTCATTGATGTCTGGATGTTAAACTTTAACACTGACCATTTTATTGGAGCTAAAAATACCTGGACCATTTTTAGCTATTAGTGGTGTCTGAGTGTTTGTTTACTTTTGGGAAGTGAAGGAACCTTTGGACCTGGAAATATCCAGTGTGAAAACGAATTTTCCCGAAACACTGAGGTAAGCTGATGTTATGGAGCAGTATTATTAATTTTCAGTGTCTGTGTTCACCTTAAGTATCCTGAGCCCGTTATTCAATTATTTTTATATATATATATATATTTTTAAATAACTTTACCAAGTGTAGGGAGTAATAACAGCAAAAGTGTGAGATGGAAGTCATGTTCGGTTAAACAACAGCTTACTGTGGCAAAGTGAAACTCTTGAGTGCACATCCAAAGGGGAGATGTCACCGCTGTAATCAAGGAAAACAAGCCATTTGTCTCCACGTCCTGCTGTGCAGAGCAGTCTCTCCTCCACCACAAGGTTTCCACTGACCTTATAAACACCAAGTGTGGACATTCTCTGCATGATGCAGCGAAAAAAGCCACAAACTGAGAGCCTCAGAGGCACACAGTTAGCAGTGGCACCGGTGAAAAAGACTAGTCGAGCTTTAAAAACCATGTTGAGAAACACATCTATTTCTTCTACAGTTATTAGATGGTTTTAGAGGTTGGCCGGATTGATCCAAACATCGATACCAACAATGGTATTGGTACTGAATCGATATGGTTATAAATAAATTTAGGTGAAAAGAGGGTTTGACTCAACTTAAAAGTGACCCTTAAAAGTTCCCTTATCATCAGTCATGCTTTTCTTTCTTCCTTTTATTTGATTCCACTGAAATTTAGAATTCATTGTGAACTCTGCATGGCTCCTGCTTAAGTAGCTGATTTGCTGAGAACTTACTCCATGTGACTGGGGCTATTTAGCTGTTCCACACCTTTAAATTTCATATCCACAGGCGACCACCTTTTAAGCAGTAGCTCCTAAAGTTTGGAACAGCTGTTTTCCATCTGATAGGTTGGCCATAACACTGGTTTTGCTTTTAATTCCGCGATGAAGGAGAATCTATGTTGTAAAGACATAAACTTCACATGATCTCTAAAAACTTCAGGCCATCTGAGCACCCAAGTCTGAGGGGTTTTCTGGGAATGGTGCTATTTTGTCTGTTTTGATATCTTATCTTTAAAATAATCTTCTCTAGAGCAGGTTAGGTCTGCAGCTTCAGAAGTGTGCCTGAGAACTCAGGCTTAAACCTGAAGTCTGAGTGCAGGTTTCAATTCAATTCAATTCAATTTTATTTATATAGCGCCAAATCACAACAACAGTCGCCTCAAGGCGCTTTATATTGTAGACCCAACAATAATATGTACAGAGAAAAACCCAACAATCCAGGCTTCTGGATTTTTTTTGGAAGAATTCTATAACATTACAAGACTGGTAAAATTGGGAGTTATTGTCTTCACGTTCTCAAGAAAATACCACAACCTGAACTGGGCTTCTTTGGAGCAAAGTGCAATAAAACAGATGGATGTCAGCAGGTAAAACATGTCTGGCTCTCACCCACCTGAAGAAGCAGCTCCCCCTCGGGTATCTGGATCTCTGCAGCTCCCGTCGTCTTGCTGGCATTGTTGTGATCGCTGCTCTTGTTCGTGCCACTGGATAGTCGGTTCTTCAATGCCACTGCAGAAACAAAGGGGACAAGTTAGTGATGACCAGCAAAGGTCCGGGTAAACCAGGTCGAGTAATTTAGGAACAAAAATTGCGTTTAAATTTATCCTTTGCAGCTGCATCCCGTAGTGAAGAAGCCGGAGGGTTTTCAGGAGCTTTGTTTTAAGATATTTTTACAGGAAGGCCAGTGGGAATAACAGCTTTACAGAAAGAGACAGAATGACAGAGGGGGATTTCAGGACACAGCATAGAGGGAGTAACACCTTAAATGAAGGTGTGAAGAGGGAGGGAGCAACACCTTAAGGAAAGACTGTTTTTACACATGAACTTTGGATCATTTTGGGAGAATCAGGCTGGGATAGTGCTTAGTGTGTCATAACACAGTTGTACTTCCTCAGATGCAGCACAGAGCAGGAAAATGTCTGCTTCAAAGACATTCTCAGAACTGCAAATAGTGTGTGAACTTTACATGAAGGAACTGCCATTATAGAGGGTGGAGGAGGCAGGACTGCTGTTGTGAAAAACACATATGAGGTATGTGAATGTTGCCTAATTTTAGCTAGAGAATAAACCAAAGCAATGATGGCTGATTTCTTAGTTTTTGCAACAAATTTTTAATATTAGACAAAAATAACCTGACTGAATACAAAATACAAAATGCAATTTTTAAATGATGATTTCATTTATTCAGGGAAAGGATATCCTAATTTACCTGGTCCTGGGTGAAAAACCTAATAACTGGTTGTGCCACCCTTGGTAGTAACAACTTCAGAGTCCTGAGACCAACCATGGAAGATGGTGTATTATGAGTGTGTGTGTGTGTGTGTGTGTGTGTGTGTGTGTGTGTGTGTGTGTGTGTGCGCGCACCCCTGAGGAGAAAATCTGTAGCAGGTCAAGTCTGAAGGAAACAAAGAGCTTTTCTGAAGCACCAGTGGAAACCTTAACAGAGGAGGAAGTCTCTGACAATATAGAGGCCAGACGCCTCGCGAGATTTAATAATGCTCCATTGTACCTCTTTAATATCACAAATGGAGTGACCAGCCCTCGGTGGTAATGCGCAGCATGATGACCAAACACAAACCTCGGCATAGAGCCATTAGAAAGTTATGATTTTGGATGGAAACAACAGCAGTCTCTGCTGAATGAGATCCTCTTGGTTATTATCTGATCCAGTTACATTTCCAGGATCACTTCACAGGGATAGGAGCCACTTTAAACCTTTAACATACTTCTAGTATTGTCAGCAAAGAGTTGCTTAGATTAAATTAGTATGACAACATTGTGCTTTGGGCCTTTAATTCAAACAGCGACTTCTCAGGGAGCTATAGCCAAACCTTTGTCTGCTGATGACTAACACACAAAATAAAGCCTGTCGACCATCAATTATTAAGAGCGAGACAGGGTGGAAGGGCGTTTTTGGACCCTGACGTCATGACTTGGAGCCATTGGACAAAAAACACCCCGAGGCAACCATGAGGAGGAGGAGAAGCGACATGTGTTTGCAAACAGAGGTTGATGAAGATTCACAGAGGTCCTCACTCGAATAGACACTGCAGTATGTGCACAGAAAAGTTACAGTAAACAGGAATGCGATATTATCATAGTAACACATCAGTAACTGAGGGAGTTCACTTGGCTCTACCTGCACCTCAGTTTCCAAACAAGACTACAAAAGACAAGGGTCATAAGTGAGTAACTGCTTGTTTCTGCTGTTTATACAGTAGCATCTACACTCACTTTACTGCTCCAATGCCTTTCAGTCAGTTAGCAAGTTAGTTCAACTTGTGCTGCTAAATATTGGCTCTAAAACATTTTGTAGCCGCTTTACCCCACTCTTCTCATTGTATTACAGTGTTTCATACTACCAGGCATGTCAAGAGTATATCCCTTTAGTGTGTCATAACTGATACATACAGATTTTAAGATTTCTTTATAATCAGTGTGATGTCCCCCCCAAAACCTAAATACATTGCACAATACATTGTTAAACAATAAATACTCTCCCAAAATTGTAGAGATAAGTTATGTAGCAAATACGATGAAAGCTAAGATTTAATGTTTTTTGTTTAACTCGTCAGAAGGTTCAATAAACGCTCGAATCATTGACTCATCTGATGAATAATTTGGCTTGCAGTGGCAAAATGTTTATTAAACTAGAAAAACACCCAAGAATGTTGCATTTTACTGTGTGAAATTGTAGTATTTTATTATAATACTATCAGGTATCAGTAGGGTTGAAGGCAGTACTCTGTCCCTTTTACGGTACCAAAATACTGAGTACCAATTTGCACTAAATTAAATTTTGGTACCCGAGCACATCTGGGTTAGAAGAAGAAAAAGAGTGAGACCATGTGATGACTCAAACCTGAACAAAAACTCGATGCAGGCAACACTAGGCCCTTCAAAGAATGTCTGTGTGAATGAGTCTTGTACGAACAAATCTCAAAATAAAGTAGAAAATCACTTATAGGTATTAGTAAAGTAGCTGGATAAGCAGTTTTATAAGTTTTATGATGGTTACGCTGACATTTCTTATCAGCATACTATTTATGGTAAACAAATATGTTATGTCGGACGATATGTCTGAAATGTTAGCAGGTAAATGGTAAATGGACTAGTTCTTATAACTTTTACTATTTAATATTTTAGTACACAAACACCAGGAGACTGATGCTTACATCATTTACATCGTCTGACAGCAAAATGTTGTAAATAAATAATAAAACACAGAGAAGTATGGACTTATTTTGTTTGAGAAAACTTTGAATTTACTATTTCAAATGAAGCAAAGCACCGGAAACAGTACCAAATTCCACACACTGGTACTGGTTTTGGTTTAGCTGCTTACCAAGCTAATTACTTTTTATTTGTATTTAGTTTTAATCTTTTATTTTCATCTTTAAAAGTACTGAAAGTACAACAAGTACTGTTTGAAAATGAAGGATTTTTCCACATTATGTTTTATGGATGTTTTTCCATGTGTTTTAATTTCCATGGATATTTACAAAATATCGATAAAGTTCAGTAAAAAACACTGATATTTTTATAGGCAGAAATAACCAGGACATAAAATGGTAACACTGACACATAAAAATTCAAGAATCCCACGGGTGACATCACAGTGGCCATGTCCATCTTTTACATACAGCCAGTGTTGGGAAGGTTACTTTTAAAATGTATTCCATTACAGAATACAGAATACATGCCCCAAAATGTATTCTGTAACGTATTCCGTTACGTTACTCAATGAGAGTAACGTATTCTGAATACTTTGGATTACTTAATATATTATCATGCTGTTTACAACTACATGAATGTACTATTGCTGTGATTTATTACTGTTACTGAAGGTCCGCGGCTCCGAACCGTAGTAAAGGGACCTCTGGCTAATACGGTGGGTTCTGTGTCGGGCTCGTAGCCGAAAACTAGCTTTACTTTGTTGTCTGGGTCAACTTTGCTAGCGAGAGACAGAGAGAGGCGTTGAAAGGCTGCTCCAACGGAACTTATTGTTTTTGGATGAAAACACGAACAGTCGAGTCTTAATAGCTTACTTACAACTGGGCTCGTCAGGCTCTCTTCTTGGCTGCAGTGGTTATTATTATATTTACATGCTTCCAGCTCCCGTTTTTGCTCGATGACAGCTCGTACTTTTCCTTTTTCTCCCTCCCTCGCTCACAGACACATAACGTGTATGGCAGTCCATTCTCCCTGCAGCACGGACTACACTGCCCATGATGCTACATTCTTTAGAGCTATACCGGTAGCATTCTGCCTATTAGCTTAGCACAACAACAACAGGCGCTCTCTCACCCAGGAAACACGCAGAGAGAGAGCGTCACCCTGTAACCATGGCAACCGTAACGCTGCCGCCTGGAACAACAGAACGTAGCTGTCAAACAAAACCCAAACAGGCCTGACCCGCCACAATATGAAACAGGAAAGTACCGCCGTGTAATCCATTTATTTCAACAAAGTAACTGTATTCTAAATACCACCTTTTTAAACGGTAACTGTAACGGAATACAGTTACTCATATTTTGTATTTTAAATACGTAACGGCGGTACATGTATTCCGTTACTCCCCAACACTGCATACAGCCTATAGTTTTCAGTTGTAAAGACCTGTCACATTAAAGTGTATTGATAAATGACTAAAAGATCCTTTTTATTGTATTGTTTCTACCATTTATGATGACTTAACAGCTGGTTTTTGGACATACAGCCATCTTCTTGGATGCTTATTCAATGATAGCAACCATGTGCTTGGAGGTCCAAGCTCTGACAGACAAAATACACAGTACTTTTAAAGCTTTCTGTCAAAGTAAGCTATAAACCAGTCTACTATTGACTTCAGAACATCAGCTCCTTCACCTGATCCAGAAAACTTTGTTAGAAGACTTGCACAGAGCTTCGGCATCAGTTCACAAAGCTGTATGTGAGCCTGAATATCTGAGAGTCAGTGGATTTGTTTCTGACTTTAATCCAGGCAAAGTCGCAATCGTGCTTCCAGGTCCAGCACTCAACAACAAGCAAACACAACAACTGTGAGGTCGATCTGCAGCTAAGACGACCAGCTGACAACAGAGGGATGACGACGCAAATGGTGACCCCATCTAATCTCATCCTCCTGCAGGCCCACATTCACAGAGCGAGCGATGGAAATGAATTTTTCAAAGGTTCAGACGAGTGCAGAGGAGAGCACCTCCCTGGAGACAACAGAAGCAAAACAGAGAGCACTGTCTGCAAACTACAATGTGTTTGTGGGTGTGGGTGTTAAATTTTTATGACGGACCTCTGCCTTCTCTAAAAACTGCAAATAAATCAATTTTACACTCGTCCCAAATGTCGCAATCTAAAGACCAGATCTTGTTCCATACATTCAGAAGCACCAGTTTTATAAATTTTATAAACAAGTTTTATTATTTTATTATAACAAGTTTTTATTATTAAAATGTTACTCAGGTGTTAAGCCACTTAACAGTGACCATGACCTATCGGCAGCAGATAAACAGTATGTGAAAGTCATGTCCTAAAGAAACAGGAACAAATCCATTAAAGACCTGACACAGGACCTAAGAGATCCATCTGGACCTTCAGCTGATCATCTACTGTTCACTGAAGCCTCATCAGAAATTGTCTCAGTGGAAGGCTGGCTGTCAAGAGGCCATTCATAAGGAAGGGAAACAGAGAGAAAAGGCTGAGGTATAAAAATTACAGAAGAACTGGACTGAAAATCAGTGGAAACAGGTCTGATGGAGTGATGGATCTGGTCTTAGTATTCTCATCAGTATGTACAAAGAAGGTCAGGAGAGAGGTACAACAGCGCCTACAGCCATCTGTAAAACACGGTGGAGGCTCTGTCATGGTTTAAGCTGGATTTCAGTCACTGTTGCTGGAGATCTTGTCAAAAAACTCAGAAAAGTACCGTTAGATTTTGCAGATGATATTGCTTGCAGCCGCTGAGATACGTTCGACCAAAACAGGTGCAGCTTGATGACATCATCAACATGCGCTATCGCGGTAGAGCGGTATAGTCAAAATCTCTACCGTTGGTCAAATTCATATCATTTTTACGGTACAACGTTTATACCGCCCACCCCTAAGTGGAACACTATCAGTCATGGATTGGCAGAGAAAAGAAGAAAAGGCATAAAAATCCAAAGAAGAGCTTTGAATGTCCTTCAAGAAGCCTGGAGAACTATTCCTGAAGACGACTTAAAGACAGACTTAAAGGCCCGCGGGCCACATCCGGCCCGGCATACATTTACATCCGTCCAACGAGATCATTTTATATAGATTTATTATTATTGTTATGCATGGCCCGGCGATATGAGGTGCTAATAACACACAAACAACAGATCCCATAACGCAGCGCTGCAGCCTCCTTGCCAAATGCTAGGCTACTTGGGAACATTCCCGCGTCAATCAAGTCAAACTTCTGTTATTGCGAAGCTAGCCCCTCACAATGGCGAAGAGAAAAGTTGATTCTGTAAACAGAGCCTTTCAGCACAGGTGGGTGACTGAATATATGTTTACAGATATTGCTGGTAAATCCGTGTGTCTTATTTGTGGAGCTAATGTTGCTGTAATTAAGGAATTTAATTTAAGACAACACTATGAGACAAAACATCAGGATAAGCTGAAAAACCTAAATGCAGAGCAGAAACTACAGAAGGTAGAAGAGCTAAAGAAGAATCTAACATTTCAGCAGACCAGAGCAAAATCACAAAGTGAAGCTGTTGTGAAAGCAAGTTTTATTGTAGCAGAGGAGCCAAATCAGCCCGGTACCACTCTGAAGAGCTGCATGATGAAGGTGTGCAATGTCTTGTGTCCAGACAAAACACGCTTCATTCGTGGAGTGGAAATATTGGACATCAAATCAATGCATGGGACAACGACAGGAAAAGATATTTTTTAAAACGTATGTCAAAGTATAACCAACGTGAAACTGCCCTGGGACAAACTTGTTGGACTGACAACAGATGGAGCGCCGGTGTTGTGCGGTGAAAAAAGCGGACTAGTCAGCAGGATGCGAGTAAAGATGCAGGAGAACTGTACCGGTGAGTTAACAGCATATCACTCACTGCATCACACACCAGGAAAGGCTGTGTGGTAAAATCCTAAAAACGGAGCATGTAATGATCACCGTAACGCAAACCGTAAATTTTATCTGAGCTAAAAGTTTAAATCATCTTCAATTTCAGTCTTTTATGCGGGAAATAGATTTGCCGACATTCCTTATCATACAGAGGTCCATTGGCTGAGTTGGGGAAAAGTTCTCAATAGAGTTTTTGAGCTCAGCAAGGAAATCTGTCAGTTCATGGACATGGCATGTATGATGCAGTGAAGGCATTTCAAGTGAAGCAGTCACAAATGCACCAGTGCAACTTGCCTCACTTTCCCTGTTGCCAAGTAATGTTGAACCAAGTCGGCACACTTTGCTGAGCTGCAGTGTAATGATACACTCGAGGAAAAGTACGACACTGAATGGCCCACACAGTTTATTAGTTCCATTCCTGAAGCAACGCCCAGCTCCGTCTACATGCGGCTCCAACCTTGTGTGTGCTTTATTTTTTCTGGGGTTTTTGGCAGCATGTTCATATTTCTAACCTGCATAATTTTGACAGGATATATTTTTATGAAGTTAAAGTTTATTTTTTTAAGTTTATTTAATCTGGACTAATATTGCTGTCTGTTTTTAATTCATATTTATGTTTAAAAAACATTGTTTTAGTGTGTTCAATAAATGTTTATCTTGCCCGCGACCTAAAGTGTGCCTTGAGGTTTGGCCCCCTGTGCAATTGAGTTTGACGCCCCTGGTGTAAAGCTTGCACAATTGGGGTGTGAATCTGTTCACACATATAAATAAACAACCTGAAAAGGTTGCTTGAAGTCCTTGATTTCAATTTCACCTGTTTTAATGACCTGCAGGACCCCTGCATCAGTTTCGTGTCCTAAGAAAATGCAGGTAAAACTCAAAGGAAATACTCCTACTTTAAGGACAGCTCTGCATGGATGTGAATGTGGAACAATTTGATGAGAATAAATATGAATAAAATCATATCAACATGAAACAGCTGTGTAGTGCAGCAGCTGTATTTTCTTCTTTGATAGTAAATTTGCTGACAAGCGTCTTTCAAGTTCATGAGTTTTGCCAGATGTCATGAACGCAGCATCGAAGTCTGATGTGACATTTTCTTCTCCTTCATTTGCGGCTTCATGAGGCGGAATGAAATCTGATGCACAAAGACATAATCACAGAGGTTGAAGGGAGAGTTGAAAGTTCACTTGAAATGTTCTCAGTGTTTGTGATGGGCTTACAGATTTTTGGTTGGTATCGGTGTACTGGAGACTTCACAATAAGCTGCGTCATCCGATATACATCGTTATATCGAACAGCCCTACCCTCAAATGTAACAAATCTAATGGTTAAACCCCCAAAAATGGACTATTCTAAGAATGATGTTGGCCCTTTTTTAATTCTGTAGTAGCAACACATCTCAAAGAAGTTGGAACATGGGCAACAAAGGACGGGCAAAGAAAGTGGCATAAAAAGAAACAGCTGGAGGCACATTTTGGAACTAATTAAGCTAACTATCAACAGGGCAGTAACGTGACAGGGTATGAAAGAAACATCTTAGAGAGGCAGGGTTTCTCAGAAGTAAAGATGGGCAGGGGTTCTGCAAAAAACTGCATTTACAAACCGTGGAACAATTTCAGAATAATGTTCCTCAACATAAAACTGAATCAAATCCCAACTTTATTTATAGCTCACTTAAAACAACATCACAGTACAAAATTATATTAAAATATTCAGAAAATCTCTGTGCGCAAGCAACAAGCCCGACATCACTTTTAGATTGCCCTGACCTTCCGGCTGATTCTGTTGTGGAAATAACCGCATGTGCTCAGGAATACTTCAGGCTCTATCATCTATCAAGAAGAAGACGTATATGAACACGATCCAGAAATGCTGCCGTTTTCTCTGGACTAAAGCTCATTGAAAACAGACGGAGGCAAAGTGGAAAATGTGGTGAGACGACTCAAAATTTGATATTCTTGCAGGTTTAAGGCTGTTACGCATTGGCTTTCATTTCCAGAAACTGCATCCATGGGGTTTTCTCTCTAATTTGCAGGATCTGAGACAACTCCTGTTGTGAACTGGTGTTATATGAATGAAACCTAAAGTAATTGGAAAAATGTCAGGAACATTGACTGTGACCTAAACTGTTTATATCACATATCGGAATCAGTTGATAATTTCTTGATGCATCCCTAGGAGTGAATTTGTGACATCACAGCACTGCAGATTCTGCTTTGTTCAATCAGCTGCCCCCTTTCCTCTTCAAAGGCTCTGTAAAGCATCCATGAGTGGATTATCCCGCTGTGTTTTCATTCTCTGGCGCTTTCATCTCATCTCTGTTAACTGTAGTGCTCAGTTTGCTTAGACCTACATTACTGTGTGGCTGAAACTCAGGTGTAAGGGTCATCTCATGACCACAGGCACGGGGAGATGACCTACAATATGTTTGTGCTGTGCTACAGCGTGAGGACAGGGGGGTCACTCAGGGTTCACGCACTTGTATCGAGATGCTTCTGCAGGCTGTTTTTGAAGCTTCTGTTGTGCATTTTTAGCTCTACAGAGGATTTGAGTGGAAGAGTTAATAACTCAGCAAGTTCCCCAGGAGACAGTGGCGTAGCAATACACTGTGTAGAGTGGATCAGGTGAGCTAAATCATCCAAACTCATGCTTATCTGATAACTAGCTAACACTACAAACCAATGTTTTGATGCATACTCATTAATCCAGGTAAGTAAGTCCCAAAAGGTTGATTCTGTTCATCTGGACGTAACGTTTTCAGTGGGAGAAACGTTTCGTCACTCATCCAAGTGACTTCTTCAGTCTCAGCTGACTGCAGGATTCCCCAACCTTATACAGTACATTTGCACAGAAACTGAAACCAGCCCACTGAATGAACAATGGGCTGTGAGGTCAGGGTTGGGGGCCATAAGCTTTGTCCCAGAACACGAAGCAAAATATATCATAAAAGGTTCTCATTTATGAATAAAAGTGCATTTTACCTGAAAGAAAGGAAAATTTTATTATTATTATTTTATTTTCAGAATATCCCCAGATCACCGTGAAAGTTAGTAATAAACAAAAATGGCTGAAATACTGTTGAATTGTATCTGTATTTGTTATATTTACAACTTACAACTGCTACTTTAAGATATATGATGCACTGAATCATAATGCAGGTAAAATTTACGTCATTCTGGAGCTTTGCTTGAGGAAATGTTCTCTTACTAGACCTCCCTAAATTTTAACTGAATACTCCTGCTGTGAACAGTGTGTTTTGCAAGACCACGATGAAATGTGTGAATGTACGAAACGCTGAAACAGCACTTTTGTGTCCTCTTTGTCATAATGCACGTCCCTAATAACTACACACACACACACACACACACACACACACACACACACACACACACAACTCACAAACTACAACATATAGTCAAACTATTGTTATGCAACACTGTGATAATGAAAAAGGATGAAATTAAAGAAGGCTGGAAGTCATTCCCTGTGTTATCTGGGATTTGCAGCGCAGTTTGGAACGAGTGGTTCCTTCACCATTAAAAGTAATTATGGACACAGGCTCCTTGTTTTACAGTCAGTCGCTCTATTTTGGGTCATGCTCTAAAAAACTCAAAGCCTATTTTGTAAATGTTGCTCATTGTAAGTGTGAGAAAAGAGAATTATCCAGGATATCCAAGCAGTTTGTGGCTTTATATTTATCAGTTACTCTTTTAAAATGTTGCTCTAAATATCTCTAAAATGGACAAAAATGCAGGTTTTAAAAACCAAAATAAGTCTACAACACACAGATTTGTGAGAAAACAAAAAGCCACTATTAATGGTTCAACACGCGATTTAATGCATCCTCAATATGTTGAATGAATAATGAAATTAAATCAGAAAATAAAGCATAAAGCAATAAAGGTTATTATTTTTAGGAGCTACGTCTGTGTACTCTGATGGCCATATGTAAATCCTTTTTGGTTAGTCTCATTACTTAGATTAAGTTTATATCAATCAGATTTCACACAACAGGAGAGTAAATCTAACTGAACACACAAAATAATCTTGCATAAACTGGCAAAGTCGCGTTCTCCCTCACGCTGACTGATGCTGGAGGATTTTTCAGGCTGAGCAGATTTCTGAGGGCTGTTTGTTGTTTTTGGACAGATGTACAATCTGCTTTTAATGGATAATCTGTGAAAACATTCAGCGCTGCCGCACACACACCCATGCGCGCACGCACACACACACAGAGTAAAATCCATCTGCTATGCCTGTAAGCCCACTAACTCCTCGACAAAGCTGATCCTCCTGCACTTTTGCACTTCTTAAACAGAGTCTGAATCACAGATGCAAGGGTCACCACCAATGTTCCCTCTAAGTTTCCATGTGTCTGAGCAAACACACAAACTCCCTGAGCGGTCCTTTAGACGTGTGCACTGAGGTCACGCCAGCATCGAATCCATCCAAGTTACATGGTTTATTAAAATAATCAAATTACAGCATTTACATTTATGTTAGACTACTTTTAATTAAGTGCTTTAGCCCACTTACAATGAAAATTTTAAAAAATCTTGTTCGTGACCTGTGTAGTATGTGAACACTAGTGGAAGTAAAAATAACATGAACACCAATTTTTAAAACACAACTTTCTTTTTTTTTAAAAAAAATAAAATAAATAAAGCTCTGACTTGTATTATGAGTATGAGTCTGTGGTCTGGGAGAGAGTCTGTAACTCTGTCTGCAAAATATAGTAAATAATGACCAATGTTGGGCAATTAATTATATATTTACTTCTAGAGCAGGGCGATATGGCCAAAAATATTTATCACGATATATATTTGAAAATTTGCGATAACGCTATAACTGACGATATAATTGATGCGAGGCAAAATACAACTCCACAACTTTACCAGTGCAAAAAAACCCCATCCATTTATTTTCACTTAAACAAGCAGCTGTTTTTTATGTGCATTAAAGTTATATAAAAATGTAACAGTGCAAATGCAAATTCCTTGCTGAAGGTTTAACCAAAAGGTATTTCCAGTAGAAATGGGCTGACATATCCTGAGCATAACCATGTATAATATCCACTGAAGTTAAAAAGAGCACCACCAACCACGATCACTGACACCCTTACAAACACCATTGCCTTCATAATCAAGCATTGAGCCTCGCTCTGTTGTATAAACTCTTCAGGCTCAACGTGGTTGAATTATTAACTGCAGGCAGCTCCTAAGTTACTTTCTGTGAGGACCCAAATATAAACTCCTTAAACAAGAACAGGATATGTTTCTGTGTCCTTGCTACAGAGTTCCTGCACAGCTTTAACCTCCTAAGACCTGAACTCTTCCATGGCATGCATTTTTAATTTATCTTTGATATTTGGGGATATTGGGACCCGATGAATGTAAAAACAAAGAATCACCGGATTTTTTTTTTTAACCCGATTTGTACATTTGTTTTAAATTTTGATAAAACAGAGGCAGTATAATGTCCTCGTAAATGGATATCAGACCCTTGTGGAGCAAAATTTAGTATTTTGATCTAGTCAATCCAAAATGTGATGGCCACATATGTGAATGCCAGGACCTAGGAGGTTAAAACGGCAAAAGTGATGCTTTTAAGTCACTATTTTAAAGGTAATAGCTAGAAGTTAGAACTGTATTGTTTTAACCTGCCAGAGAAGCCAAATTACATTTTTGAAAATCACTTCAACAAGGTGCTGGAAACATTCCTCAGTCTGGTCTATATAGACATGATAGCATCACACAGTTGTTGCAGATTTGTTGGCTTCACATCGCAAAGGTCCTATCTGGACTTAGATCTGGTGACTGTGGAGCCCATTTGAGTACAGTGAACTCATTGTCATGTTAAAGAAACCAGTTTGAGATGATCTGAGCTTTGTGACATGGTGCGTTATCTTGCTGGAAGCAGCCATCAGAAGATGGTACACTGTGGTACAATACTCAGGTAGGCTGTGGTGTTTAAATGATGTCAGTTAGTACTAAGGGACCCAACGTGTGTTTTGTTCAGTTTTGGTGAACCTGTGTAGCCTCAGTTTCCTGTTTTTAGCTGACACGAGTGGCAACCGATGCGGTCTTCTGCTACTGTTGAGATGCTCTTCTGTATACCTTGGTTTTGACAAGTGTTGATTAAGTTTCCTTCCTATCAGCTCACAGCAGTCTGACCATTCTCCTTTGACCTCTGACATCACCGAGGCATTTTCAACCAGAGAACTGTGGCTCTTTTTCACACCATTCGCTGTACACTCTAGAGATGGTTGTGTGGGAAAATTCCACTACATCAGCAGTTTGTGAAACACCAACAACAACAACAACATGTTAAAATTTACTTAAATCACCTTTCTTTATTATTCTGATATTCGGTTTGAACTTCAGCAGGTGGTCTTGATCACGCTGCTAAACCCACTAAGTTGCTGCCATGTGATTGGCTGATTAACGAGTAGCTAAACAGGTGGACTGAAAAAAGTGTCTGGTGAGTGTATATATTGCATCTGGTCAGATCTAGTCTGCACTGTTTGGCAAGGTGTGGGTTGTAATGGAGGAAGCAGGATTTTATTTAACCAATGACAGAGTCCCAAAGAGGACAGAAAGGCAAGCAGCAAAGTCTGCACTCAAAACATGGAAACTACACGGACACCCCCCCCCCCCCCCCCCCCCCCAAAAAAAAAAAAAAAAAAAAACCGCTCGTCTCCTCTGTCCTCCTACCTGTGACCTGGACATTAGTCTTACTACAACACACTGAAGGTTTTAATTCCTAAAATGCAACTGAAGGACAAAGGAGAGAGGAGGCCACAGGAGGAACTGTAATCACCCAACTTAGTCCCAGCTACCTTGCATCAGAGCCTCACTTATATAAAATTTGGTTCAGCTACATCATAAACAGCTGTGTTAAAGTGACTGATGTTCCATCTGATGAATCATTTCTTTGCCTTACAACAGTAAAAACCTTCCTGACTCTCCCGTCTGCTCTGGCCGGCAGACCGTCTCTCTGACCTCCTTTCTGTGTACTTAAAACCCTCTCGGCCCCATCTCTGTCTGCATGCTTTCTGCCTCAGTGTCTGCAGGTTCTTTGTGAGGTGTGAAAAGCTACTTCAGGAGGCGAGGAAGGAAAAGGGCAAAGCTGTCACTTGCCACCTTCTCTTTCTTTCTGCATCTCTCTCAAGTTCAAGATGCATCTTTTGCACTTTTTTAAGTCGAGATCACTTCACTCTGCAAAGATGCAGTCAACTTCCTGTGAGGAGCTACTGGCAGCTACAGCAGAGATGCTCTTTTATGGCAAAACCCATAATAAGTGTATTCAACATGATTATTCAATAACCTGACAAACACCACACAGTGATTGAATTCTTTAAAAAGTATGGTTTTTAAATTGGACTTCCTTGAACTTAAAATATAATAGAAACGATAAATAAATGAACAAATAAAATTGGAAAAAGAGGTGGTTGTGAAGGAAACAGGACTTAGGCCTAAACTAGATGATGTCTTGGACCACAAAGAAATCCCACAGCTGACTTTCTGGACTTATAAATCAAGCACACCCCTTTCTTTTACAGTGTTCTTGTTCCGCCATTTAGTCCACCTTGAACAAAGGTAACTTAAAGACAGCCCTTGAACAACGGGTAAAAGTAAAGCTCAGTGTTTCTAAAGGTGAGCCTGTGCAGTGTTTCCTACCTGAGAAGAAGCTCTTGGTGCGCAGGTAGCTGACGCTGAGCCTCAGGATGGACAGCTTGTCCAGGCTCGATATGACATCTTCGGGAAAGGGCAAGAGGCTGGCGAGCTGGTCCAACTCCGAGTTCAGGCGGTCACGGTGGCGTTTGGATGGGTTGGATTTGGCGCCTTCGATGGGGGGCGGTTTGACTCTGGAAATCAAGACACTTTTACAGTTTTCCTGGATCCATCTCTGTCTCTCTCTGGCTTATGGGAGCATTATTGAGGCTTCCCACCCTCTTTTTCATTTTACATTTCATAACATAGACACACACACACACACTCTACACTCTCTCTCTTTCGCTCTCACACACACAGACACAGATCCCACAAGAAGATTGCTGATTTATGTACCTGTGCATTTTCGAATGTTTGAGTTACAGGTGTTGTATGTTTGTTTTTCTTACAGGTGCGGCAGTTGGTGATACATTACACATTTCTATTTTGTTCTGTCCTTTTATTACATCTTACCCTAGTCCCTGTATACCACATATAATGTAACAACTTTAAATAACATGAAGAGAAATGAAGCAATAAACCGACAAACCCTGAACAAGATAAATTATAGAGCTAACCTTGGAAAAGCAAAATGTGTTTGGCACAACAATGCATTCAGATCATAATTCTGACTGCCAATATATAAATAAAATTATATATATATTAGTTGTTTGCCAATATATTGGTATCAACATTTATAATGGCTGATAACTGAAAAGTAAAAAAGCGAAGAAGAGATTGGAGAATTTCGTTGCATAGTTTGTCCACCAGACGGTGCTCTGCAACTACCCTGTTTGCAACAACTAACTAAAGGGAGCAGAGTCAAAATGTTGTGAAAATTAGACATGATTATTTTCAACTGCACTGTCATGTTATCATAGTAAGGAGTCATAAATTCCTACATGTAGCAAATACTAAGAGAAATCTATTTGTGTTTTGATTTTGAAAGACAAAAAAATATCAACTTTCATATCAGAATTTTAAACGGCCAAATATCGGTATTGGTATCAGTCTTAAAAATCCCAAATCCTATATAGTTTGGCACTTATGGACATAGGAATGCTCTGTGAATTCTACAGATGGCACTCACTGCATTTTTCACTGTGTTTGTTTTGGTGTGGGGCTCAAAGCCACATGTGAAATGCAATACATCTGTCCGGATGAGAGGCATATGTCAGATATTATTTTCTTTTGCTTCTGTAATTCAGGGTCGAGGAGCCTGGCACTGGTGTCCTATGAGAGTCTGTCCCAGCTTTCTTAGGGCAAGACACGGGGGTACTACCACACCTCTATTTGGGCATCAGCATAGTAATTCATCCATCCATTATAATTGTTATTTAATAATAATAAAAATAATAACAATATTAATGGCTGGATTACTATCCATCCATCCCCTGTTAGCAATAATATTAATATAGTAACTGCTGTAGCAAAAAAGAGTTTCCCAAATACAGGAAAAAGAGAAGTCTTTCTGGTCATCTCATAATCTAAGAAATACATTTTTTTATTACAGCAGATAACAAACCACCACTAGTAAAAGTGCACGTTTACTACTACTACTACAAATAATAATAATAATGATAACAAAAATAACATGGAACATTGCTGTCAGTATCAAAAGCTAATATTTGTTACTATTAAACAATTGTTGCCTTTTTATTTGTATCCATCGATCTGTAACATGCTAGTGACACTATAAATTTGTAGTGTTTTACATAAACATTTAAAAAAGATTTTTTTGTGCCTGTCTTCATAACATCACTATATATATATATATATATATATATATATATATATATATATATATATATTTCATATTTAAATAATAATATAATATTTGTGTATAAAAATAAAGCTTACAACAGACCCACTTCATTGCTACTTACATGGCGTTCACGATAACAAATATAGTTTTTCATAACGTACCCTTTCTGGGCCGGTTTTCTTCTTTTCCGCCCGGCATACATCTCGCTGATTTATTCACAGTGAAGCTGGAGGAAATCCATCAAACTGGTCCAGAAACCACGGATCACCAACACCTGTTCTCACCGACTAATGTGCAACATCCCGGGCCGTCACCGTTAGCCAGAACCGTGATAACTACAGCGCTAATTCAAAGGGCTGAAACAGACGCCATAGATAAACTCACAGTGAAGCTAAGGCACCGAAGCTCCCGGTGAGGAATGTCAAAGTAGTAACGGTACCGTCACCGGTTTATCCCGTCCATGGCGCCCCGCCGGCGGCTCAAATCCAGCATTTAAAAACAAACAGTTTGAGCTTCACATCCTGACACATCCAAAAACTGTAAGAATCGTCGATAAATTTCAGTTGTCGTCCTCAAAGCGCTCCTCCCTGTTTGCTGTCTCTCTACTCTGCTCTCTGACCGGCGCGCGCTTCCCGGGCACCTTTCTGGGCACTGATTTGAAGCCGAGAGCGCGCTTCGGGTCAGAGGTGACGTAAGAGAAGAAAAACAAACAAAAAAAAACGTCGCCGAGTTTTCATTTAAAATGTAAAAAACAACATTTTTCAACATCATAAATGTACATGTTGTTGTTTTCTGATGTTAAAATTCATTTCCTTGTTTATGTTTTTTTGTTTTACATAATATAACAAAATATGAACCACAAAGTTTTTCTGGATTATTATTATTATTATTATACATTGTTTAAATACATTTTTATACATTTTTTGTATGTTTAAAAATTGCAGGAAAGGTTTTGTTTGTTTGTAAGGAAAACAATAATGATCAGTTGAATTTAAAATAGCAGTGTTTTAATCGGAATTCCAACCAGCACTTTTTTAAAGCTTGCAAGCTGCAATTTATTGTGCTTATGGATTTGTACAGCGGACTCTATATATACTATATGAGTTCTTTAATTGTGTTTCAAGGGCAATCTTAAATGTTTCAAAAGCAGAAAAATGTCATCAATTTTAGAAGGATTCACTCTTAAATTAGGCTTCTACGATGTCAAGTTTAAAAAAAAATGTATTTACCAGCAACTTATTTTGTGCTATTGCTGCATTAAAGGTCGATTGCCTCATGTTAGCATATATACTGGAAAAACTTTAGCTTTTTGAGCAATTTTAAATACATTTGTTGTCACAATTTCAATTGTATATCACAGTCAAAACATCTATCTGTCCATAAAGCATACAACTACGTATGTATTTATTTTTTTTATAAATATATTTTCTAGCCCTATTTGCAGAAATCAACTTAAAGTTTAACTTCAAGGAAAAAGTCAAACTTACCAAAATAGTTACACTGTCATCTAGTGGCCACTGTGGAAATCATCACAACAATCCAAACCAGTAATATTATATTATAGTGTATTATTAATCACTTTATTCGTTATTAATTATTAATTAATATGTATTTATGAATTTCAATCCACTGTTTTATTTTTAATCCCAAATTTTCCTAAAGGAGGTTTAGAAAAACTTTGTTTTCACAAAAAAATAAAATAAAATAAAGTCATTGTGTGATCAGATCACATTTAATTTATATGGTGAGCATGTAAAGAGTCAAACACTCATACACAATTAAAGCCAAATATTGACGGTAAAGCCACAAGATATAATAAAAAAACATCATAACAGGAGGTTACATACATATGCAATGTGCAGAAAATGTACAAAAAAAATGATAAGCGTGGGTCATGTTAAGGCAATACAATATTAAAATACACAATATATGACAATACATACTTTGGAGAAAAAAAAGCATAAAAGGACAAATATATATATTTATATACAGTTACACAAAGATACTGCATTTGGAGTCTTGGCCTCCGACGGATTGAAAATGAAAGTAGAGTAAAAGTACAAAGTCAGTATAATGTAGATAAAGCAACAGGAGATATTTATATTTCCACTGAGAGAATACTTTAAGAAGAAAAGCTCTGATTAAAAGAAGAGGAGGAGGAGGAGAAGTGCTGTGAAGAACTATTTCTGCACTGAGTCTCCATCTCCACCCGTAAGTGCTGATATTTAGTTTTGCTTTCATGGCTTTTGGTGAAACTGCTGCAAAAGTTCACAACGACGTTTACACAGGCATAAACTTGGAGCTGCATGAGGTCAAATTCTGGTGCTTTAGATCAAGCTGTAAAAAACTAAAAAACACTTTCAGATAACCAGCGCATGACCGATATAGGGTTTTGAAGAACGATACCAATACCGATATTGGTAATCTAAAAATCCAATATTATGATATACTGGCAGATTTTTTTTTCTTTCAGACACATTAAACATCAAGAGATTTTCCTAACATTATTATGTGTAGTTATTCACTTATTCTCTGACCAACTGTTGTTTTGTGGGGTTCCACACATGTATTGTAGTGCGTGGGGTTGGACGGCACTAATGTGTTAACGCTCTAATGCGGGGCGACCCGCATTAACTCACTAACGGAGATTTGCCGCGATAATGCGGTTATGGTGTTAACGTCATTTTAACGAGATTAACCCTGACAGCACTAGTTTATAACCTTGATGCCACTGGTTTAGTCGTGTGAACAAAAATTCACAGCTCAGAACAGGTTGCTTTGTTTCCTAAACTGTTTTAAACAGACAGTCAAAAATAGGTCAATTTAAAAGACACTATAAAGTGTGAATTCTTTTTTCCATTTTTCTCTCATGTAAAATATACAATAGCTGCCTCTGAGTGTTTTACTTCTGTGTTTCAATGTTACTCCGATAGCAAGAAATGAGTAAAAGGAGAAGAAAAGACACAAAGGATGGAGGTTTGTTGTGGGTAACAAGAAATCTGGTTTTGAAAAACATCCTCAGCTTCAGGTTTTGTTTTTTTTTTAAGATTTAGTTGTTTGGATTTAAAAAAAAAATAACAATAAAAGTTTTTTAAAAAATCTGGACTTTGACTCAGTTTAAGTTTTATTTTAATTTGTTTGATTTTATCATTAAAACATTTCGATATAACCTTTAAATGACATAATTAAAAAACAACAACAACTAAGTACTAAAGTTGTCTAAATTGTTCTCAGTTTTTTGTCTAGCAATAGTAAGTCTCGGACTTCTCACTGTGCTTTGGCAAGTCAAACAATTTAAAGGCGTAGTGCAAAAAAAAAAAAATCTCAAATAATGGCTAAAGCTTCAGTCACACAGGCAAACAATGGTTGCTTGCAGTTGCTGGGTGAATCATTTGCGCCAAAAATCTCCTTGCAAGTGCGTTGGTCGCTAGCAGATTGACGCAGTTGACGCTCACTTGTCTGCAAACTATTTTAGTGGTAGTGAAACTGTAAAAAAAAGTTGTCATTCATGGAAACAAATAGGTGACCGCAGCAATCTGGTAACAATTTAAACAACCACAAAGAAGTTTTTTGTGATTGACTGCAACCTCGAGCACTGCTTGTTTGGAGAATGCATGCTTCTCCCTAGTGACTGGAGGTTATTTGGGCCTGCGTGACTTAGTTAAGGCAAGGGCAACTTTGGTCTTCTAATTAATCTCTACTGACTGTCCCTTTAAAGTTCCTGTCAGTTTAAGGCACTGCAATTTTTTTCCTGGTACAATAAAAATAAAGCAACAACACAAAAGGAAAAGGAAGGAAAGAAAACTGGCTCAGTGACAAAGCTCTTAAAATATATCAACAAGCAGCTGTTTTCACTGAATTAAATCTTACATATGGTCTGTTAGTAGGATGATGCCGATGTCTGGTTGTGCGTTTCTTTTCTTTTTAAACTACAATAATTTTCTACCCTGTCTGCAAAGCAAATCTCCCTCACTGGGACAGTAAAGACTTGAAATGAACTGAATCAGGATGCCTGTTCAAAGGGACATAAAACAGCAATGTTTTAAAAAAAAGGTTGGTATATGCTATCCTTCTGAGCGTTCAAATTAGCAAAGGTGTCGAAATTGTGTACATTGCAGACGGCAGAGGATTGACAGGCGGTTGCCTCAGTGATGTTTCCTTTAACTTCCAGGTCCATCTGTCCCACCCAGAAACGTCCCATCCACACAGTAAGGGGATTTTTAAAAAGAATAAAAAATAAAGGAGAAGGGAAATCATCTGCTTTTTATTACAACAGGGGGACGCTAAACCAACCAGCCAGTCCTCATCTGTGGCAGAATATATAAATGACCTTACTAATATAGTGATCTTCCTCTTAATTAATTGGTTTTTAAAGTGCAATTGCTGGATAGCACCACCAGGTGGAGCCTCCTTCCTTTTTTTGCTGAGTTTCTGCCAGCTGTTGGAAAACCTGTTTTCAAAATTTGGGGCATTTTTTGGTTTAAAAACTCATTTCAAATATATTAAAACAATTTGAGTCGGTTAACTGGGTTTTGGTGGCTGAGGTCTGATTGGTTGGTCATGTCAGCTTCACCTACCTCTGTTAAAAAGCAGCGCCCTTTAACTTGTTTCCATCAGAGGGATCAACTCAGTCAGACTGGACTCATTTTGGTTCCCATACATCCAAATATTCTCGCCAAGCAGTCGTTTTGCATTGGTACAATCCAACCGCATCCGAAAGAGGAATCCAAGCTTTTATCCTGATTTTTCGTCCTGTTGAGCCACCCTGAACCAAACATGAACTCTAACAGCTTTCATCACTGTTTCGTCATAAGAGAAAGAAAAGAAAAGAAATAAAAAGAGGGAGGGAGGGGTGCCTTTGATTGTCTTCTCGTCCATTTTCTGGCACTTTCTTATTCTTCAGTCTTTTCCTTTCAGTTCAAGTTGAGATCCTCTGCCGTCCAGAAGTCACAGCGACTGATTCCTATTTGTTCTCTGAGTAGCACATGTTCCCATTGGGCAGCGAAGGGAAGGGGAAAACTCCGTTCCCGACAACTGGACGGTTGTTCATCTGTGTGAAGACAAACGACAAGTGAGAAGGACTAATTTCTTCAGACACCACAGAAAGGATGCAAATGCAACCTACCAACACAAACTGATCCAACAGTTCGACTAATAGTGGAACTGTTAAAATTCAGCTGAATTTAGTTTTTTAAACATTAAAAAAACAACTGTTTCTAGACCAAAATCACCCAGACATGAAAGGACTTGGAGTGCCACTGTATGCGGATGAAAAACACTGACATTAAATTTCTAGCTGTGTCAAGAACACATCTGATCGACCCCTCTGTGAGCAATTATAAGCTATAGCAGATACACCAAAGTCATGTGTATAAAAATACATCACATAAGACAACAGTTGTAGATTCTAAAGGAGAAAAGTATAGCACATGGTAATTAGAGGCTGCAAAGTTTTCCCCACGAGGGGGCAGTGTTTTACCAGAAAGTGTTACTGTAGTTGCCCCTGTGTTGAGAAACACACCACAAAGATGTGCTTGCTGAGTTAAGTGATGACTTTAAATTGGTCGTAAGTGTGAACATGAGTGTGAACAGCTGTGTGTGTCTTTCTGAGCTGGTGCCCCTCACCTGCCGCCCTGTGACAGCTGGGACTGGCTAAGTTGTTAAAAAACTGTTTGAAAGGTCATCTCGTGCTGCAATTACATACAATGAGTTTGTGATAAAGACAAACTGAAACAAACTAACACCAGGTGATGTGAACAGCGGCGAAACCACATTCACGTGAGTTAAAATAATTCAACTTCTGACTCACAAAAATCCATCAGCTGACATTCGCCTGAGACCACCGGCATCCAGACCTGGAGCCTAAGCTCACTGACAGTGTGTGAGGGCTCCTGGAGCTAAATGCTTCAAGTTTTATTTGGAGCAAAGTGAGCTGACTGATATGACTTCACGGTAAACTGCAAAAATATGATCTATAATGTCCTTATCAGTCGGTTGCCAGGGGTGAATATTTACAGGTCTTCATGTACACGAGTATCATGAGGTAGAACTTGGTGTGGACGTGCCATGAGATCCACCAGTAAACAACTATGAACTGCACATCTGTTGACTGATTAGTAGGTGGCACATGTTAACTGGAACTCAACCCCCTTCATAACCCTGAAAACGCAGAGATAAACCAAAAACTAGCTGTCAAAGTTCCAAGTCCTCCTTCACAGTACAATCTTCTGATGTTAGGATTTGTTTACATTTGTACTTAATTTGAAAATGGAAATGCATCTGAACACAATCTGACAGCATCTATGATCCAAATTCATCTTACTAGAGCCAGACCGATATATCAGTGGTGCCAATATATCAGGATATATCGGCCAATATTAGCTGTTTGTAGATACACAGCATTTATAACCACTGATAATTGACATTTTTAAATGCAGACTAAAGAAGAGACGGGAGAAACACCCTTCAACTGAGTGATGATGTTGATGTGATTTGGTGCTATATGAATAAAATTGAATTGAATTGGATTTAAACTGAATTATTATCTTAGTAAGGACTCATAAATAATGCCCCACAACAAATTTTAGGGAAGTCTGTTTGTGTTTCGTGTGTCTAAAAGACAAAAAAGATACTGCCAGATTAATAACCAAATATCGGCATCAGTATTAAAACCTCAAACCATTCAACTTCACAGCTCTACAAAGATTAATGTTGCTGAATTGGCTCTTTACCTGCGTCTGCTCACTGAAGTTCAGATATTGCTTCTGCTGCCCCAGCAGGCCGTTCGGTTTCAGACCAGTGGGCATCTGACAGGACAGTGAGGCCTCATCCAAATTTGGGATCGAAGCCATTCCTGATATGGCTCTTTCTCCGACCTGGTAAAAGCAGGAGGGATTGGAGGGAATTTGACTGGGGGCCGGGTTCAACCTCGGCTGACTGTGGTGCACGCCGTTCACAGGCAGTCCTGGGGCGGCATTTCTGTACATACAGCTTGTAGAAGCCGGCGACTGCTCCAAGATCTGCTGAACAGGAAGTGGATTAGAAGTCTCTGGAGTCATGAACTTGTTGAGAGAGCCGATGTCTGTGGGGTTCCTCTGGAAAGAGCCCATCTGCTGACCCGTGATCAGCTGCTGCTGCTGAGGCCACACCTGCCTCTGACTGTTGCCGTTTGGGGTCTGTACAGGGAAGTGGCTCTGCATGCAGCTGAGTGATGAAGAGAAAACAGCCTTGTTTGAAATATTGGAGGCAAATGTTTCTCCACAGCTGTCTGCTTGGTGTGACATTGATTTGCTGCACTTGGTGCCCTGGAAGGTAAAGACATTATTTAACTGTCCTTCCTTGTTTTGGTCCTGGAGGCCAAATGTTTGGTTGGCTGGGATCATGTGAAGAGGCACTGGGTTGGTTGAAGGCTGCCTGAGCGGGAACGCTCCGAGGTTGTTGTCCATGCTGCTGGCCTTTAGCTGACTTTGTGTTTGAGGAAAGCTGTTTGGCAGGACGTTGTTAAAGGTCAGTCCATTGGGACCAGAAGAATTAGGCTGAGGAAAGTCCATGTGGCTCAGTTTCATCGTCTGCTGGACCGCTGCCATCTGCACTCCGTTGGGTATCAGCTGGGTCTGCGTCTCGAGAGCCCAGTCAAAGTTCAGCTCCCCGCCTTGATCTGGATCCTGGTTTTGAAGTTGGTCCAAACCAGAGAGGCAGGCTGGGATGCCGTCAATCTGTTGCGGCAGGTTGAGTCCGACATCCTTCTGCAGCTGCTCCTCCACGTAAGACAGGATGTCATTGTTGAGAATGTCGCTGAGGTCGTCGCCGAACCCACCGTGGCAGCTCATCTGCAACAGCGTGCTCTCCCAGCTCTTGAGCTCATCAGGCTCAACGTGCAGGCTTTCGATGAGCTCACCGTCCCCAAAGATCTGCTGCAGGGACTCCATGATTTCCTGAACTGTGGCTTCTGCTTTCACTACGTTTCCCACTGCCGGGCTGGGCTCCGTGTCTCCGGGGACATTGAGTGTGGCGTTGGTATCCCCGAAGACCATGTCGTTGAGGTTGCTGAGGGTGTTGGCGCTGTTCTGATCGCAATAGAGCGAATGGTCCTGATTCAGCATGCAGCCCAGCAAGGAGTCGCGACTGATGGCGTCACTGTCAAACTTCCCCTGCTTGGGGGCGGAGCACGGGTCACGGGGCTCAATGTTGGGGGTGACATCATACAGCAGCGCCTCTCCTGTGGCATAGTTAAATGGCACCTGCAGACGTCTGAGGCGAAGCTGCTCTTCTCCTTCTTCATTTCTGCAGGTGAACACATGAGTGAGTTTTCCACTGGGTCCAAAACAAGCTTTCCATTTCCTGAGCCAAACACCTCTGTCTTTATGAGAGTGAGGAAACAGCACAGGAAATAAGGAGAGGAAACATGAAGGACTCAGGGAAGAAGAGAAACTGAGGAGAGGAGAGGAACATTTAAGGAAAGGAGGAGAGATAACAAAGGGAATACACAGAGAGGAAATAAGAGAAGAAATGACATACCAAGGACACAGGGAAATGAGATCAGATGAGAGGAGAGGAAACAAAGGAGAGGAAATAATGAAAGTAACAAGTACAGGAAAATAAATAACAAAGGAAACAAAAGGAGCAAAGGAAATAATGAAAGAGGAGTAGAGGAAACAAGGAAAAAAGGACAGGAAATATTGAGAGGAAACAAACAATGTAAACAAAGATGAGAAACAAGGAAATGTGAGGAAAAAAGCAAAGAAAGGGATGGAAGAGAGGAGTGGAAGCAGTGAAGAAAATAGGAAGAGGAAAAGAAACAAAACAGGAAACAGGAGTCAAAAAGACATAATGAAATAAGGAAATAAGAGGAAAAACCAAGAGAGGGAAGGAAACAATGAAAGAAACCACAAGATGAAACAAGAAAAAAAAACAGATACAAGAATGGAGAAGAGAAAACAAAGTAAACAAGGAGAGGAAAAAATATGTAAACAAAGATAAGTAACAAGCAAATGGGAGAAAAAACAAAGGAAATGAGGAGAGGAGTGGAAACAGTGAAAGAGTTAAGAAGAGGAGAGAAAATAAAGTACACAACAAGGAGATGAAACAAGAGAAAATCACACACTAGAAAAAAGATTAAATGACAGGAAGCAAGGGAAGCAAAGACAGTAAACAAGGAGAACAAACAAGAAAATACAGGAAAAAACAAAGGAAACGAGGAGAGGAGTGGGAGCAATTAGTAACAAGAGGAGAGGAAACAAAGTTGGAAACGAGGACAAGAGAGCAAATAACGAAGGGAACAAGAAGAGGAGAAGAAATGATGAAGAAAACGAGGGGAGGAAAGATTAAGGACACAAGAAAAAGGGAAGAATTAAGAGAAAAGGTCAGAAACAGAGGAAAGGGAGGAAACAATAAAGGAACCAAGTAGCGAAAGCATAAAGTACACGATGAGGGGATGAAACGAGAAGTGAAAAAACGCAGAGAGGAAAGGAAACAAGGAACAAGGGAAAGGAACCAACAGGAAGAGTTGAACCAAAAAATAAAAGTGAACTAGAAGAAAAGAAAGAAAGCAAAGCAAACTGATTGTGAAGCAGCAGATAAACATCTGACTGCGGCTTTAATGAATTCTTCTTCATGTTCCTGCTGGAGGAAACAAGTCAGCAGACTTACGTCAAAGCTCTCTGCTGGGCCACGATGAACTCGGGTTTCCCGTTTTTTATGATGAGCCGGGCGTTAGCCTGGACCCAGACCCACCGGCCGGCCTTGGACAGCAGCCTGAAGACGGTTATGCCACTCTCTCCAGTTTTCATCACTGCAAGAAGACGTGTCATTTTTAGATTTTGCTGCACAGCAGCTGGCAGATAGCAACAGATTTCTTCAGTTATGGAACCCAAGCGATGCACACAGAATTTAAAACCGGTTGTGCCTATTTTGGCATTTTTCGCCTTTTGTAAACCGAGCGGAGCTTCAGACTTACTTCTGACATGGTTTTCTGCGCAGTACAACATGTCGGCAGCATGGATGAAGTTGTAGCCCGAGCCTTTACTACTGATCTCTATCTCGGAGTAGCCCAGAACCAGCTTCGCTCTGTGGACGAAACACACGCCAGACTTCACTTGAGCGCCACAGCTTCATTCAGACATTCAGTGAGAGATTCAAACAGCTCTCTGTGCCTTACCTTGCGTCGACGCCTATGGGTGTGAAGTCCATCTTGTGTTTGGTCTGGAACATGAGAGTCTTGGTGCGGATCTCCAGGATGGATGGCTGCTGCATCGGCGTTGCGATGGCAAACAGAGCAAGCTGCGGAGGAACCAGTGACCCGTCCTCCGACACGTGGTTCTGATTGTGGAGAAACTTGAGGCGGCCGTGGAAGTTCAAAGCCTAAAGACAAGCACACAGTTTTAAGAATAAAGACCTCCCTTTAGGCCAGGAACATCTTGTGGATCCCGGTGCAGTGAGGCGTGTTGGTGTGCGTGTTTACCAGGAAGCCAGACGAGTTGTCGAGCAGGCAGCGCAGGCGGCAGCAGAAGTTCCTCTCCAGGAAGGACGAGTTCTCTGGAGGGATGGCATGCGGGTTGTAGCTCACTATGTTGCTGCTGATCTCAGGGTTGCTCTGGTCACCTGGAGCGATGAGGAAACATTCATCTTTAGATTATTACACGAAGCAATAAGACGCAAAAGAATTAAAACGAGCACCGCAGATACACAAAATCACACTGGAAAATGTAGACTGCAGCAGCAAAGAGACGTGGCCATGTTTCTGGCTCCTCCTCTGCAGGTCACCTGGACAGGTGTGATCACTGTGAAGTGTGGGCAGACTTACTGGGGCCGTCGGCGCCCTCTGTGTTTGGGTTGAGAGAGAAGTGGAGCTGCTGTCTGAAGAAAGCTCGGTCGTCTGTGTGGATCAGCTCAAACACGCTCTGATGGACGACGTCCGACTGGAAGCAGGAAGCAGAAACATATTTTTAACGACACGAATCACCCTCAAAACTTTCCTCTGACACAAGCGGTTGCTTTTCACATCTAGTGCTTTGTCTTTTTTAACCTTTTAAAATATTTTCAGTTAAGCTTATTTCTTCATTTTATCAATTGCGCTTACAATCCATCATCTTTCTTCTTGGTCCAATGTCCTATTTCTCCTTTGCTTGTTCCATCTAGTTTTCCTACAGTGCTTTTATGTCTTTGATTTTTTCACTTTGCTTGTTTTGTTTATTTTTTCCACTCACTTTACATCATTTCATGATATTTTTGCAGTTGCTTTGTGTCTTCTTTACTAGTTTCACCCATTTCCTTTATGATTTCACATCACTGTGAGAACAGTTTTACTAGTTCTTTATCTCTATGCAGTCTCTTTTCTTCTTCTTTGGTTGGTTTTGTAGTTGGTTTTGTTTTTTAACTGTTTATCTCTTTTGCATGAATTTATTGTCATTTTTATGTTTTTCTGTTCTCTCATTAAATAACAAAAAAATTGGTAAAAAAAAAAAACTATAATATTATGATATGTTAAATTGCAAATGCAACGCAGGGAAAATCACCATGGAAAACACCAGAAAGGTAATCAAAAACTCTTAATTAAAAAAAAGTAAAAGTAGTCTTCAGGAATAGTTCTCCAGGCTCCTTGATGGAATCTTATTTGGATGTTTTTTGCCTTTTGTTCTGACTTCTGCTTTCAGGAAGTCTGGATAAACTATTGCTCAAGGCCACCTTAAAAAACAGTCTGGCTCCTTGGAAGCAAAACAGAAAGAAACGAAGGGTGGTGCAATATTTTTGCACAGTACATATTTACATTTGACTGAAAATATTTCTCCCATAGAATGAAGTTACCATAAGTTAAAGTTACCTTAAAAAAAAAAAAAAAGTCCCCAACCCCGTTTTGTTAATACAACACAGGAAAATGACCCTCACATGTCTTAAATAAAGGTGTGAAATAACAAGCGATACAAAACCGCAATAACATTAAAATTAACTTGTGAAAAGACTCTTAATCACATCGTAAAAGTACCTCCAGCAGTGTGGAGGAAATTTAGACACTTCTTCTGTGCAAATGTGTTTGCATGTTTATCTGACTAAATACACTTAAACAACCACCCAAAGCTAGTTTAAAACTTTTTAAATTAAATGCATACACCTGATTTGAATTTATATATAGTGATATTGACATTTTATTTTTGTAGAGTGTGACTTATTACATTACCATTGTGGCTACTGTGAGACAGAAAGCAGAGGTGGGCTTGCCTTTATTTTAAAGCTTTTTGAGTAAACGTAAACAATGTTGACCTCCATCCTGGTTTTCGTGAGCATCAGGCTCACAAACTGCACTAACAAAAGGTGTAAAGGACGTCACTTTCTGAGAACGACAAATATTAAATAATGGTTCCACAGACTCGGTCCTACGCCTTCCCACCTTTCCAGTGTTTGTCCTGCCGAGGTGCGTTCAAGAGCGATGATGCAGGTGTAAACACACGTGGAGCGAATAATGCTCCCAGCAGTCAGAGCTGATGGACGGGGCTGGAAACAGAGGCGCTGTTGTTGTTGCTAAAGGAGCAAGGTGCTGAGAGAGCCACACCTCAGCAAACAAAGCCCAACAAAAAACCCTCCTTTGTGAGAGACGCTGAAAAATGGCCTCGAACTTCTCATGAGGATTCGCTGTGCACAAAGCAGTCCTAAAGTGAGGATTTGTGGCTTTTTCTAGAGAAATACTCAGCCCCTTGATTTTTACAGTAATCTCCATGTTTTCTTCACGTCTGTTTCCTCTTTTGTCTCCTCCATGACTGTACTCAGAGCTGCTCTATAAATACACTTTATAAAGTCATAAACAGTTGAAGCAGCTGGTGAGTTGGGGTTTTAAAAGTCACTGCAGCCTCCAAAACAAAACGTTTCCTGCCCTGATCTGCAGCCCCACTTCAGACCATGTCATGCATATGAACGAGTGTTCAAATGTGTGTGTGTGTGTGTGTGTGTGTGTGTGTGAGGGCTGTTTACCACGTGCACTCTCTCCAGGCAACATTTTTTAGGGTTTTTTTTTTCTTTTGCTTGTGCTTTTTCTTCCCAGACTACAGACTACATCTTTAACCCCGGTTCAAACGGATTTGTTTATAAGTCAAGAGTTCACCGCTCACAAAGCAGTTGTCATGCACGCACGCATACTCACAGAAACAAACGCAGACACATCACTCACACACAACTCGACTACTTAGTCATTCGAAATACCGAAACTTTAAAAAATAAATCTTTCTTAAGAAGTGATGAAGCAACTTTTTTATTTTTCAAAAGTCACATTTTAAATGTTAATGTTTCTGATGTAACTTTTAGGATGTACTGAAACAAGTCGGGTAAAAACCTGTAGTGCTGTTTGTCTAACTACAACAATGTCATGTCCCTACTGCTGAGTCGTGGCTTGTTTCTAAGGCTTGGTAACCATAGGGCCAGTTTACACACATTAACTATACCCTGCCTGACCGTCCTGAGCCGTTCTAAATCTGAGAGCTTAGGTGGAGTACAGGGTTTAGTCAGACAAAAGCTGCTTCATTACAAAAAAAGCCCACTTTAGACTCATGAAATCCATCTATATCAGCTGACCTGTAGGGTGTGCAGAAAAGGAGCACAAAACATTACAACCTGGAGACCTTGATTAAGCTGCAGGTATTTATTAAAGTCAAAGGAAAGAATCCGAATCACAACCAGCTGTGGGTTTCTCCAAAATCCCAATTTAGATTAAGCGTTTGTGTGACTGAAACGCACTATCTATATGAGCAAAGACAAAAAACCTATAATGGTAAATGTTTTTATTTTATCGGAACCTAAAGCTGAGAAAAAGACTCACTGAAGCCTTGTCACTGGATTTTATGGCCAAATCTTAGGTGGAGTCCATGATTTCTCCTGCTTTATTTAAAGAAGTGTGGTGTACCCACCAGTAATATGTCTTTACTGGCTGCTGCTGATGTTAACGCGACTGAATTTCACTCGCTGAACAAGCAAAGTACAAAAAAAACCTAAATGTCAAAATGAGAAAAAGACTGACTTGAGACCGACTTATGAAGGTGGAGTTGTCTATTATAAACTGGTCAAGGCTGTGTGGGAACATGGAGGTTGAAGTAGCTGTAATCTTTGAATGGATTCAAAAGGATTTAACCGAGTCCAACGTATATGTTACGCCTAAGATCTGTGTCAACGACTGAACTGCAGGACGTGTAGAAGAACAGCAGAAAACATGATTCACAGCCAGACCCTGGCTGGTCCTGATACTCAATTGGACCAATCCATGCATGCCATGTGGGGCTGCAGGTATTTATTCAAGTCAAAGCATCACAAGTGACTGTGAACAAAATGCAAAATTGTTTGATTTACTTTGAAAATTGGAAAAATACTATTTTTGATCCTGTTACATCAATTGGTCATGTGTGAAACATTTCAACATCTCTAAATGTGAGTCCCTGATTGATTTTAAATCCTAAGTCAAATACTCCTTGTTAGGTTTTTGTTGTGTTTTTGATCAGCTATTAAAAGTCAAAAGATTGTTCTAGGATTTACAAGCAGTCCTTGTTTGTGAGGAAAAAAAGAAGGCAATAGATTGAAATCTGTGTGACCTGACTTTCATGGACAACAAATGTGAACTGAAACCCACTGCTTGTTAGATGAAAGGCTAAAAAACTGTGGCGGTGTACTGTTAAAGGATGTTTTTAAGAGGAACATCAGAGTTCAGGAGGTCACTGAAGTGGAAACAGGTTCTTGTGCAGTAAAAACTTATTTCTGCATGCAGTCTTCTCTTTTTACCAGCTGATTTGATCATTTCTGGAAACTGACCGTTGTTGCTCCATCAAAGGAAAAACACGGCCCGCCTTCGGATTTAGGACAGACTTACTCTAAAATACAAAGACAAGTTATGTGCAAAGGTTTAGCCTCACTGTCAGGCCTTTAGGTCGTTTAAAAAAACCTTCAATTTCAGAATCAGAATCTGTCGCAGTTCACAGGTTACTGGTTGGCTATATCCTCCTGAGCCCCAGCCCATTGAAAGATACTGTTTTTCCTTGGGTCTCGGGTGGACCAGTTTAAGTACACTGAGAATCCCAAGGAGACTTGCAAACTGTCATATTAAGGATGATTTGATCTCATTTCACTGAAATACTTTGGAAGGAACAGTAATTCTTGTGAAAAGGGAAATGTGGCTGTAAAATGACAAATAGGTCCTTGATCTTGAGCACTGTATGGGTAACGACCCATTAAGTAATAACTAAACTAACTGCTGCTGGACGAGCAAACAACACATCGGTGGCACGTTTAAAAGTTACACTTTCAACAGAGACGACTCAAACAACTGGACAATCCTGAGCATCTCGATATCACTTGTTATTTAATGCAAATATCCCTTTCTGGGATTTCATTACCTGGATGAGAATCAATTCATCAAGACATTAATACAAATGTATTTGTTCCTCTTGCTAGAATAAGATTTAATTTCAAAATAAACTCAAACTAAAGTCTCTTTAAAGTTTTAAAAGTGCAGCTTTTTATTCTAAAACTTGATTTTTTTCCCATGTTTGCCTTGTAAAAATAAATCAAACCTGCACAGTGAAGGGTTACACAGGTTGAGGCCAGCTGAGACCAAATTGGAGCGTATGTGCCCCGGGCTGCTAAAATGAGCGAGACACCCCTGGGCTACGGTTTGATTTTAGCTTGGCACATCAGCGTTACACTCTTGGCAATCATTACTGGCTTTGTGGTATTGATTTAAGAATGTTTGAGTTGTGCATGCTAACTGCCTACACCTCAAGTGTGCACAGAGGCATGCCTAGGGTTGGCATAGGAGAGACTACCACTTCTTGTTAGCTCCTTTCATACTCTCCTGGTTGAAGTTACACACATTTTAGCTTCGATTCTTTGAATAAACAAAACCCGTGTTTATTTCTTGGTTTGTCATACAACAGTACCTATGATCTCCCCTTTATCAGCCACCAGCCTCAAGCAAGCAAGACTACACAGCTTCTCCAGCTGCAACTTGGTTGTTGTTGATGGTTTCTTTTGATGGGGATTAATTATTAAACATATTTGATTTTTCCTTTGTTCTGTGATTTTGAGTGTTGCCTGACGGGATGATCAGAAACTGGACCATAAATGACAAAAAGGTTGCTGGAAGTTTATCCATAACATAAAATTTCAGGCTATTACTCAAATAAAAAAACAGATTAGACCCCATTGTGAGAGATCTAGTGAAAAATCTACTGCAAGAATTCCATTTTATTAAAAATTCCTATCATTATTGTGTGCACGAGTTTTTAAAGATGTTTATTAAACCTTTGAGGTTGATGCCAAACCTACTCTTAGGCAATCGGAACATGAAATTTGTGTTTGTTTTTGTTAAATTTTGGCAATGAGGGAACAGCAACAACATACAGGGTTGGGTAGGGATAGGGTTGAGAAGGTTAAAGGAGTTCTTACTTGGTATCTATTTTCTTCTGCTATGATTTCTATTCTTGACTTCCTGATGAGGAGCTCTGTGTATAAACAGTTTTATGTTACTAAACTGTTACTGACCATCTGTTCATCATATGTTTTTTCCACCTGAATTATTGGATGATGGGTCATGGAAGGTGAAATTTCAAGCTAGATTAGTCCAAACGGTCGTTTTGTTGGTTTGCTGCCACTTTTCAGACTGTTTCAAAGCTTTTTTTTCCCAATGCTGCTAGGTGGAAATACATTTGAATTCTTCATGATAGATCCTACCACTTTTCACATGCAAAAAAAAATCAAATATAACTATAACAATGAACATTTTTGACATTTTTATTCCACTTTTTATGTGGTGCAAGGATCTGAAGTACTGATCATAATGTTTCTCTTATACCTGATGGAAGCCGAGGAAGTCCTGAATGGTGGGGGACGTGTAGAAGACGTAGCCTTCAGCTGTCACCACCAACACGAAGCCGCTCAACGCCTGGAGATCGAAAACAAGCTTTACCATCTTCGTTCTATCAGAATGTCTGAAATAAGCCACAAGCACGTGAAAGGCGTTACCTGAAGCAGCAGGTCTCCCTCAGAGAAGTTCACCCCATCGATGGAGGTCACTGTGGAAGTCGTGAAGGAGGAGGGGGCAGTGGAGGTTGCGGAGGATGGCTGCAGCGCCGAGCTCTGGCTGTTTCCTCCAAACATGATGCTCCGCTCGCTGGTGTAGCTGGAGTTGTTGTTCTGGCCCATCTTCATGGTGGCTGCAGGTGATGAAGATGAACGGTTAATTTGCTGAAGCTTTAAAACGTGTATGACATTTAAAACACCAACGAGGATTGCTTGGGGGGTAAAAAAAAAAGACTATTTTGCTTTGTTGTTGGATTTATTTTCCACTTTTGATTTTGTTTTAACACAGAAGACCCCACAGGGCCAAACCGAATGCAGTTTGAGACGTGCTAAACAAATAAAAAGTGATGCAAACATGACTCTGACCTCATCTTGAAACAGCTGGCTGTCTTATTACAAAACTGTCAAATTTCTCAAGAATCTCTGATGAAATATGAAGTGAGAAAAACACCAAAAGCGGAACATCACTGTCTCTTTCCATCAGGGTGGAGCTGCCTCCTGCTTCCTGTCATCTTACAACATCGTAACTCTGCTCTCCCTTCTCTTCCCTTTCTGGCACTAATCGATCAGCTTTTATCGCAAAGAAAAACAAGAGAAAAAAATAACTGCCCCAAAGCAGCTTAGCACACCCCCTCAGGGAGGAAGCAGGTGGTTTTTGAAGATGGAAGCCGGTCTTAAAGGGCGATAGAAGGACTGAAGGAGTCTGGAGTGTTTTTACTACACTCGGTTGGTTTGTTGGTTTTTACTGTTTGTCTCGCACTGATATTGAGATATGCATTTTACACTTCTGGATATTTTTTCTTTTCTTCGGCCTTGGTGTTTTACCGTCACAGTATTTTGCTTTTCCTTGTCTTGTAGAGCTCGTTGTAAAGTTTTTTTAGTGGTGCTCTTGTGTTTTTTTTTCTCACAGGGCATAAAAGGTCTGTGCAAATTTGCTTTTATATAGAGCAACACTAAAAAAGCACAGTGATTTGACAGAATCAAGCACTGGAACGCCTTTAAAACTCCAAAATACTAAATCTTGAAACTATAAAAACATCCTTAGCTCCAACATGTCTACTCTAAACATCAAAAATTACTAATATCTCACAGGTTCACCTTCTTGATTTGTTGTTATTCTTCAAGTTTTATATAGCAAATTGAAATTGTTTTGGTTTTAGGGGGAGGGGAAACAGATTTAAAGATGAAAAATGAGTTGATTAATCCAAAAATAATAGTGGCAGCCTTCACTCTGTGCAGACTGCTGGTTTAGAGTACTGACAATGCTTCTGTCCCAGCCCAAGCACTGGGTTTTGAAATTCAATTCCTGGAGGCTTGCTCAGCCCCCGTCCTTGTTAAAAGTCCAGGCTGAATGAGGATAACAGACGGAGCCACAAAATTACCCGTTGGCCTCGGCGTTTCCCCCCATGGACCAAACGCAGCGGGGAGGCAGCCATTTTGGACGACAGAGCTCATGTGAAGTGGTTGACAGAGGCCCTGGGAGCTGCCGGAGAGGCTTGGATCGATCTGGTTTTCTAAGAGCACGAGAGGAGTTGCGTTGCAGCCTCTTCTCCAACAAAACAATCATAAAGGCATTTCGTGTATAATTTAGAGATACTGGATAAAAACCCTCGGATTATAACTGCCTGAAAACAAAAATCACACAGAGCTTTTTTAGGAAAGAAACTCTTCCCTGCAATGATTATGTTTGACAAGCTCAAACTTTGCTCTGAAATGGGGCCTTCAGCAAAGTCTTCTAAATGATTAAAGGCACAAAACTAGAGGCTGTGGAAAAAATGCAACTCCAATGTGGATTAAACATTGGAAAAGTTTTGAATAATAAAGTCAGTTTAAGTACAAGAAGTCCTTAAGAGGTGGGTTTTTTCTACTCTTGGATCTTAATGATGTCATAGAGAGTGGATATCTCTAATTATAGTCATTGGAGACACATAGCTCCCTAATTTATCAACTCACTGTAACAAGTATAGGTAAATTAGTGATGCTCTATGGTCAGAAAAGCAACAAAAGTACCAGATTTGAGCACTCAAGCCAGAATTCGAACGACTCGATCTTTTATTGAATTTTTGACACAAAGTTAAATAATTCAGTTTTGATATGCTCTGTTTGGTTTAAGTTGCTTTAAAGTCAAATATGTGGTTAAATAAAACAAGCACGGAGAATATCAGGAACATTTTCCCAACTACTGGGATCTTCCAAGAGAAAGACTTCAGTTTGCTTGGAGCCATAAAAATACCACCAGAGCCAGATAATCTGATATTTGCCTGGTACAAAGACAGGAACATGCCGGAGGAAAAGCAAACCAGATGGGTTGGTTAAACACACTAAAGCACACGGAGAGGAAATGTACCAGTGTGGGCTAAACTGGGCACATCAGCGTCAGTGCGTGAGTTTCCTGAGAGAGAGAGAGGCAGCATTACATTTCAGAGTTTATATCAAAAGACACATTCTTGACCACACAAACGATCTGGTACACATAATAATCTGAGGTATGGAACGCTTGGTACAAATATTAAAATACACCAAAAAGCCAAAGAAACATACCCTGCAGAGACGGCTACATCTTTAGCTTGGTAAAAGATATAAATCAGTTTCTTCTTTAAATGTTGTAATTAATGCTGCATGGACTTAACACTGGAATTTACAAAATGCTGGGGTGCTTCCAAGCTCTGATATAGTATTATTTAATTGGGACAAAAGTAATTAATTAAAAAAAACTATAAAAATGACATCAAATATGTGAAAGTCACTACAAGTGGATAATGCATATGTCAAGATACGTCATGATACATTATGACAGAATATTGTACGATATGTGAGATATGATATCGTAAAATACGATAAGCTATAAAAGGGTAAGTCATCTTGACACGGTAAGAGAAAACAGTTTAGGATAATGACACAATACTGTATGATACAGTGATATCATACGATATTTTACAATACAATAAGTTAAGATACGATACAGCATGACATTGATTTTAAGTTAAATGCCACCTTTGGTGAGGAAGCAAACATTAACAGCAAAATTCACGCCCAAACCTGCTCATACATAGCACAAGATTATATAAGCAACTGTACTAACAAATGCACAAACAACAATAAGATAATGGCTGGACTCTAAATAACAACAAAAGCATCTGTAAGTTAACAGTCTGGAGACTGTTCATGGAAAATTTACAGTGACCATTTGATTCTGTGTGATTTTCATCATGCAAAGCTTCATTGTATAAATCCACAGAGCACAAATAACAACATGCTAAACCACATTACAAAAAGTTGCATTACAATGCTCCGTTTTTTTTTATATGATCGCATGATGAAATGCAGGATGAAGCTTAAAGCTCAGCTCAAAGATGATTACTGTTTACCTGTGGGTAGCATATTGGCTTCTTTTAGTAAGTTCCCATCGAGCACTGTGGGGTGTGTCAACATGCATACTTCAATAACAGACTCATTTTTAATCCCATGCTTCTTTGCTTTCTCCCCCATCTCAGGAAGTTTTCCCCCCGGTACCATGCCAAATGTTTTACTGCTCCCACGGCACGCTTTGCACAGCATTTAACATGATTTATGGGAAAACATAACAGCACCAATCGATTTCACGCCTTCTCGCAAGTCATGAATTTGAATACTGAATCCTTTTTTCTCGCAGGCCTACAGCAGCATTTACAGGATCAGTCTGAGGAGTTATGTACAGACATGATTTTATTTTGACTGTGTTTATCGAGCTGGGAAATATTTACCTGCTTAATGGGTTTAGATTCCCACAGGGAAGTGTCCCGGCACAACCATAGGCATTTAGGTTGGGGTATTTAGCAACTCTATGAGGGCAGTTGTTGACAGCTATAGGTAATGCTAATAAAAACTGTACAAGAACTTCTGACATGGCTGATTTCAGTCATTCAGCAGTGAAAAAATGCTGATTTGCCACATTCCCAGGAGTCCAATTTGACGTTGTCTGCTATATCTCATCATCAGTTCCCATCACCAAAGATATTTCACCAGTATTTTATTTTAAAGAAGAAGAGAAAATAAATTCTTCCATTTGTTTTTGATATTTTGGTTACATAGGCTTAATAATTCAATTCAATTCAATTTTATTTATATAGCACCAAATCACAACAAAAGTCGCCTCAAGGCTCATAAAGAATAGATGATTTTTTCCTCCATTTTTAATGCCACATTTCATGTACCCATTTGATGTTTAACATGGAATTATTTTAAATAACTGCATTGTATGCTTGCATAACATCACTACACTGATAGGAGATTTAAAAACGTAAGATCTCTCCAAAAAGTGTTTGCCACACAATCGCAGAAGCTAAAGTCAGGTCCAACAACAAAAAGATTCAAATCAGGAATCAAAATGTGTTGGGACATATGGGGAGTGCTTGGTGACAAACAGGGATTATAAAAATGCATAGAGCTTCTAAGGAGGGGGAAAAGACAAAGACATGAAGTAATACAACAAAAGGTGCCACAGAAAGCCAACTACCAAAATAAGACAGGAAGTAAAACCAGAGACAAAAAGAGACACTGGAAAAATGCAAAGAAACCACAGCTCTGTAAAATGACTGTGAAGTCATTTGTCTCAGGGAATCAACTGAAATGAGCAAAACCCAGTCGATCACCAGACACACAAGCCTCATCTACAGTCTGTGGCTACAGGATTATTGTAGCCAAAGTAGCTTATTTGTTAGCAGGGAGCAGGGAATATATATCAATGCGTCAACGCGCTAACGAGCTAACCGCGCTAACTCGTTGACGGAGAGAAAAAAAACCCATCTCCATAGAGACTGTGTCTGCTTCCAAAAAGACAAAAAACAAACTAAAAACCAGCAACAAACAACTTAAACATTTACAAAGAAAGAACAATACAGTATCCACATCTGAACCAAAGAGTAAAACAGTGAAGTGTGGATTATTAAATATTAGGTCTCTCTCCTCCAAGTCTCTGTTAGTACATGACTTAATAATTGATCAACAAATTGATTTACTCTGCCTTACAGAAACCTGGTTGCAGCAGGATGATTATGTTAGTTTAAATGAATCAACACCCCCGAGTCATTCTAACTACCAGAAATCTCGAAGCACAGGTCGAGGGGGCGGTGTGGCAGCAATTTTTCACACCAGTCTATTAATTAATGAAAGACCAAGACAGACTTTTAATTCATTTGAAAGCCTGATGCTTAACATTGTCCACCCCAGCTGTGAAACTCAGAAACCAGTCTTACTTGTTATCATCTATCGTCCACCTGGGCCTTACACAGAGTTTCTGTCTGATTTCTCAGACTTTATATCTAATTTAGTTCTGAGCTCAGATAAAATAATTATTGTGGGTGATTTTAACATCCATGTTGATGCTAAAAATGACAGCCTCAACATGGCATTTAATCTGTTGTTAGACTCAATTGGTTTCTCTCAAAATGTAACAGAACCCACCCACCACTTTAATCACACTCTAGATCTTGTTTTAACATATGGCATAGAAACTGAACATTTAACAGTGTTTCCTGAAAACCCTCTCCTGTCTGATCATTTCTTGATAACATTTACATTTACAATAATTGATTACGCAGCAGTGGAGAGTGGACTTTATCAAAGTAGATGTCTTTCTGAAAGCGCTGTAACTAAGTTTAAGAATATAATCCAGCCACTGTTATCATCGTCAATGCCCTGTACCAACACAGAGCAGAGCAGCTATCTGAACGCTACCCCAACAGAGGTCGATTATCTTGTTAATAATTTCACCTCCTCACTACGTACGACTCTGGATACTGTAGCTCCAGTGAAAACTAAGGTCTCTAATCAGAAGTACCTGACCCCGTGGTATAATTCTCAAACACGTACCCTAAAGCAGATGACTCGTAATCTGGAGAGGAAATGGCGTGTCACAAATTTAGAGGATCATCATTTAGCCTGGAGAAATAGTTTGTTGCTTTATAAGAAAGCCCTCCGCAAAGCCAGAACAGCTTACTACTCATCACTGATTGAAGAAAATAAGAACAACCCCAGGTTTCTCTTCAGCACTGTAGCCAGGCTGACAAAAAGTCAGAGCTCTTTTGAGCCAACCATCCCTTTAACGTTAACTAGTGATGACTTCATGAACTTCTTCACAAATAAAATTTTTATCATTAGAGAAAAAATTACCAATAATCATCCCACAGATGTAATATTATCTATAGCTACTCTTAGTACCATTGATGTTAAGTTAGACTCTTTTTCTCCAATTAATCTTTCTGAGTTAACTTCAGTAATTACTTCCTCCAAACCATCAACGTGTCTTTTAGACCCCATTCCTACAAAACTGCTCAAAGAAGTCCTGCCATTGATTAATTCTTCGATCTTATATATGATCAACCTATCTCTAATAATCGGCTATGTACCACAGGCCTTCAAGGTGGCTGCAGTTAAACCTTTACTCAAAAAGCCATCTCTAGACCCAGCAGTCTTAGCTAATTATAGGCCAATCTCCAACCTTCCTTTCATATCAAAAATCCTTGAAAGAGTAGTTGTCAAACAGCTAACAGATCATCTGCAGAGGAATGGTTTATTTGAAGAGTTTCAGTCAGGTTTCAGAGTTCATCACAGCACAGAAACAGCTTTAGTGAAGGTTACAAATGATCTTCTTATGGCCTCTGACAGTGGACTCATCTCTGTGCTTGTCCTTCTTGACCTTAGTGCAGCATTCGATACTGTTGACCATAATATCCTATTAGAGCGATTAGAACATGCTGTAGGTATTACAGGTATTGCACTGCAGTGGTTTGTATCATATCTATCTAATAGACTCCAATTTGTGCATGTAAATGGAGAGTCCTCTTCACACACTGAGGTTAATCATGGAGTTCCACAGGGTTCAGTGCTAGGACCAATTCTGTTTACATTATACATGCTTCCCCTAGGCAGCATCATTAGAAGACATAGCATACATTTCCACTGCTATGCAGATGACACCCAGCTCTATCTGTCCATGAAGCCAGATAACACACACCAATTAGTTAAACTGCAGGAATGTCTTAAAGACATAAAGACTTGGATGGCCACTAACTTTCTGCTTCTTAACTCAGATAAAACTGAGGTCATTGTAATCGGCGCTGAAAAGCTTAGAAATATGGTATCTAACCAGATTCTTACTCTGGATGGCATTACCTTGGCCTCCAGTAACACTGTGAGGAACCTTGGAGTCATTTTTGACCAGGATATGTCCTTCAACGCACATATTAAACAAATATGTAAGACTGCGTTCTTCCATTTGCGCAACATCTCTAAAATTAGAAATATCCTGTCTCAGAGTGACGCTGAAAAACTAGTTCATGCATTTATTACTTCCAGGCTGGACTACTGCAATTCATTATTATCAGGATGTCCAAAAAACTCACTGAAAAGCCTTCAGTTAATCCAAAATGCTGCAGCAAGAGTACTGACAGGGACTAGAAAGAGAGAGCATATTTCTCCTGTTTTGGCTTCCCTTCATTGGCTTCCTGTTAAATCCAGAATTGAATTCAAAATCCTGCTCCTCACATACAAGGTCTTAAATAATCAGGCCCCATCTTATCTTAATGACCTTGTAGTACCATATCACCCTATTAGAGCACTTTGCTCTCGCTCTGCAGGCCTACTTGTTGTTCCTAGAGTATTTAAAAGTAGAATGGGAGGGAGAGCCTTCAGTTTTCAGGCCCCTCTTCTGTGGAACCAGCTTCCAGTTTGGATTCGGGAGACAGACACTATCTCTACTTTTAAGATTAGGCTTAAAACTTTCCTTTTTGCTAAAGCATATAGTTAGGGCTGGACCAGGTGACCCTGAATCCTTCCTTAGTTATGCTGCAATAGATGTAGGCTGCCGGGGGATTCCCATGATGCATTGAGTTTTTCCTTTCCAGTCACCTTTCTCACTCACTATGTGTTAATAGTTAATTATTAATCTCTGTCTCTCTTCCACAGCATGTCTTTTATCCTGTCTTCCTTCTCTCACCCCAACCGGTCGCAGCAGATGGCCGCCCCTCCCTGAGCCTGGTTCTGCCGGAGGTTTCTTCCTGTTAAAAGGGAGTTTTTCCTTCCCACTGTCGCCAAAGTGCTTGCTCATAGGGGGTCATATGATTGTTGGGCTTTTCTCTGTATCTATGAAGCGCCTTGAGGCGACATTTGTTGTGATTTGGCGCTATATAAATAAAATTGAATTGAATTGAATTGAATAGATTTGCCGTGTTAATGCGGTTATGACGTTAATGTCATTTTAATGGGATTAACGCTGACAGCACTTAATCACAGCACATATATATATATATATATATATATATATATATGTGTGTATGCAGGGGTGCACATAAGTGGTCCGCAGGTGCGCATTTGCTGTCAAAATAAAAGACGTGCACAAGATAAGAAGTTGCAACGCACGTTTGGGTACATAAAATTTTCTGGAGGAGGAGAGACATTTGTTTAGAACTCTTAAAGATGTCGAAGAAGCTCCTTTAAGCAATTACTTTGGTGTTCCTCCACCTCCAAAGAAATGTCAGAAGTCCGGACCACAAAAGAAGCGCATATTCTCGGAAAAGTGGTTGCAGGACGTGAGCTGGCTTCAAACAAATGATGAACGCACAGAGATGCCGTGAAAATCCCACTCTAGCGGACAAAACCAGTGTCTTTTATATGTATGCAAACGCGCGTTGCAACTTCTCATCTGTTGCGCGTCTTTTATTTTGACAGCGAATATATCTATCTATCTATATATAAGTGCACATTAGCCTGTTACCAGCTGTTAGGTAAAGATTGGGTGGCTTTACTTTGCCTGTGAATACAACAATGGTCATCAAGATGGTTTGTAAAACTGGCTTTCAAAACAGCCAGCGCATAGCTGCTGTATGTTTATGCACTTGCTTGTTATCAGATCACTGTTGGTTTTTGCTCTTAAATAACAGCGTAGGTGTGCACAGCACTAAAAAGTGAGTCCCTGCATGGTATAGTGTCAGCACAGTTTCATTACCAGAGTTTATAAGCTCTGTACCCATGTGTATGTATACAGTATATTCTTCCTGTAACAAATGTTTATCTTATTTGCGATTGTCACAATCATATAAGGAAATTTAAATAATCAATGCATATTTTACAGCAAAAATAATTTATATCGCTCCTCCTGAGCGTGCTACTCAAACCATATTCCCCAAGCACCCATGATGTGAAAGATGGGTGGCCACACACTTTATGAGCTGGGACTTATAGTTTATATATAGTTATATAGTATATAGTTATAGTTTCACACTTTTGGCTATATTAAAGATACAATGGACAATAGAGAAAACAATTAATGCTGCTATGCTCGTCAGGCTTTTCAGCACATGTTAAAAGTATCCAGCTTGCTGAACTTGATAAATTAAAGACAGTTTCTTTGCATTAGACCTGTGATGGAGTGACAACCTGTCCAGGGTGTAGCATGCCTCTTTCCCAGTGACAGCTGGGATAAGGTCCAGCCCAACCACAACCTTGATCTGCATAAGCGGAAGAAGATAAGTGGCTGGAATTGAAGACGCAGGAAATAAAACAACTGCAACAAAACAGTCGATAACATCCAAAAAGTACAGCCCCTGCAGCTCATGCTGAGCTCAGAAAAACACTGTTAGTAAATAATCCTCGTGCTTCAAGAGCTTTACAGAGGAGTCTGTGGCTGAAGCACGTGATCCACACATGTGGGATTTATGCCATTCTTTAATTTCTTTCATTTGTTACTAAAGAAGAAGAGAAGAAACTTCAATCAATCTTAGAATCATAATCATCTTATATACAGTAAATATAAGAAATAACCTTTGTTATGAAATAACCTAGCATCCAGGTGCACCTACTCGCTTTCATAACACCTAGTTTGACTTCCTTTCTGTAATACAAACATTGCTTCATGAAGTAGGAATGCCAGATATTAATTTCTCAACAGATTACTCTAAATTTAGTCATCCACCATGTGAAGAAAAGTGACACTTACGGTAACGAAATGTACTGCAATTTAAACAGAAACTGGACAGGATGGGACTTGTTGTCTTAGTGAGACACACTTTACTGAACTGATTGATGATTAGAGGTGTAAATGCCAAGCAGCTTTCAATAACACAAACAATATGTGTTGTATGTGTGAACAAATATCGAGTTAAGCTGTATACCAGCCAAAACTAATCACAAGAATTCTTGAAGTGTGCGTCCTTGTCTTCGATTTCACCGTTGGCTCAGTGTGGTTTGAGTGCGTGTGTGGGGTGTGGGGCGTGGGGTGGGGGGGGGGTTGAGCTGTTTGTCTGGGCATGCCCAGAGAGAGCCTGTAACACAGTCATAGCTAGAGGCATCTGGTTTAGTGGTTCAGCATCTAAGTACGGCAACAATGAGCTATTTTAGTCACGAAAAGAAGAAGACAGACGTGTGATTAACATGAGGAAGAAGAAAACATAAAAGAAGGTTGTGAGGTATAAATAGAGAAAGTGCCAAAGTGATAATTGCCAAAAATCAAAGAATAAAAAACAAAATAAGCCACACAAAGAATTGGAAAATTCTTACTGCAAAAACAAGTGTTACAATACGATAAGAACTACATTAAATTTAAAAAAAGAAAAGAAAAAAAAAAGAGAGGACCGACACAGGTGCCCTGGGGAACTCCCTACTCTGGTAAAAAACTACTTCTTTCATCCCGCTACCCATATACTAATATTTAAATTTAACCCATTCTGCTTTTCATTATATTCTGTCATATACATCAGGGCTCGCAAAATCGCTAGCCCGATGTCCCAGGGCTAGCGATTTTTCCAGTCGGGCTACCAAAATCTAACTCTGCCCTGCCCGTCGGCCTATCATAGGAAGGAAAAATATATGTCAATGCTTTTGCATTCTTTCGGAAATGTAGCTGGGTAATTATGTCATTGGCATCGGTGAGCCAGAATTTGCGCTTGTTTTTTGCTTTCACTTTGCAATCGCGCGAACTGTGTATAGAAAGCGACAGCACTGATTGGTGAGTGACGATAATTTGCGCACCAATTCCTCTGACATCGTCTTATCAATTGTTAGCTTACTTTGCAAACATGACAAGTGAAATCTCCCGCAGCTTAAACATGTGAGAGGTTGATCGCGCAACCAGGTCTACACATAAGTGGTCCGCAGGTGCGCATTCGCTGTCAAAATAAAAAACGTGCACAAGGTAAGAAGTTGCAACGCACGTTTGCGTACATAAGATTTTCTGGAGGAGGACAGACATTTGTTTAGAACTCATAAAGATGTCGAAGAAGCTCCTTTTTCCTCCACCTCCAAAGAAATGTCAGAAGGAGTCCGAACCACAAAAGAAGCACGTATTCTCGGAAAAGTGGTTGCAGGAGGTGAGCTGGCTTCAAACAAATGATGAACGCACAGATATGTGGTGCAGAATGTGCCGTGAAAATCCCACTCTAGTGGACAAAAACAGCCTTTTATATGGACGCAAACGCACGTTGCAACTTCTTATCTGGTGCGCGTCTTTTATTTTGACGGCGAATGCGCACATGCGGACCACTTATGTGCACCCGTGTAAATAACATAATGTTCTGCCGGGTGTGTTGTTGGTTTTCCCTCGATTTCTGAGTCGACAAGCGCCTTTGTTACTGGGACCAGTCATTTTAAGAAAGGCCCCCCATTAGAACCCATGAGAAATGCAAGAAATGCATTATTGCTCAGTCTGCAATATCTTTCCCAGAACAAACACCAATTGCAAATAACATACTAAAAATAAACCTGAAAAATCTGTTTAGAACAGCGTACTATGTTGCAGAGAGTGAACTACCACTGGCACAATTTAGCAGTCTTTGCAAACTTCAAAAAGCAAATGGCCTAGATCTTGGTTCCACTTGCCTCTTACCCGTGACTTCAGTGGAAATTTCAAATTCAGGATCTGACACAGACTGATTCATGTTCTACACAGTTCTTACAAGTTCATAGAAATTTCTGTTCAATTAGAACCAAGTATTTGAGTTGATGATTGTAATTTTTATACAATGTTGTAATTTGTGTTTCAACAATTTTTTGATTAATGTTTTGTTTCTGTTACAATATTATACTTTAATGTATAATATTGTAAAGGAAACAAAACATCAATCAAAAAATTGCTCTTTTTTATTCGGGCTACTTAAATTTATTTTGGGCTACCAAAAACTGAAGAGTCCCTGCCCGAAGGGCTACCAGGGATTTTGAAATTTTGCGAGCCCTGTACATACATCCTGTTCAAATAATGAGTATCAGTGTATGCAGATTTTTTTCACTCTAGCAGAGAAATGAGAATCAAGTTATGGAGCTGGAAAGCAGTAAAATAGCTCCCTTTAAAAATGTGAGATAAAAATAAGTTGATTTAAAACAAAAAGAAAACAGAAACAAAAATAAACTCTAGACGACCTATGCAGGTGCCCTGAGGAACTCCCAGCTCTGTTTGTGATGTGGTAAAAACCCCACTTCATTCACCCCTCTTCCTCAAAAAAGGTTACATTTAACAAGGAACAGCTGACTCCTACCAACTTCCACAGCCCTAGTAAAACAGGACAAGCCCCTCAATAGCACCCTCACCCCTCCACTTATTCTTCTTCTATGGCTTTTTTAATGGCAACAAGACCCCGCTACAGTTTTAGTGTAAACTTTTAAAAAAGAACTCTGGCGCTCCTACTATGCCGTTCCCATGCTCATATTTTTCAGTAAGTAAAATTTCAACAGCAAAACTGTGGCAGAAGTATAAACTGAAGGGGAAAAAAGCTAAACTAAACTAAAAACGTTGGTTAATATAATTTTATTAGATGTCAAATGAAGGTTAGTATGAGCACAAAACCCATTTCTCTCCCCATTACTTATTTGAAGTAGCAAATTCAAATGTTATCTACAGAAGGATGGGTTGAAACACTGGCATGAAAATGTTTTAAGGATTAAAAATTAATTAAGAATTAAATAATGCGCAGACCCTTTTTCCTTAAATATAGTTCATATCTAAAGAATTTTATCTGAAAGTGAGCACACATTTTTTTTAATCTTCAGTCCAAATTGAAAGATATTCCATTTGTTATTATAAATTTTTTTTAAAAAAAAAATTCAGGTCTGTTGCGCTTTTGATGGACTTTGCAAATTACTGTTGGTTCTAATATAGCTTATAAAAATTTTGATATTATGTAATCTAAGAGGAAACTGCGCTTAGTAAATCTTACTAAAATACTTAGTCAATGCATACTAAGAAAATTTGCAGCTGAGCATAATACATTTAAAACATCCACATATAAGGTAGAGAAGTATTAAAACAATTCTTATGAGTTTTCACATCTGTCACTGTAATGTAAGAGATCATTCTCACTTCGAGACACTCCATCTGTGGATCCTTTAAAACCATCTTTCGTATGAGTTCAAGCTTTCAGCGCTGAATCTCTGCACTTGTTGACCTCCTAATCAAACCCACAGTACATGAAATCATTTTAGGCTGGCACAAACCTTGAAACTCCCCCCTAACCTCCTCATCTCTCTTTTCTCTACATCTCCACAAGCCCACCCCCTCCATTCTCCAATCTCGCAACACCCGCTCTCAAGCACTTTGTGGTTTTTCCGTTCGACTTTGAAACCCAAGAACTAAATGGAGTCATTGTTCTCCATCTCTTTACACTGCAGAATGGAGCGGGGTTTGTGTGTGTGTGAGACAGGGAATCGGGATCTCCAACACTCATGCTCTCTCTCTCTCTCACTTTCTGATCCTCTCTGTGCAGGTTTGGGCATGAATGTTGAGAACTTTGCAAAAGTAGGGCTTGTCTGGTTAGGAAATCGAGAAGGGGTTTAGATTCAAAGCTCCACTGTGAGTGCTTTTGCATTTGGCGTTTGGCTTTAAATCAACACTTTGTGTTTTTAAAATGAGTCACTATCTGATTAATCAGTGACATTTGCTTAAATTTGGCACAAACTGTCATTGTTTGGGGGCTAATTTCATGCAGACTTGTGGAGCCTAAAATATACATTCATGTTTTTCAACAGATTGTCTGTACTTCCCCCCAAAAAGGTTGCGATTAGCTTGAAAAAGCAGCCTGAAACAGAAGCCAGAAGAAGAACAAACTTTTAATCATCTTTTTCATCTTGAATGCTGTTTTCTGGAAACACGTGACCGAAGATGTGATTGAAACTACGGAAAGCAGAAAAAATGTACAGACTCTTTTGAGAAATTCCCAATGATGGAATTGTTTTCCTTAAGCTTTTTTTTTTTACCTTTGGGTTCATTGCATTAAAATAAACGTGTTTAATTTGTTAAGTACCCATATTCACAGGATGAAATGCATCAATGAAAACCATCTCGAACAATAAGGCCTACTGACCATATGCAAGAATTTCACTGAGAGTTATATAATACATGTATAAAAGTTAAAGATCTTCTTTAATTCACTAGCTAATGTACAAATATTTTATTATTTTTAAGTAATTTACTCATTACTCAGTTTGAAGAAAAATGTCAGTATCTGATTGTTCCACCTTCTTAAATACAAGAATATGTTGCTTTTTGCTTCTTGCATGACAATATTTTAAATATTTTGTAAGTTTTGGACTCTCAGTTGGACAAAATAAGGCATTTAATCACTTTTGATGGATTTGTAATGTCATGAAATAACTTGGATTTGGACAAGGAACTGGAGAGCAGCTGGACAGATGAATAAGACACTTAAATCCTCTAGTAATCAGTTTAGGGTCTAGAGTTCTGAGGACTTTCCAGAGGAATCTGTTTGTGTGTGTGTGTGTGTGTGTGTGTGTGTGTGTGTGTGTGTGTGTGTGTGTGTGTGTGTGTGTGTGTGTGTGTGTGTGTGTGTGCAAAAACATTTTATAAGTCATATTATTAACTCCAGGAGACATATTTCAGACCTTTTCCAATATAATTTGACACATTTAAATATCTTCTTTAGAGAGTCAGTGCTTTTGGAACTATGGATTCCCCTATCAAATGGTAAATACTGGAGGTTCTAATAATCTGAAAGGTCCTCTATAAACCAAATATAAATATTAACTTCAAAGTCCGAGCCAAGAAAAGAGATTGTGCTCCTGTGCTCATTTACAGTTTTCATTACTCTTGGACTCCACTAGAAAAGCTTTGCATGATTAACCTAACGAAAAACATCACTGATTCCATTTAAAGATTAACCAATACAGCGTCTGCAGTCCAAGCTTGCTTCAGTCTTCATGCTATTAATTACATTTTCTTTTTTTTAAATCGTAAATTCATTTCATAAGACCCTTTTTGTTCTTTCTTGTTTATTGTTACTTTCTAGTTAAAAAAAAAAGCTAATTGCTCACCTGGATAACCTTCTGCGCTTCCTTTTGGCAAATATCATGAAGGCCATGCAACTTAATATGCTACAGCCTGCCCAGAGTTTTGGGTGCATCTGCAAGCAGCTTTGCAACCCACTTTCACCGGCTCTGTTGGTTGATTGATGCCTGCTCTATTCTGTCTTACTGCTGTAAATATAAATCACCACAAATGGAAATGCTATTTTCTTTTCACTGAAGTTTTACCTTCCTTTCCACCTCTAGAACTGATTGTGTCAACCTGCCAATCATTTTGATTAACAGCTGTTTGCCACTGAGGCGCCCTCAACGCTTTGATAGCCGATTTTGACACTAATGTTCATATTGTTTTCTAACTGCTTCTCTTCCTGCCCCCTCCTCCACTGTCGTTATGGTGACTTCCTGCTTTGTGGTTTAAAGTTTCAGCATGATAACCACAGCTATTTCACTGATGGCCGCACCCACAGAAAAATGGTAAACAAGCCGACGTCGCAACCATGAAAGAACAGAAAAGCCCAATTACATGCAAACCAGACTGAAACAGGCGCTGTTTACTCATCGTTACTTTAATGGTTTATACACAGAGTAGAATCTTTTTTTCAATATGTCTCATCAAATTAAAATCTTTAAGGACACCTGCATACCTGCATGCTTCTACTGAAGCAGTAGCTTTATTGGCCGGTTTTTATTTGAGTCCTGAATTTCAAATATTTAAATCAAACTTAAATCAACCAAATCTGACTCTAACATAGAAGACGAGCCTCGTCTCAATGCCTCGTACAACGATATGACCCTTGAAAGTTTACCCCAGATGCACTTGGTGAAGTTTTCTCCAATGAATCATCTGAAAATAGATCAAACACCTGCAGTACCAACAGTTGTTTCTGCTACTATACGTTACAGACATTTAATTGGTGCAGTTTTGTTATTGAAACTATACAGTCATAGTGGTCTCTTTTAGTTCTAAGGTTTTACATATCAGGAAAAAAAGTAATCTCAACCTCCACATGTCTTAAAATTAGGCAAATACAACCGTTCAGTTCAGGAGCAAACCTCGATGAACTCTTCTTGTAAAGAAGAGTGGGCCAAAAGCTCCTACACAATGATCTGAGAGACCGATAAAGTCAAACAGAAAACAATTACTCTGTGGTTCTACAAGCTACTGAGTCATGGTTTGCGCTTAGTTTTTCTGCATTTCTGGCTTAGCTTTAATTAAATAAATAATGACACAGTGTAATCTGTCATGTGTTGTTCATCTGAGTGTGCTCAGGACCAGATTATTTTCATTATGTCCTTATACATGAAAAGTCAGAAGTGAAAAAGCATCTACTTTCTTTTTTTTGCATGACTATGTGCAGAGGAAAAGGTCAACAGTGCACGAGAAACAGAGCAGGCATCTTTGGTAACGCATGTCAGAGGTTTCTGAAAGCTGTGTTTTATAATATCTTCCAGTGAGCTGCAGGAATGACACTGACAAATGATTCCCGCCGTTTGGTCGCGTTCTGGATCAGTCCTACAAAGTGTGGCGCTACATCACGCATGCATACGAGCAGGCAGACGTGATGGATTCAGAAACCACACACAGACACATACACACACTCCTCTAGCCCTGAACCTGCTCTTCCTAAAACCCCTGACCTCGTTCACGCTACGATAAGGCTGCTTCTGGAGAAGAAATCTCAACGTTTACATTCCTGTGTCTGAACAGCGGGTCAACCCCGGGTGCCTCCGCTGATACTGCACACCACACCCTCTCACGCGCGCATACAGGGATCATACCAATCACTCATTAAAGTTGGGGCAGGAGGAGTTCTGGAGTTCATCTCCCAAGCAGCACATATTTACTCAGTGGAGACAAGTTCATCACTCAGCGGCTCTGAAACGAGGCTCAGTCAGTCAGATCAGGGCTTGAATTCCTCACTTGAGCCTGGGAAGAGCTTCGCACCGCAGGTACGTGTCGCTCCCCGAGGTTAGGGTCGGGTTCAGGTTAAGCTTTATCTCGAAGAGAAGCGGGTCAAGGTTTACAGGGTGAAGAAACAACAAGACAGAAAGGCAAATAAGGACAGATAAGCAGAATGATGACTGGACTAAACGGTCTTTCACTGAGGCTGTGTGTAACTTTAACCCTTAAAAGTCTCATCTTGCTATTTTTTGATGGTTCTGTGTATAATATCCACAAAACTTAAAAAGAGCTTATACACACGCAATACGGTAATATTATGTTGAAGCACAGTACGTATCACTCCACGAGGCTCCTGCCTACGATAGCCGTAATGCTCCGACAATCCATCAAGCGGTGCGGGTTCGTAGCTTAGCATTGACAGAAAACATTGACAGATTTTCGAGCACAGTGTACCACATAAGATCGTTTCGAGGTCAGTAAACACAACCAGAATTCATACATAAGGCACACGGGATTATAAGGGGCACTGTCGATTTTCCGAAAATTAATTTTAAGTGTGCCATATTTTCCAAAAAACACGGTAATAACGACGGCCCGCTAGCATGCTCTACCAAAAATAGTGCTTTGTTGTGTATCTGACAGACGAAAGCTAAACCAGTTCCACACCACTGAAGCTGCAGCATTTTTACAAACCAATTCTGGTTCATCTGTTTCATTCAACGATCCGCTTTCGCCCCTGTCATTCTCCGTCGCCGCCATGTCCATATGAAAACAAAGGCACTGCGCATGCGCGTTTTACCCATTCTATCGTGATATTTCATTTTCTTATCGTTGCCCAACATTGTACCGGTATTACCGTGAATGGTATGATATGGCCCAGCCCTAGCAGGGACATAATAAGGAAGGGAGAGATTCAAAGATTCAGGTAAAACAAATGGTTATTTTGACCATGAGCCACTGCTAATAGCTGAAGTGTAGTTTTAGATTATCACATGCTGCAGTGTAACTAAGAAATACTCCAACAACAACAACAACAACTATACCAACTTGATTAAAACCTGCTTAATTTCACACAGGGTCCACTATTTTAAGCTACTTTCGTTTCTGCAAGCCACTTTGCAACCCCCCCTACCCTCCACTTCCTCCTTTTCATCCTGTTTCTGGCTTAATTAATGTCACATCTGCTGCCAATGACACCTCTGCTCTCTGCTGATCGTCTCCAAGAACAAAGCAAAATATAAACTGGTACAGATAGAATGTAACAATCTTCTTTGGACTACAGAGCTCCTGACGGGACTGATTTTCTTCATGTTCAAGACTGTAAGCCAGTTGAAGAACTCTTTTCCACTGTTTTGTGTTGGTTCTTGTGCCTACACTATATGGACTAAAGTACCAGGCTAGTTAAATTACAGCTACAGCAGCTGCTCATCCATAGAAACCCACATCATGAAGCTCCTGGCCTACCTCGGCATTCTGTATCTGTAACACTTCCACTTTGAAATAGTACTGCTTGCAGTTGATGGTGTAACATTGAGGAGGGAAGAAATTTCATGAGCCGACTTGCAGCACTGGCATCCTGTTACAGCTCCACGTTTAGCTTCAGTGAGCTCTTCAGAGCGAGCCCTTCCTTCAAAAATGTTTGTAAACGCAGACTGCACGACTAGGTGCTTGATTCAAAGACTAAGAGACTCTGTGGCCCAATACCTTTGTCCATATAGTGCGTTTCAACACATTTACACCAAAGAAAGTCTGACGGTGGTGCCAAAGAGCTGTCACGAAATTAACAGATGATTCTTTCTGCCATGCATTTTAACATTTGATCCTTTGAAAGTGTTTAAATAAATGTACATTGGATTATTCCTGCCACTGGTATCAGTTGGAACCAGGTAACTTAAATCTGCAGGTTTCCCACATCTGAAGACCAAAATATTCACTCATAACTCCTCATTTACTGCAGCTCAACATGACTGCACAGAAGAAAAAAAAACACCCAAGTCAAAATATGAGGTCTTAATGGCCTCCAGGCAGGTTTATATATCAGAGCAGAAAGCGGGAGCTCAACAGCGGAGAACACGACGAGAATAACTGACCTCACTGTCGCATCCGTCACTTTGTTCTGAGTAACAATGAACGTTTCGAGGTACGGGGTTTAAGCCACAATTAAAATAAATCTATGCAAGCTTATCAAGCTAAAGAGACAGAACCACTTTTTATTCTCACAAAGTGACAGCTGACATTAAAATAAAAGACACTGATGAAACTTACAGAGATTACAGAGAATGTAGAGTCATGAAAGAAAGAAAAAGAGAAAACTCACTTCAGCACAGCTCATGGAAATACGGCTAATTTGCCATACTTGCTGCTTATTTTCAAACACCACACACACACACACACACACACACTCAGCCTCGCGTGCGAACTTTCAACCTCCAGCATCCTGAGCCGAGAAAGGAAAGGAAGGAGGCTGGTGGAGGAAAAGATGGGGGGGGGGGGGCGCATTTAGCATGATTATTGTGTGAGTGTGCGCACACACACACACACAATAGAAACAGCTGCCAAAGAGTGTGATATGCCTCCACTGTGTTTTGAATGGTTTGCAAGATTGCATGTTGTCCAAGAGGGAGCTGCTAAATGCTATTATACAGAAGACTCTGATGAGGAGATGAGGAATGGGTGGAGGAGGAGAACAACATAAGAAAATGTAGAGGGGGGGGTTGACTGAGAAGTAGGAAGGATGAGAAAGAGGGAGATATGGGGTTTAAGAAGGACGAAGAAGGTTTGGGGTTGGGGTGGATGGAAGTGGAAGGGGCACCAACATAGTAGGAGTAAGGAGTATGGTGAAGGACAAGTGGAGGAAGCAGGAGGCAGGTCAAAGGTATAGGCCTTGGGAATCAGGAGGGAGGAAGAGGAGGAGAAAGAAGATAGAGGACAGCGCAGTAAGGGGATGGTGGAAGAACTGCAGGTGAACCAAGCAGGAGGACATGTAAGAAAACAGGAGGTACAAAGAGAGGAGGAGGGGGTACAAAGGTGGTCAGTAAATAGGAGTAAAAATGTAAAGGTGTGCAAGAATGAAGGAGGCGAGCTGGATGAAGAAAGATGAGGAGGAGGGTGGGGGTAGAGGTAGGCTGAAACAGCACCTAGGCTAAAGGTACAAGTTTTGTAAAAGGGAGAAGAGGAGGAAGAGACACTGTGAGAATAAAGGAGAAACTATAAGGTAGGAAATAAGGGGTGAGGAAGAGGATAGAGATGTAAAAAGAGGTGTAAGAGGAGGAGAAGGAGGACGGAGTGAAAAGAGTGAAAAGTGAGAAGCAGAGGTGGAGGAAGAGGATGGTAAAGGGAGGTGAAAGATGGAGATCGAGAGTTGCAAAATAGTGGAGGAATGAATTTGGGGATTGAGGAGGTGCTGCTGGGAAAAAGTAGGGGGGGTGTAAAGAAAGGTAGGAAGTGAGACAGAGAGAGCAAGGAGTTAAAGGGAGGTGAAAGAGGGAGGTCTAAGATGAAGGGCAAAGCTAGACGGGAAAAAGAAGAGGGCAGGAAGTGGATACAAGAGGGAGGCTAAAGGTACAGATTTTGGAAAGGAGATGGGAGGTGGAGGGTGAGGTGAGAGGTGGGAGGTGGGAGGAAGAGGGGGAGAAGGAGGAGCAGGGAGGGGGGTGGGGGCAAAACACTGTAATCTGTAATGGAGTTTGAAGCATAATGTAGCTCCGGTGCTCTTATCGCTGTCGTGCCATGGACTCATTGAGGACAGGAAACCCACCCACCCCCCCCTTCCTCCCACCTCTCCCTCTGACACACACACACACACACACACACACACACACACGTACACACATCTTACTCCTCCACCGCTGAGTAACCGAGCTGGAAGTTGGGGTAAAGCTTCTCTGTCTGCACCAAACCTAGTTCAAAAATAGTCAAATTTAAGAGAACACTCACTATCAGGGTTAATTTGCTTCTCTATGTTTTCCACTCTCCTCCGTGCACCAGACCAAACTGTACACCACAGCTCGGAGGGGGGAAAAAAACACCTAAATGACTTCTAGCCGGGTCTCAAAGGAGGATCAAACCCCAGAAAAAGAGTGTCAGGAATTTGGCAGAAATAATGAGCTTACATGGGGCACATTTCAGATCTCACTTTATTCGCCCCCTTCTCACTGCAGAAATTTGTCTTGATGCAGAAACATGGTGACAACCTCAAGTGTTAGCGGCGGAGACTGTGTAATTGTTATTATTGCCGGTGGCAGCTATAATTTTAATCCGGTAAAGCCTCGTTAGAATGACCCGTTCAACCGGTGAGCTGAAAACTCCAGCTCGGACTCTGATCCCGTCTGACTTGGATGCCTTTCCAGGCTGAAGCGGAGCAAAATGGATGCTTTTGTGTCAACCAGTCGCTAAACAAGCGAGCCTGTTAGGCAGTAAACCTGTTACTCAGTCAGCAATCGAGTCAGTAAACATGTCACAGAGTATCTGCGCCTGGAGTCTGGCTTCAACCCCAAGTGATGACTGACAGGCGGGCTCGGCAGGCAGCCAGTAGAGTTGCGTGTAAAGAGTTTATTTAGACAAGAGAGCGAGAGGGAAAGAGGAGCAGGGGAGAGGGGGAGGAGGAGGAGTGGGGATTTTCTCCGCTGTTTTGTCCTGGACTGAACAGAAGGAGGTCTCACTCCTGACAAGAACCCGACCGACAGGTTAGAACCGAACCGAGCACAGGAGGTGTGGGCTGCTGGGCTTGTGCGTGCACGCGTACAGAGATGCAATGCAACATGTGAGAAAAACTAAGAACACACAGAAAAGTGAAAAGTATGCAAGTACACACACCCAGAAACACGACTGCTGCTGGCAGTGTGTGTGTGTGTGTGTGTGTGTGTGTGTGTGTGTGTGTGTGTGTGTGTGTGTGTGTGTGTGTGTGTGTGTGTGTGTTCTTTACATGGAAACTCTATCAGTTGGATCAGAGGACTTGGCTGGATTTAATCTGCTCTCTGCAGTGTGTGTGTCTGATCATGTCGGAGTGATACGTTTCCTCTGCCAGATATTCTCTCTTTCACCCATTTTATCTCGTTCTCGACATCATCCTCATTTTTTCGTGTTCTCAGACAGTTTCTTTGATCAGTTTCACAGCAACACAGAAACGCGAGGAAACTGCTCTTGACTGGATGACCAATAATAATAATAGCAATAATAATATTAATAATAATAATAGTGATGCAAAAACGTGTAACAAAAATGTTTAAATTACATGTAATAGAAATATCAAACAAAAATAATTTAAAAATTAAATGTTAAAAAACCCCAAAACTAAACCTGTAAAAACCAAAAAATTAAAATGTAAAACAACTTTTTGAAAATTAAAAAAATATATTAGCAATAAAAATATTACAATACATGAAATACTAAATGTTAAAAACTAACATAAAAATACTATAGAAATGCAAAACAAATCCGAAAATAAAAGAAAAAATTTAAATGTCTGCAATTACATAACAAAAATATATACAATAAAATAGTGCATATTAAAAAAAATCAAATACACACACAAAAATACAAAAATGTGAAAATAAAAAAATTATTACTTATAGCTACGTTGAGCTGCTCTCTTGCCACTAGAGGTCGCTACAGTGAGTAGCTTCATTACGCAACACCAACGGGATTTGTATAGCCGGCAGGAATTAAACCAGCAACCTTTCACTTAAAAAGCAAATATAATAAGAAAAATAAATATTCCAAAATAAAAACATTTTTTTTAAAAGGATAATAAAAAAATAAATAAATGCAATTACAAAAAATACTATCCCAAAAAATACAAAAAAAGTGTAAAAGGAAATGTTTTAATTAACTTGAAAAATACTTCTATAAATAAAATATACTGTAATAACAGAATAGCATTTGTGGTCAATTTTGACATTATATTTATTTAATTTACTCCAGGATTATCAGCCCGGGTTTCCACTCTTCACACTGCCACAAATAAACACTTTCCCCATAATTTCCACATTAAAAGCATTGCCCACCTTCAGATTTATGCTTTCACTGTGAGTGCAGTGAAAGCATAGCATGGTGCAGCCAGGAAATGCTGGAAAGTAGCTAGGATCATCACGTTAGGCTACAACAAACTGTGGACCGTTTATGCTACTTTTCGTGTAAAAACACGGATTATTTGATGGTCTGTCTTTGATGCACGTGCTTCTTTTATCAGAGTTATTGAAGACTAAATTAAATACACACATGCCACAGTCCGCCCACTCAACTGCACTCCTCATCAGCCTTTCCCCACAGAGATAAAACCCGACAAACATCAGAGGCCACTCGAGCCTGACCGTCCGTTCGCCGACTGTCTGCCGCATTTGCAAGCCAAATGAGGTGAAGATCGCTTTCCCGGTACTGCCAGGCCTTCTCTGAGCTGCTGCCGCGTCATTTTAAAGTCGAGTGAATCAGAGGAAAACCCAGCAGACCTCAGCAGCTTCCTGTCTCAGCCCGGTGGTGGGCGGTGAAACCCCGAGGAGCTTCCGCAAAGTGACATCATTAACGCCCTCTTCCCCGCAGCGTTTACCTGTGAGTGTCAGTCAGAAATCTTTAAGGTGGACTGAAAAGTTCAGGCACTCCTTCCAGAAGTGGAAAGGTTTTTCATTTGACCTTCTGATGACATTTTAGCTTAAGGAAGAGGTTAACGGTTATGTTAATGACATAAAATGTCCTTTATTTTTCTCTCTTGATGGTTATGTTGCCCTTTTGCTCTCTACACTGGAAAATGTCTCTTTTCAGCTGCTTCCTTATTTGTACAGAGTCCCCAAAGCAGATAAGTCCACCATTTGGCAGCATTTTTACACCAGGTGCCCTTCCTGAAGTAAACCTCTCATGGACTCCTGTTTCTTTCTTGAACCAGGGATCCTTAACATGTTAGACGAGCTGTTGAGCCCTATAACACTTAAAAATATACCTATTACATTCTAATATCCTTCTTTTTTTTTTTTTAAATTTTAATTACAAAAATAAAATAATACATAAAAAATACAAAAAAAATAAATGAAATTAAAAAATAAAATTCAAAGAAAAAAATAAAAACTCATAGAAAACATGGAAAAATAACCACATTTAAAATGTTAAAAAGAAAAATAAAACTCCAAACATAATATTTTTAAATTTAACACTGCGTCTTTAAATCCCTCAAACGAGCTGCGTTTCTTCTTCTTCTTTTTTCTTTTTCGGGTGATGCCACTTGCTGCGGGCGCCACGAGGCGGAAGTGGTGGCTCTGAGCTGCCACTGTGGTGAAACACTCTCTCTAACGTAAGTGCCAGCACTGGTTCATTATTTCCATCGAAGCTGGGCGGCTTTTGGGCAGACGTGGGTTACAGATACACTGCTGCAGATGCGCACGAGCAGTTTTCACCTTTGACAGAAGTGAAGCGCTCTGAGCAGGAAAAAGTGAGTGAGTATTTCTCACTAAATTACTGAAATGACTCAGGTTGAGCTCCTTAGAAAAGCACACATGAATCAGAACTATATTTGGCTATCATCGTGAATCAGATCAGAAACTTTGTGGGGGTTGAGGGGCTTTAAGATCTGATAAAACTTCCTTATTCTCTATTTTAAGCTTGCTCAGAGAAGGAACCTGCTCTGAAGTTTGAATCTTTTCCATAATATATTCACAATAACTGACTATTTCAGAACTAAATGAACAGCTTGGATGTAAAAACCGAATTAGGCAGGAATACTTTAACCACCAGGCAGCAGAGTGCTCTAACATCAGTGTTTTGGTTCTGCTCTTCAGGCAGAATCAAATCCAGACCGCACATCTGCACAGCTGTGAATAACATGGAAATCTAATACACAGAGTCAATATTTATTAAATATTACATATTGTCCACCTCTGATCACAGCTGCAGACAAAGCGTCTGGAGCCGAGGCACCTGATCTTCTTAAGAGGCCATTTTCTAATCATTCTCTTTGGATTAAGCAAAGGGTTTGGTTTGAATTTCTGCGAGGAAATACTGATCGAAGGTGTCAGTGAAGCCTGCTGGAGTTGTTTCTCTCCATTAATTCTTGCATTTTGACTCTATATGTTTGTGGGCGGAGCTGAACTGGTGGCAGAAGGTGAACCAAGAGGAAAACCCAAAGTGTATACATAAGAAAAACACTAGAGAGACATTACCAAACCCTTGATGCATCCAAATATGCATTTCAGCCATGTTTTCTAGGAAGATTTGCTGACTTTTTTCTGAGTAACGGGCCAACAGGTTGAGGCGAGGACATTAAACTCAGCAGTAGAAGGGATGGGCTCTGATAAACAAGGATAATGAGGAAATAAGTGAACAATGAACAGAGTGTGGACTCCTCTTTAAGACAGCCTCTATTACAGAAGTGTCAAACATAAGGAGGGCATCAGTTTTAGACTTTAATTGTGTCTTTATAAGTTTTAAAGCTTTTTATTATCTTGAAAAAAAGATCCACACTCATGACATTTTGTGTGACTAAACAGAAAGTGTCTGCTTTATAATTACAGGAAAGTCTGGCCTGTGAGGTACCAGAACCTTTTCTGTAAGTTTACACATTTATTTGTTACATTTTCTACGCAAAGAGTGAGTGATGACAGATGCAGAAAATCTTTATGTAGAAAATGTTAGGATTAGAGATCTGAATCTGCAACTTAACTTCTTTACCACATCAGAAAAGTGAGTTTCACAGGTCAGCCGTATGTGGCGCACTTTGTAAAGTGTTGCTCTATCGTCTTATTGTAACCACAATGTCACAACTTTCAAAGGCTCATAAGCTCAAGGCAGCTCAATAATAGCAGATATTGCAATCGTTATTATTCTGGTCAGCAATTCGTTAACTTAAAAATCAGCTATTGAACGTAACAGGCGCTGACTCAACAGTGTTTCTGATTGTAAAGCCTGGCTCACAATGGTGTCCCGCCAGCCTGTCTCCACCACAGGATGTCTGCAGGTGTGGACGGGGCGAAGACAGGAGCAGGCGGCAGGACGTTCCCATGCCTCTGCAAACCTGCACAGCCCTGCACAGGAACTGTGAGAGTGAACTGAAGCTAACCAGGTAAGAGGCTGTGAGCGATCTCGAGACAAAGGCGACTTTATAATCCTTTTACAGGTTCACCCACAGAAACCTTGAAAGTTTTACTTCCTCTACATACTGTAGATCCTGTTGATTCTCGCTATCAGTTAGCTTGGCTCAAGCTGCTCTAAACTCTGACTAAGTTTTGGCTTTTGTGTAAGGTGCAAAAATGCTCCGCTGGCAAGGCAAAGGGGAAGTAGACGTGGGAATTGATAAGAATTTAGCAATTCTGATTCCTTATCGATTCTCATTGGGTTCTCATTGGTTCTCCTATAAGTCACTATGATCTCTAAGCAGGATATCAAAGACATTGCATTCATTTAAATTAATTGCATGCTGTTCAGTCAAATGTTTGTGCATGTTGGGGGTATTTCTGCTCTTTGTTGTGATCACTGTGGGGGGTGGTACTCAAAAAAAGTAATTATTTTGTTACACATATGACACATATTGCTGTACTTAATTACTCCCAGGTTAAAGTAAATGACTACACTATTCACTGAAATACACTGTCACATAAATACTAGTTAACAATATAAACCTACAGGCTACAGCCCACGTACAAATGGAAATCCCTATCCTAATAAGGACACACATAGGACCTTTCTCTTAGTATTTAGATATGAACACAAAGCCGAAAGCACAAAGCAAAGCTGAAACTAGCTCAACGAGACTTCAAAGCAATCGCCATGGTGATTCTCCTTTAGAAACATGAGCAGGTAGAAACAGAGGATGCAGTCTGACTGCTCATCAGTTTGTTACCTGTTGAAGTTCGGGGTCTGGCTGCTGGGCTGGGGTCAGCATTCACTAAAGTCACTCTGGGTTCTTGGCTAGGTTAGCGTTAGCATGCTGTCTGTGCAAGTGTTCAAAAAGAGCCAAAGTTGTGCTTTTTTGTCCTGGATGCATTTTGCACAAGTAATGTAACGTAATGTGACACTATTTTCCTCGTCCAGGACACGCACTGAAATCAGCGGAATATAGCACAAGTGCAAGTGAAACTGATAAACAGTATCGATAGACAAGCAGGCTAACAACTCCAAAGAATTAGACTACCACTACTAAAGAATCAGCTCTCGAAAAATCTGTGTCTGCCTAGTAACTGCACTGGTGATTGTCGAGTTTGCCTGAAAGGAGGCATCCTGCCTCCAAAGAATTACTGTCTGACACTCTCAGACAGAGTGATGAAGGTTTGCAAAGAACTAAATAAATGCAGACAGCTCATCGGGGTGCCAGCTCGTGTACTCTGCTTATATTTCTGTTTAAAAGCAAGGTTGACAAACGCCCATGTAATTTAACAGTAAAATCACAGTGCTCGAGCAACTACGTCACTATTTGCAGAGGAATTTTTCAGTTTCAAATCTATGAGGCTTTGGCTGGACTGTGAAAGGAAGCAGTTCATATGAATTTATGTCCATCTAGATGGGAAAAGACTTGCAATTTTTGATGATTTATCACATTTAATCCCCACAAATCACAAACAGATAACAACTTGACCCTATTCATGACTGGGTCTGTCTTATTGCACTTTTATTACTGTCTTCATGAAATAAAGTCGTTCTGACGATGGAAAATGACTAGACGTCGCCGTCTTCGAAGCGACTGTCTCAAAAGCAGCGTAATCGCAGGTTCATTCTAAACTATCAGAACAATTTTGGTCATGCCGCGGTCTCCAGCCACTGTTTTCCTAAACTGTAAATGCAACTGTAGCATTAAACCCAGATTACACTCCAGCTGCGGACAAGGACAGCTAGTCATTCCCATCATTAAAAAAGCAGTAAACGCAGCATCCGATCATGTAATTATGAGAAGGTTCCAAAGTGAGCAGAAGGATTTCAGTCAGTTTTTCTACAAAAAGGACTGCGGAGGTTTCAGGCACAGAGAAAATACGGAGAAGAAGAAGAAGTTATCCTTTCAATGTGCAGAACCTCAGGTATAACACACACGCTTTAAAAAGCTAGAACATGTGAGGACGCTCGCACAGTGTCTCTGTGTCAGGGGTGAATGCAGTCAAACCGGCCGGTTGGGTTTGTTTATGCACGGCTGCACGACTGCAGCCAAACTCTAGTACTACAAGTACTCCTACTACCACAACTGCTGATGATGCTGAGCTACACAATGAACACAATGAAATGTAGGGTGCAGCTTCTCAGCTAAGCAGGTCAACGACTACTGGAGCTAAACACACTCATGAGGGTCTTACCTGTACCAGGGGAGGGCAGCGAGAGGAGGGCCGAGGGACATGAAAGAGAAAGCAAAAGAAAAATATGCATCATTAGTGACACATGAAGCTCACATTTCACAACACATGCACAGATCAGGTTATGCAGGTAGTCAGACGGCACGTCTCCGTGCACGGCCATAACCTGCTTACTTCAGCGTGTTTACAGTAAGTGCAGCAGGTCAGAAATCATTATTTATGCTTCTTTCTTTGTTTTATCAAACTCATACGACAGATTACTTCCTGAGCAGCCTCCTCTGCTGACATGATGCACTTCCTGTTCTCAGAAACCTATTCCGACCTTGACTTGAGAGAAAGAGTTTTCACCGTTTGGTAGTAACTTTAATGTTCTTTAAAGGTCTATATTCTTGTTCCTGGGTGCCCGAGTGGACCAATTCCAGTCATTTCCAGCTCCAGATTTTTAATTTTGGACGGTAGCTTGGCCGCAGCCCAAAGGGGAGAGAATTTGGCCTTTTCGGAAAAGTAATGGGGCGACCGTGGCTCAGGGGGTTGGGAACCGTATCTGTAACCGGAAGGTCGCCGGTTCGATCCCCGAGCTCTCTGTCCTGGTCGTTGTGTCCTTGGGCAAGACACTTCACCTACCGCCTACTGGTGTTGGCCAGTAAGGGCCAGTGGCGCGATATGGCAGCCTCGCTTCTGTCAGTCTGCCCCAGGGCAGCTGTGGCTACAGCTGTAGCTGCCTCCACCAGTGTGTGAATGTGAGAGTGAATGAATAGTGGTATTGTAAAGCGCTTTGGGTGCCTTGAAAAGCGCTATATAAATGCAATTCATTATTATTATTATTATTATTAACAGCAGGTGGGCGGGGCTTCTATACTTCTCTGTGACATCAAACAGAACTGAGAGCAGAAACAAACCTGTGAAACTCAGCGTTCAGAGCAGTGTGAAGTCTGAAGTATTACTCGTACATACCTTGGTCTGATAGAGGTCAAGGTATGTACAAGGTATGAAATTCGTCCAGGATTAATATCAGCGTCCATCACTGTTCTAGTGATGGACGCTTTATTCTCTGTCTCTTTATGACAGAGAATAAAGAAGAAGACCAACAGCTCCAATTTAAACCCAATACGCATTTTATCCCAATAAATACTGGAAATATTCTGGACCTGTTCACACTTTTACCCGAAACCCAACTGTCCTTTAGAAACTTTACTATCTCAACAAGAAATGAAAACATGTTTGCAGGCTTTGGCTGACATTTCATACAAAGAAAATTGAGTGTCTGCCTGAGGCAAACTCACCACCCAGGTGTTTTCCATCTCTTTGTGAAACCAAGCAGGACCTCCACATCAGGTCACTAAACAAATCTCAGATAAATGCGAACTCTCTGAACCGAGACTGGAATCCTTACCAAACTTCTGAAAGAGCAAAGACACCTTTTCTGCCAAACTGACATCAAAATCAGATGTTAATACCCTGCAGCTCCGACCGGCAATACTCAGACGACAAAACAAGATGTTTTTCTTAATTAACGCTGAGCAGCAGACATGAGGCATCCATTTTCTTTCCTAAATAGATTTATAGTGTTTTGGAATGAAACCGTCCAATGTAAACTCTGGCTCGGCCTCAACAAAGAGACTTTGGACTAAACGGTCCAAAATGGGACCAGAGGGGAGCTGCTTGTCCCCAGACAGAGTGACAGAGCCTCTGGATGGCATCGTCACAGAATCGGGATTAGGAAATCATCAACCGAGCGTGACTTTGTGTCAGTAAACACTGCTGGTTGGGAAGAAAAGAGTTCTGGGAACGCTGCAGAAAAGCTTGTTTTCCGTCAGTCGTCGAAGCTTGACAGGGCATAACCCATAAGTACAAACGCTCGTCCAAACCAGCGTCCCCTCTTTACGTCAAGCCGACCGCAATGGAAACTAGTCCGTGGGATCTCGCTGTGGCGTCCTGTGGGGCTTCATTTGCACTGGTGCTTTATTAAAGCTGTCATTTCGATATATCAACAGAAAACTGGACAGATGCCAGCGTGTGGCCTTCCAAGACGCAGCGATTTGTAAAGTAAACTCCTTCATAATCATTACAAGAGCTACAGCTAACAATTTTTTTTCCTCTTTGAAATGTCAGAAAAATATTCAAATTGAATGGTGCGACTTCCCAGAGCCTCAAAATCAGCATCTTTAATGTATCAAAGAGTCCAAAACCCAAACACCCTCCATCTGAGATTAAACAGAGAAAAGCACTAAATCCTGTAGAATTCAAACTATTAATTATAAGCTGTTCTTGTTATTTACTTTCTGGAAAGCAATAGGCTGAATCTTCAGATACGAGGCACTACAATCTGTACCTCCAGTTTTACATTTAACATACACCATATTGGATTTAATTCTTGTACTCTGAGTTACAAATGAAACAGAGGGAAGCAGATAGACCTGCATCTTTTTCCTGTTAGCGTTACCAAAAGTAAATATATAGCTCTGGAGTTTCGTTCCTGGCTGTTATCTCTGGGCAAATGTGCCAAAAACCAAACACGAGCGCTATAGATCTGTCCGTCTGAGACCAGGAATCTCTCGCCTTCCCTTCCTTTCGTCGCGCAGGGGGACGGGCGGGCGACAGGTTTTATTTGCCAAATCCAAAGCGGCTCCTAAAAATAAACAGCACACGTCTAAAAATATTTCACTGGAGAACTGCTGCACACATGGATCACTTCAAGACCTCCGTCAGCTGCTGCAGCTCAATAGGAAGCACATGATGTGCTACCTTCAAACAGCTGGAGGGGGTGGTGGGGGGGTTTGTGTTTTGTGTCACTTTGCTTGAATTTGTTAATCACTCCAAGGTTTTAAGCATCTAAACCAGTTTGGTGCCTAAAATGTTTATTTTATTCTTATTTAATACATAATGAAGCATTTAGAAACAATTCAGCTTCACCATTATTATTATTGCCTGTTTATGCCCTGTCCTTACCTTCAACGTCGTGCTGCTCTGTATCTTAATTGCCCCTTGGGGATAAATGAAGTCTTTCTGATTCTGATTCTTATTTCAACTTGTAGGCCTCTTAACATCCACCAGCTCACCACCAGCATGTCTAGGCTAAAGATTAGTTTTGTTTCACTACCTTTACCTTTCAAATTAAGTTTTAGCAGTACCATTTCAAAGAAGCTTTCTTTAAAAAGAGGTGGGTATTAACTTAACCCCAGACCTACTTTCATTGTTTAGGACATATTATGACAAGATTGAACACACAAGCTCACAATCCTAAAAAGTCAACAGTATGTTACTTTTGGTTTTAATTTCCACTCAGAAAGAAAAAAGTCAAGTGATATTCACAGCTTAGAGGGCTCTGTGCTTGCGGTCCCAGATGAGAAAAGGGGTGTATTCCCCAACCGTTCGGCGAGCGGCTGTTGGAAGTTGCTGGTTGTGACACAAGAGCAAACAGTAAACGTTCTCCTGCAACCGCTGCAGCCAGCATATTTCAAGAAGCCTAAGTGTCTCCATTTCCAGTTTGCATTACACGCTCCACAGTTTCATTCCCGCCTGGTGAGTAGTTTGCAGATGCTTGCAGACAAGTCTTCCGTGCATACTGCAGGTCACCGCGCAATCTGCTAGCGATTAAAGCACCTGCAGAAAGGTTTTCAGCGTAGCAACGTATACTTCTTTGTGACCGATTTCATGCTAGCGACTGCCAGCAACCTGCCACAACCACTTGCCAAATACACTTTTTTCCAGCGACAGGAGCTTGCCAGGGGATTGCCAGCTGGCCTCTAGGTCTCTTTGACTGAGGCTTAAGATAAGAAGATGAGAAAGACGGGAAAATGCAAAGACCTAAAGACTTGTGTGCTATTTGCATTTCTGTCCTGAGCTTAAACGACAGGGTAGCAAGTTAAGATGGGAAATATGACATGTTCTCCTGCTGGGTACAAACCAAAGCCTTGATCACAACAGGCTGTGAAAATCTGCCCCTCCAGTCAACCAGCTCTGCAGCCAGTGGTTCCTCCTCAGACCAACGCAGCTACTCAGAGAACAGATGCTCTTGAGCCGCTAACTACAGACCAAGTTGACACATGAAAAACAAAAGGACATGATAAAAAAGTAAAGGAGGACTGTATGATGGAGGCAGACACCAATCAAGAAACTCGCCAAGCGGCCTCTGTGATTGTCTTCATGTTGATGTGCAGCTTGAGTAATGTCCACTATGTTTTCTTCTTCGGTTATGTTTCACTCGGGTTCGACTAACACAGGATGAAGAAAACATGGAATGATGTTTATCCTGCTGTAGGGTCCATTTGACATCGCTACCCAGACTGCCCAGCGATGTAAACAACAACGGCAGCTCAAAGATTGAAGGCTTTGTTTCTACAAACTAAGAAATCTACAGTTGGTTTTAAATGTTTGATTTAAACTGATTTAAGCTGTATGTGACTTCATCTTCAGAAATATTTACAAGAGAATGATTGAAAACCTGAGGTTCAGTCTTACACTCATTTTAACTCAAATAAGACAATAAATCAAGATCTTTGACCTCCATGTGAAACAGGCGAGGAGGTGGTCTTTTTTTCGCAAAAAATATCCAATTCTGTCTTGAAATAACATCAGCATCAGAAAGTCCAAACATTTTCTCCCAGTTGTTCCTAATAAAGCAACATTTGAGTCACATGCAGGTAGATGTGGAGAAAATGCTGTTATTTTTCTCAAAATGTGGAAATCTGTTTTGACATCAGCAATTTTTTTTAAAAAAATAAGGAAAACATGAGTCAAAGGGATAACTGCATTACACTCCTGCGGTTGTTTAAATTTATCTGCAAAAACAGGTGCGCCTGCTTTAGAAATGCACACCGGGGAATGTTTTCAATCATTTTTCTGGAGTACCATGCTCCCTGACACCAAATTAGTTTCACCTGTTGTGCACAGTCAGCGCACGAAAGGGTTAAAGCGTGCAGGGAGATTACACAACCAAGAGCCATTGTTTTGGTGTTTGGACCCAGCGGCGAGGACGGCCAGTGTACCGACATGTCTGAACCAGCTGGAAGGAGGCGCCGGCTCCGCTTTCATCTGCAGGAACTCAAGTATGTAAACACAAGGAGCAGCGCTGCGAAGGATCACCCGAGTGGCGGTTAAAACTGGGCCGGAGAACTTGCTTTGAGAGCACGAGACATGAGCTCATTTCTCTGGAGTCCCAAACAAATGGACTCCACTTCACAGCTGAATCCTGATGGATGTTTAGATCCTCTCAGTTGGAGTTTGGTCTCTTAATGATTTTCTTTATATTTCTCTAAATGCCGTGTTTTGTTCCAGACTATTACAGGAAGCAATGAAAGCAACACTGCACATTTTTGGAAGCTAATCGTCCTTTTGTTTTAAATAATCTGGATTGACAAGTCGCTAACAATACCTTTAAAATCTCTGCTGACAGTGAATCGGTTCAGATTCAGACTTTACAGTCTGACGTGTTTACATGTGTAAGTTGCTAAATAATAACAGCATTTCTAAGTTACTCCACTGCAATATGATTGAATGAATTAATGAATGGAATCACTCGATGCAAAAGAACATCTGGATTTGGATTAGTTTGCAGTATTTTCCAATCAACTCCAAGAGTTCAAAGTTGATCCAATTCCCACTCTGGTCCAAAGAGACTGACTGAGTGAACCCCAACTCCACCAGCTTCACCTGCAGCTGCTGATGTGAATCTTTGAGAGCAAAGTTTTGCATACAGAAACTGATTCAAAAACAAGTTGAAAATAATTCAACTGTCGCTATTTGTGAGCAGCTGGAACAAAAAAAGTGAGCCGAATAGCCAGCCTTCAAGTTTCTGTAACTTGGTTACTTCTCTTCCTCCTCCTGCTGTTGGCTGTTACATGATGAATATTTGTGGGTTTTCCAAAATTTATACAACTACTGCCATTTATGTGGGGCAAAAACTTTCTCCGTGGAGGCAGAAAGATGGTGGAGCTGGTGTAATAATGAAGTGATAAACACAATAAAATCTGACATACAGAGGACAAAATCTGGTATTTCCCTCAAAAGAAAATCTCCAGCACTGGAGTTAAAATACTTTAACCAGACTTTTTCTTTTAAGTGGGCATAGACTTTTCACAGCCACATGTTAAAGGCCTGGTCTGAGTCAGACAGAGACTGGCATTAAATTTAGCAGGTAAATGAGCCTTGAACTCATTTAGCTGCTCAAAGTCCGATGTTTTCCTTTGATCAACCTGCTGATTGTAGTTGAGATGCGGTACTGTTTGCAAAAATCACGAACCACTCCTTACTTTCTATGCATTTTGATTCCAAGCAGACAGACTTTCTTGTCATCTTTTTTTAAAGTGCTCTTGAGTAAAAGTTCTCCATGCTTTCCAAGGGACTTCCAAAGATTTTCTCTGGACACTGGCTATTTTTTCATTCATTCCCAGTCCAGTCCTTGAACCTGACCATTTTGGGAGGTTTTTTGTTTGTTTGTTTTTTAAGCCACTTTAACACTGACTTGAATCATGACATCAGGTGAAACAACAGTGGAGCACTCAGTCATGGATTGGCCTGTCCACACCCCGGACCTCAACATTACTGAAGCATGGGATCATGTTGACAGAGAACAGAACAAAAGGCAGCTTTGAATGTCCGTCAAGAAGCCTGGAGAACTATTCCTGACTACTTAAAGAAATGACAAGAAAGCTGCCTAAGAGAGTTCAGACTGTACTGGAGAATAAAGATGGTCACACCAAATATTGACTTTCAAGCTTGTTAGAATTGTACATACTCTGTTGACTGCTTCAATAAATTGCTGCAACTATTTCCCATTTTCCCAGCAAAATTTCTTTTGAGATTTTATGTTCTTTGCTGCACTTAAACACATAGCTTCAGGTGTAAGAATACTAGTTTTTATGTGATTGAAGTTTTATTTTGAGTCACTTCTCTTGACTGCACTGGAGGAAGGAATGACTCAAACTGACTCATTCAACTTCAAATCTTAGTGTGGATTTATGGTCAGATATTGATCTGTTTCTGAGCTCCTCACATTAGTAAAACTCTGATAATCTGCTGATGCTTCATGTTGATATAAAGAGTCATGGTCGATCCTGCTGGAACATGCAGCAGGATAGACAGCTGGGATTACCTACTGTAAACCATCTCTCACACACAAACACACCTCTATAGCTGATTCATTAATACAATACCCACATTCTGTGTGAGCGTTTAGTTTCCTGAATTTAAACAACACACACATTTGGAAGAGGTCCGCAGTGATGGTGTTTTTGAGAAGCGGAGCCTTCCTGGAATGATTCGTTCCAGCATTTCCCTCACATAGACTTTACTATCAAACTACATCTCATTACTCATTTGAGCCATTAAAAAAGACATTCAAGAGATCGGCGCCATGTACAGTCAATTTGTTAGCAGACGATACACACGCTGTTGTATTGAAAAGTTCATCGGATGCAAACCAACTAGCTAACCTGGCAATAAAAAGAGAAAAAAAAAGAGACTAAACCTGAAAATTCAAATATTTAAATGTAAGAGATTTATAACAAAAAATGTTTCTCTATACATCACTGATCCTACCAACCCAACCTACCACTACCACCAAGCTAGGTTTCATTTAGAAGCATAAAATCCAGCTGTATGGTGTCATACATAACACGAGTTTTATTTTCTAGAGATCTAACATTAAGAAGCACGTGTTTTAAAAATCACAGGGAGTGACGGTGGCATCGGTGGATCGAGACAGGGTGGGTTTAATGTGTCGGATGGCAGCAGGTCTTTGCTAATCGTTGGCATGTTGTTAACTATTACCTTAATGTGTGAAGGTGGTTTGGAAGGTGGTTGTGGGATGTCAAAGACTTAAGGTTTTGCGAGAATGTTAAGAAACTGATTGATACGAGTTTGCAGTGGGCCAAGCAGATAGAGGTAAACAATCCACTGCATGCTGCGACGCCAATGATGAACCTCTACAGAGAGACAAGCTCGCTGAGGCTGTCTGAGGGCAGCTGGAGATGCTGTGGTTTGACTCAATAGGCAGGTGAGTAGTTGAAATTTGTTTGTGCACCTTGAGTCCAGCGATCTGTTGTACTCTTCCTCGTTCTGTTGGCTGTTAAGGACAAATATTCATGGCTATCTGCTGCAACTGTTGGCAAAACTTTGCGTCGTGTTTGGTATGAACACACAGACTTGTTGACTGGTGTTTTTGTGTTTTTGTTTTTCTAAAAGAAAAGTTAATTATTCATCAGGAACTTACCTCATGTTTATTCCTAGCTTTTACTGAACACTAGTCCTGAACTTCAACTACCTTTTGAAAATTCACGGAAGTTTTTTGGACCCAAAACCACAACTTCCTTCCTGGCAGCAATGCTCCTGGCACCACTCCAGCATGTTGTGGATTTACTTTACACCAACCGCCAATACTAAGTTTCGTCAACACTCAGAGGAAAGAAATCGCTGGTACCTAGTCATTGATATTGCTGTTGTTCTTCTGCAGCCCTCGCCTCTGCATTTGGTTTACAGTGGTCGTGTTGGTGTAGATGGACAGAGATTGATTCTTAAACTGTGTTCTATTATTGAATCGGCCCAGCAAAGACTCCAATGGACAGCTTTGAAAAATGTAAAGGAGGGTATAAATATTGGATGTATTTTAATAAGTTTTGCAGCTTTTACCGCTGTTAAAGACCTCCCACAAGGTCATTCATACAACGCCAAAGTAAATAAGTAACAGATAAACGAAGAACAGAAACATTATTTCAGAATATCAGAACTTTTTCCATTAGTCTCAAGTTATACACATTTATTTCTTACAGTTTAAGCCCAAAGATTGATGCTGACGAATTTCTTTCATTTACTACAGTTGCATTTCTTTACTATGTGGAAAACCGAGACATATTCTTGAAGTTGCACTTCCTTTTCTTATATTAAGATATATCAGAAATTTAAGGTGTAGTTAAAACTTCTCTACACTTAAGATCAATGTAAGATGTGGCCCTCACTGTGTCGAGCTAAACTAAAGGGGAAAGGACGAATTATAATTTGACTCTTCATTGTTTGTTTGTTTTTTTAAAACTTTTAAAAAATCTATCTCAAACCCTGGGAACCCTGAAAAGAGTCATTACTTTGAGCCATCTCGCACCAATCATTTAGGGATTACAATGACTCCCATTCACTTCAGCCAGAGCGGTGATGCTGTGGCTGAAAAAGATCAACTGTTCAGGATGAGTTAGAGTGCTTTCTGTTCACGAGAAACTGCAAAGACATCTCAAACACAGAAAGAAGTGAAAACAGATTAAGCTCAGTGCTGCAGGGTGCATGTTGTGAAACTAAACAGCTTCCTTTGGGTTATTAAGATAAAAGCTTCTCACACCTTTTCTGCTCTGGGGGACGGTTATTCCTCTTTTCTCTTTTTGTTCCCGCTTTTTTTTTTTCTTTTTCTGGCATCCGATCACAAAAACACGAGAAAACAAAACAAAACAAAAAAGAGGGTGACGCAGGCTGGGCCATTTTTAATGTTTTTTTTTTTTTTAAAAAGAAAAAATTTTAACTTCAAACTAAACTGCTTTCCCCTTTGTGCCACACATCCCTATCAATTACCCTACTTTGATTTCAGAGATTAAAAATATTCCCAGAAATGGCCCTGGGGGCAGCTGGGAAAGATGGAGGGGGTTTGCTCCGACAGGCTCTGAGGAAAACAGTGAGAGACAATAACAGATGTAAACTGTAGATTACTCTGGCGGAGATCATCAGCTGGTTCGAGCACAAAAAGACGCGCTTTTGGTAAGCTGTATCGGCCTGCACTGAGCTGAACGTGCAAAGCACGGCGAGTCTGAGAAGAACCTTGAAAGATTTCATTCAGCTGAAAGTGAGACAGACTGACTTAAACGTGTAATTGAAGATAAGCTGAAGATATCACGTTGTGTCGAGCCGTCTGGCAGCTTCGCGTTTCCTTAATGACCTCCACATACTTGCCTCGCTGCCTGTGTAAACTCTCATTCATAAGGAGAGGGGCGGGGCCGAGAGGCTGGCAGTAATTTTCCACCATAAAAATCCAACCAAACTCACTTCCCTGTCATTAAAACGCCAGCGCCGCTGCCGCCACTGCTGCGGCTCCGGGCATGCAGCAGATGCAGGGAAGTCCCAAACCTCTACGGCAGCATCCGCACATTCCCACTGTCAATACCACGTGTTTATTTATCGCTCCTGTTTTATGAATGCTGATTGGCTGATTAATGCTTGCGAGCAACAAGCAGAAGGTGCAACAGGTGGATGACCGGGGAGCAGCCTTTGGCTTTCACACATGCTGCGGTGGGATTTACAGCTGCGGAGAGGGGGGGGGGAAAACTCAAGACAGCTGCAGATTTCTTTCTCTGTGTGAAGAAGATTCTAGAAGAAGGGGAATTTTAGCTTCTTATATGTTTGAAAGCCACGAATAACATGTCACATCTACCAGCAAGAAGCAAATACAGAAAAAAGACGACTCGTGTTCAAGTTAGCACATTAAATTCACAAAATTGGCAACTTTTAAAGCAAAAAAATCTTTCCAAAGCCTTAAAATTCCTTTTTAAAATGTCAAAATCTATGCTGTTGTTTCCCCCGTTCTGATATCTTGAGGGATTTGACTCTTTTATTTTATTTCACTAAAGTTTATCATGTCAGCAAGATTATGCAGACAACTCAGAAAGCCCTGTTCAATATTTCATCCATAAAAAACAAACAGAAGGAGCCTCTGGGACAACCAGGCAGGTAAGAATATTAGTGGTTCACCCCCCTAGCTGTGTCAAGATCCTGAACCCCAAGCCCTCTTATGTGTTCATCAGAGTGTGAATGTGTGATACACTGGGAATCATTCCTTTACCTTTAACTCTTTTCCACATAAAGACAACATCTGACCTCCCCTTTACCCTTAATCATGACACGTCGAGATAGATCAGATTCCAGGTTTTTCCAAGGGTTGCCCTGGTAAGCTGTGTAGGCAGAGATCAGACTCACTAACTTCTGATGCAAACCCAGTTATTTTGTTCTGGAAGCAGGTCTGAAATATGGCAATAACTGCTCAGTCCAGAAAAGAGAAACAAGGGTTGCCCCTGGTAGCCATCCAAGAGGAGGAAGAGATAAGTCAACATCAGGTTGCACTTAAAACTTTGTAAAATAAAACCTCACAAAATAAAAAAAAAACCCAAGAATATACACTCATATTTGCACTAGTGTCATTTCAGCTTAGTGTGAGACTCTTTCCTGCAGGTTGCTGTTATTAAGGTTTCACAGTCTCACTGCAAGTGTGACCAAAGTGACATCACTCCACATTATAAAACTTCAACATTGCTTTTTTGAAGCCAGAAATGACCGTATATAGATATTAGCTATTTAGGCTGAACTTTATTAAAAGATCAGAGTCTCTCCTGCACTTTCCCACCTTTTCAGCTCAGCTTTCCTGCGAGTGTCTCAGTGTGAGTGTACCTCACCACACAGAGTGGAGAAGACAGACACAGGAGAGGTGGCATGACATTAACGATACCTTAAGTCAGTGGTCCCCAACCTTTTTGGCGCCATGGTTTTTGTCCAACAATATTTTCACAGACCAGCCTTTAAGGTGTCGCGGATAAATACAACAAAATAAAACCAGTACCGGTACCAAAAAAAAGATTTATTCATAACACACGGAAAAAGACCAAGGGAAACCGAGTTAACGATAAAAACGATTTAAAGAAAAAGTAACGATAAAAATCCTGAAAACCATAAATTTCACACTCGAGCCTTAACTCTCGCGGCCCGGTACTAAACGACTCCCGGGGGTTTGGGACCATTGTCTTAAGTGCATTGAGAGTTTCCCAAGCGTCAAACCAAAGATAACAAGAGAGAGAAACTGACAGGTAAAGCACTGTCCAAAAGGGTTCAAAGAAAATCAGCTGGTGTAGCAGTACCGGTACTGGGTACTGATCCAGCTTTCTGAGTCAGATGGGACAAATATTCCATCCAAATATCGGTGATTCCCTCAAGACACCAGCCAGTATTTCAGTGCTTCCGGTGTAGACAGCAGATATCCGGATGGTGGATAAGGGATATCCTGGCTCTGTAGACAAGCCTTTACTGTTAGTGACTCCCCATCATCTTTTGGCCCCTTTTCCCTCCTATTCAGGCGCTCTGTACTTGTGACATGACATAACCTGGGTGTGTTCAATTAAAGTGGGATTTTCAAGTTAAAGGCTGTTTAATTCAGATTATTTTTAGAGGCCGTCTGTGATGAAAGTTTTCAGTATTTCACAAGATGAACAAAAACTAGCTATAAGTCTGACGAAGTAAACAAACTTTGACTCCCTCAGATTTATCGCGGGACTCCTGCGTTGGGAACAACTGATCTAATTTAATTCTAATTCCAGTTAAAGACCTCACACAGTGGACAAAGGCTGTGTGGAGAAACCCTCAAGAAGGAGGAGGCTTTGGGACTGTGAGTTTGTGGTTTATTTGTACATTCATTTAGTCAGCTGTATTATATTCATTATTTGAGTAACAGTTTTTCTCTGGTAACAGGTGGAAATGTGTTTGCTTATTGAATCAAAACACTCATGCAAAATCTATAAAAGCTAACATGTGGCAGAGTTTGTGCATCACGTGACGTGAAATCACTGAAATGGCTTCAAGATGCAGCGAGGAAATAAAAGAAATACATCAAAACTGCTATTATGTCAGTGATTTGTGGCTGAGCTTAATCCCACCACATCAAAAAAGCTGTCTTTTTAATTAAAACCATCCTCAGAGGTATTCCGACATCAACAACATAACCAGCATGTGTACAGGCTGAGGAGATTTCCCCACAGAGCAGCGCGAGCAGCATTAAAAATGTCCAAAAGAAGGAGAAAATAATTGAGATTGATAACAAGCTCAGCTGTCATTACATGAGTTACTGCTGGAAGGCGTCTCTGACCAATCACAGCGCTTGGCTGGAGCTTCTTGTTATATAAGGCTCATCTATCTACAGTTTATCTAATGAAAGGAGATGCTAACTTTGACCGACACATCTGGGTCGATAAGGAGGAAGTGGAGTCAGGAAGCAGCTTGTTCCTCTGAGGAAAATGAGGCCATGACTGCTTAGTAACTGTATCCTGACTCTAGAAGCGTCTCCCCTGAAAAACTGATTATAAAAAAGACCTTTAATAGGCTTTGAAGAGCGGATGAAACTGTAAAGACTTTTTTCCTTCAACTCTGGAAAATCCCTTGAGCGGAGCATCAAACCTGCCGACATCCCACGAGATATTCGGCAAAGATGACTGACACATGACTCACCAAACTTTAACATATGATGTTGTGACGGGATGTTGAAACTAAGAGAAGTTTTTCCCATCTTTATTCACTTTCACTGCATTTTTTTTCAGCACAGAAACAAAAAAGGAGAGTTTTTCCATTTGCCATCTTCAACTACCCCACCTACCCCTAGCCTTTTAGTTTGTAGTATTGGCCATATTACAAACATCCTAGTAGACAGACTTCTTCCAATTTGTGCATTTTCCAGCATGATCTACCAGGACACAAGGGAAAAGTGAAAACAAAGGTTCTTGGAGTTATTGTTTTGGATCCATGAATAGAAAACTCCCCAAGTCTCAATCTGACTGAGAATCTATGTGGGTGGACAAAAATAAGAAGTCCACAAAATCTCAGCTTCGAGGTCTGATAAGGCACGAATGGTTCACCATCAATCAGAGCTTAGCAGCAGATATCCAGCATGCCGCAGAGAACTCCTAGAGGCATGAATTCTGCAGCAGGATTTAAGTCTTATGACTAAAAAAAACTGGTTTGTGCTGATTTTTTTCACAGTTTCTTCAAATTAGTAGTTTAGAGTAGTTACAACTGGATGAACCACAAGGCGAATACTCACCCAGTGGAAGAAATCTATCTGCAAACATTTCCAGTCAGCTCATATTGACTGCAATCACTCTCACAAAGGTTTTCAAAAAACTGGCATCTAATTTACAAATGCAGACCATCTGCCAATCAATCTGTGACATATCTCTATGCAATAGGAGACTTGACACAACTGGTTACATATCTGGTTTCTTTGCAATTTACGCTGATTTAGCAGAGACGTCAACTTGACCCCATTCAGTTGCAGACTGACTGCAGACTGCAGTCTCCAACTGCTGTTTTTACCAGTGTGACTGTAGCATTAGTCAGCTAAGCTTGTGCATGGGCCACAATGTGAAATGAGTTTGACACCCCTGGGCTAGCTCAGGTACAGATACCTGTAGACATCATAAACCAGAAGTTACTCCTGTAGTTTTTCTCAGGCTCACGCTCACTACATGATTTAGGATTTCTGCAGAGTGTAGCATACTCACCTACTCTACAACTACAACATACAGATCCCACTATAATGATTACATCCTTCCAAGTTTAAACTCATTTTATTTTTATAAGCTTTAATTTAGTATTATGATCCTAGTACTTGCTACCCTTATATAAAATTTGCAAGTGCAAGCCAGCCTACTTAGTGGTTTGAATTTTGTTCTTACATTTGTTCGTTACCTACTCGGCGATCATTGAATGCCTGCAGCTAAAAGAATAAGGGTGAAACTTTTACCTCAGCAACACATTTATTTATAACTCCATGAACAACCGAACACATAAGTGTAATCATAGTCTTAGCTTCCTGTGTCTTCATGATAAAAAAGTGATGCTGATAAGGATGTTAACTGGCAGCCTGCCTTCCTTCCCGCCTGTATTAATATGATACTGTTTTCGTCTTATTAACCATTTCAGGCGATTCACACCCACAAAAAGCCACACTGAGTTTTCAGTGTGCACACAGCTCTTTTCCTGTTTCACACACACACGCTGGGTTGACTTATCGAGTTGATAACCACCTTCATGTGACCACTTAGCCTGATTGCTGATGTTAGAGTAAATGAAGCCAGATAAGAGAAAGATATCCTGGATATGTTGAACTTGACTTCGCAGCGACCAGCTTCACACCGACGCTGTTTTACAGTCCTGTGAATTCATCCTCCTCCTCTTCTTATTGATTGTTCTCTTGTATCTCATCTCTGTTCCCATTTGGAACAGTTGTTTTTTGCAGCACCTTTGCCTTGCATCTGGTCCACTCCTTGTGAACTGAACCACAAAACAACCGTTTACAGAACGCTTTTCTTCTTTTTTTTTTGTTAAAACTTTCACACCATAAAAGTAGCTGATAAGTGCAAAAACCTCCCTGTTTGTGTCGAACCACAACAGCAACAGAAAACACAATAAACCATTCAAATCAGAAAACGTCAGATGGACCGCTGATTGAAAGCGGCTGCTGCAGAGAGACGCTCACTCTGCTCGTGTGCAGCATCTGGCCCAGACTGCTGGTTTTTACTCCAGCGAATCGCCACAGCAGCTCATTTTATTAATTAGCTGCTGCACTCAGGCTGAAGATTGAAATCAGCTGCTGTCGCCTCTGATTGGAGAGAAATCCTGCAGGCTCTTGGCTCTCAGAAAAGCAGACCGACACTTACTGTTCAGTTTTGCTGTTGGTGTTCTGGCAACTTCTGTCTGATCTTTGGCTTTAAATTTAAGTCACAGCTCTGTACAAATGCAAAACCACAAGCCTGGAGCAGCACGTCCTCCACCACCACCACCCCTCATGCTTCTTTATGGCTGCTTCTAACCCCATTTAGCCCTGTTTGGCCCCAGCTGTGGCTAGAGGTTAGCAGACACCTTTGTCTGCCCCAGGCGCTTCCTCCCGCCCTAACTTCCTCTGACAAACATTACTTCCTGTAAGACATAGAGGAGAGATTAGTCAACGTGTTTTACAGGTTTCCCCCGATTAACTGACAAGCACGTGGAGCTGCAGATAAAGCAACATGTCAGCTTGCAGCTCACATCCACCTGAACTCATCTGCCCTCCGCTGCTACTCATTAAACTCTGGACAGCTTTTCTTCTCAACTTTTCTGCCTTTCTTGCTGTTTTATTTTCCCCGCTTTCTTTATTAGATTATTCTTGTAATTCTGCCATTTTATGTCATTCCCGATGAAGCTTAAGCCTCACTGTTTTGTACCAGGCTCCATTGGATACCCTGTGTACACAATGTGCTAGAAAAATAAAGTCTGGTTGCTGCGAGGCTTACAGCGAGAGGTGCTCTGTGGTTTTGAGGGCTGTTACTTTCAAAGACAACTGAAAACTGTCTGTGTTACAAAGGTAAATGGCTAAAAACACCGTTTTATTGTCTGCTAGCTGTGCAGTGACCTCTGTTCAGAATTTGCACAGCAGTAAATGAAAGGTCTTTGCTCCAAAGCTGCAGAGAAGCTCCTTCTTCTTTTTTCCCCCCTCCTTTATGGACACATTTAATTACATAACAACCATACCGTGAGCTGTAGAGAGCAAAGAGACAAAGATTGTTTTCTTTTCATCGTGTTTTCATTCTCTTGCTGAGGGTGTGTTCGCCATTTCCTCTCAGGTGAAACATATTTCTATTATGATGCGTTCGCTGTGCGGCTGTTTGTGAGAACAGCTGAGTGAGCCGCCAATACAAATCGCCCCTTTGCATAATGGAGATAAAAGTCCTACTAATACTCCTGTAGTAATTAACCACTTAATAAGCACAGGCCGCTGAGGTGTTTGGACACTGAAACGCGTGGTGCGTTTACGGCTGAGAATGCTGGGTAAAATGAAAGTTGAGTAATGGTTGAGTCAGTGGCGGTGGCTGGACAGATCAAAGAGTCGGGGCTGTTTGTTTGCTTGCCAGCTTTATGATCGTTCTCTGTGTGAGGAATAGAGCTCGGCACAGAAAACAAGAGCGTGGCACGAAAACAAAGCACGCCCACCTGTCAGAGGTGATGTCACTGATAGGACGGGAGAAGAGGCGGACAGGTGTGATTGATTAGTCTGGTGCTTTTCCAGAAAAATCCAGAATGTGAAGGATGTGGATGACTGTTTGCGGAAACAAGTATTAGTTTGTTTATGTAGACTACAAAGAAAGTTTAGTCATTTTTGTCATAACTATAGGACATGCAAGTTTAGCATAGCTTGGCGTTCTATTAGTTAGCTAGCTTAACAAAACCTTAAACTCTGGTCAGAGCTAATAACAATATTAGTGGTGGTTAACAACATGCACAATGTTACAGTTAGTAACAAGATCAAGCTTTTTTCTGATAACTTCATACACACTGGTTTATGTCATAACTATAAAACTAATAGGCGCAACATAGCCTGGTTTGAGTTCTTTGAGTTAGCTAACTTGACAAAACCTCAAACCCCAGTCAGAGGTAATAGATATGTCTGCATGCACACTGCTACACTGACAGACAAGCCACACGTTTTGTGATGAATGCATACACACCAGTTTGTGTCACTGTAACTATAGGACCCATAAGTACAACAGAGCCTGGTGTTCTTTGCATTAGCTGACTCAACAGTCAAAGATAAAGTTTTATGGTGGTGGTTATCAACTTTCTTAGTTTACCTGGGTTTTGTGCTGCACACTAACATGAAAGGTGTCATTTAAACATGGTTATTTATATATTGTAGTCCCCTGAAAGTGTTCAGGCCTGACTCTGCTCCATAGACTATATTTTTACTGATAAACTGATGAAAGAAAATCTATACCTTTGTGTTGTGTTCACTTCAATTACAGCAGTGTAAAATGTCTCGGCAGCACAAAAACATCCATGCTTTTTAGTTCATCATCAAAAAAGTATAGTGCCAATGTGACCCACACAGTTTGAGCATAATTTCATGATAAGATAAGATAAGATACAGATAGACAGGCTGTATATATAAACATATTCCTGCAGCAAAGAATTAATACAGCATGGTGCTTTTATCTGATTTTATTTAGCTGGCTAAGCAGAGGAAAACCAGAGGTTGATTCAAGAAATCTCTAAAACAATACCTGTTGCTAAGGTAACTATTTAGATGCTTTTATAGCACTACAGTGAAGCTGAAAAAGTGCTGGTGCATGTTTTTAATGTGGACCCCAGCAAGACTAAACACGCTTCGCCTAATTACTAAACAAATATGAACTTTAAGTTTTAACTCAGGCTTCCTGCTTCAGCTCTGTGCTTGCTCACATGAAAGGAAGCCTCTGAGACGTCGCATCACTCCTCTTCTGCACAAAATGGACCGAGTGAGCGCCGCCTACTTCAGACACAGATGTTATCAGAGAAACGGGTAACAGAAAGCAGGTGAGTGTTTAGAAAGTTGTATACCGTTTCAGTAGTCGGATAACGCTGTTAAAGTCCTGACCTTCTTCAGTTCACCTGTAACAGAAACTGTCAGCGCCGAAGGCAAGGAAACATTCAAGGTGCACCTGTATTCAGATCTGTGCAACCCCCCTCCCATCGGACATCTGACATGTCCTCAGTTTTCCTTTTGACTGCAGCAGACGGTGAGGCCCGTCTGATGCCCCATTTGCCTCACACCTGCAATATCCCTTACGAGAGTGCCACCTCTCCACTAGCATTTACCTCGGCTCTGTCGCCTCATCAGTCACTTTGACACAATCCATGCGTTCTGCTTCTGCTCCAGATCTTTTCAGGGAGGTAAAGTTTTCTCAGAAGAGACATTTAGTTTCCAGTTGCTCCTTCAGCTTCACGGTGATAGCGTGAAGCTGAAGGAGCAACTGGAAACTAAATGTCAGTAGCAACTTCTACTGACATCTAAAGTGATACCAGAGGCAGCATTCGAGATACTTCTTCTCTTTTGTTTAATTGTCAAGTTGTGCATCTAGCTTGTTAGTTGTGGTTTAAAAAGAAAGTGATCTTTTCAAACCACTTGTTAATCTTTCCACTGTTAACCAGGGGCTTTGATGTGTCACGCTCTCACAACCATCTCACAACCAAATCCAGCACCTGCTTCAACAGGAGTATTACACAGGATTTTAAAAGGGGAAATAACTGTGTAATAAACAGTGTAATAACATTTGTAAGAAAAAAGTGTCACTGTACTTCTGTCTGCCTCAGTTTAACAACAACAACAACAACAACAATAATAATAATAACAATAATAACTTTATTTATATATCACTTTTCAAAAATCAGCCATACCAACAGACATTCACTCCAACATACACACATGCATGCATAGTTGCAAACTATAGCCAACCCCTCCAGTTCATCTTGTGGCCCCCTTAACCCAGTTTGGAAACCACAATAACTCACAGTAAGTCACCGTGACGATGACTGGGATCTCGCAGAGTAAACGACTAATCAGAAGGCTCCTGTTGTGTTAATGCATTTTTGTCCTGTCTTCATCACCTCACCACAAACTAGTCACGGTAGGAGGCCGTACCTCCCTAAGTCTGGTTCGGCTGGAGGTTTCTTTCTGTTAAAAGGGAGTTTTTCCTTCCCACTGTTGCCAAAGCGCTTGCTCATAGGGGGTCATATGACTGTTGGGGTTTTCTCTGTGTTACTGTAGGGTCTCTACTTTACAATATAACACACTTTAAGGCGGCAGTTGTGGTTTGGTGTTATATAAATAAAGCTGAATTGAATTGAACTGAATTGAAAATTATATGACAGTACTTTTAGATTTAAACAAGCTATTTGAATAACAATGTTCATGCACGGCCAGTAAAGCCACTGAAAAAAATGAGATATATTCAAAATTTTGACAAATTTATCTTTAAATGTCCAGCTGTTTATCATCTGTTCTGTGAATGAATCACTCATTAAAGAACAAAAATAATTTAATGGGGAAAAAAAAATTCTGCTGCCTGGCAAGTTGTTAAGCCAGTGTTGTGAGGAGGTCCGTTTCACTTAGGCTTCAGGTTTCAGCTTTTTACAATCTTGGCTATGTTTGGCTAGGTTAAGGTTTCCTTAAACAAAGTGGAAAATCTGTAGGGGTGTTTCCTTGAGCTGCCCATGAACGAAAATGAGCCTGGCATCTCCGAACGAAGCAAAAAGGGAAAAGAATATCATCCTAGCTGTTATCCCGAGTTTTAAAAACACATAGTCTTTACCTCCAGAAGGAAGAGAGATGAATTTCAAACCCAGCTCTACACAAGCACACACACACAAACAGATGCCTGGGCAGGTTTCTACACGACGGCTCATCTGCGGTGTTTTGACTGTGATCCTCCAAGCAGAGGGTCTGCAGGGCCGATGCTATCACACTGGACACGCCGGAGACGCTTTTGCAGGATCATTCCAGGTCATATTCCACAACTTAGCCTGCATGGGCATTTCCAAACTATGATAGCTCTAAAAAACAGGTAATAACTGTCTTTTTACTCTTGACCTGGCCCCACGATTGACTTTCATGCATTTAAGCGAATGAGTAATTGTCCCTTCACATACCCTCCCTTTTCTTCTTCTCTGCTCTGTGTTAACAGAACCGGTTTGTTTGAGCGTTTTAAAGGCCTCTGCATTGGACTTTGACTCTCCTGCCAACACAAACATCGATGCTAGGCCTCTAACCAGTTCTCTTTCTCTCTTGCTTTCTCTCTTTTCTTAATCCTCTTCCTCTTCCTCTTCATTGAACAATAGATGAAGTTGTTTCAGCAGCAAACAAAGAATGAATGACACAAAAAATAATGAACGGTGAAAACAAATCCCACCTGAAAACAATACAGAAAAGACCCAAGAAAGTACAAAAATCTCAGTGTCTCAAAACGATGAGTTAGGGCTGCAAACATCAGTGTTCAGTTTGTTTTTGTTGTATATGCTGACTCTTTTCCAAACAAATTAAAATCTGTGAGCAGTCCCAAAGTCAAAAGATCAAAGATAAATGTCCAGTGAGCACTTCGTTCACTCAGATATGAGAGGAAGGGGTAATTGAGAACACAACAACTCCCCTTAAAGAAATGGCAATTGTCCAAAACTTTCCCAACTCTATCAGGGAAATTACCCCCTGACCTCTGATAAGATCTGCAAAAGTCCCACATATTCCAGCCCTAATGCTCTAACTTAGTTCTGCAGGAGCACTTCAGTTAGCCACATTTTGCCCCAGGACACAGGCAGGTCCCACCAAACACCGTTAAAGCAGCCATCTGTTTCCTGACAGCGGTTACCCAGCTCAGGAGGCCTGCCAAACTGAGAATCTACAGCAGGACTGGCTTGTGTTCTGGAGCTGACACTGTGTGTTATTCCTTATTGCTTTTTTTTTTTTTTTTTACATGACACCCGAGAGCCAGCACCAAGGGCAGAGCTTGTCTGTCGATGCCTCGTATCGGCCCGTCAGTCACACAGCAGGAAAAGGCAGAAGTGAGAAGAAGTGGAAGGACAGAGTGTTCAAACTTCCAGGATTCACGTGACACTGGTCTTAAAGCTACTGACAAAGCTCGGCTGCAAACCTCACAGCATTTCCTTGAAGTAAAACTTTCATTTTTGTTCAACAAATGGCCAATTTAGCAGAAAAAAAGACAGATTTCTGCCAAGTAAGAGAACTAAAAATGAGGCTGTAAGTGCTTTTTCTGGCCATTTGATAAACACGTGTTTTATGCTTCAGTAAATGAACCACAAGACTGAATACTTAAAAATATTTTTATCACAATCCCGGTAATTTTCTTCTGGAGGGAGGCCAAACCTCTTTGGTTGGTGGGACGCCAAAATTTTTTTATTTTTTTGCAAGCAGAAAAAAGATCCAGTGTCTTTACCACGTATGGACTGATCGCTGGAGATCATGGGCTCAAACAGCAAAAATGCAAATATGTTTGCTTGGTAAGCTAAAGGTCGCTAGTTTGTTTCCGACCGGGGACACAAATCCCCTTTGGTTTTGCGACAGGAAGTACAAAACAACTGGCACTTGGTACAACCCATGTTTGATTGTTTAATGTGGTGAAGAGCTCCAGAATAAGTGAATAATAAAAGGTTCATTTTGAACTGTGATTCATCCAAATTAGCATAAACCATCTGTAATCCTGTACCTGAAACCTACAACCTACAGTATACCCCATGCTCTCCAGCCTTCACCTTGAGACTAGTTGGAGGTCATGCTCAAGATCAGAGGGGTTCACGGGGTTCACAAAGAGGAAGCCTGATGTTGTAAAGCAGCAGCATTAATCAGCTGGGAACACAAACCGAGGGCCTGAATCTGTCCACATCTGGAAAACGCATAAAGGAAGAGGGTCGGGCAGGGTGCGTGCATGTCGAGAGAGGGGAAAAAAATGAATGTGTAACACAGAAAAAATATAGCGTGTACACATGCGTGCGCGTGCATGTGTGTGTGTTTCCTGAGGCCCAGCGAAGGAGGGAAGTTCAGCCGAGCTATTATAAGACCACAAATTATGACTCTCAAACAGCCAGAAATCTCCTCCTCCACCTCCTCCACGAGGGGAAACAGGGGAGCTTCATCAGGGACAGCTATTCATTAAGGCTCACAAAGAGAAAGCCTGAATCCCCAGCAGACTTCTTTGTCTCAATAAGAGCCTCTTAAAAGAGACTATCTATCATTTCTCGATGTGCTAGCGCAGGCAGCAGTGGAGGCTTACTTTCACTGTTTACGCTGGCACCGCCTCTCAGGTGTGATAAATCAGCTGACTCAAACGTCCTCCTACACAAACGGCACAATGCAAAAATGAAAGAAGGCAGAAAAGAAAGTGGTATTGATTTTGGTGTCGCACGTTAAAATCTACCTGTGGTACGTGCAGTCTCTCTGTGGTCACGCTCATTTGACTCTGCAGTTTTGCATTTCTTTGCAACTTTTTGAAGATATTTTGTACTCATTGAAAACCCCATTTGTGTTACTTTTGTGGCTGGTTCCATCTCTCTGTGGTTTTTTTGTGTCTTCATGGACATATTACACATTTTGAAGGTGTCTTGGATTATTTTAATGTGTGTGGGTTTTTTTCTGTGTGCCTCTTTTGGAAGTCATTGTGTTCGTTTTGTCTTATATCATGGTGATTTTGCTTTGCTTTGTTTGGGGGTTTTTTACACTTGCTTTGGGTGTTTTGCGCTGTTTATTCACCACTCTGTGGCTGCTTTGTTTTGTTTTTCTTTTCATTCTGTGGTGATTTTGTGTTTGCGTTTCACTTTTCATGGCTTTATTTTTTATGGCTTTATGGTGTTTTTCAGCAAGATTGTGAACATTTTGGACCTCTTTCTGTGTCTTTTCAAAAAGATCTATTTATGTCTCAGCGTGGACATATTAAATCTATCTATTCATTTTTGTGGACATTTTACATCTATTTCATGTCTCTATGTCGACATTTTATATCCATTTATGACTTTTTGTGGACATTTTGGATTTTACTGATTATTTTACTGATATTTATGCCTCTATCTCTTTTGGTCCCTTTTGCATCTACTTATGTTGTTGTGCAGAATCTGGTCAAGTGGTCTCAGACTCTTTTAGCCCTGTGCAGGAAACCATGCATGTCCTTGCTATGTTTTCATGTGAAAAATGTTAGAGAAAGTGTTTGAGCCACATGTGAGCTTGTAAAGCAGTTAAGCAAAGATTGACATATAGCTGAAAATATAAAAAATTTGGAAAATGTTCACTCAGTGTTTCGGCGAGATAGTAACAAGCTTTGTCTCTGATAAGGGAAAGAAGGGAAAGAGAAGAGACAGACTCAGACAGACAAGCTGAGGATAAAAGCAAAGCCGTGTCTGAACACGAGGGAGGTCTGCTTCAGAAAATGCTCACAGTGTCGAACAATGCCCGTGTTGTGAGCATTGGAAATGGGATCGAACCCTCGGGCGTTTCCCAGCAGCCCATCGTCGCCGTCCTGCGTCTCAGCCCTGTGGGAGAGACGAGGCCCAGAGGACGGACACAGAGCGGTCCTTTCTGAGCCACATCCTGCTAAACCACTGCACCACGCTGGCCTCCCCGTGAGCCTTTACACTCCCGGGTCGCCTTTGTTCACTGAGAGGCATGCTGGGAAATTCATCAGCAGACAGACTCTCAGTGGTGTGTGTGTGTGTGTGAGTGTGTGTTTGGTAACAGCACAATCACAACGAGTGATTCAACACGGCCGCAGACACCCAGTGAGCTTTTGATTTACATCTTCAGTCTGGTGACCAAGCGGTCGACAAAGCTGGTAATTGACGAGCTAAAAATGTTAAAATGTTTCAGTGTCTTTGTGGCATTTTGGGGATATTTTAGGACAAATGTCTGGTCAGATTTATGATTCTGTTTATTTATCAATGCTCCCAGTGCTGGACGAAAAGTTTAGATTGTGTTGTGTCGATTTTGAACAATTTTTATCATTTAAAAACTTCATCTACACAAAAAATGAAAGTAAGTGAGTCGTAAAAAATGTATCAAATTAAGAGTGGTAGTTAGCAAAATAAATGGACTGATACTGGATTCAATTAAGCAGAGGTTTAAGAGATGTCACTTGAATGTTTTTGATAACATGCAAAGGAAAATGTTGATTTAAGAGTTGCGACCACATGTGCAGCTGTGTCCGTGTTATCTACACTCATCGCTGGATCACTGGTATTTGTTTTATTGATTTTATGTCCCTGGTTCATCCTGAACCACCTGGTTTGAAAACATTATGACACCTGAACTGTGTTTTTAATGTATTCAGAAATATGTTTCAAAGCTTGAGGTCTCAGTCACGCAGGCCTAGAGACTGGTAGGCAAACCGTAGCAACCAATGGTTGCTAGAGCAAAAAGTGTGTTCCCCAACTGAGTGGCAAGTGGTTGCTGGCAGTCACTGGTGAAATTGGTTGGAATCATTCATCAGTGTGAACACTGGTAAAGACTTTTTGGATTAATTGGTTACCGTCCCAAAAAAGTCCTCTTTTAATTTATTTATCAATGGCAATATTTATTAACAATTGAACTGGCAAATGTATGTGTGTTATGCATGTCTGAAGTTTGCGTTCAACTTTTTTTTAGGTTAAAATGCTACCTCAGCGCATTAAAAGAAATGATAACTTTAGTGTTTGGATGATACAAATCCTGGGTTTGCGTCAATGTTTATCCCTGTAAACACAAAGTTTATCATATTTGATGAGTTTTTAAGACCTCTACATCACCAGTGTGTTTTGTTTAAACCCTAATGCCAATAAATGTTTTCTTTGTTTAAGATAAAAGCTGTGAGCAATAAATCGCACAAAATCCTGGATATAGCAAAAATTATGCAAATTAAAACTCATATGTGACGATTTTTTAAAATTTCTTTTTTAGATTTGTCAGAAGGTTCAATAAATACTCTAGTTAAAAAAAACAGGGTTTTTACAGGGTTAGCGTCACAACAAGATCATATTTGACCCTGTCCATGACGTGTTTCTGCATGCAGTGTATTGCATCAGTTTAATTTCCCCACATTCAAACATGTTGCTTAAACGTAACGAAGAGAAACCGAACATGTCAAGTTACAGGAAACGGTACCGAGACCTAAAAAACCCTCAAACCGAGCAGCTGTAGTGTATCACTGCCTTTTAAAATCACCTTGTAAACTTAATTTTACAGCCTTGCTTTTTGCTGCTCGGTGTCCTTTGTTTTTATTGTTTTCACTGTTATTTTTACCCTCCTCTGTCCTTTAATCTTAATTTCCTGACTTTAATGCCTGCTTTTATTTCCCTGGTTGAAGTACTTTGTTTTCTTTTATTGCTTTTAAAGCCGGCTATGCAAATAAGTTTGGGCTTATCACAATTAAGAGTGAGTAGAAACAAAAGAGAGGCTAGAGAAATTTATGCTGGAAACCCTGGCAAGTCTCATCGACAATACCTTCAAATTTTCTTCAGATAAAAGCCAACAAAATCCGTCAGACTGATGAGGCACGGCTTGTTTCAGAGAAGCAGACTGCACTTTGGAGTTATCTTAAGGTGGACCTGTCATTACATAATGAGAAAGCCAGCGTAATGAGGACTTTTTAATACTTAAGAAAAGCCCCAAGCAAGCACAAACAAAGCACTTCAAAAGTCTTCATGCACTAAAAAGGCAGCTTTTTAAAGAAGTCTTTGAAGGAGCGCAGAAAAGGTAAAATTGGAGGGTTTTATGAATGCATAAAGTCTCGAGTTGTGCAGACGTAGGTCTGCTGCACGAACAGGCCTCCCTGCTGTAACAACAAACCGGAGTCCTGCAGTTTGTTTGAGGTGGAAGTGGAGGGTGGCGGGGGTCGGGGGAGCTGTGAACTTCAGAAAAGGAGGAAGAAGCTGAACAGTTGAAGGAAAAGGGGGCCCACCGAGGGGCTGCAGGGGGCGCCACAGGAAATGGGTGGAGATCGGTGGGTGGAAAAGGGAGGGTGGCCAAGAAACGGGTGGGGATGAGTGAAGAAATCTTGGATCCGACATGCTACGTTCGCAGGCAAACCGTCTAACTTCTGGATCAAGCTGTTCTCAATTTGATATTTCAAAATAAGAGCGGTGAGGAGGGAAGCTGCTGCAGCGACAGCGGGGTTTGAAGGAAACCAGACTGCCAGCGCCGCCTCCAAACACATTTGTTCAGCTGACACTAAGTGACCCGCACGGCCAAATAATTGATGAGACCAAAGCGAAACAGCTCTGCTGTCTTGTTTCCTTTGGCAGCAGGCAGTCGGGGCTCCTCTGCTTTGATGAGAGCGACTACACGCTCGCATTAAAGAGCCAGTATCTCCGTTTTCTCTTTTTCTTTTTGTGTTTTAATACCGTGTCTCAGAGCATAAATAGACCAACGACTGCAGGGGGTTGATAGGGTTGTTAGTCAATGCCAGTGATTCACTGATCACTTGCCAGCGCCTGAGACTTCTGGCTCAGTTTACTCGCTGTTCCAGGAGAAAAGTTCTTGTCAGTTCCAGCACAAAGCTAATAAATTGAACACTGAAGCAGTTTTATTATTCCAGTATTTGGCCATATATCACCTCCCTTCTGATCTGTCTTCTGATTACCTTATGTAAACCTTTTTGAGCTGAGAGAATTTACCGTGGGCTTCCAAGAGATGACGATGAGATACAAACACAGCAGTAAACACGTGCTTAATAAAAGTTTAGCGTCTAACCCGTATGCATTAAATATGCCCCACTATATAAACAACATCTCTGCTCGTTTCAGTTTCAGCTCCTTCTGTCAGCTCCACTCAGAAATCCACTTACCATATGACTGAAAATGCAATCTGATAAAAATAAACTGACCACGCCTTTAGCGCACTGAATGCTTAATCATCTTTTCTTGGCTGGAGCTTTTGGCTTCATTCAACCTTTTCTTTATTCCTCTACAGTTTAATATTTCTAAACACAAAGACAAGGATGTTCACAGTAGCCAATTGTGCTATCGTCCACATTTTAGACATGATTCACTCTCTCTTTTAAACTGTCTTTAACCTTGTGTTAGGTTTACATAGACTGTACTTTAAAGAAGGACGTAGTCTGTGTGGCATCACACACTGGCTCGTGAAGCCAAACCAATGGTGTACTCAAGCTGAAGGACACCGCACCCTCACACAGGAGGACTTTGTCAATTATAATCTAGACCCACCTTAAATCACACCTGGCTTTATCATTTAGTTGATGTTAAATCGGATCAAAATATACAAAATAAAAATTGTGCTTTAAGACTCAAAACAAAGAACTGAGATCATAAAGTCAACAGAAAGGTGTTTGCTGAGGTCACAGACTGAGGTAATGTAAGTGCAGTTTTATCACAAACGTCTATAGAACCGCCAGTCTTTGTGCACAAAAGGAGGCGCCCCCTGCTGGCCAGCAATAAGAATGCGGGTTTAAAATGCTTCTATGTGGCCTTTTTAAAAGACAACGTAACCACTTTTTCAAGTTGTTACTTTGGAAATGAGCCATTTATGTTTTGATTATTTCCTGTCCAGCTCACTGCTGAATGTTCAGATCTAACGTGGGGAGTCAAACGTTCATGTCTCACCCAGTTTTTCCTACTCTTCTACTCTGTATGATATCAGAGAGAGGATATCCCTAATATGGTCCTCTCAAGTACAGAAGTCCCACCCACTAGCTTCTCAAGCCTTCTATTTAGGAGAGGAGAGTTGATATAATGAGGGTGGAGCGAAACTAGCTTACAGTATTTTTCATACATAAGGTGCATTAAGCGAAACAAAACAGTCAGATAAGTCAAACTTTACTCAACAAATTCTTTTTGCTTCCTCCACTTCTGTACCATTGATTCATTAATGCTGTATTCTATCACAGCTGCTCTATTCCCATGTTGTTGCAGTATATTAATAACTAACCTCGTATTGTGGAAGGATTATCTCAGTTGTTCTCCTGACTGAAGTTTGGTCCGTTTACAGCATCCTGCCATGCGATTGCATTTGTCGCTAACCATCAGGAACCCTCATGTTAACTTTTATCGAGTGGAAAAAGGTTAGGGTTCATCTTTCAGCTTCACTGTTTGTTATGCTAACATAGCTGTGTCGCTATCAATCATGTACCACATCATTATATACCAGCTAGCCCAACTTCAGTAACCCTACAAACGTAACTACTTTTTAGTTTTCTGTCTTCATTTATGTTGGAAGTGATAGCAGAGCTGTACGTTTTAATTTTTCATAAATCTCTCAGTCAGAACATGCTATATCATGTTTAGGCGTAAACTAGCGAGCTAACTTCCTGCTAACTTCTAACTCCATTAAATTTAATAAATTCTGTTTTCATGGATGCATGGATGTTAAACTTAATTGTTACACCTGGTAAAGCAGCAACACTGATCATTTTATTAAAAATGAAAGACTTTAGACAGTTTTTAACTCTCAGTGATGCTGCAATGTTCGTTTGACTTTGAGACCTGAAGCAGACAGAGTTCTGGAGGCAGATTACTCCGCGAGGCTCCTGGCTACAATAGACATAATGCTCTGACAATCCATCAAGCGGTGCGGCTTCGTAGCTTACCTAAGTTGTACTAAAACATTTTGGACAGATTTTTGAGCACCGTGTACCACATAAAATTGGTTCAAGGTCAGTAAGCACAACCAGAGTTCATACATAAGGCGCACCAGATTATAAGGCACACTGTCGATTTTTGAGAAAATTAAAGGATTTTAAGTGCGCCTTATAGTGCGGAAAATATGGTATTTCAAACAGATGATGCATTGAGGGGCTGCACAGGGCCAATTATAAGCTAAATAATGTCTTGACCTACAAATCAAAGTATTAAAAAAATGGAGCTAGAATTTTTTTTTTCCAACCTAGCTTTAAGGATAGCAGTGGACGGGTTTGTTTTATAACGCTGACCGATGCACCGATGGTCTCTGACCTCTTGGAAAATAACAATCCTCTCCTCTGGGGCTCAAGAAGATTATTTATCTAAAAGTGAATTCTGCCCCTATTTCTGTCAACATGGCGCAGACGATCACTGAGGTTATTTGAGTTTCCAGCGAGCTTCCTCGCTTTGTTCTGCTGCCTCTTGTGAAAATAGCAATGATTAGATCCAGGCTGCCTGAAAGACAAGCTTCCTATTTACAGTAAATGATAAGCGGGGGTGTGGTAGCCACCAGCTGAGAGGCTATATCAGTGCATGACTGTGAAATGTGGCCCTTGCCGTGTATTTGGATCAGTCCTCCTCGGCAACAGGAGGTGCGAAGAGGAGTGAGAAGAGGCGAGCATTTCTGCATAAATGCTGCAGGCCGATGAGGCATGCACCTGTTCTGTGCTGTGGCCTGAAATGCTGATATGATCATGTATGTTCTGTACCATGCGCAGAGAAAATAACAAGTGTACACAAATGTTGGGCTTTTGTGACTTTCTTTGGGCCTAAGACTAACTCTGTAGGCAGTATATTTTATACACTAATTAACTGCAGCTGATTTCCACCATCATATTTTTATTCTGCTACAGTAGCTTTGCATAATTCACAGTTCATAATAATCACCCTCAACTGGTTGCCGCTCGCTGAACTGGTGCCGCTGGAGGTTTCTTCCTGTTAAAAGGGAGTTTTTCCTTCCCACTGCCGCCAAGTGCTCACTCATATGGGGTTGTTTGATTGGTGGGGTTTTCTCTGTATTATTGCAGGGTCTTTACCTTTCAAAATAAATCAGCTTTAGGAGAATGTTGTTGTGATTTTGCACTATATAAATAAAACTCAACTGAATTGAATTGAATAATCCTTCTTTACCCTATGGTGCATCCCCTCAGTTCACCCTTTGCCTGAAACCATCCATCTTCACTCCTCCCCCTTTAAATCCATCCTCCTGATTGTCTTCCCTTTGCAAACACAAGGACTGAGCACCAGCTTGTTGGTAATGGTAAATGGACTGGTTCTTATATAGCGCTTTTCTACTCATCTGAGCACTCAAAGCGCTTTACACAACTTGTGCATTCACCCATTCAGACCCATTCGCACAAGCACATCTCTCTAAGTGCTTTATAGCTAACATTCACACACATTCATACTCCGATGGATGCATCGGAGAGCAATTTGGGGTTAGTATCTTGCCCAAGGATATTTGGCATGCAGACTAGGCGAAGCCAGGAATCGAACCACCAACCTTCCGATCAGTAGATGACCTGCTCTACCACCTGAGCTACAGTTGTTCAGTTTCTTTGTCAGAAACCATGCACACAAACTAGAGGCAATGCTGGGGTATGTATTCATGGTCTTTTTACCTGGATTATTCAAGAAGTACCATGCTGAACTTAAAGAAACCTGGTGAAGACGTGGAGCTCAAGCAAAGGAAGTCTCCACTGCAACATTACTTTTAGCTTTGGCAGACTTTCATGCTAGCCCGAGACGTCTTTCCTTTCTCGTGGCTTGCTGTGCGCATACTGAACAAACACTGTCGTATTTGTCCTGTTGTTTAAAACAACGATTTGGATCACTGTCTAGACAGTTGCCCTTTAACCATTCTTAAACTTATCTTCTTCCAGTATCAGCCACAAAAGTGAGACTGAGGTGAGCCTGGTGTATCTCAGCTGAATGCACACCCAGCAGGATGTTTCAAACCGCTGTTTGTCTGCATGCTGCTGCCTTATTTGGGGCCTGAAATGGAAATAAAGCTGGTCTAAAAAGGTTCAGAATAAACAGTTTTCATGAACCCGAAGTGTGTCTGACTAGTGGAGTGTGTTTTAGTGGAGTTTCCACACAGGAAACCAACAGAGGAGGTAAAAAAAAACCCTTTCATATATAGTAGGAAACAAAATGCAGGTATACTGCAGAATCACAGAACACTGCAGAGAACAAATAAATCTATCTAGCTGTAACTCTCAAACTGCTCTAATTCATCGCCACGAGGGTAAATACAACATAAGATCCATAAAATATCAGATTTTATATCAGAGAAACACTGAGGCCTCATTGTGAGTTTTGTGGGACTCTACAGCTGCAAAAATATTAGACTGCTTAAATAAATTATTCATATTTCATCAAGGCACAGCACTAGCTAAGTGTCCAGCATCTATCAGTAAACCGAAGTAAGCTGCTATATGCAGGCTGTGTCAGAGCCCAGTGTGGTCTACCCCCACGCAAAGGTGTGTGGACATTAACCTGACACTGCTTTACCAATTTATTAGCTACTAACATATTTGTTACCAGCACTCGGTAAAGATGTAACTTTAGCCAGGAGGTGGTGGCTGTGCGTATCCAGGCTTTTTGCCAGTCAAGAATATGTGTGGTGCAGTGAGATTAAGTAGGCCTGCACAAATAAGAGAAACACAGATGGCCAAAGACTACAGCTGTCAACAAGTCTTGTGTGCAAGCCACTCCAGGTAATCCGAACATGTCGTAAGTCTGCCACATCTAAGTCGGGTGAGGGCAGTTCAGGTGGGGGAGCGATCGTCGAAGAATAGCTCAATGGTTGCCGGTGAATCCTGAAATTGTTCCTGCTTGAAAAGCCCATCCCTATCTACATATTATTTATTTAGTTTCAGTCTTTCTCGGTTGCTTTGATGCAGTTCTCACATCAGGAGCGAATTTCCCCACCCACATTATCCTTACTCGTCGTGTTTGTGTACACGCTGTTATTGTTGCTACGCGCACCTCACCCCTCAACATTTTATCATTTCTCATCTGAATCTCACAGCTCCTCATAAGAGAACGGATCTCTCACTTTCCATAACGCTGTGCAGCACCGAGTGACTGTTTTCAATCAAACCACGTCAGACTTTCATTCAAACAGGTGTCGAAGAGCAAAAGTCACAAGCCCACAATCCAGCATTGCACTGCTTCTTACGCACGACCATGTGCTGTCAATCTATGTAGTGTAATTTTGCTGTAATATGCAGTAGTTGCTGCAAAGTTTGTGTATTTTTTCTTTGTTTCCTGATGCCTTTGGTTTCACATTTATCATCTTGATTTTCTCAGTTCCAGCAGTCACATCGTACCGAGCGTCAAACGAACCCTTCCCATTTCATTTTTGTGTCTGAACACTCTTTACCCTAAATCACGCCCACAGGTTCTTGCAGCACTTTTTCAGAGTCAGTGAGGTTTCAATGGAAGAGTACAAGCATTTGTTGTTCAGGTCTTGAAATGGTGGTGAGATGTTTTTATTCATTAACTGTTTGGAAAAACGTATCAAGAGTGGTGAAAATGACTGAAGAGCGGTAGAAGAAGACTTGCAAACATCATCGGACTTCGGTCCAACTTCAAGTTCATGGTCTGCTGTTAAAAGAGGAGTTTTTGGGTTCAGTGACTCAAGATTTTCTACAGTCAATTAAATAACTGTGGTTATGACTTGTTGCCGTAATCAGGCCCTACTTTGTTAGTAGATTTAGCCATTTATTGTACCAAACCGGTACCATGGACGATATCTTAGTGCTTCACAATGATGTCTTCCTCTCTTGTATATATGGATGGATGTTAATTATTTCCACTGTTCCAGGGCCCCCAGAAATTTTTCCTTTTGTGTCCTATTCTGGCCTTTTCTGGCTCTTCATCACAACGTGTCTGAACACTGATCTGGCACAAAATCGCTGTGACACATCCATCAATAAATGCTGACTTATTTGCTGATTTTCAGCCACTATATTTGTACACCCACTGAAACATCCCAACCCAACAAAACAAGTGTAATCTCCAGAGTTACATATGACCACATCTAATAATTACATCTAATTAGCCAGCTCAGTATTGCACTGACTTTACATCAAGCTCGGATAAGCACAGCTTTCCCAACATTGCTGCTATTAAACATAAATGTCGGATTCAAAATGATGCTGACTTGCTTCATCTTGCAGCTCGATTAGTTTCTGGATTAAGTCTCATTGAACAGCTGACTCCATGGTAAAGACATACACCATTAAACATTTCAACACAGCACAAATCTGATGCCATCGCATTAGCATAAAAGCCTGAAGCATCTCGTGGCATTTCAAAATAGCGCATCTGGGGAAAAAAAGTTGGTTTTTTTTTTAAAACCATCACATACTCATATATTGTTACGTGTCTGAAGCAGTGACACAGCATCCTTTCACTCACTAGGTGCCAAACATTGCGCAAAGACTTGTAATATATATCCTGTCATATCTGAAACAAATCCTACAAACTCTGATTTGAAGGATTGCATTTGTCAGACGTGGGAGTTGATCAAAGACTTACCGTTGAAGTAGCCCTTGACCTTCAGGTATCCAACGCTGAGGCGGAGGACGGACAGCTTGTCCAGCCGGGACCGCACCTCCTCTGTGAAGGGCAGCAGGCTGGTGAGCTTGTCCAGCTCGCCGTTGAGCCTGTCGCGATGGCGTTTGGACGGGTTGGACTTGGCGCCCTCGGGAGGTGGAGGTTTGGGCCTGTGCATACAAAAAGAGACAAAGGGGGTTATTTTAAAAGGACAGGTTGACGACCGAGAAACTTTTCCACATCTCAAGTGACTCTTGAAAAAGGTCGGTTTCTCTTCAGAGTCAAAACGTTGGTTTGAGAATGAGAGAGGTCATGAGAAGCCCAACAAACAAAGTTGGGAGCTGCATGTGTTCTGTATACTGACGTGTGTGTGCGTCAGTATAAGAGCAGCTGGGATAAACTGAGATGACATGCAGATAGAAAAGACACTGCCGAACAAGCATCAGACATCCTTGAGTAAACCATGGCTCCCTCTATGTCTACATTAGGGACCAAATGAAGCATGACTGGGAAGGCAGGAAGGCAACGGCCACTCAAATAACCGCTCGTTACAACAAAAGTATGCAGAAGAGCATCTCTGAACGCACAAAACACACTGAACCTTGAAACTGAAGAGCACAGTGGGTGTGTCAGCTTAGAACAGGAAACTGAGGCTACAATTCAGACAGGCTTACCAAACCGAACAACAGAAAGCAGCAATATGCTGCCTGGTGATGAGTTTCAGTTTCAGATTGCAGGGTCAGACTTTGGCATAAACAACTTAAATAATCATGGATACATCCTGCCTTGTATTAATAGTTCAAGCAGGATAGCAGCAGGATAACGCACCATGTCACAGAACTCAAAAGTTCACTGCACTCAAACGGCCTCCACAGTTACCAGATCTCAGTCCAATAGAGCACCTTTGGGACATTGTGGAAAAGCACATTCACATCATGTGTAACAGTGTGGTGCTGTCATGTCAATATGGACATAAATCTGTGAGGAATGTTTCCATCACCTTTTTGAATCTGTGACATGAAGAACTAAGACTGTTCTGAAGGCAAAAAGTGGATCCCACCCAGAAAAGGTGTAATAATGTGGATTGTGAGTTCTGTGTTTACTGTGCTATGACACAGAGTCAGAGAGACTTTATTTATCCCCAAGGGGCAATTAAGATACAGGAATGGAGGAAGCTATGGCAGGGTCAGCAATTTGAAGTTGTTTAATACCTGCTACACTACCTGTTTTTTCTGTATGCTATAATAGCTGACTCAACCTCAAACTGATATTCAAAGAGTCAACCATCACAAAAAACTCCAATAACAAGCTGTTTGGTTGAATTGATTCAGCACTCTATCTGCACCACGCAACACCAAACCCAAACCCCATAACCCTAACCATGATCCACATCCTAACCCCCAACTCCAACCCCAACCCTAACCACCCCCTTTTTGGGGATTTTTTTTTTCCCTAAGTGGACATTGGCAGATTTTTTTCCACATAACTAAACTATGACATCATAGCAATATGAACCTGGACCAACACAATGAAGTGAAGACACGGTGAAGACCTCACAGCGAGCTGAAATCCACTAAAAATCAAACCTCACAATGGATTTGTGAATTCTTTTACTCACATCAAATAAAATCGACTAAACAAGCACTCAACTGATCAACTCATAGATCAACAAAATCCACATTAAGAAAGAAAACACATTTTACATCATTTGAATAGAGAAGAGGTGATTCAAAAGGGCAGCTATTCTATCAAATGGAAGAAATCCATGAGCTGAAACTGAGTTTGCGTGCTGGATTATGGGTCAGGTATCACACACTGATCAGTTCAGCGCGGTTGTTTTCCTTCAGAGCTGCTGACAGTTGAGTGGAAAAATAACAAAGCCCCGACCACCTCTGCTCTCCAGAGTCTAATCTGCTCCATCCACTCTTGCCATGGGAACCAGGTGAGCCGAAGAGTGATGTAACCTGTTGCCAGACTTGTTTACCAAGCGTGTGTGCTCAGCCCTGTTCAGTAAGCTCACTTGCTTTGGGACAGCGACAGCGATCAAAGATGATCCACTTTAGTGCAAGTGTGAGAGTTTAGAGGCTGAGGAGGTTTATATACTTTCAATGTGACAGGGAATGGAGAGCTTCCTTCCCAAATGAGGTTTCTTCCATTTCAAAAGGTCAATTTTATTTACAGAAAACATGAAACTAAAAGGTGCAGACTTTACACACTCTGAATAAACTACAGCATCAGGCCATGAAAAGCAGGTGTAACTCTGTATAAAGATGTTTGCCTAATACAGGGCTTCATCAGACTTATCTATTATGATAGGGGGAAGATTTTAAATCAGATCTGCACAAATCCAAGACCGCACAGCTGAAATCTAGACTGACCACACTCCTCTTTGGCTGCACATCCATACACAGACATTAGCAGCTTCAGTCTAAAGCTGGGCAGTGTATCTACTATAACAAACTCCTTTTAATGATGCAACTGCCCCCATCACTGCCATCACGTGATTTACCAGTACTCGTGAATTATGGACATATTGGAGGTACAATGGACAGTGGTTACTTGTTAAAGGGCGAACAGCCCAGGGACCCTGTTTCACTTCCCATTTGGATCTTTTTTTTTTATTTGCAACTAGTTTCATTTTTCACTTCTGGTTACTGCTTAAATTTTGGGACCAAAGGTTGTTTGGTTATGGTTGGAGAAGGACTGCGGTTTGGGTTAAAATGTGCAAATTAGCAAAGGCAACCCCAGCTGTTGACAAATAAAGTGCTGGAAGTGACGATCACCTTCACCGCCATAGGTGTCGGTGGCTGCTCACTCAGTCGTCACTACGAAAGCATAACATGCAAGAGAGCCAATAAACACAAGCTGAAGGTTTAACCGATGTTTCGGATCACTTAACTACTGTCTGCATCAGTGCAGAAAGTTCTTTCGGCATTGAAAAGCTGCTGTCTGTATTTACTTAAGAGACGCCGTCTGAATTTTGAAACTGAAAGGCGTGAACAGAGGTATTAGTCTTTACTGCTTTCTTTTGAGAGCGGGAAAAAAGATTTAGCTGAATCATGTGAGCCTGAGTTTCAGTCACAGGTCTCGAGACTACTCAGCAACCATCGGTCACAAGAAAATGTGTGTTCAAAGATCAGTTGTGAGTGGTTCCTGGAAGTTGATTCCAGTTGTTGAGAAATAGGCCTAGAAGATGGCCAGTGACTCCCTGGTAACCACCAGTTGCTAGGGAACAGTGTGTATTCTGTGGTGAGATGGCAAGTGGCTGCTGAAGGTTGCTGGAAGTTGCTAACTACTTGCCGAGTGGTAATGAAACCGTGAAAAGTGTGACAGTGGAGGGCCTTGAGTGCCAAAATGAATTAACTAAATACACAATCAAATAATAAATTAAATGTGTTAATGAATTATAACGGGAAATAAAGAACTGTGAAAATGTTTTAAATGAAATGAAGTGACATTTTATGATTACCTATATATTTAATGAATTATTTCCCGTTTTAATTAATTAATGGGATATTTAATTTATTATTCAGTGATCTATTTATTTAATTAATTTTGGCACTCAAGGCACTTAATATGCAGCACAAACAGATGCTCTTCTGCAGCAAGAAGGCACAACTTTTACTTTGAAGGAGAACATTCCCCGTTTCCGGTTTCTCACTGAGTAAGAATTTGTCAACTCTTTACAGACAAAAGGTGCAACTTTTACTTCTAAGGTGAATAATCCATATTTCCAGGTTACCTTGAACTTTTTCAACTTTCACGGCAGACCTGAGAGCAAACTGCAAATGTTTACAGACAAGTCTTCCACGCAGTCACAATGGGGGTTTTGCTACATCATCCTCTTTGTTTGATTTCACCTAGAAACACCCACTAAGCACTCGCTCAAACATTCAGGGAATGCACGCTTCTCCCCAGCAACTGTAAATTGCCGTGTGGTTGCCGATCAGTCTCTAGGCCTGAGTGAGGCCTGAGGCAACTTACAAAGGGGGGCAATTTAGCCATCAGCAGTTCTTCAGGCTACAAAAGCATCAATTTAATTTCCAAGCTTTTCTAAGCTAATGTTGACTAATTACTGACAATGACCCCTGAAGAGAACAACTAAAAATCCAACCTGAGTCCTGTACACAGAAATCAGCATACAGGCTGTTAGAAGCAACAGATAGAGCCAGGCGAGATCTCACTAAGTTATTTTACAATCTGATCGGACATTAGCAATAAAAAGCATTTAAATGAAAAAATGTCACCTAACAAAAAAACTTACCTAACACATAACTGCACCCCTTGTGCAATTATGTGTTGTGTCTTTTGAAAGCCTCCACCAACAGAAACACATGACACAAAACCACAGTTTCTGGTCACTTTGTGCATCTAACAACAAGGCTGTGGCGGACAAATATTGTGTGTATTCTCTGAGGTAAAATTGCAGTTTCTTTCAGTGGAGTCTGATGGAGTGTAACAGTTTCAGTTCCTCATTAGATAAAGCTGTACGGCTGCAGGTAAAGCAGTGAAAAGGCCACAGCAGAATAAGGCTTTACTTTCTGTTATGGTTGGTGCTCCTGTTTCTGATTTTGTAAAACTGTAGCAGCATATATATAGATATAGATATAAGTTCATGAATTTCCAACTGATTGTATTTTTAATAGCTAACGCTCCTGTTAGCGGACATACTGATGTTTCTGAAGAGGAAGCCTCGCTTTTTTTATCATGCCAGCTAAGTAGCTGTGATATCTCACATATCGCTTTCATAGAAAAGGCAGATAATTATCTTCTGTCACCATTCAGCCTGCAAATATCAAGACATGATCTTGGGTATCCATATCACTCAGCTGTACATCTAATGGTCTAATGTTTTAACTGAAAGTAGGACAAAGAGGATGACTGTGTGAGAACAACGTAGGGCTAATGCTGAGAGCTTCTCTGAGTATCTGATATGTAACCTTGTGTGATAAAGCTTCCCGACTTCATTAATGTTAAAGTTGTTTTTTAAGGTTGTTTTTCTACTTAAATAGCTGTTTAACCTGTTGCTCCAGCTGCTGTTGTGTCTGGTGATTGTCTCTGGGTGTGAGATAATCTTCTTCCCTTGTGAGACACGTGTTCACTTCTGTATTCCGGAGCCGATCAGAATGCGTGGTGTTTAATTTACAATAAACCCATCAGTCCTGTTGCTCACGCTGGCTTGGTAGGGACTTGTGCAAAATGGTAAATAAACCTTGACGGCTGCAGGTCAGCGCCATTGAAAGCAGGTATCTGTAACTGAACTCCAGCAGCAAACCCACCCGGCATCTCGTCTATAACTCGAACCAGACGTCCAGAGCACAGAGGGGCTTTTCTCTTTCCCTGAGAAGGTGTGACACTGTGGAGCACCTTAAAACTGTCCCTGGAGATTCTTTTGGTTCACTGTGGTCGCTTTTGAGTTTTCTGAGTGACTTTTTTAAGTCGGTTTTTACAGCCCAAATAGGCAAACTTCAATATTCATACTCATTTAAGTATAATGCAGCACAGACGCCAACCACAGACTTCCCTAAAGTCAGACATGTTCTGCGATTAGATACATCTCACTTTTTAAAACTGAGACATGCGTCTGTCTGTTTAACTTCTGCTTTCTACATGAAAAAGCACATCTAAAAAGAGCTGTATTTTTAGCAAACTTGAGACAGGTTCGCGCCAGACCTCTTTACCCAAAGTTACCTTTTTGGCCACTGCTGTTGGATTTTTGGAGCCAGACATTACAATTTTTGATAAATTGGGTGGAGTGCTGCACATTGTTATAAGAAATAAAAGTTAATCAACTGGAAATGTCTCTACAGCACTAGAGAAACTGATATATGTTTAGCACAAGGAGCTATTTTTGCACACATCATCTGTATTTCAGCTCAACCGAATTCACAACTGCTAATGGACATACTGATCCTTCTTCAGCGGTCAGTGGTTACATATGTAACCAACACTGCCTTGTTTTTTTCACTCAGACTTTCTGAGAAACAGAATCTAAAGCGGAAGATTTCAGATAGAAGATGAAAGGAGGTCCTGCAGAAATGTTCAGTATAAGCTCATCCAACTCATGATCTGTCACAGTTCACAGGTTGCTGTAAATGGTAAATGGTAAATGGACTGATTCTTATATAGCGCTTTTCTACTCTCACGGAGTACTCAAAGCGCTCTATACAACATGCCTCATTCACCCAATCACACCCATTCTCACAAGCACTTTATCTACACTTAGTGCTTTCTAACGACATTCATACACATTCATACTCCGATGGATGCATCGGAGAGCAAGTTGGGGTTAGTATCTTGCCCAAGGACACTTCACTTGACATGCAGACTGGAGGAGCCGGGGATCGAACCACCGACCTTCCGATCAGTAGGTGACCTGCTCTACCTCCTGAGCTACAGCCACCCTGTCTTTGGTGATGTACAGAAATAAAGTTATGTGCCCACTGAGGCGTCAAGGAGACTTGCAAACAGTCATATCTGGCAAAGATGAATCTCATTCAGCAATAAGAAATCAAGAAGACTGTTTAAAAGGACACAAGTGCTATGCAGCAAAGTAAAACTTCAAGCTATCACTGTCCTCCCGAACAGAGGGAGTATGTAATCAGTTCTGTTTGTTAGTGATCTAACATCCAGTTTTCAAGAAATTGTGTTCAAGTTTTGTGTGATGGTAATTTTGGTGAAAGTCACACCAAATCTTAAAATAAGTAAAAACTTTATATGAACCCACAATTTTTATGGATCGTCTTAAAACTTCACAGCAATATACCAGGCCTCAGGGGACATAAGTACCTAGGTTAGCTAAGCATTTGACCTTGACTGCCATTGTTAGGACCCAAGGTCAAAGTTGACCTTGGGCCCTAACAATGGCAGTCAAAAACTGATATATTGAGTAATATATCATATGAAAGGGCATGGAGAGAGCTGTACAACACACCTTTGTATTTTTTCAATGTGATGCCCTACAGCTTGTGCATCCAGCAGGCACAATCTTCTGTTAACGGATCTGCTAAATGGGTTGAAATTAAGAATGTTCACTATACAAGGAGAGGGAATTTAAGTAAACTCCAAGTATTGCACATGATGTACATGCTGTGAAAAGCTAAATGACAGATGTGATTTGAGGTTTTTTTGAGGTTTTTTTAAACATTAAACGGACAATTCGCTAAATGCCACCTGCTAAAAAGCCTCCCTGAGGGGAATTTAGATGATCTTCTATTTTAAAACTCAGCTCCACACCTGACACACTGTATAATACTGATGGTCTTTACTTGTCTTTGTCAGGTAGGCATTTTGTGGAAACCATTCAGAGAGGCCAGAGATGCAGGTATCTGACAAATAATGCAATACATATTCAAAGTATCCTGAATGAAGCCGCCAAAGGAAATCCCTGCAAGCCCTCTTTACATCCATGCTGGCCCCTGATGTGATTCTCATTTCCCAGTGTGGCACTCAGTGAAAACAAGTTTCAAAGCAGGTCAGTGACAGCAGCTCTGACCTTCAAGTGAGCACTGGGAGAGGCGCTGGCGTTTTGCCCGGGGACACTCGAAGAGAGCATCTGGTTGTTGTGGGAAAACAAACCTGCGACCTCCCACTCAAAGGTTGATCTCACACAGACCAGCTGCGCTTCTGCTGCTGCTCAGATTTAAATCTGGTTCAGATGTTCCTGCCGATGACTCCGCCGAGGATTTCAGGTCATGCGAGGCCACTTGAGAAGCCGCCTGCAGAGTGTGGGTGCACCTGAATGACACTGAGCGTGCTCTATGTGTTAAAACTGTGGCTTTTGACCCTTTAACCTCCTGATTTCTGGTCTGAGGTTGCAGAAAAACACAAGCCAACACAAACCGCGTAGAAACACAAAGTACCAAGCAGGAAGTTCGTGGACTGGTTATTAGCTGATATCTCATATGCAAAAAGTAGTAGAATAAAACCACCTGTCACACAGAAAAATTTGATTCAAATTATGAGATGAAAGGACAGAAATCTCTCTTCCCCTGTTCGCTACTCACTTTGCTTTGCATTTTCAGCTTCGGCTTCTTTTAAACATCTCTAGGGAACTGCTAGCTTGGTGTCTGAAATGTAAATTAAATGTAAATTGATGGGGTTATTTGCTAGACTCTCAGTTTGCCTGGTGGGGTTAACTTTTATGTTCTTATCGGAAAAAGCAACAACAGGTTAAAGGACTAAAAAGCAAAAACAAGCCAAAAATATACCACAGATCAGCCCACGAGTTTCAAGAGAGTATTTCTTTTCTATAAAGCCTTATAAGCCTGGTTTTGCAGTTCTAAACATATAATTACAGGGCACATACGCTCAAACACAGACTGAGCGAAGCCATCTCTGATATCTGTGAGTGTGATTGATGAGATGAAGTGTAACAAAAAAATGACAAACGTGACTAAAAATAGCAAAACCTGCAGAGCAGTTATTCCTGGACTTCCTGCTCTCACATCTCAAACATACATAGACTTGAAGAAAATACAGACTGGGTACATGCTAAAGATACTCATCTGTAACTCAGAAAACTGTCAGTGTGATTACTTTGTTGTGATCTTGTCACACATCTACGTTCTCTCTCTCTCTCTCTCTCTCTATCTCAGCCCTTCAATCAGCTCCCGTAGTAAGGAGTTGACCTCCAGGGCAGTCCCTCGATAACCTCTCGTGTTAAGAAGTCTAACTTTATGTTTACAGGTTGACTCTAATGAACAGCTTTGGTCTCTTTAGCTGAGTTCTCCCTCCTTAACACCAGTAGGGAGGTGAGTTATTTTAACTTTGGCACATATAGGGCCTTGGGGATAGACACGATGCACATCTTCAGCCTCACCTCCAGTGCCAGTGCCCCCTTTTTAGATTTAAATTGCGTGTAGACATTGAGGGTTCTGGGGAGGAGCTGACGCCCGATATTGTCTGGCAGAGGTTCTTCTGCGCCATATGCACTGGCTCGCTGGATAACTGGGGCCCGGGCCTCCTCCCTGCCTGCTTCTGTTCCTGGGGGTGGGGCTGTGGCTCCCCACACCCACTATTAGACACTACATGGAAACCTTATGAATACAAGCAGGTTCCCACAGACACACAGTATCTTGGGCTGCCTCTGCCTCTAAAAATATTTCATATTATTAGCACTGTTTGATGTTTAGTAACATTGTCACTGTTATTTATGCATATTTTGGTCGTTGCTGTGGTTTCTCTTTCTCCCTTTTACTTTCAAACCGTCGTCTTCTATTTTTCTCTCCTTCTGTTACATCGTTTTAATTTCGTTACTTCCTATTTTTTCTTTTGCTTTCTTAAACTTACTCATGTGGCTTTTGTTAAGGCTCAAAGGTAAGGGTCACTCTGATTCAATTTAAATCTAGGTGTGCTAAAGGAGCTGGAGTCGGTGAGCTGGACCGCTCAATCGTGCCTTAAAGCATTTTAATGCAATTACCAGATTGATAACCTGGTTCCTGTGAGGCTATATGCACTAACAGATCATGCATGAAGTCTGTGCATGAGTGTTGATGAGTGAAATTTTAGTTTTTGGTTAGTCTTAAACCTTACTTATTAACAGATATCTATAAAGCTAACAAGCTAACAAGAATTAGCTCAGTATTTCAGCCACTCATCCAAATATGGTCACTTCTGGCTCCAGAAAAGCTACATGACAGCGCACTCCAAAAACCGAGAGGCTGAAAACTCTCTTTGTCATCTGTCTCCTTGCAGGCTCTGATTGGCTGTTGTTAAAGTTTACCAATGTGTGGAATTGCAAAACCCTCTCATTAACAGCTCATCTACACAAACATGCGCACCAAAGTCCCACAGCAGGTTTGCACTTCACATGTCATGACAGGTTAATTGGAGATTACCTTGCCCAAAACTCCCCAAACTCTGGGCGCATCTTAACCCACGATAAAATGTTTTAGACCGAGGCCGTTTGAAAACAACAACAAAGTCCCAGAAAACTGAAACAGATACTGAGCTCGCAGCAATGGTGCTAGTTTGTAGTCATGTACTGTTTACAAGGAAACCCGCAGTGAAGAAGTTATTTAGATGAGTGATGGAACATTTCTCTCACTGATGAACAGGATCAACTTTCTGTGATTTCCTTATCTGGATAACTGAGCATGCATCAACAGATCGACATGGTCCACTAATTATACTAACAAACCATCACATCCCAACTGACCCAGTGCTTTAACTACAGCATAGCAGCTAGAAAGTTTTCTTCTTGCTCTTGAGTCAAAAACAGATCAAAATGACAAAGTCATGACTGAAATTCATTACAAGTACAAAAGTATTACACTGCACAGGTGTAGAAAACCAAGCAGCTAGCCATGCAGTCTGCCTTTACAAACATTTGTGAAAGAAAGGATCATTCTAAAGAGCTCAATGAATTTGAGTGCGATGCTGTAACAGCATGCCAGTGTTGCTACAAATTAGTTTATGAAATATTTCCCTACTTATTATTAAACCCACCATCAACGTTATTGCAAAGCAGAAGTTTTTAGAACCACAGCCACTTAGACCACATGCCATTATAGAGCAGAGTGGGCGAGTGCTGAGCTGCATCGTGCATAAAAGCTCTCCAAAACCTCCTCTGGCATTAACATCAGCGCAAAGTCTGTGCACCAGGAGCACGGCTTTCTTTTACCAAGCAGCCCCTACAGGTGTAATGTGCACATAAGTGAATGTTTTTTTCCACATAGCGTTCTTTTTACATGTTTACTTATAAAAGACTAAAACTGCATTTCAACAATAAGAGCAGGCTACTATGAATTATGCTAAATTCAGACTCAATGAAACTGTGCTGAGACGAGGCTTTAGTGTCTGTTTATGTCTGAGTTACATCATGTTTGCACCAGTTCTGCTTTTATGCAATAATTTCATCTCGTAGGCTTTTAACCATAGATTTGTTTATTGTGTGTTTTAAACAAGTTAAATAAGGTGGAGTTGAATTGCTGTGTGATTGCCGTCTATACAGCGTTATAAATAAATAAAGACTGCATATTTGCTTGCTAGAGGCTGGACTCAAGATTAAAGTTGACAAATTTCCTTTAGCAATATAAAAGAAAACATGACATCAAATATTAATCACAAGTCATGGTCATTTCAAGAAAAATCAGTCAGCAGCTCCCACCTGACCCTTCACAATCAGCTGATTTTAACCTTTGAAACATTACACAGAGCTCAAATCTGACTATGTTAGAAAACCACTGTGACCCAGAAGGAACTGCAGCAAGATGAGTGTGGTATCAAAATGTAGGTAAAAGGGAGACCTTTCATATGCTGTAACTTGTTTTGAGCCACCACCTATCCCACATGTTTACCCAAACTATAGCTTTTGTATTTTTCTCCAGTGACTTATGAGAAAACTGTTCAAACGTCCAGGGTAAAGGTGCTTGTCTTTTAGCCCTGAATATGGATATGAGGTCTCAAAACTCCCTTTTTTTCCCCCAACAAAGTTGAGAAAACCTGGCCCCATCCTTTCAAACTCTCAGGACCTTCAACTTGGAAAATATTCATAGCGTGAAGCTAAAATTTAACATGGATATTGTGCTTTTTTAAACAAAAACAAAAAAATCAGCTGATTATGAGAAAGTCAAGCTGCAGCTTTGCTCAGCTATGACTGATTTCATGTGGACTGACCTTAAACTGAGTGCAGCATGACTTCACTGTGTTACTGTTTAAAAAAAAACAACTATCTATATCTAGAAATGACATTAGGAACCAAACAGTCTGCATCTCTAAACTTTGCTGTGATCTTAGACGTTAATTTTGTAAACACGCTTGCAGTCTAAAATGTGAAATACAGCAAGGGGGTGCAGGAAAAGTGACTTTGCTGTAACTATTAAAAGCCTGCAGCCTCTGTGTGAATGGCTGTAGGCTGAATGGATGAGCTGTAAGTGTAACACGTATGTGTAAAGCACGGCCCCTGATGAAGCCCTGCTTGGCTAACCCTGCTGTAAATAATACATCTGCTTCCAATAATACTCCAAAACACGACATATCTGAAATCGAGGCGAGATGGCTATCGCTGCATTCCTCACAGCACAGCTCCCTGCAAGAACAATGAGCGGCCAGTGTTGTTGCCGCTCGCTTTATCTGCCAGATCTGTCCTGGAAGGGGCGTGGACTGTAAATATGAGTGTGTGTTACGTGTGTTTGTGTCTGAGAGAGAGAGAGAGCAGGGGGGTCAGGAGGGGGTGTGTTGGACTCAGAGAAACACTCCCCTGCATTCACACAAAGGCACTTTTGTCTCAGACGCGCCAACGACACCTTTTCAGAACAATAGAAACTAAAGATGATTTTGGCGCCTGTTCCCTGCTGGAATTAAGACACCAGAGCCAATATCATACCTGCAATTTAACACCTGTTTCACAACCCAAGTATGAAAGAGCTCAGTGAAAGAAGCACCCGAGTTGATCTGGAGTTGTTTGCCAAGTTTAGTGTCTGTTCATAGTTTTCTTTTGGGGTCATTTCTTGTGTTTCTTAGTACTTTTCCAGCATCTTCCCTATCTGCCCCAACCTCTCCTTGTCTTTGTTCCTACTACTGCAGTTAAAATTTAGGAAAATCGTCAACATAAAGATGGCCTTGTTCTTAACTACGTGCAGGATTTATTAACCCCCATGGGCACTGTTGGTTACGCTGATGTCTCAGCTCGCCTTTGCTGGTTGACAGTCTCCACACTGAGACCAGAACTGTGACTTTAACTGTGAAACATTAATTTAGTGAAAGGCTGTTATGATTGTTTACGATAGTTTTAGCCCTTGGTTTGTCACTAATAGCCTTATTTATTTTAGATATTCTGCTCTTTTTCGTTCTTCCCAGGGATTTTTTAGAAACTGATCGATATACTAGCAGGGCCGATATGTAAGCCCATATTAGTTATTAACGACGTACCTGTATCAGCATTTATAACGGAAATTAAATGAAAACTTAAAGGGCAAAAAAAGACAAGAGAAACATCCTTTAGGCATGTTATGAATGTTCATGTTATGTAGTTTTGGCATTGCACAACTTCCCTGTTGGGCGCACGTGTTTGGAACGCTACAAACAACCAGCTGACGAGAGCAAAGTTGAAATATCAAAAAAAAAATATCGGCCGACATATCAGGTTTTTATGATAATCAAATATCGATATTGGTCTTAAAAAACTTAAATTGGGCTGTAACTTTTTTTAAAATTGAAATAGGTTTTTCTAGTTTATCTCTATGAAGCGGCTTGTAACTTTAAGAAAAGTACTTTATAAACGTATGCCATTATAACCACACAGTTGTTTTTCAATTATTCCAGGCCTAAACTGACATCCCGACAGGCTTAAGCACGGGATAATTTGGCATTTGTAAGACTTTTTGTTAGGCACAAGCTACAGCTGTTAAGGATATTTTCCCACTGTTCCAGGAAAAATAAAAAATAAAAATCTGGAACTGCTTTAGAGACTTTCAGTTCTTCATCACACTCATCCCACTGTTTTTAACACTTATTTAAAGCAACACAACACATCGCATACTCATAAGAAATGAAGTGGGACTTTCTCAAATTACCTGCTCCAAAAGTCCCATTAATCCAAATGTTGGCTTTATTAGCCAACATAAATATGTCTTTTTATATGCTTTTACTCCAAGGACTCAGTGGCATCATGATGTTTTGACCTTGATATGACAACCAGGAAGTGAAAGTTGGGACGCTCATGTTCGTCACATGTTAGTCCTAAGAAGAAACAGTGCCTCTGCTGAAAGCTGGCCCATCGCATAGAGCACCAAAACACAACAACAAAACCTTAGCAGCAACATCTAACCATTTTATTCCCATGTGAGTTCAGTCTCAGAGCTGTTAGCAGAATCCTTAATATCCTTAGCTTGTTTACACTGTTTTTTTTTTTTTACGACTTGAACCACAAACCATGCTGCTGTAGAGAAGGTAAACAGACTGGTATTTACATTGTGCTCTCCTACTTAATTTTTAGTGCTCAAAGCACTCTCTCACATGCCTCTTTCACACAAGTGCTTTTTAACTTAAATTCACACACTCGTACTCAAATGGATGCATCACAGGCAGCTCAGGGATCAGTATTTTACCCAAACATACTTCAACGTGCAGGCTAGAGGAGCCACGGATCAAACCAGCAACGTTCTGATTGGAAAATGACCCACTCCACCTCTTGAGTCACAGCCACCCAAAACTTTACACCCCGTCCACTACTAACCAGGTCCGACTCTGCTTAGAAATCGGCAGGTTCAGGGTGGTATGGCTGTAATCCAAAGACCCCCTTCTAAAGGTTCTTTCCTGGACTGTCAGGGTTTAAAAGGAACCACGGTGCTAAAGAGGACCGGTCTGAATTATCTTAGTGCACTTTTGACAATCTAAAATCAACAGTGGTGCTATAGAGAACCAATCTAAAGGATTTTTAAGGGTTTAAATTGAACCATGGTGCTACCTCCTAAAGTTTCATTATTGTACTACTATGAGAATAACATTACCATGCCATAAATAATAGGTTCTTTACTGGATATTTCAGGGTATTAAGGGACTGAAATGCTACAGAAAAAACCTTTTTAAAGGTTTTTAATGACCCACGGTGCTACAGAGAACCTCTTGAAGGTTCTTCATTGCTCTTTAAAGAGTTTAAAATGGGTCATCGTTCATTGGAGAACCCCTCAAGAATGCTTTGGTGTTTTCCCGTCCTGGAGCGAGAGAGCCGGATGTGACACTAGTATGTTCCAGTGGCAGCCAGCGGTACTGCAATGAAAGAAATTCCCAAGTGAAGTTATTATGCTGAATTTGGAATGCCTTAGTTTTACATTCACAAGGCAATTTGTAAAGTCCAGGAAAGTTTGGGGTTTTTTTTTTTGCTTTGACGCACCTAAAAAGTAACCGTTATTCAACTGAATTGGCACCACTTTGAAGTCCAGTATCCAGCTGCTATAAAACATCTGTGGGAAGGAGTCAAGTAGCCTCCTCCAACACCTCTGGGACGGAGTTTAACCCCAAAACGGGGCAGGCCCTCGTTTCCTAACATCACTGCAAGTTTCTGCAGCCGGGTCCAAAATGTGGAGGCTGATACGTCAAGAACGCCTGCAAGCATTTCTCATGCAGATGTCCAAATACTTCTGGCTACTCGTTGTGCAATTCAACCTTCTCGTTATTGTTTTACAACTTTGTACAATCCATCTGCCGTCTCTTTGTCTCTGTCACACATGGACATTACCATAAATTTAAATGCTTCCCTTGTACAATACAGTGTAAACATAAAGGTGCACTGCCGCAGGGCAGGCGGCTGTAACGCCGCCTCCAGACCTCTCTGTGGGCTTAACTGACTCTCACACTCACAACTCCCTCACTCAACACTGTTTCCTGAAAGAAAAAAGAAAAGAAAGACAAACTTTTCCTAAAAACTGAACATGGCAGACTTACGTAACCCTTTGCGTGACACTGAACTATGTTAATTTGAGTGGAGGGAGGGAGGGAAAAAACAAACTCCCCTAAAACACATAGAGAGAGAAGGAAAAAGACAGGAAAAAAGTATGTTGTGGCAGTCGGAGGAGGAGAAAAAACAGAGCGAGTCTCAGATTACGCCATCCTCCCTCCCTCCCTCCTCCCTCGTGGAAACATTGCGTGAGAGCGCTCTACGTCCTGATTATGATTAATGCAGGTAGTGCCACACACACACATACGCACACATACACTGAAACCGCGGTTCTGGCTGGGTTCTGCCGTGGGTCCCTGCTCAAGCCTGTGGTTCTGTACGGGGCAGTTAACACTCCGTCTGGCTTGTTAAAGCTAAAAATCACAAACTGGTAAAAATCACAGTGAGGAGGCCAGCGTGGCTGAGAGCAGAGGGATCTTTATGGCACAGCGAAGGGTCTCAAACAATATATATCCCCAGGACGCTTTAGAGAACCCTTCTAAAAGTTCTTTATAGCACTTTTAATGGATTGAAATGTCCATGCTGTTATGGAGAACCTTTCTAAAGGTTCTGTGCTGCACTTTCAAGAGTTTAAAACAAGCACTTTGATACAGAGAACCCTTCTACAAGGTCCTTAAAGCACTTTTAAGGGTGTAAATGATCAACGGGGCTATATAGAATCTACAAAGAACCCTCTAAAGGTTCTCTCCTGCATGTTTAAGTGTTGAAAATTAACACTGGTTCTATAGAGAACCAATCTAAAGTTCTTTCCTCGATTTTCAGTGTTTCGAATTAACTATGTCCCCCCTGGAGAATCCCTCTGAAAGTTCTTCGTGGGAGTTGTTTAAACGGAACCATGGTGCTATACAGAACTTCTTTAAAGGCTCTTTACAGCACTTTAAATATGGTGATAGAAGGTTATACAAGATCCTCTACAAAGGCTCAACACAACTAAGGATATCAGCTGAAATGCAACAGGATGTTATGGTGCCCCATGATGCCTTAGAGAAGTCCCATACAGTGGCCCATGGTCTTAACAGTATGGTTAAGGGTCTATTATTAACTTACTGAGCATAGTTCTCTGGAGAGCCTGCAGAGCAGCGTAATGTGTCCAAGACTCAAATACAGTGCTTTATAAAAACTCTCCAAAGTTATTTACACCCCAATGAGAGGTCTGATGAGGACACTTCAGGATGGTGCTTTGGAGAACCTCTAGAAAAGCACCTTGAATAATATAAGTAGAACAATTAGAGCCTGGTGCTTTATATAACCTCTAAAGGGTTCTTTCCCAAAGGGTCTAAAATAGACTTACATACTTGTGGTGCCTTTGGAAACAGCAACACCATCTACTTGATCCTTTAGACATCCTCACTCCTATACAGTATCTTCCATCCATCAACACCACAGGGGGCCTTTAAAGGATCTTTGAAGCAGATTTATTAATGTTTTTTAAACTATGTGGCCATTGCGTACCAGAGTACTGGATTAGAGACCCAATCTAAGTTTTTCTTTATGATCTCACAGAAGGAACTATTGTAAAATTATGCTTTAGAGAACCTTTAAATATGCACTGGAACCAGTATATGCTGTTTTAAGGGCTATAAAGTTCATTCTAGGCTGGTGACATTAGAGCGGGTCATCTACAATCGGAAGGTCGATGGTTAGAGTTCAGGCTCCTCCAGTCTACAGAAATCACATGAGCACCAGTTGGTTTAAGTGTCAATGAAGAGATTTTTTTTTCCACTAGTTTACATCCAGTTTGAATTGTTGTTTCTTTAAGAACATTCTAGTTCAGTGAAAGAGAAAAGTCCACTTCTAGTGGTTTATTCACAGCAAAATTCATGAGCAACTAAGCCTATCATTAGTAATATCTCTATTTTTTTCACTTTATAGGGCTGGGCAATCTGAGGGCTCTGTTCTTCTGTTTTTGTGCAAAGAATAACTTTGTGGTTCCCAAAGTGAAGACCTCGGGGACATGCAGCGGCACTCGAAGGGCTTCTAACAAGTCCTGAAACTTCATCTCTGACAAAGCACAGAAGAACAAAGATTCACTGTGCTTGGCTTCCCTACAAAAACGGGATAATGAAATGAGCAAAACTCCGTCCAAAAACGGTTCCTTCTCTATGCAGAGGTAGTTTTCAAATTGCACCGTTGGGGGGGTTTCTGAGGCGTCCCGACTGGGGAATCAAGAGGGAAACAAAGATACTATACATATATTAAAATCATAAGTAGAATCACAGGAAGGTGGTACGATGAGATTTCTGATGTGGGGTTTCAGTCTTTACAGTGTCAACCTCCCCGCCTACAGGGCACACTCAAACAAAAACTCAAAAGATAAATTCCAGTTCAGCACCATCCACTTCTGAGGAGTCCTTTAAGGAGTTTTTAAAGGCCACAGATCAGTCTGGGAAGGCCAGCTGTCCCAGATGGTAAAATTAGATTTAAATGATACTGAAGCAACAGTTAACTTTATTCTCCACGCAGTGCTGCTGGACCTCAGCACTTCACATTACCTCGGGGTGGCTGGCCAGTATTGCATAACCACTGCAGGGAAAAATAGACTTTATAGCCCTATGGATTCAACAATCCAGCTACTATTGCACACACACACACATAGAGGGCACAAACACGCTTATTACAATGTAACGCAGGCTATAATACAGGAGTAGTGCAGGGATGTTTGCACAGCTGCACCTAAAAAAAAGGAAAAAGAGATCCCTGGTGTTAGAAAGCTTCACTGTGACATGTATGCATGCTTTGGGGAGAAAAACACACAGATTGTTGCTCAATATAAACATTAAAAGCCACCAAAGCGATGTGTTTTAACAGGATTACACGTCCTAGCTTCTATTGAAGGTCAAAGGGACTGCCCGTACTGGCACAACTGTAGTATTACATTAGTAAACAGTAAAACGCGTTATAAAGCTGGTATAAACTACACCACGGAGCTCATAAAGTGCAATAAAACGTCTGTCTTTAGCTCTCCGGTCACCTCAGACACCTCAGAGTGCTCGGGGGTTTTGCTTTGCGGTGTTTGGGGAGTTGACTTACATTTTCTGGACGGGCTTCTTCCGTTTCTTCGCGGCGTAAAGCGCCGTATTCGGCAGCATGTTGAATTCAGAAGAAACAAAGTGAGCAACAAGTGGCTTTCTCCCGGCTTTATGTGCGCGTTAACAGGTCCAGGCGTGTTCAGAAGACTCGCATGCCCTCGAAAAAACTGAAAAGGAGATGTTTAGAAATCCCCCCCTCCTCTCGGTCCTCGACTGCTTCGCGTCCCGAGTGCCTCTCAGCCGAAAAAAAAACTTTTTGTTGTCTTTAATCGAAACAAGCCTCTGGTAGAAGTTAAAAACTACCACAACTTTTTATTTCCACGACGTGTAGGCCTCCTCGTCCGAGATACGGGCGAGTAAAGCGACTTTTAGGTGTTAAAAGAGCGAAAAGTCCTCGGAGTAGTTTTATGTAAGTCCTCGGGCTGCGCGTCACCTCCGTAGTGATTTGACGGGGCCGCTCAGCCGCCGCGCGCTCCCGTGGCGGTGAGTGTGAATGTGTGTGTGTGTGTGTGTCACTGTAATGAGAGAGAGCAGAATATTTAAGGTGGTCCAAATGTGGGCCAACTGAAATACACACCGCAGCCGAGGAATGGTTAGGAAACCGCATTCCAACCGGGAAGACCTTAAGGACTGTTTTTTTTTTCATTGTAATGCTTGTATAAGCGTTTACTAACTAAATAAATAAATAAAAGTTAGTCTTTAAATAATATTTATGCTCATAATTACAATTACAGTTATTGAAGATATATATATATATATATATATATATATATATATATATACACACACAATATTTCTCTCTCTCTCTCATATATATATATATATATATATATATATATATATATATATATATATATATATTTTAGGGGTGCAACTATACACAAAATTCACGGTTCGGTTTGGTTCGATACTTTGGTGTCACAGTTTGATATTTTTTCATACAAAAAATATGTTCATGCTTTTTTAATTTGTCTTTTATCAAAATTATAAATATATTTTAACTCAAACGTACAATTTTTTAATTTAATGTTGCTGAAACAACAAAGGGATAAAATAATAAATCTATCTGATAGAGAAATCGCTCATCTTTGGAAAAGAGAGTTTATTACAGAGAAATGGCTCTTTCCAAAATAAAAGCTATACTATATGCTTCTTCTGGGCTATATTCTCAGCAGCATATTACACATATCAGGTCCCCATAAGGAGAATCATGTGCTAACGGCTGTCTAAATGACTCCGGTAAAGTTTGTAGCATGCGTGCTTGTTGTTTTTGTCTGCTTCCACTTGTCTTTGCACTAGGATGATGTTGGCAAATGTGCAGTCATATTCATTTTGTTCCCACTAGTGCTGTCAGCGTTAATCTCGTTAAAATGACATTAACGCCATATTGGCAAATCTCCGTTAACGAGCTACCGTGGATCTCCGGGGGCTGGACGGCGTCAGCACGTTAACGAGCAAACGCAGTAGTTCCCACCAATGTAACTGCGCATTGCGTGGCACATCCGACATACTGTTTTACTTTTGTCCATGACGAGCTTACCTTCAGGGTCATACCTCACATGAAAACCAAGATAGTTCCAAAGGCCAGATCTGAATGAGGGTGGGGGAGGTTGAATTTGCCATGTTGCAACAAGCTTAGTTTCTGTCTTGCTAGCTTGTGCTGCGCTCAGTGGATCTGCGCTCGACAGTGCTGCCTAGGCGAAGTAGTCGAACGCAGATACACCATCAGAAGAAAAGTTGATCAAATAAATTAAAAATTTTGTATTGTTCGATACATATGCATACCGAACAGAAAGCACTATATCTAACGGTTCAATATCATATGAGTATTGTTGCACCCCTAATATATATATATATATATATATATATATATAAAGAGAGAGAGAGAGAGAGAGAGAGAGAGAAATATGTTCTGATATTTGCATTTATGTACAAATTCTTCAATACTGTTAACATTTTTATGAAGCCCAACAGACAAAATAAAATTTAATATTTACTTATATTATGTAAACTTATGATGTAATACTTAAAAGTTGATACTATAATCTATACTTACTTTACACTTACATTATGTTTACTTAAAAGTACACTTACATTATATAAATGTATGTAAGATTATAAAGGAATACATCTAAATTAATACTATAGCATATTCTTCCATTATGCTTATAATTTGTAGACTTAAATGTATACTTACATTAAATTTTAATAAATTGTTCAGTATTGCAAATGCTCCATACATTCCAGTAAATAAATAACTTAAAATTACATCAAACAGTAATATTACTGAGAAAAATACAAATACATGGCAACATATATGGCATTTGTTTTGCCTATAAGCATTACAACTAGTTATAAATTTATTTAAATTTTTCCTATAGGCACTAGTATATTTATAATGATCATATTCGTTAAATAAACAGAATTTAAAAGTTCTAAAATTATTTGAACTCATTACTCTAATGTCTAACATAATTTCATAAAGAAAGTCATATTTAAAAATTCAATCAATGTAAACACAAATTAAATTAAAAATATCAATGGATTATAAATCTTAAAACGTACAAAAAATTAAATACAAATTAATTTTAAAAAATTAAACAACTATTATACTTTACATTTAGTCATGTATTTTTTGTTTATTTCTTATTTCTGGCATGTACAACATTTCCTATAGTGGAGTCCATTGATGGCAGAAGTAGGACAGGACCCTTCAGATACTAGACGCTGGTGGGGGCAGAGATGGAGCAAGTGGAGACTTGGACGACGATCTCCATCTGGCCAGGATGAAGTGGAGTTCGGAGTCTGAATGGCAGGATAACAGAAGATAGCTGATATATAAAGAGCACAGAAGTGACTGATTGGCTTGCAGAAAGTGGGCAAGAAAAGGATTAGGTCAGAATCTGACAGTGTGGCAAAGTGTAAGTGGTGTAAAGGACAGACTGGTGTCCCAAACACCCAGGAATGCAGGTATATGAATGAATGCATATCTGTTTCATTGAACATACAGATAAGCTTCATAACAAGGATGTAAAACCTATTTTGATCACCAGTGGGCCGAACAAATATGAACCATAGGTCCACATTCAGTCTTCAGAGAAAGAGTGTTTCCACAGGACTCAGTACAGTCTTATGGAAAACTAAGTACACCTCATAATTCAGTAGCTCGTAAAACCACCTTTAGCAGAAACAACTTGAAGCAGTTGTTTTCTGTATGACTATCAGTCTCTCACATCACTGTGGGGGAATTTTGGCCCACTCCTCTTTACAATGTTGCATCAGTTCATTGATGTTTGTGGGCGTTTGTTTAATTACACCTCTCTTAAGGTCTTTAGACTTTGACTCTGCCATTGCAGCACCTTGTTTCTTTTTCAGACATTTAGTTGTAGATGTTATTGCAGTGTCTGGAACCCAGTTTCAGCCAAACTTTAGCTGTCAGACAGGCGGCATCACATTTGACTCTAGAATATTTTGGTATACAGAGGAGTTCATGGTCGACTCGGTGACTGCAAGGTGCCCAGGTTGTGTGACTGCAAAACAAGCCCCTCCACCACCATGCTGACAGCGGGCATGAAGTGTTTGTGCTGATATACTGTGTTTGGCTTTGTGCATTGTGGCCACACATCTCCACTTTGGTGTCATCTGTCCAAAGCACATTGTTCCTGAAGTCTTGTGGTTTGTAGCACAGCTTTGCATCAACCTAAGCTGTGCGGTTGTGTTTGTTTTACAAAGAAGCAGCTTTCTCCTGGAAGTAATGAAAGCGTCATGTGACTGTAACATTTACCCTGCTACCCGAGGACTATTGAGTCTGAGATATAGCTCTTGGATTTTTTGCAGTTTCTGAGCATTGCACGATTGGTCTGGACCTTGGGGTGAATTTGCTGGCACATCCACTCTGGGAAGACTGTGGCATTTTTCATAGGACTGTGAAGAATCCTATGAAGATGTCATTTTTTTCCACATTGTTTGACTTCCATCCTTTTTTAATTGTAAGCATGTACTATTCTGAAATGTATGAACCATTCAAAAGATGATTACTAGTACAAAATGTTCTGAAAGAATATTTCATCCACAATGAAATTTATAGACTCCACTAAATCTTCAAAAGCACAAAAGCTGAATTAAATAACCAAATTTTATGTCTATCTGTCTATTCTATTAAAAATTTCAAAATATTTTTTAGATTTTATTGGAAAAAAACATTAGATCAGAAACATGAAAAACAACCATAACAAAAAACACACCAACACTTGTCCCCTTGTCTTTTAGTCTTGAAGAGCTTTGAGCGGTCAGTGAGACTAGAAATGATATATTTAAATCCCAGGAGGGAACATCAGTTCAGGCTGATTTGCTACGTCAGTATCTGTTCACAGACTGGTCCAAAATTCCTCCCACAAAAATCTCTCTCGAGCAGAAAAGATTTGATAAATGTCAGTAAGGCTGCTAACAGAGAATCACCAAGTTACTAAATTCAAGAATTAAGTGACCAATAAGGATGTGAGAAGTACAAATGCTTGTATCTTTACAGGTTTATGCAAATGAAGAGCAGACTGCATGTCATGAGTAAACAGTACAAAAATACACATATTTCCAAAGATTTCACAGTCTTGCAACTTTAAATAAAATTGCAGCCAAAACACACCTAATGAAAGATTTAGCACATCAGCAGCAAAAGAAATCACAAAAAACTCAATGTAGTTTTAAAACATCTGTATTAGAAAGTGGTGACAAATGGGAACACAGCTGAACTGAATAATAACTAATGAGACAAAGGGAACACGGGATACCAAAATAAAACAGGAAGAAACTAAACAAGAACAGAAACACAGACTGGAAACTGACACACACACACAAAAAGGGAAACAAAACGTAGAGACAAGACTGACTACACACAGGGGACACGATTTACTAAACACAGGAGACAAAACTCTGAGATAAATGAATACTCAGTGCACGAAATACACGAATATTCAGCAAGCAAGGAATAATCGAATGAAGATTAGAAAGTCAAAAAACTCAAACACTGGGACAACCGACCCAGGACCACACACAGGCTGTTTTTACTTACTTACTTATTTATTTTTAGAAAAACAATGTTTAGATTTAAAAATACTGGTTTAAAGGGGACTGCATACTTTTGGACATCTTTACCTTTATCATCACTAAGCTGATGTTGATTCTGCACTTAGGATTTATTTTTTCATCCCCTTCCTTTTTTATCCAGTGGTTTCACTTACTCCATCAATCACCAGAGGCTTACTCAAGCTACACAAACTTTTGAAGGCCACACTGGCTCAGTTTGGACATGACATGCTGGTTTGGCCTGTCCTTCAGGTCATCTGAGGACATTTTTTGTGCTCTTCAGAGTATCCAGACCCTGAAGTGCAGCCCAGCTTATAAAACATCAAGTTTGTTTACACAGCCTTAAAATAGCTAGTGGTCGAGCTCAAACTAAAAACATGACATTTGGGAGATTTTCCCAGGGCCGTGCAATTTGAAATGTTTAAAAATCACTCGGGTTTTACGTAAAAATGAAAGATTTGGCAGCACAAGTCACTAACTGGGTGTTATTTGAAGTTGAAGGCTGGTTTCTTTGCCATGTGGCTGAACTCTGCCTGTACTGACAGAAGTTTGCAGTTAGAACAAGGTGCGTGTACATATTTACTCAGTGTTTGGGTCATTTGACAGCCCGTGTCCTCCTACGGTCTGTCAGAGGTAGGTGATCCAGGCGTTACAGGATTGTGAAAGTGAACGATTCGTGTATTGTTTATCGTTTCGGTGTAACCACTGTCAGCATGATATATCATGATGTTTTGTGCTAAGCGAGGGGCTAGTTTCGGCACACCAAATCCACTCCTTGTGAACTTTTTGCCTGAAAATAAGAAGCTCAGAAGCTCCACTGGTTCAATCACAACATCTGTCTGGTATAAAGTAAACTGGAACTTTTGGGGTCGATTTTTTATTTGTGACTTCTCATCACGATGGTTCAGGTTGTGCAACACACCGCTGACTTCCAAGACTGCAGTTGTAAATATGAACTGTCACGCATCGAGATTCTGCTGGATGGAAACAATGACAAAAAGCAGCACCAAACAAAAGGCGAGGTTTTTATTTAGAGCTCGAAGCTCAGCGCCGCTTTGTGCTGCAGAAAATGCACCTCAGGCCTAATACACGTAATTTATTTAAAGCAAAACCCCAGCAAGAAAAGCCTGATTCATACTTATGCAGAGACAAACACACAGAATGTGCATTGACAGACAAACGTGGTGCAACTTTATGTGCAAGAATTAGCCAAAGCACGCACCTAACTTTATTTCCCTCACTTCATGGAGAGACAAACTTATTTAAGGCAGATTTTTTCAGATGTTTGTCACCACATAGGGTGTTAATGAGCCCTCTCAGGCCAGGTGCTGGTTACTAATATCTCACTTTTAACAATGAGCTGCTTTCTCTTGCATGCTGTTTTGTCAATGAACTGATCCTGGAACTGAAGCTTTCATTACCCGTTTTGCAGCCTGTAATGTAGGACGTCTTCACAGAAGCCGCTCTGCTGGTGGCTGGTGTTGTTGGTTACAGGAGCCTCTGATGATGTGGGAACCTCAGAGTGGAACTGAAACTGTCTGGAAAGAAACCAAAAGGACTCACTTTGGACACCAAGTTATTTTGCTTTAACTCGCAAGCAGCTGATCTATTTAGTGACTAAAATGGCAGAGTGGGGCAACACATAAGTGTTAAAAAACACACACATATAAAAACCACTGTTCCGTAGTACCACTGAGATTGGTTTGGTGTTAGTTGTCTGCCTTATGTTCCCACACCCTGTGCTGTTCAAAGGACATTTGAAAAACTCAGCAGCAGAGTCTCATGACTCACTTACTCAAAAAGAAAATCCACAAACCGTAATGCTGACCAGAAGGAAGTGTGCATCCACCCCCCGACAAGAGGCTCTTGCAGATGTCGATGGTGATCCTGTGGTCACTGCTGCACTCTAGTCCTAGATGAAGGATGCAGGTCAACGGAAGGAAAATTGTCCCTACACGTAGATTGTATATGGAAGATGGTGATAGCTGCTCGATGAAGCTCAGTAGAAGGAAAATGGTCGTGACGTATAGACTGTATATGAAAGATGGTGATGAAAACTGGAAAAAGCTGAGTAGAAGGAAAAATAGTCCTTAGACATAGACTGTATATGATAGATGGTGACAGAAATAAATACATGCTTTAAACCAGCGGTCCCCAACCCCCGGGCCTCGGACCAGTACCGGTCCGTGAGTCGTTTGGTACCGGGCCGCGAAAGTAGAGGCTCAGGTGTGAAATGTATAGTTTTCAGGGTTTTTATCGGTTTTCAGCGTTATTTTGTTATCGTTTTTATCGTTAACTCGGTTTTCCTGGGTCTTTTCATGTGTGTTATGAACAAATCTTCTTTTTTTCGGTACCGGTACTAGTTTTATTTTGTTGTATTCATCCGCGACACCTTAAAGGCTGGTCCGTGAAAATATTGTCGGGCATAAACCGGTCCGTGGCGCAAAAAAGGTTGGAGACCGCTGCTTTAAACTATAACTATAAATGAAATTTAATTGAATTGAGAAACTGAATAAAGCTCAGTAGATGGCAAATAGTCACTATACATAGGCTGTATATGAAAGATGGTGATAGTTGATTGCTCGAGCTCAGTAGAAGTAAAATAGTCCCTCTATATATAGACTGTATATGAAAGATGGCAATAGCCAGTGGATGAAGGATGCAGCTCAGTAAAAGGAAAGAGTCCCTAGATATAAACCGTCTATGAAAGATGGACAGCCCCTGAGTACAGAAACTGTAACAATAATCTGTTAACTAAATTATTATTGTAGCCATAAGACTTGATTGTGGCTTTGATACTTTTAACGTTATTTGGACACTAGTCCATAGTGTCATGTTAGTCACAGTAGTCAGCCACTTGTGTGTGTAGTCAGCTTTGGAAAATGCATGAACTGGCCCTTTAATCAGCTCAGACGGCAAACTAGTTCTGTGAAATGTCACTTTTGTGAAGTTCAGCAACACAATGATAAACATCCCAGATAATGGATTTATTACCTGTTGCCACGTTTTGTTAGTATGTGCATCACTCATAATATTAAGACATTACAGTGTGCATGGATGTTTACTGCAAATCATGGGACTTTGAGCGAGGGGGAAATATTGTGACAGCTTTGATTGAGGTCAGACTGTTTGCTATAAAATTAAGTTGACTGTTCATGGGAGGCTAAATAGGCCCCTCAGGCCACTGGGAAATGTGCCTGATGTGCGGTCACTTTCATTCGTATAGCACTCATACACCACAGAAGCAGTCTCAAGGCACTTTAAAAACCCTGACGTACAACCCTATTGGTTGGGATGCTGTGTAAAAATGTAAATAAAAACAGAATGCAGTGATCTGAAAACCTCATAAACCCATATTATATTCACAATAGAACACAGAAAACACAGAAGAAGATAGTTGAACTGAGATATTTTACTATGTCCTGAAAAACAAGGGGTTACACAAATTCGTACAATTAGGTATGACCACACCCACATCGCAGATAAGTTGTAGTACAAGCTCAGTTTAATTGCTTGGTGCACAGGAGTTTAGTGCTTCTGCAGCATGACTGAGGAATTCACTGAGCGGCTGGGACTGTGCAGGTAGAAGTAAACCTTATGTGTCTTTGAAACTAAAAACTCATTCTTCAGCTTGTGCAGCTGGTTTTAAAGCATTTCAAGCAACTAAAATATGGGAAAACAAATGGAAATATGACAAGAATATTGTGCGCTAAGTCCCCTTTTTTAATTTTTACTATATTTTTCATGTTTGTTAAAGATGTAAAATAAAGTGACTTGAGCTGAAGAGTTTAAATCTGCAATTAAGACCACAAACCCATCAGGAAAGTATTTACTGAAGTCACAGATCAACTGAAAAATAAGGTTATTTTTCCCCATAGACTTCTATGCAATCTGACAGGAGTGGCCCCCTCCTGGCCATTTGAAAGAATGCAGATTCGAGGCACTTTCAGTTTGTATTCCTATGTGAGCAGCGCTGCAGCTTTTTGGGGTTTTTTTTTTTTTGGAATAACTAGGTCATGATTTATGGAAAAGCGTTTTTTTAATGTGTTTTTGTGCTTGAACCTAATGGAACTTGCCTTGTGGTTCTCAAAGGCAGATATCTGCAAAACAGGGTAACTCACACCAAAACAGTCTAGATGGTTGCAGGCCAGAGGGAAAAATATGTAAATTTGATATTTTTAGCAGGACTGTGGTGAGGACGATTTTTCCCCAAATGCTGTGTTTCTTTTTCCTTAAAGAAGAAAAAGAAAAAAAGACCATCCCGGTTCAGACACCCCGAACAATGCTGCAAAGGGGGTACATGGGACCTCCCTGCCTATGGCTTTGGTCAGAAAATCAAACAGATGATTCCAAAAAAGCTGTAGTTTTTGGCATTGAAAGAAAAGGTGAGATAAAGTTCCTCGATCACTTGAACACTTAACACAGAGGGCTGAAACGTTCTTATATAATGCAACCTATACACAACTTTGAATTGGATCAGATTATGTCTAGCATTTATAGAACTACAATATATATTCTTAATGCGCTCTTGCCAAACATCATCAGTAACATCCACCCCCAGTTCTTCCTGCCACTGCTCCCTAAAAGTATCAGATGAAGGACTGTAAGGCCCTGTAAAAGCGAGACACAGCACCAGTGTAGGGCTTGACTGACACAAAGCTGTCAAGCACTGAGTTTCGAGGAATCAAATCATATTGTGGAATAGATGCTTTGATGAAATGTCTCAACAGTAAAAATCTGAAAAAATGTGAATTTGGAAGATTAAATTTCACCCTCAATGGCTGAAAAGATGGAAAATGTCCATCAATGTAAATATCTTTGAGAGAACAAATCCCTCTTCCTTGCCATGTCACAAACGTGATGTCCTCCAGCCCAGGTCTGAAGGCATGATTGTTACATATTGGAGCATCCAGAGACATTTTAGGAGCCTTTACTGTGCCCAATAGTTGGTTCCAGACCTTAATTGAATTTTGAATTACAGGATTTCTGCCACATAGTGTATTCTTCACTTTTATCGGGCTATTAAGCAGGGCTGGAACACACGTTTGTCTACAAGACAGGTGTTCCATCATCAACCATAAAGGCGCTGATTTGGAAGGACAGCCAAAATGAAAAAATATTTAAGTGTGCAGCCATATAATATAATCTAAAATTTGGGAGTCCAAGGCCACCACAAGTCTTATGTTTAACAAGATGGGTTTTTTGGGAAATTCTTGGAACCTTACCCAACCACCCAAAGGAGGATACAATAGAATACAGCTTTTTAAAATATGACTGGGGAATATCTCTACAGCACTTTGATATTGATCCAAATATCTCTACTATTGATACCAGCTTCGGTATCGATAGTAGTGATATCAGGATACGGCTCTAACCTGTAGGCAACCTGTTGCTTTTTTGTTAGAGCAGCGCTGGTGAAACCTGTGCAGACTGATCTGAGACACTTACAGTATATAAACGATCGTTTGTGAAGCCTCTGTTTTTCTTCCCTGTGATTAAAAAGCACTTCTCGTTTACTTTACATACAAAATCGCTACAGGTTGGCTGGCTTGCTGGCAAAGCCGAGGGGGTACTTTTTGGCCGCTACGTTGCCATGGCAGGGTGTTGCCTCAAACATGGCAGTTACATGTGAGCATTTACCCGGGATGTGCCACCTCTAGGGCTGGTTTTTAAAGTAAGCTTTGTTTTTAAAACACACCAGGTTTTAAAGCTGCTTGGCTCGGACCCCGAGGGCCTGGCAGCTGAGCTGCAACCTTCTCGTCTTTATGAGGAGATTTTTAAGAGTTACAGCGTTTCTGTTTCTGGAGCTCTGTTGGTTTTGTTTTTTTCCTGTGAAGTTGTAGCATTTTGAAGACGATGACGGCTTGATTTGTGCCTGCAGAGCTTGGATTTAATGGCTTTGTGATGTAGAGAGGCTAATTGAGACATCCACAAATTGATTTACAGCAGGTAATTAAAGCAAATGATAGTCCTTTGTAAAGGATTATAGGTCCTTGGCTGACAGCGTGCTTATGAATCTACAGTTTCTTTTGTAGCTTTTTCTCTGATCACGTCTTGTTTTAAAATTAAAGTCCAGCTTCTGCCTTCTGTTGCTGGGATTAATGCTACAGAGAACAGAGGGGATCAGCGAGCCAGCAGCCGTTGTGCCTCATTATTAGCGTTCTTCATGACTCAACTCCACCGGTTTAAACATTTGGCAGCACCAAAACAGGCCCAGAGAAAGCCTGGGTAACTTTCCACTGTGCCACCGCAGGCTGCTGCAGCTTTTTTTATTGCGACACGCAGAGGTGGCATTTACACAGCAGTAAACACGCTCCCAAAGTCTGACGACAACTTGTGAACTTTCTCCGATTTAAAAGCTGGATTTTAAAGCTGATGTCCTCTGTCAGCTCCCAGCCCCGCACAGCGAAAAGACAGCAAATCATCGCCGATTTAGTAAAAACTTCAGTTTATTGCTTTGTGATGTTTATCCTGTCCTTCCTTTGAACGGCAGAATAATCCAATCACAGCTGCAGTCGTTAGATTTCACAGGATTAACATTTTTCACACCATAGTCCAGCTTAATATATATTTAAAGATCCCTTGGGCTTTTTTGCAACAGATAATCAACATTTGTCCTGACTTAACTGGACTCAAACCCACACTTTTTAATGAGAGCATAGCATCAAGTCAGTTAAACCTCTGAGATATTGATCTTGTTGGTTAAATCACAGAGGGGCTTGTTAATCAGTTTCAGCTGCTTTGGTGTTCATGAAATTAATAACAGGTGTACTAGAGGGACAACAATGAGACAACCCCCAACACAGGAAAGGTTTTGCAGGTGGAGGCCAGTCACAGATTTTCCCTCCTCATCTGTTATATTTCACTTATTTTATATTTGCCTGATCTCACTGTCACTACCTGGAGATACATGGACCCTAAAGAGCTTGCACAGGTAGTCCAACTCCTCCATGATGGCACATCAATATGTGTCATTGCCAGTGTTGGGTAAGTTACTTTAAAATAGTAACTTAGTTACATTACTAGTTACTTCTATCAAAAGTAACTCAGTTACTTCAAGTTACTCGTTACTTTCAAAGTAACTAGTTACTAGGGAAAGTAACTTTGGTTTTACTCAGAATTCTCTTGTTAATGTGTTGCTTCCGTAACTTTGCCAGTCTTCTAGCTTGCTCACTTGCCACAAGTGCTCTGTGCCACCTACCAATAGAAAGATAATGTGCATATTTCCACAAGAGAAATCCCACGCCTGGACCGTCATTGACTGCTGCCATGATTCTAGCCTACGTCACAGCGTCATGTGCGCCTTTTACATCCAACACAAAAACTGCAGTCGTGGTGCTTTGATTGTACTCAGAACTCGGAAATTCTGCCTTCTGAATAGGAAGATGTAGGTAACACCAGACTGCAGAGGAGCTGCATACAGGGCTGGACTGGGACAAAAAATTGGCCCGGGTATTTTGACTAGAGACCGGCCCACCATTATAGGAAAAATCATAAAGCCTTTGAATGAAAACAAACACTGTTGTGACAGTGATGTACACTGTTTTGATGGTATATATGTATCAATCTATCAATCGTTTGTTGTAAGATTCAGATAATTATTTTTTAAAAGCTAGACATTTTAAATGAGATTAAGAAAGAAAAGTATTTCTTTGTGCCCACCTCTCCCTGTTAATGCCCTACCTGCCCCCCTGGCAAAACTTTCCTAGATCCGCACCTGCACAGTTACCAGCTGTCAGCTACCTAAAAAGGATCCTGGTGTTATTTGTCTCTCAGAAACAGTTCATAACTTCCCCTCAACTCATTCATGTCACCTAAAAGGTAAACCTGTTTCTCCATCACCTGTTCAGCTCTGATTCAGTAAGGACATCTCCTGGTTTCATCTTCATGTTTCCCTCTCACCAGATAACCAAACCGACACCATGACCAGCAGCTTTACAGCTGTGGCTCCAGCAAACATCAGCTGATACTAGAAATTAATATTAAATAAATTCTAACAACAGCTGATCAAGCTTAAACGTGCTGCTGTTGTTTACCGCGACATGGTTTCCTCTTTCTGGCGCAAAGTGATAAACAAACAAGAGAGCCGATCAGCTGATCATTGATGAGTTTTCATGATTGAAGTAGAAACGGGAGAGGGAGGGGGAGAATGAAAGAAGAAGAGGCAGCTGTGCAGCAAAGACACAGAATAACTCCAGCTTTGTGCCTTTTTCATTGTAGCTGAAGTCCGGGACAAACTGTTCCTTTTCACCTCAATAAGAAACGCGTAATATTTTCTCTGAATACCAGACGGGACGGTTGGCAACTCTAATAACTTATGAACAAAATAAAGTTCAACATTAACTTCATAGCACCCACCCAGCTGTATAGAAACTCCGTCATGCTAGCTAGTACGCAGTACAGAAAAAGTCAGAATAACGAAAATAAACTCCACCTAAACTTGGTTTATATCTGACCCAGATAGACTGCAGGTCATAACTTCTTACCTGAAGTTCAGTTCACACTTGGACCGGCGGCCGCCTCGGGTCTCTTTTCCTTCTGCGTCCCCTTTCCCTCATCCACCTGCTGGCCTCCACCACTTGCTAATGCTACTGAATCTGTGGAAGCTCTGCGATAGCCACCACACGAAGTAACGAGTAACGACCCTATCTAAATCCCAGTAACGACTAACGCGTTCCTGATTTTGGCATAATAACTAGTTACCGTGCTCGTTACCACAATAATAACGTAGTTACTGTAACGCGTTACTTAATAACGCGTTAGTCCCTACACTGGTCATTGCCAGAAGGTTTGCTGTATCTACCAGCACAGTCTCAAAAGCACAGTCAGCTGTGGAGTTCATTGTGCTGCCTGTAACATTGCTCAACATGACTGGTTTGGTGGTGGGTCAGTGATGGTCTGGGGAGGCATATCCATGGAGGGACACACAGACTTCTACAGGCTGGGCAACAACACCCTGACTGCCATTAGGTATCAGGATGGAGTCCTGGGCTCAATGTCTGACCCTACACTGGCGCAGTGGGTCCTGGATTCCTCACAACCATGCCCGACCTGATGCGGCGAGAGTATGCCGGCAGTTCCTGAAGGATTAAGCAACTGATACCACTGACTGGGCGTCACACTCGCGTAAACTAAATCCAGTAGACGACCTCTGGGACATTACGTTTTGGTCTATCTGACACTGCCAGGTTGCACCAAAGACTGTACAAGAGCTCAGTGATGGCCTGGTCCAGATCTGGGAGATTCCAGGACACCATCTGTTGGCTCATTAGGAGCATGCCCCAGTCTTGTCAGGCGTGCATACAAACTACCGAGTACCATTCTGAGATGCTTCAATAAAATTTTGGCAAAATGGACTCTCCTAATTTTTTTCACATTGATTTTCAGATGTCTTTGAATTCAGGCTCTATAGGATTCATTCCTAACACCTTACCCACCCTGTCCATATCAGTATAGATATCATGCACAATTTCATTTCCCACTGAGATTTGATGTGTTTTCAGAGTGTTTGAGCAGTTTATATCATTACCGTATCGTCCAATAATTAGCCCTGTGAGTTGAGTCTGAGTCTGTTGTACCTGCAGGGACAGAGATGGACTGTTTGCCTTGTTTATGAGAGTAAAGAAACAGAAGAAGAAAGAATCTGGCAGAGCCTCGATCTCAGCTCATCGCCAGCACCTTGAGGATGAATGGAAATGAGCCAGAACTCCTCACCAGGTTGGAAACTCCCTAATGTTGTGGCAGAATGAGAACACGAGGTTACCTTTGTTTCTAAAGCCTTGTCTCTTTAAACCACGTGTGATGATAATGAACATCTCCGATCTGGTCTCCATTAAGAGCAAACCTGCAATGAAACAATATTATTCAACTCAGCTCGAATGTTGTTTGGTTTCGCAGATGTCAGAATGCGTAAACATCTGCTTCCTTTTGCCCATCCTCGTGCTTTGACACGTCTCCAAAATATGAAACACAGAATCCAGTCGACTCTTTCAGACATATGAGGTCTCAAATTAACATCGGGCCACCGACAGACAGAAGGATAAAGGATGTAGATCAAGATATGATTAAAGGTCACAGCCATTGGAAATTACAGGCCTGCTGGAGTCATGTTATTTTCCATGTCAGGCCAGTCACTAGCACCAGCGGCTCGAGGATGAGTGGCTGGTTAGTGGTGAAAGCCGTGCAGTCGAAGGGGACAAGGCGAGCAGCAGCTCTGGTTAATAGCTGTATCCGGGAGCGGATGCTCTGGTAAATTAGTGGCAGATGTTGGCAAGTTTGGATGCAGCGTTGGTTTCCATCATGGAAGTGAGGAATTAAAACAGCTTTTCATTTACAGGAAAGCAGCAGAAGCTCTTTGTGTTTGCACTTGTACCTATTTCCGCCACTAACTAACTTTAACTCATTCCTTCTGACTGCAGGATCTTAAGAGGAACATATTTAGCCATTGATAAGGTTACATTGTTGCCTGTTAACAATGAGCATCACCGGTATTTCAAATAATGAGTCAAACAAATGGAAACATAGATTCTTTGAGCCAAAGACAGCTTTTTTTTCCTTCCTCACTTTTACACCCGCCTATGAAGTTGAACTATGGTCTAACTCTGGATAAAAGAGAAACAGCCTCTTTTACAACACAGCAGATGCTTTATTACCGCAGGGTAATCTTTCAGAAGTAGATACAAGTATTAAAGCTGACATATAAACTCCCTTATGTGCCCTGCTTTTATAAAGCCTGTGGCATTTGAAGAATCAAGGCCATACGAAGCCATCTTGAAGATACCTGCTGAGGATATAATTATTTCGGAGAAAAAGTCAATCAGACTGCCATTTTTGGATGATTTCAGTTTCAATTCTGAATAACTTAAAATCCCAAAGAGCCTCTGTTGACCTTTAAGCCTCATTTCAACATAATAATAATCCCTTCCTGATTATTTAATGCAGCTTTGTTTTAGCTCAGTTTTAAACATTGGGGAGTGCCGGTTATCTCTTAATAGGCTAATATATACAGACAGCTTAGTCATGACAAAAAGTCACAAAAAACAGAATAAAACCATGCATTCTTCATTACTCATGGGCACTCACACTTACATTTTCTCATGTAAAGGGCTAATAATTTGTAAGTAATAAATATTTTATGTTAGAAACCTGAAATATATGCTTTTCATTGGTAATCATAGTGTGTCATTTGTCCTCCCCTCCCCTCCAGTTGAGCTGGATTGCTGCCCCTCCCTGAGCCTGGTTCTGCCAGAGGTTTCATCCTGTTAAAAGGGAGTTTTTCTGTACCACTTTCGCCAAGAGCTTGCTCATAGATCATCTAATTGTTGGGGTTTTCTCTCTCTTATTGCGGGATTTTTACCTTACAATATATAGATTGCCTTTAGGTGCTCTTGTTATGATTTAGTACTATATAAATAAATTGAATTCAATACAGTAATTACTTATGCTAATTAGTTTTTAAAGAAAGATTAAGTCTGAAATTTTGCTTCAGACTTAATTCTTTGAAACTTTGGATATAATACAAATAAATCACGAAGGACTGAAGGCTCAATAGGGTCCAAAAGTCTGAAGTGGAAATCGCCCCTCTGAATGAGTTTTTCCTCATGAATCAGCTCAAAAAGCAGACCAACAAATGGAGCATTTAAGGTCAGGAGGAACAGGAATACTATAAATGGAGATGCCAGAAAGAACACAGGAACAAGGAAAGTGACTGGGTGGTGTGGTGGAGGAAGAGGCGACAGAGCACAGCTGAACATAGTCAATATCAACAGACAGGAAGTAGATTGGGAAGGGGAACATGTAAAGTTGAGACGGAGGAAGGAGCACATAGGAAACACAGAGGGAACTATGACAAACTTACAATAAAAAACATGGGGCTAAACCTATGTGAGAACAGCAATAAGGCATCCAAAACTAAATGTGAAAAAGGTTGCTTAAAGGTTGCTTACAACAAATAATGCTCAAAATCACTCAAAGCACTGCTACAACAGTGAAAATGAATCAAAAATGCCTGAGTAATAAACAAGAACCAAAAAAAAAAACTCAGAAGCAACAGAAAAGCCATGGAACCAGACCAGAGACCCTGACAGTTTGTTTCTGCAGCAGGCCCGAAAAATGGCTCTGTTACTTCGAATGGGGTAAAATGTTCTGAACCCCGAGAGGAGTGCGTCATTGACCGCTTTACTTTAATTTAAGTGGAGAAGATTACTGGAACTGGCGTCAAGAGGTTTTCAATCAACAGTGACAGCACTTTTTTCATAAATAACAGCTGCTCTGTCTTTATTCATAACAGTTTAGTCTCCAGCGCTTCACCAAATGAGAAAATTACCTCTTTTCTTTGCCCTGATTTGACCTCCAGAGAGAATATAATTAGGAGCCAGGAAACAGGCTCTTTCTCACTGTATTTACTGCAATTAGACAGAATAATCTGCACATAAAATGAAGAGGCACCCCACACCTTTATTAGTCTTTCTCTCTGGAAAGTGGTCTTTGGATTCCCTATTCTTATCAGCTGGTGTTTTAGCTGGTGTCTGCAAGCCATGTCTGCATCGTCTGGTAGTTTGTGGCTTGTTTATTGTGCTTTTATAGCTCATTCACTGTGGATTTTATTGTCTTTATAACATGCTTTTACCACTGGAAACTCCTGCCTGCAGAAACAGTGCTGGGAATTTGAATCAAGAAGACTTTAATGAATTTCTAACAGATTACAGAGTGGATTTACATCGCGGGTGAAGTAATGTTTTGAGTTTAGAAGAATAAACTCACACAACAATATTTCAGCACTCTAATGATGCAGTCTGATATGTTTTATTTTGCAGCTCGGTGTCAGATATCTGTGGGCTGATGAGTCACTCTAAGCTGATAGTCATTGTTTTTGCGGGATGAGAGGTTGACAGCTGCATGAGGAAAAAAGAAAAAAAAAAAGTCTGATAATCTTTGAAGAAATACCAGTGGTTTTAAAGGAACAGGTATGTTAAATTGACAAGATCAGGTATTAAAAACAGACATGATGTTAAAATAGTTCAACTATTGTCATTGAGGAAATGCCCTCTGGGAAGATAAATACATGCGCTTGTTTTAAATAGTGAGCTATCTGAAGGAATGATGATCCCCGAGGCTGCTCAACTGCTGAATAGTAAAAACTAAGTGAATCATGATCAGTGTTTGTGTCTGAAATTCTTGAAATTTTTACTTTTTCACAATTTACTAAAGTACATTTCAAATGTAACTAAGCGTTGCCTCAAGATTGCCGGGGTTACAAAAACAAGAACCCGAGTGCAGAAAGTAAGCAAACAAAACACAAACCTTTATTAGATTGGATGCAAAATGTGAACAAATAGAAATCCAAATAGAAGTCCTGCCTATGTTCAAACTGAGCATGGGACTGAGGAAGACAGATGTGGCACAGTTGTTGGTCTGAGTATTTCAGAGTTTACAAAGAATGGTCTGAAAAAGAGAAAATATCCAGTGAAAATGCCTTGTTGATGTCAGAGGTCAGAGGAGGCCAGACTACTTCTGCTAATAACCAAGGTATGCAGAAAAGCATGTCTGAACACAACGCGTTGAACCTTGAAACAGATGGGCTACAGCGGCAGAAGACCACGACAGGTGACAATGAGTTCACTGTACACAAATGGCCTCCACAGTGACCAGACGTCAATTCAGGAGAGATTTCGGGAGATTTACATCATTCAACTTCAACAACTCAGAGACAGCACAAAGCCTGGGACTACGGGAATGTAGATATAAAAAATGTTCCATGACAAATACACTGATTCACAAACATTATGCGTTGATGGACATTTTCATTTACATGACCACAATATTTCATCAGACCAGTCTCATATCCAGTGATTTGTGTTCAGGCGTACAAAGGGAAGTGAATACGATCCTGCCAGATGGGCCATCTTGGAGGATCATAGCCATTTTTTATGGTTCCATTTGTACATTGGCTGCTATTAGTTGAGGTTAGAGGAAAAACATTCTGGTTAACGGAGACTTTAATGACAAAACCACAGCTTTCAGTTTACTAATGACCTCAGACCTAAACCTGAGACAGTAAGCCCTAGGCTATATTTTCAAATTTCCACTGAAAAACATCTTAGCAACAGAGGCAAAATCACAATGACAAAATGAACCACCTGGGGCTCTCTGGATTGGAGACACTTGAGAGAATTATCCACACCACCTGTCCAGATTGAGACTTCCAAATGATTAATTGGAGAATTTTTGAGCATTTTTTTATGCACAAAATGTTTACGCAGCAGAAACGGCCCAACAGGTTCGTCATACACCATATAGCAGGTGAAATCTTCATCTGTGCAAGGCTTTGCAGCCTTCCAGTAAAAAAGTGCTTGCTATGATACAGATATGGTCTGGTCTCATTTGTTTTCTGGTAAAACATCTGATTGCATCATGTCATCTGGTTTCACTGGTTATGTTCACTCATTGGCAGCTGTTGTGTGAGGTTGGAGAAAGAAGGCGATATTCACAGTGATAAAACCACAGCCTTCCTCTAACATTAACCAAAACGCTTTCATTGCTATAACCCTAAGCCACTAACAAGACACCTGGGTGATTGTGAAAAGTCAGCCAAATGGGTCTGAAAGTGAAAGGGTTGGATTTTGGTTTCAGTTTTTCTGACACATAGTACTGTGTCAAAGCCTTGAAACACCGCTCATACAGTATGTTTGAAAGGAAAATGGAAGATATGTTGAAATATGTACAAACATACATAGAAATACAGCTTATTAAGCAAACACTGAGTTTGTACAATACTACCGAGTCTTCAGAAATAGTTCTGCAGGCTTCTTGAAGGACATTCAAAGCTCTTCTTTGGATGTTTCTGCCTTTTGTTCTGTTCTCTGTCAACATGATCCCACACTGCTTCAATAAAGTTGAGGTCTGGACTCTGGGGAGGCCAATCCATGACTGATGGTGTTCTGCTGTGTGTTTTTCTATCCAGGTTTCAAATTGTGGATCAAAATCTGATGGTACGTTTCCAAGTTTTCCAACACCACAGGTTGAAATGCAGCCCCAAACCATGACAGAGGCTCCACCGTGATTTACAAATGCCTGTAAACACTCACTGTTGTAGCTCTGTCCTGACCTCTGTATGGAGAGGTCAGGAGATAACAGGCCTGTTGCCATTGGCAGACCTCAGCCTTTTCTCTGTTTCCTCTCCCTGTTAAGATTGGCTTCTTAACAGCTACCCTTCCACTGAGATCATTTTTGATTAATGACGGATCTGTTGAAATTCCAGATGCATGTTTTAGGTCCTGTATCGTTTTGGGGTTTTTTTTTTTCTGAAAAATGTCCCTGTTTCTTAAGGTTATTACTTTCAGATACTGTTAATCTGATGTAGATGTTTTTCTAGGCCTGCCATTTCTTCCTTTTTTCTCCACATTTTCAGTTTCTTCACCTTTTTAAGAAAACACTGTACCCCATGTTGAAATTGGCCAAATTTCTAGCCAATAGCTCTTGGGAATCACATTGTTGTTACAAGAATATAATTTTATGTCTGTCAAACTGTTATCTTTGGCAGTTTTCATAGACTCAACTAAAGAAGCTGGACTGTCAAATGAGTGAAAAAGCAGTCAGTGTCAAAGAAATAACTTTGAAAGACCATCAGAAAGCCTGGAAAACTATTGCTCAAGACCCTGACAATGACGAGAAAGTCTGTCTCCTTGAAGACAACGTAGAAAGAAATGAATGGTGGCTCAAGACTTTTGCACAGTAGTTTACCGTTCAAGTAAGCTGGAGATAGAAAGAATTAATAATGAAATGGAGATTTCATGGTTTAAAAATTGCTTAATACAATAACAATTGCTTAATATTTTAAGTAAGAATTATCATGTCCGCCCACTTTAAATTTATTTAGTTTGCTGTAATCACTGCACGATTTTACTAGAAGGCCTAATCTGTTATCATTAATTGTGACCAGTAATGAAATACAAGTAATACAATGAGCTCGTTTTCACTGATTAGCACGCCAACTTAAAATTCCTGCCTGGGACACCAGCCACAATCTTTTCTTTACCCAACCTAGTGGTGTTTTTAGACACTACTGACTTCAGGAAAGTTTTTCAAAACAAGCAACAGTACATTTTTCTGCATGGAAACAAAACCTCTTTACCACATTACCTCGATTAAGAACCTTGATTTGGGCTATTGAGAGAGAGCACATAATAATCCCTTAGTCATATGTATGCATATTGCCAACCCACAACAATTGCCATCACTTTTAAAACACACATGATATGCCTACTTGGATGGTTGGTGTTCCAAAGCTTGTGTATTTTGACACGATGTCATGGTTTGGTGCAAACCACTGGAAATAACCAATTTCAGAGTCGTGTTGTGGTCTGGAAGCTCCATCTATCCAAACATCCAGTAAAAGTTGAAATCCATATACAATAGGAAAAGCAGTAAAAAAAGAAAAAAGAAAAAAAAGAAGAAGTTCCATATCCATATGGGACTCAAACTAGTCGTCTTGGTAACATGACCACTATAAGAACTTTGTTATATCAAGAATTTATATTTGAAACCCCTGTTTAATGTTCTTATAACACTCAAACATGTGACCATTAAGTGTTCCAGTAATTTGTGATGGTAATACCCTTTGTAAAAAGCAACACTCTAATGTGGTAGTAGCTTATTTTTCCAATCAAAACATCCACTGCTACAAAAGCAGTGTGGCAGGCACCATTGTCTAACTGAGCAAAACTATTAATTTCTTTCAAGAAATAGTTTGGAATAGTTTCTTTTTTATCAAGCAGATGAAAAAAAGCATATGTCAAAGTGCCAAAAACGGTGGTTCCTCTAGTGGCCACTTGAGGCTGGCTCCAAAGGGAGCGAGTCCCCACAGAGTCCCATGTAAAAATGTTTAACTTGTTTACATCCTTGTTTGGCCTCTATGAATAGTTTCACCCTTCATTATAAATGTAGCAATGTATGGTCCATTTTTAAAATATAGCATCAATCTGTCTTTATTGTGGGCATGGCTGCTTCGATTTGTGCTAAAATAAGGAGCTATAGTCCTTGAACTGGACCTTTTGACCATGTTTGTGCTGTTGGTGCCTTTGAGCCCACCTACACAAGGTGAGATCTGCAACTTCTTATTTTCTTATTTCAACTTGTAAAATCACAGTTTTTCATCAGGAATGATCTTGGTGACATGCTGCAGTTAGGGAATTTATGACAGACATTTATTATTATTATTATTATTATTATTATTATTATTATTATTATTATTATTATTATTATTATTATGAAATTTGATATTATTTCATAGTGAAAGGTGAACTTAAATGTTAAACTGTTTGTATTGTTATGCATGACTGGATCACTTGTATCTGAAGAGAGAGAGAGAGTGAAACAAAAGTGAGGTTGAGAATATTGCACAAGTTGTATTGTCACACAGTATTCTTAAATGCTGTGGTTATATGCTTAAGTTCTGAACTTTTTTAGTGGAAGTTCATAATTATTTTGTAAACATCTGGGAACTGAGGAGACCAGTTGCTAGACTTTTGGCAGATGAATGTTGGTCCATTCTTGCCTGATATAGGAGTCCAGCTGCTCAACAGTCCTGGTGAGTCTTTGTTTATTTCACGCTGCTCCACATTATTTCAGTAGGTGAAAGGTCTGGACTGCAGGCGGGACAGTTCAGCACCCAGACGTTTCTACTATGAAGCCATGCTGCTGTAATAGATGCAGCATGCCTTGGTCCTGGTGAAATATGCAAGGCCTTCCCTGAAAAAGAAGTTGCCTGGATGGGAGTATATGTTGCTTCAAAACCTGTTTATACCTTTTAAATGGTAAAATGGTAAATGGCCTGTATTTGTATAGCGCTTGACTTAGTCCCTATGGACCCCAAAGCGCTTTACACTACATTCAGTCATTCACACACCCATTCACACACACATTCACACACTGGTGATGGCAAGCTACATTGTAGCCACAGCTGCTCTGGGGCGCACTGGCAGAGACGAGGCAGCTTCCAGATGTATAAGCTTTCAATTTGATAGGCTGTGGCGTCCATTTTTTCCAACGACAATTTCGTATCTATATTAACTTGACTCAGAACAGTTTTCCACTTTGTCTCAGTGCATTTTAAATGAGCTTTGGCCCAGAGAGGAGAGAAGCCTTTCAGGATCATGTTTGCACATGGCTTCTTTGCATGATAGAGCTTTAACCTGTTTTTGTGGATGGCAGGGCAAAGGGTGACACAAACAATGATTGATAGAAGTGTTCCTGAGTCCTAGAATTGTCTTCCATGACAGAATCATCACTAATTTTAAAGCAGAAAACGTCAAGATAAATACTGATTTTGAGCTTTACCTCTTACACACAGACTTCTCCAGATGAGATATTCAAAGCCTCCCCAATTTTACTTCTGAGAAATTTTACATCTCTACTTATGAGAAACTACTCCTGCCAATTAGCCCAACTAGCTACAAAATGTTCCTCCAGCTGTTTCTGCTAAGTACCACTTACTTTTCCAGCCTTTGTCCCAACTTTTGAAATTCAGTATGAGATCATATTTTTCTTAGACTGGTACATTTTCTCACAAATCATTGAATTCTGTATTTATTTTTACATTTTACACAGCATGCTAAGTTTACTGAAACTGAGGTTGTACATTAGACCAAATATTTGGGTTGGACACCTCTTAAAAAGGCAAGAGGCTTACGAGAATCCCTCCCTAAGAGTGCTGCATGTGAATGTTGCCACACCTGCAGCCTGTAAATAAAATTTCTAGGAAGACCTGGTCATGCTTGCTTATTTCTCCCTGCAGTCTTATTGTGGTCTTTGTGGAGAACTTGCTACTTGTAATAGAAAAAAAAAAATCCCATGATTGTATCGTGGAATTTAACACTCAAAAGGATCCAGTGATTAAAAAAGCCCCACAATTTCATTCATATTACTCAGTTCAGGAAAGCTCCATTCAGAACCCATTTCCCAGAAGTCATGTGATCCTAAATTTATGGAAACAGAAAAAACACCTTATTGACAGATTTGTTTGTCTGCGTCAGACTAAATAAAGAGAAGTTTTGCATTCGGCCTCCCACAAAGCCGACAAATAGACTGCCAGACGCTTCTCATGAAATTGTCTGGACCTCTGACCTAACTACCTCCTACCCTGTACTTTAACCCAGCAGCCTCTGAAAAACCTCTGCACTTATTTATACTGCCGGCTCACACAGCTGAACATTAGTGCTTGTTAAAGGCACTCCTGTGGTGCACAGCCAGCTTGTTAGCAATTTGTTTGGTGGAGGAGTTATCAGGCTGCAAGCTGCACATAAATTTGGAAGCCCTTTTGATCTTCGCTGCATGTAAATCATAATCAGAAGATATTCAAATCCTTGTGGAAGATCTTTACAGTACAGAGAGCTCAGTGTTGAAGCATCAGCGTTTTAACTGTTTGCATCTGAGCGTGCGTCTCATGAATACTGACCTGATTTCCAATAAAACAGCTCATTCTGATACAGATTGGAGATCTAACCAAATAACGACATGTTACCACACAATATGTTAGAATTATTTAAAGCATGTAGGTCGATTATACTGACACTTACTTGGCTTGTTAGTTAAGAACCATTTCCTCCAATGATTGAAATTAAAGTGTCTAATTTAAGGAAAAGCAGGTGTTGGACTTTTATCAGGTTGGAATGAAACTCCTGGAAGGAAGGATGCTGGCTGGTTAGAGAAATGATTTGTGGCCCACACAGCCTCCCAGCTATTTGAAGTAGGAGCATTTTTCTGCCGTCCCGTAAGCGGCAGCATGCCTAGAGAGATCACAAATCAAAGGAAAAATAAATAAAACCTCCTCATTGTATGAGCTTCAGCTGCAGAAGAGATGAAGTAAGTTTGTTAAAGTGGAAGATCTTGAAGGTAAGTGAGATTATCACGGTGTAAAAGTGAACTGTATTTATTAATGTGAATTGAAAAAAAAACAGACAGACATTTTTTGCAGTTTTCTGAGCATTGTATGGTCTGACCCTGTGCTGAATTTGTTGGGACGTCCCCTCCAAGAAACACGTGAATACTCCAGACCTGCAAACTGCCAAAACATCTGCTTTTATAGAGGTGCTCAAGCTTGCTCAAACTAATGATCAATTAATCAAGAGTGTTTGATTAGCAGCACCTTCATAATTCCTGTGGATGCTTTAATGGTGGACTGTACATGCTGGAAAAAAGCTGATTTTGCATTAAAACATTTATGTACTTAGTTTTCTAATATTAAGCTTTTGATGTAGCCCTTAAACTAATGATTTAATGTAATTGATATTCTAAGCAAAGTCTTCAACCCCTGCTCAGTTCTTTCAATTTTGAGCAATAGTTCTCCAGGCTTTCTGAACGTCTTCCAGAATATTTCTGGAAGATGATTGAAAAATTGAGTATTTTTCAATCATTTTCAGTCCAGTCCTTGTACCTGGTTCAAATCATCATTGATACATATGGAGGAGGTAAGGACAAAGGTACAAGAGTGCCACCTGTAAACACGGTAGAGGCTCAGTCATGGTTTGGGCTGCATTGAGTCAGTGGTGTTGAAAATCTTGTTAAAATTGATCAATTATGAATGGAGATCAGATTTTGATCCACCGTGGAATAACATCTGAAAAACATCTGATTGGGAACGGCTTCTATTTTACTGCCAGTGCAGTGAAATAATACCTGGACCTGAATCACATGATTAGTTCGTTACCAGGCCTCTGGAGAACTTCAAGACATGTTGAGGAGGTCATTTCGCCATTTGAATAAGCTGTGTTGGATCAAGGACACATCTAAAACCTGTAGGACACCAGGCCTTGAGGCCTAGAGTTGCCCACCCTGTTCTACAGTGTAACATAAAAAGTATAAAACAGATATTCCACTTACACAACTGCAGATGAGTCATTCAGTTTCTTCTCCTCCGTGTCCTCTTACTTCTTATCTTTTGAAACAAATTAATTCATATTTTCTTCCAATGAGCCACACTTTGGTAGCAACAGCTTCATTTTTCACCATGACAATGATCCCAAACACACTGCCAATGTAGTAAAATCATAACTCGATAGAAAAACACACAGTGGAGCACTATCAGTCATGGATCGGCCTCCCCAGAGCCCGGACCTCAACTTTATTGAAGCAGTGTGGGATCATGTTGACAGAGAACAGAACAAAAGGCAGAAACATCCAAAGAAGAGCTCTGATTGTCCTTCAAGAAGCCTGGAGAACTATTCCTGAAGACGACTTAAAGACATGACAAGAAAGCTGCCTAAGAGAGTTCAGCCTGTACAAACTCTGTTTGCTTCATATGCTGTATTTCTATGTATGTTTGCCATTTTCCTAGCAACATAAAAAGAAATGGGGGGGACTCAAAACCTTTGTTCGAAAAGTTTGCAAGCAGAGATTTTGTGTAGTAAAACACAGTAACCATTCATTTTTTCTGTGATACACATAAAAATTCATAGAAACTCTTGAAATCAATCTTTGTTGATGTTTCCACAACATCAGCAGAAAGACAAAAGCCCTTTAGCTCACTACAACCCACAAGAACGCTCGCTGAGATCGTCCACAAAAATTCTGAGGTTTCATCAACAACAGCGACTACTCAACTCTGCAGCTGAACAAACTGCAACATCACAGTAAAAATATCCACAAACCCTCAGCGTTGGAGGGGGAACTGACCTGCCACTGAGCTCATGGAACTCATCTGTTTCCCACTCTAGGACATCTGTATTGTTTGCAGAATTTACTGTATAGTTATGAAAACAGTTATTGTGGTTCATATGCTGCCTTGTGCTTGATGCCTGTCATCGCTTTGGCATAGTCTGGAAGAACAAGAAACACACTATATAATAATTTCAGCCTCAAAATAGAGAAAAAAATCCCCCCTCAAATGTAAAACAGTCACTATTCATTACATAGAGTATTAACTCTTATGATTCTATAATGCTGTTCCTCCAAAACTGGGGATGTTTTGCAAATCTGAATAAAATAAAGCAATCATTTCTGAATTATATGAAATTTTAAAAAAAGATCTGCTCATTTTGATTTTAATGCCAGCAACACAATTCAAGGACGAGTGTGTTGCATTATCTCTGTAAGAGTTAGAGACTGAGAATTTTGTAGAAGATATAACATTTTATCTGGTCAGCAGTTTGTGGCCTCCATTTTTGTATTTCATATTTGTGGGTGACAGATCTGGACTGACATGGATATATACACGTAGATGCCACATCTGGACTTGTGAGAAGCATTTCTGCTGCTGCCATCATACTCAGAGGCTCTGACAAGGGGTTTAAACATTTTTCTTGAGAAAACACAAACCTTTTGTGCTGCTTTTTGATGCTCTAAAGGAAGAAATTCCCGAACTCGCAATGGGAAATAACTGTCCAACCAAGAGAAGTTGTTTTATGAAAAAATTCACCAAAATGTGTGTCATTTGATACAGCACAGTAACTAATCCTCCTTTTAAGCTGTGTTAATATTAAATGACTGCCAAGACACCAAATCAGGCTAATGTTAATTTATATCATGTAGAATTTAAAAAGTATACTATTTTGATTAAAGTGTAACTAAGATGTGAAAATAACCAGTCGGAAGTGTCCGATCAGGTAGGTTTTATTGTTTTAAGTAGTTCTGAAAAACTCAATAACGTGGCACACGAGCCCATCTTAGACCCCTGAAGGTTTCCCTCCATATCACATATTATGATCTCATCAAGTTGCCAAAGAACCACCTACCAACAGAATAATTTGACCAGTTTTTGAGCAACGATACTGTCAGTCATTATATTTTTTTTTATTTCACAACATTAACATCTAATTCAGCAAATAAGGATTATAGAGCAGTGAATAAAGGTTTTGAGTCCCCCCATTCCTTTTTATGTTGCTAGGAAAATGGCAAGCATACACGGAAATATTGCTGAGTTTGAAAGTCAATATTTGGTGTGACCACCTTTATTCTTCAGCACAGTCTGAACTCTCTTAGGCAGCTTTCTTGTCATGTCTTTAAGTCGTCTTCAGGAATAGTTCTCCAGGCTTCTTGAAGGACATTCAAAGCTCTTCTTTGGATGTTTCTGCCTTTTGTTCTGTTCTCTGTCAACATGATCCCACACTGCTTCAATAATGTTGAGGTCTGGGCTCTGGGGAGGCCAATCCATGACTGATAGTGCTCCACTGTGTGTTTTTCTATCGAGTTATGATTTTACTACATTGGCAGTGTGTTTGGGATCATTGTCATGGTGAAAAATGAAGCTGTTGCTACCAAAGTGTGGCTCATTGGAAGAAAATATGAATTAATTTGTTTCAAAAGATAAGAAGTAAGAGGACACGGAGGAGAAGAAACTGAATGACTCATCTGCAGTTGTGTAAGTGGAATATCTGTTTTATACTTTTTATGTTACACTGTAGAACAGGGTGGGCAACTCTAGGCCTCGAGGGCCGGTGTCCTACAGGTTTTAGATGTGTCCTTGATCCAACACAGCTGATTCAAATGGCGAAATGACCTCCTCAACACGTCTTGAAGTTCTCCAGAGGCCTGGTAACGAACTAATCATGTGATTCAGATGTGTTGACCCAGGGTGAGATCTAAAACCTGCAGGACACCAGCCCTCGAGGGCTGGAGTTGCCCAACCCTGCTGTAGATATATCATGGTTCCAATGAAGATGAGATTATTATTTATATTCATACCAGTTACCACAAGTACAAGTTTAACATTTATAACAGAAACTAACTGTGTGAAAACAACACTGATAATTTACCCCCCATGTATACTGGCCAGTTTAGCACCCGGACTCCTACTACAGAGACATGCTGTGTATCTGCTCACATCTACTGTATGTGCTGAAGGCGGATTTATATGAAAGATGTTGCCAGGATGGCTTCATGTGTTACTTGCCATGTGCTCCCTAATACCATCAGAGATGCTGGCTTCAATACTGGATGGTCCCCCCTTGTCTTCTTTTAGCCTGGAGGTAACATTTCAGGTTTTCCAAAAGCAGTTTAAATTTTTGACAGTTTTCTACTTCACCTATGTCTGTCTTGTGTCTGGATCTTGTTTGTACCTGTTCAGTCCTTTGATGTTTGAGTTTTCGTTGATGCAGCAGTGAACTGTGCTCACTGACGGTGGTTTTCCCGATAAAGATCACCAGCATTCACTGCTGATTTCTGACATTGTCCCATGCATATAGAGATTTCTCCAGAGGCCTGAGAGAGGTTATTACTCAGAGGGGGAAAAATCACTCAGAATTTTGGAGTTTAAAAGAATGAATTCTTTAAATTTACAAAAACCTTCAACATAATCAGATCATTACAAGTAAACCTGAAAACAAACAAACAAACAAAAAAAAACCTGGGAGAATTGGCTTGTTTTGCAAAGTTGGATAAACTTGATCATATCATAGCAATTTCCACTTCACATAATCAAATTAGACTTTGCAATGAGCTTTAATAATCAGGAAGCACTTCTGGTTTTAGCCCATTATCAAAAGCTTTGAAAGAGTTGAAAAGACAGGCTGTAAACTGGAAGGAAGTACAGCAAAGAGATGTTTTTTAAAACTCAGAGGATATCTGTGTTTTCTTTCCTCCCCTCAAGTGTTTCATCTGAAACTGCGCCTTCCACAAAGGGCTCGCTCCAAATTCTAAATTGTTTATTCATAAAATAGCCATAATACAGTGTCATGGCATATGCACGGAATCCCAAATAGGAAGACTGCAGTCTTCCTATTTGGGATTCCTTAAGTGGCATTGCTCTTCAAGACTACTGTGAGAAAATCGCTTGTATCTCTGTTTGCTGATCGTGGCATCCGATGGACTTGTGGAATTTTTGATGCCATGTTTGAGATACCAGAGATAGCTCCCAGAAAAAATGTTCACAGTTTCAAGATGGAGAATAAAACCAGGCCTGAGCAGCCTAAGCCCATCTCTGCATGAGCCTGGACGCCCGTGCAGCGATATCAAACAGCCAGCGGTCTGTGAGCGTCTCTTCTCCAGCCAGCTCTGACAAAAAGAAGGAAGTAAATTTATGAGTAATATGATGGAGAGTGTCTTATTTTTCTTCTCCCACTTCATTCCTCAGATATCTAACGCTTCACTGCCCATCACCATCAGTGCTGAGCAATTCATGGGAGTAACTCTTCGGGGTTTGTCCGTATGTGGAAATAAAGCCAGAAGGAATGTCAGAGGGATGAGTAACAAGGTGGTTAGAAACAAACAACGCAAAGAGTGCACAGTGGAATAAAACTGTAAAGAAAATGTGACCTATAATTGTTAAGTCTCTTTGAAGTTTCTTCTTATATTTGGGCTGAGATTTTGATTCCTTTTTTGTTTTCATTATGTTTGAGCATTAGATCCTTTTGTATTTGATGTATAGTTTGGATGACCACACTGTCCCAGCATCAGTTCCCCCCCTTTCTCGTCTTTCTGTGCTTATAACATTGTCCTCTGTCTTATGTTTTGCGTTTGTCTCTTGGGGTTGTTTCCTCTTTTACTTTGATAAAATGTTTTCTCTAGTGTCTTGTTCCTGTTTTAAATTCTTTGCTCTCTGATCGTCTTGATTACTTTCTTCTGTGTCTTGTTCCCAGTCAGCCCTCGGTGTATAAATAGACTTGGGTGTGGTCAAACAGTCCAAACAATTACCACCTATCTAATTTTCCTAACCACTTTTCCTTGACCTCACTGGAAAACATAATGAAGTGAAAGAAAGGTGTGAAGGACGAGTAAGGACTTAGAAAAAGAGCAGCATGGTGCTTATGCTAAACGCTTTGTCTTACAGCAGATGTACATCTTCGTTAATATAAGGCATTTAAACAAGAAGCACCAATAAAAGAAATCTCTTCATTACAAAGATTCACATTTTAAAGATACAGGACCATATTACCTGTGAAATGAAACCTTATTGTCTTTTATTTTTTGCTGGACAGTGATCCTTTGTAGTTACATTCCCATTGCCTGTTTAGGATTTCTGAAACTGAGATAGAATTCCCTCCACCCATCAATTAATGTCCCAGCTGACCCAAAGTAAAAACTCAATTGTTGATAATCCTAAAGTCTGGCAATACAACAAGAGGCATAATTCAACTAAAGAAAAATTCAAGAAATTACACAGCAAGTAATTTTAATTAGTAACTTAGTGCATTTACATTAAGTAACTAATTACTGTGTAAGTAATTTTATTATGTGAATAACTTCCCATATCTGTCAGGAAAGAGATACATGACTGATGTTTAGCCTTTTTACACCATTTATATGTATTTTTTTATGATATATTTTCAGATTTTACACCTCTGTGTTGTTCCCAGCCATCCAAGAGCCCTAATCTCTCCAGTGTATCCTAGGTCTACATCGGGGCCTCCTCTCCATACAGCTTGCTTTAAACACCTCACCTAAGAGACATCCACAAGGCTTCCAAGATGTCCAAGCTAACTGAACTGGCTTATTTTGATGTGGATTAGTTTCTCTACCCTCACCTAGAGAGTGGGCTGAATTTAAAAAGGGCTACATGTGGGACCCCTATACGAAGGAAAGGAGGTAAGGTGCTTTGTGGATTGGGAAGCAGTTGGCAGTCTAATATTGTTATTGGTTGGATAAACACTAATAGTGCTAATAGAAATAATCTCCCATGGAATATATAAATTATCCAGCTCATTGTCAATCAATTTACAAGGTTTTCAGGACTGTTCAGGACAAAATTGGGCCTCAACATGAAAAATAGTTCTTGGAAATCAGATTCAAAGCACTTTGTCATCCTTAGATTATTCCAAAAAGAATCGTTACACTACATTTATCACACAAAGTATACAGGAAGAAGCAGGTCAGAATTAGACCCAGCCTCTGATGCCACAGTTGCGCCCTTGAATGAGGTACTTAACTTCCAATTAGCTCTGAGGCTGTAGCAGGCTGTGGTTGTAAACCAGGCAGCTCCCAGTAGCTGACAGTGGGAGTCTGTGGTTGCGCTGGGTAGCTCCCAGATGATATTGTGCGCAGCTTTATGGTACTTAATCACGGCATTGTTGAGAGAGAGAGAGTGAATGTACCCTGGATAAATAACTGGTTGGATAAAAACCTCGTCGCCGACCAGGGAAGTGGAAGATTTGTTTTCATGTATTTATTCAGATGAGCTTCAGTCCATCATCCTCTTGTGTGACTAACTGAGCATGCTGGGAAATGTTTTCGTCAGCAGGTCTACTTTTCCAACTGCTTCCCAAACCTTGAAGTTTTGATGACTCATTCCCAGCCAACATAAAACCATCTGGAAAATGAATCCAGAGATTTTTGGTAAGCGATGAAATGAGTGTCTTTTTATGACTTCAGAGGACAGAATGAAAACACACCAAGGTGCTTCTCAGCTCCAAAAATTCCATTTCCACTGAACTCTGCTCCTTTGTGTCTGTCAGACTTGGATTTTATTAGACTGGGCACAGTAAAACCAACGTCACTTTCAGTGCTGCAGGCCTAAACCTCGTCAGGTTCAACTTTTTTTTTTGCCTCCTGTCAGCGCACAGTGAAAACGTCAGAGATTTTACAGCAGTGACTAACGGATATGAAAGCTATAACTATTTATTTGCGATGGTGGGAAATGACGCATCCAACATGGAAACCTACACTGTTTTGGTAGTTTTGGTTATCGTTCCTGTTGATTTTGATAAATGACTCACTAACGTCATTGTTGAAATCGCTTGCAGGATTTAAACAAAGTTTTGTTAGTGTATCCAGGAAAAACAGGGGTAAATTTCCCCTGATTTCAAATTGAGATTAATGATCGCTCTATTCGTTAAGACGTCTTGGTCACAAAGAAGCTATTGTTTCTGCAGTGGTTAGATTTACTGTCAGGGCGATCCGAATGTGACATCTGATGCTTTTAAAATAAATTATATATGTTACAGAAGAGCAGCGCATCCAAAGTAAAACAGACTAGTAGAGCAGCAATTTGCCAGTAATCATACGTCTTCACTATCAAAGCATTTTGCCGAAAGTTGTCAGTCCATCCAATATTTTCCAAAGTGTAGAGAAATATAGGGTGTAAACAAAGCTCACGTTGCAGCCACCAGTGCATCATTATTTTTCTTGTTTCCTGTGAGAAAGTTCATACAAATAAGACTTTTAATGTGACACTTTCCAAAACACTGGGACACTTGTGTGGTTACAACCTCCTGCATTTGTTTTAGTTTCTGAATGCAGTTGCAAGAAAAACCGTGTTTGGAATTATGGTAGTAATACCAAAAGTATTTGTATTTCCATCCATTCATCCACCCATCCATTTTCTGCTGTTTATCCGGGTCTGGGTCATGAGGGCAGCAGTCTAAGAAAAGATGCCCAGATGCCTCCCTCTTACCAACCATCTCTTCTAACTCTTCCCGGACACAGCGAGGCTTTCCCAGGCTCGCCAAGAAATTGTCTCCTGGGTCTGCATGAGAGTCTCCTCCCAGAAGGACATGCTTGAAACGCCTCACCTGGAGCATCCTAATTAGTTGCCTCAACCACCTTCGGGAGGGTTAGCACCTCAACTCTGAGTTCCTCCAAAGTGACCAAACTCCTCACCCTTGGAGAACCTGTGGCCCTGCTCACCTATGGTCACAGGTGAGTATGGGTGTCTTTAGCTCAGGAAGTAGAGCAGGTCATCTATTGGTTGAACGGTTGATAGTTTCATCCCTGGCTGCTCCAGTCTGTATGCCAAATGTGCTTGGGCGAAATACAGTCCCTGAGTTGCTCTCCGATACAGCCACTGGTGTATGTAAAAAAGACTTAAAGGGAACCCCGGCTATTAAGACATGTTTGCACTAAAATATGTACTGTGCTTTCAATAACATATATGTGGTATTAAAATATGCCAAATGTTGTCCTTTTAAGCACATTTTATATAAAACGATTTACCAGTAGGCCGCCATTGTTATTTATATCTCAATGCACTCTAGGTAAGATAAGATAGGATAAAACTTTATTAATCCCTCGGGTGGGTTCCTCTGGGAAATTCGGTGGTAGTGACGTTATACGGTTGCACTGGATCCAGTTCACAGTTAGCAGCGCACTGGAAATGGTTTCAGTTCAACCTCTCCAGTTTGAACCAGAGCAAACCGAGAGAGAGGATGAAAATACTCAACCAGCACTTAGTTTAGATGAAGATGAAAACAATCCGACACACAAAGACGCCAGAGCGAGGGAAAACTACTGGTGTCTATGCGGCTACTGCTTGCCAATGGCAACGGAGACTGAGAGCGTTTGTTGTAAAGCACCAAAACTTTGAAGCCGTATGTCTTAATCCAGATGTTCTTTGGGCAGCCCTTGTTAGCCTCCATGACCGGTATCCGGTCTTTAAGTGATAACGTGATGAATCCTGCTTCCGAGCCCAAAGTAGTCTGCATTGTTTTAATGCTTTGAATCTTGTTCTATTTAATCTCAACAAGCCCCTAAAAACAGTCAGTGATCACTGTCGGCCTGTCTCGGTTTTTATTATCGCTAATCATTTTAAAGCTCAGTTTTTAATCCCTTAAATACAGGCCATTTACCATTTACCAGCTAGCCCAACTTCAGTAACCCTACAAACGTTGCTGCTGTTTACTTTCCTGTCTTCATTTATGTTGGAAGTGATAGCAGAGCTGTACGTTTTAATTTGTTTCATAAATCCCTCAGTCAGAACATGGTATATTATATTTAGATGGAAGCTAGCGAGCTAACGCCCTGCTAACTTCTAACTCAGTTAAATGTCATAAATTCCATTTTCATGGATGCCTGGATGTTAAACTTAATTGTTGGTGGTAGAGCAGCCACACTGATCATTTTATTACAGATGAACAAATTTAAACAGTTTTTCAGCTCTCAGTAATGCTGCAGTGATCATTTGACTTTGGGACCTGCAGCGGAGTTTGGGCCCAGACATGGCTAATAACGGTTTCTTGCAACCTTTGTATATTTTTGCATATACAAAAAAAGTAGTGCTCCCTGTAAATTACAGAGTAATTTGTGTCAAGGTTCCCTTGGCTTCCAGTGCTGACGTGCTGTTTCTATCCACCTCTCCCAGGTCTTTCCCCTGCTGGCTGATTTGTGGCTCATTGTTGCTGTAGCTCGGGAAGTAGAGCAGGTCACTTACTAATCACAAGGTTGGTGCATCGATCCCTGACTGCTCTCGGCTGCATGCCAAATATCCTTAGATACTAACCCCAAGTTGCTCTCCAATGCATCCATTGAATGTCACATTGAAAGAACTTACACAAAAAAAGTGTTTTTGTGAATGAGGCAAGTCAAATAAAGTATTTTAAGACCTCAAAGCAAAAAAGCAGTAAACCAGTCTATTCGCCATTCATTGGCAGTTACTCACCGGTAAATTGGTAGATTCCCTTAGATATGCTAGTGTTTTTTTCTAGTTGCCTTTAGTTCAATTCAATTCAGTTTTATTTATACAGTGCCAAATCACAAAAATAGTTGCCTTTATAAGGTAGACCCTACAATAATACATACAGAGAAAACCCCCAAAATCATATGACCCCTATGAGCAAGCGACAGTAGGAAGGAAAAACTCTCTTTTAACAGGAAGAAACCTCCGGCAGAACCAGGCTCAGGGAGGGGCGGGGCCATCTGCTGCAACCGGTTGGGGTGAAAGAAGGAAGACAGGATAAAAGACATGCTGTGGAAGAGAGACAGAGGTTAATAACAAGTTTCAGTGCAGAGAGGTCTATTAACACATGACTGAGAACAGTGACTGAAGAAGAAATACTCAATGCATCATGGGAATTCCCCGGCAGCCTACGTCTATTGCAGCATAACTAAGGGAGGATTCAGGGTCACCTGGTCCAGCCCTAACTATATGCTTTAGCAAAAAGGAAAGTTTTAAGCCTAATCTTAAAAGTAGAGATAGTGTCTGTCTCCCGAATCCAAACTGGAAGCTGGTTCCACAGAAGAGGGGCCTGAAAACTGAAGGCTCTGCCTCCCATTCTACTTTTAAATACTCTAGGAACAACAAGTAGGCCTGCAGAGCGAGAGCGAAGTGCTCTAATAAGGTGATATGGTACTACAAGGTCATTAAGATAAGATGGGGCCTGATTATTTAAGACCTTGTATGTGAGGAGCAGGATTTTGAATTCAATTCTGGATTTAACAGGAAGCCAATGAAGGGAAGCCAAAACAGGAGAAATCTGCTTCAATAGTTTCAATAGTTCTCTTTGTAGGAATTCCATGCTTTCTATCCTCACATCCAGATCTCCTCCCTTTCTCTGGATTACCCTCTGTTGCAAAAAACAGATTAGCTGATCTGTCTTCTGAAGAAATCTGGACCTCAGAATTCCTCGTTTCCCCACTTGAGCCCTTTTGTAATGCTGCATTCCAGATACCTTGGAGCTCAGATGTAGAAACGAGTTAGGGTGTTCTGGAAAAAGCAAGGAAAAAAAGTATTTGTTTTGCTCTTAACAAGGTAAAGCCATTCAGGTATCACTAGCAATACAGCACAATACTTGCTTTTAGAGCTTAAAACCACCACTGTAGCACATTCATGGATAGAGCCTGATCAGTGCTCTGTGTGTGGTTTATTTAGTGAGTCACAAATATGCAACAATGGCAGTACAGATTACAGATTAGTTTTACAGTTTCACTACTGTTTATGTTCAGTACCGCCATCTTGGAGTGTTAACCACTTTGCCAGTGGCAAATTTGAGTTGAGTGGGCGTTCCAGATTCAAACTCCAGCTGGGAACTTGGAAATTCTGACTTCCAACTTATTCGGGAATCCAGCATAAATAAACTGTTTCATTTGGGTCCAGTGTTTAAGTTGTTGTACTGCTTGTTACATTACTTTGGGTTATCCTGCAAAATGGCCAAAACATAACAGTTTTTTGTTGATTTCATTTCTAAATAATTGGAAACAACACACAGGTTTAGCCTTAGAGGCATGGGATCAGGTCAAACTCCCAGTCAGTCACCCTCTCCCTTGCGCACATGCATGTTTTTAGGAAAACCTTCTGGGATAAAGCCCTATTGTTTTGCAATTTAAAAAAAACCCCTCCTCCGATGTTACAGCTCTATAAGTTGTTATATTATCATGTCATAAATATGCAAAGAATGCGTAAATATGCTGGCTTTCTTGTGTTGGAAAAGAGTCCACAAACCCTGGCTACAGATTCAAAACAACACTGTCCCGCTTTGACCCTTAATGCAGCCTGACTCACAGCTGAAGTGAATGGAGAAAAGTTTGGTAACCGGGGCCTGTCAGTGAAGGACGCACTCAAACAAACCCTCCCCATCCGAAAAACCCTCAGAGAGCTTCTTTCGCACGCGAAGGTGCCGCTCCGGCCCTCTCGTCCCGACATTCTCAGGTGGTGAATTCAGAGCGAGCGTGTGGGCGTGTGTGCGGCCGCCCCTCGAGTTTTGGGGGGCCGACAGTCCAGACTGTTATTACACACACACACACACACACACACCTACACACACACACACACACACCTACACACACACACACACACACACACACACACACACAGTGACTCGGCTCGTCTAGCCTCTTCGCTCATCTGGCATTGATTAACGTTACCCCACACACACACACACACACACACTCACAGAAACATGAGTTGTGGTCTGTTACTGAGTAAATTGGGTTGGGATATACACACATAACACACACATATGTGCACACACACACCAAACAAAGAGTCATGTGACAGCGGCATCCCATGAACTCGATCACCCCTTCAAAATAAAAGCTGGCTTTGGGACTCTGTCTCTTGTTTTCTTGCTTTTTTGGAGGCCAAAACCTTTTCAGGACTTTCCCGGTGTGGCTTGTTAAACTGCAATTTAAGAATATTTAGTAATCTGAAACCTCTGACAAGCCGTAGAAGAACTACAGATACTAACAATGTCATTTCAATCAGTTAAAGTGACAAATGCATCAATTGTTGTGCACAACATTGTTTCTTCCAAGATATCCTGGACGATATTAACCAAACAACACATTTCAACAGTTCTAGTAGAAACAAATGCAACGAATGAAACAAAAGAGGCTTTTTAAATAGATCAAATTGTTTCTGTCTTTTGCCCTTAATGACCTCCCCTGTTCCCTCAATAATGACAATTTTTCACACTTTGGTACGTGTCAACAAAGTTGTGGTTTGAAGATGATAAGAATGGATTCTGGGGTTTTCCAATGGTAGCTGCATAGGCAGAGCCCACCCTCACTAACGTCTGATGCAAACCCAGTCACTTTGTTCTATAAGCTGGCTTGAAATATGAAAGAAACCTCTCAGCTTAGAGACGATTTCAAGGGTTACTCCTGGTCAACTTTCAGGGGTTAAAGGATTCGGTCCTAAAGAGAGAGCGGCTCAGCATTTCTACAAGCTCCGACCGACCACACCGGATACGTACTTTGACACTCAGCACCAGGTCAAAAAAATCTGTCTTGTTAAATATGATATATGTGTCACATTTCTGTAATGATCTTTGTGGGACTGGTGGACGGGACTCTGCCAAACTTCCTCTCTACTTCTCTGAAAAAGGCAGCACGAGTGCCGAGAAATTAGCCGTCTTTCTGGGGAAATTCATATTGCCTTTTATCTTTTTTTATTCCTTTCCCTGCTAAAAAAACTACAAAAAAAGTTCCAGCTCATTCTTTCCTTGGCTGCCGCACCACTGTTGTTACCGAGAGCTCTGTTAGCCCAAAGTCATTTGATGAACAATGTGTTTGTGAATCATACATAAAATTTCCCACTTTGGCGGAGCTCCAGTCACTCAACAGTTTGGGCCTTAATGGTATTTTTTTGTAGGGGAAAAAACCTGACAAAGTCCAGACCTTTTTGTTACATCCTCACCTGCTTGATTCTTAGCGTGTACAGGAGAATTATGCAGATGCTGTCTCATCACAGGCTCATAAAGCTAAGAGTTAATGAACCATCACATTGTGCAGTTCAAAGCCGCCCTGTGAACTCTCTCCTCCTCTGCTGGTGTGAGTCAGGTCTGTTAGTTTTAGCTAAAACAAGCATCGGCAGCTGCTTAGTGTCACAATTGTATGATGCAGGTGGAAGCTTCCTTCAGGGGTATAAGAGAGCAAAGGGATTAGAGATGCCTGAGACATTTTTTAATCTAAAAAACTGTTAAAAAAAATACATTCGGATCACTGTATGAAAACTACGCAAACACCTGCTCAGGTTTGTTTTCAGTTATTCAAATGGGTGCCTGCGGAGGTGGATATTTGAGCAGGCACAAACAAAATAAACAACACGTCCTTCAGTTCAACTATTCATTCAAAGAACCTCACGCAGAATTTAACTATTTGAATATTGCGTGCAATTTTAAAACCAGTACAAGGAGATGGATAACTCCCTGTATCAGTACATAAAATATCTAGATCCTTACAAATTATAAAATGTAATGTAAAATTATCAGGTTAAGTCTTAAAGAATAAACATTTGACTTTCTGATTAGCCTGTGCGCTGAAAACAACAACAATGATCGATTTCTTCAGCGTGAACCAGGAAGTAAACCATCAGGAAGCTGTCCTGCATGAAGCTTTTATTATGAGCATCTTCTTCCTCTTTTTTGTCAGCTGCTTCCTTTAGGGCAGGGGTGTCAAACTCCAGGCCTCGAGGGCCGGTGTCCTGCAGGTTTTAGATCTCACCCTGGGTCAACACACCTGAAACAAATGATTAGTTCATTACCAGGCCTCTGGAGAACTTCAAGACATGTTGAGGAGGTAATTTAGTGATTTAAATCAGCTGTGTTGGATCAAGGACACATCTAAAACCTGCAGGACACCGGCCCTCGAGGCCTGGAGTTCGACACCTGTGCTTTAGGGGGTCGCCACAGCTGACCAGCTGCCTCCATTTCACCCTATCCCAGCATCCTCATGTGTCACACCAACCTTTCGCATTTCTTCCATCACTGCATCCATGAACCTTCCCTGTGGTCTTCCTCTTTCCCCTCCGCCCGGCATTTTTGTGTTCATCAGCCTTTTTTTTCCAATGCATCCACTATCCCTCTTCCGCACATGTCCACACCATCCCAGGCTGAGCTGTCCCTCTGATGTACTCATTTCTAATTTTGCCTATTCTCCCAGTGAATATCTGATCATCTTCAGCTCAGTCTCTTATCTTTTTGTCAGTGCAAACATAGCAGGTCTTGCTAATGCCTTGTAAATCTTTACCCTTTCTGCTGTCAAAAATCACCCCTGAGACTCGTCTTCGCCCACTCCACCCTGCCTGCGCTCTCTTCTTCACCTCTCTCGTGCACTGTCCGTGGCTTTGGATGGCTGACCCCAGGTATTTAAACTCATCCACCTTCACTGTTACACCTCTCTCTCTCTCATTCACACAAATGTAGTCTGTTTTGCCTCTACTGACTTTCAATACTTCTACCTCTCTAGGCTCTCCTTCACCTGCTCCCTACTCTCACTACAGATCACTTAATTAGCAGCATGCAAAGAACGATGTAATAAGTTTTGCTGGGTGTCAAAAAGCCATCCAGATTCACAGCATTTCCCAGCAGAAGATGGCAGTATAATCTGTCTAATTTGTTTGTTTTGTTGTACTTCTTCATGTTTCTGTTTCCATGTTTTTCTGACTCTTTCAGTTGTTATTTAGTTACCTTTGACATAAGTTTTTTTCATGTGTCTTATTGTGCATTTTCCCTCCTTTCTGCATTAACTGCCATTCCTTTGTTGTTCCCACTTGTGTCACTTTTCCCATGCAGCCCTCAGTGTGCTGTATATCTAGCCATTTCTTTCTCTTTCTCTTTGTCCATCTGTCCATCACCCTGTGTTACTGTGCTTCCTGGTTAATCTTGAATAAATGTTACCCTTGAGAATTTTAGCTTCAAGATATAGTTTGTCTTACATGGTGTTCCACAGGGATCCATTTTTGAACCATTACTGTTTACCGATTAACTTCAACAAGTTACCACAAGGTCAGCTGTTATCAGAAGCAGAATGACTGTTATGATAAGTATGCTGATGACATGTGATAACTGGATGGCTAATGCCTTTCTGCAGTCACATCCTGATAAGATGGAACTCCTGATCGTTGGAGCTAAAACTGAAAGTCTGGAAAAACTCTAAACTGTCCTAAAAATGTCACATAGATAAAGAATCTGACTGTGCTGAGGTTGTTACACTAGTACTGATTTTAATGTTACATACTGGGGACATACTAGTCAACAATGAACTAGCTTATCTTCGACTCCATCTCCACCTCCACCTTTTATGCTCCAAAGAACATACTGTCTCAATCAGAGTTTAAACCAACTGAAAAGATTCCTGTTTAGCCTTTCAGCAGTTGAATTCCTGATCTTTAGGATCCTTTTCACCTTCTGAGTTTGTTAGTGGATATCAATTTGTAGGTTTGATTAATTTTACTGGACTACTGTAAGAATTAATTATCTTTTCATTATGCTTTTACTGCTTTCATTAGTTTTTATGCATGGACTACTGTCCTATTTAAGGTTGCCTTTTGTTGTTTTTATCGGTATTTAATGTTTTCAAATTATTATTTTTTATTGACTTGCATCTGTCTATTGATTTAACATTTCATTATCAACAGAGACTTATTTGGTAGCATTTTCGAGGGGTTTTCTTTTTGGTTCTCCACATACATTTGTGTCCTCTTCTGAATAAACCCTGCCTCTGCATGTCTGTGATTTTCATGTTGTGATTCTGAAAAATGCTTTAAAGATGATTTTCAGATGAGAGTTTGGCTTCAGGCCTCATCAGTCTCAAAGCAGCTGTCAGTAAAAATGACCATTCGGTTGCTGAACAGCTGCAGTCAGAGTTTGGTTTTGCATTGCCGGCAGTAGTCAGACCTGTTCCCCGCGGGTGACTCTGTCAGGACTGCCCTTTATCACCAGTTCTGTTCATAACTTTCAGGATTTCTTGGCACACCTTTTTGGTGACCTCAGCATCACCTCTGCTTTTTGTGGACAATGTGGTTATTCTGGTTTTATCAGTTGGTGACCTTTAGCTCACACTTGGGAACGAGAAGTCGGACCTCCAAGTCTGAGGCCCTGGTTTTCAGCAGGAAAAGGGCGGAGTGAAACACTGGGATTGGGGATACAAGCAGTGTAAATGAGCTTCCTCTGAAGAGGGTCTTGGTTCTAAATTGGAGAAAGGGAGTGGTCATTTAAGACGAGCTCAGAGTGGAGGTGGTCTAAAGCATCTGGTCAGGATGCCTCCAGGATGCCTCCTACTTCAGGTGTTCCAGGCATGTCAATCTGGGAGGAAGCGATGGAGCATACCCAGGAGAAACAGGAGGAATAACATCTGTTGGTTTGACTTGAGAACTAGAGGAGGGTCTGAGGTTCTGTGCTTAGATTGTCCATGTGACCCGATGGATGGATGGAAATTCAAAGCAAAGTATTAATCAAATTAGCAGTAATTTGATGATTTAATAAGACACATTCAGTGTTTCTGTTACAAGGTGGCTTAGGTGTGCTTGTGTGTGTGTTTTGTCTGAAGGCAGTTCATTTCAGTTAACAAGGGTCACATGGTTTCAATTTGCAGCTTTTATTGGCTGATAAACACGCAGATGTGATAAATTTACTCTGACACTCAGGCTGTGTGTGTGTGTTTAGATATTTAACAGTGTAACATGAGCACACTCCTGTTTCTATAAAGATAATAAGATCAGATTACTTTTCCTGTATTTAAATTCCCTCATTTGACTGCTCGCATCTCTTTCTTCATCTCTGATCTTTTGCTTTTTCTTCCGCTCTCTCCCTCTGCATTTTCCCCTCTTCTTTAAATTCAGTGTTATTGATCATAACTAAACTGACTTGAATGTGATCGCGCACTCCGACTCTGTTTCAGTGTAACAGCACACACTGCAGGCCAGTGTTGGCATCACACCCCAAAAGGGTTCATTATCTGTCAGTTTTCTTGTTGTCAGGCCTTTAAAAGCCGAGAATTAAAGTAATTTAAACTCAAATATTATGTTTTAGACATTTCATATTTAATAGGTGTTTGATTCAAGAGCAAGTGATGCTGGGAAAAAAGAGTCACTGGAGGAGAAAACCGAACAAATTAAGTGAAGTGATATCATTATCCACGGCTGGGATAGGCTCCAGCGCCCCCCGCAACCCTGAAAAAGGATAAGCGGAAGCGAATGGATGGATGGATGGATATGATTATCCCAGCTGAGAGGCAGGAGGCAGAGTCACCCTGGACCCTGTGCCAGTCTATCACAGATCATATAATTAAAATTTTAGATATTTATTCTGAGTTGTTGTAGTTTTGATCATTTATGAACCTTTATTGCTGTTGTTTACAAGTAGGATGCTGCAAACCTAAAGAAACCAGGTCGCTGTACATGTGGTAAGAACTTGTTTGGATTTGGGCTTTTTGTTTATTTTATTTTCCTCATCTTTCAACTCACCAAAACGTCTACCCGGTTACCAGAAGTTACCAGAAGTCCGTGGTGACTCAAATCTAAAAACGAAGGCCAGACATTTGTATTCAAACCATCAGCAGCTTAGAGGAATAACAACAATAATCTGGCATTGTGGGTCGGAGCTGAAAGTGAAACCGGCCGGACCACACACACACACACACACACCCTCAGCTCCTTCCTGCAGCGAGTCCAAGTCAAGCTTTGGATGGAGCTGATGGCTGTTACCCGAAAGCATGAGTCATCATGGACGACAGATCGAAGTAAAAACAAACATACTGAAGTTCTTCCACTCTGACGCATCCTGCTGCTGCTGGTCAGACACAAAACAGCAGCTTTGCCACATCAAGGCTTCGGTGGCTGTTGGGCTCAAGCTGCTTTTAGAGCCTCACGGCCACCAGGGAGCTGATTTCTTCTTGCAGGATATCTTTGCCATGCTACTGTCACGCCGTTTGGACCAGCCTCTAGTTTCATGTGGTGATCATTAAACTGATATTTATGTTGCAAACGGGATAAAAAATCTTTAATTTTGTGTTTTAAATTAATCTGAGGTTCATCCAAAAAAAAAAACAGGCCCTGAAACGCTGTTTTCTCTAAATTATATCTTTTAAATATAACTATATGTAAGCTTTTATTTATTATAAATAATGTGTGTAGATTTCGTCAGTGAAAAGACTGCATCCTTAAGGTTTGGGTTAAACATAAACACAGTTTAGTTAATGTGTAGAAAATGTTTCCTATGTTTTGTTTGGAAAAAAGCACATTTTTAGAAGAGACTGTTGATAAGTTGCAGTGTGATGTAGCATAACTTAAGCAGCACGGAAGGTGATAAGTAAATAGCATTAGCAGACGATTGAAGTTCTTTTAAGCATGTTTTGTTGCTGGCATCTCCATTTTACCATAAAACAATCAATCAGGCATGCAAAAATCCCACTGACTTTATACAGGACTTTGCCCACACCCGACCTCGTTAGTCCCTACCATTGAAACAAATAGGTCAAACCAAATAATACAATTCTAAACAAAGAACAGGAATAAGGTCATGCATGAAACTGACAAACTCATTTACTCAACTAAATGGTTTGTAAAGTAAAACACTGCATACAATATAACTCAAAAGGCTACTTTAAAGAAAACAAACAATACTATACAAAATGAAAAACCCTCCATTTGGTTACACCCAGTGATGCACTCATTGACCTCATGACCCTATATAAACAGGAAGTAGTGGGTGGCCCTTCCCATACACCTGTCTCACATATAGGACCTGAATACACAACATGGACACCATGGTGAGTATAACCAAAGCAACATAAAGAAACATAATTTACCAGACATGTGCCTGTAAACAGAAGAAAATTCAGATGATCTGATGGTTAGTAGTGTTTGCTTTAAAACACATGCATGGATGTAAAGGATGTAACTACTGCTACCACAAACAAAACCCGGGATAGTGTGTGTTAAGAGAAGTTACACCAGCAATGTCTAAGTTAAAGCGTTATGGCTGACTGTAAAATAACAGAACACAAAATAACAATATATGCAAGTGACAAATGGCAAATGAATTCTGTCCTAGCCACTTTGTCACATGCAGTCACGCATAAGCCCCAACACAGTACTGCAGTACAGCACTTTGTGTGAGTGGACTCGGTCTTCGTTTGTAATTTCTTTATCTTTAGAAAGAAAGAAAAGTTTGGGCTGGGCTGAAGGTCAGGAGTGCAGTTTCAGATTTCAGCCACCAGAGGGAGTTTATCTTCAGCACATTGACGCACCAGAAAGTGTCAGAAAGTATCAAGTTTATTAATGTACTTTTAGAAAAACATCAGCAAATAAAAGAGATTTTACTAAAACAAGATAAAATCAATAAAGTCTGCTGGAGCAGAAAACTGGAGCTTTGATGATGGGAAAACAGACAGAAATGCACCACTCTGGGCTGGAAATTTACAAAGATTTTTTTCCTCCCTGCTGATTCATAACTGTCACATGTTAGTCAGACTCCAACCTGTAGTTGTTTATTACTTTGACCTCAAAATATGACAACAAACACAATGGAAAATCACCAGCAGTAAGCACTCCGGTAGATGTTTATCTTCATCTGCTAGGCTCATTTGAACTTTCAGCTTCTTTGGCAGGATGATGCAAAAACTGCCTGACAACATAGAGACTCGCAACAGCTGTAAAAGTTTTAGAAATAAGAAGTTTGTGAAGAATGTGAGATCTGAGGCCAAATTCTTGAAACACTGAGAAAAACAACTCAGTACTCAGGAACAAAATGTTACCAACGTTAAAATAAAGGTTATTTAAATGTGTTGCCATTTATTTTGTTCGTCAATCACGAGAATTGTTAATAATATGGACTCAGCGAGCTGTTTCTGCACGAGAATCTTTATGCTGGCCCCAAGGTGCACAACACAGCGAGAGAATGGAAAACACAAGATGTACACTGCTCTGCCAAGAAAAAAAGTCTGCCTGGATTTAAGAGCTTTCCACTGGATTACTACTGCAATCATTAATATATTTCTGCTGGCAAAAGCTTATTTAATGCTAACAGATGCTGTGAGAACTTCTTTCTTTTTTTAGACAACCATGTTGGAGGATGTATCGAAGGGATGTGGAGAAGATGTTACACTTTTTTTTTAACAACAAAGGCCATTTCTGAAACTGCAAAAACTGGACAATGATAAAAATCATGAAATGTAACCAGAGAAAAATCATGTAAATATTTAGTGAAATCAAATCACAAAAAATGAAGGTAGAGCTCATGGCAAAGTTTAATAACCAAGTTAAGAGCGCTTCCACAGGCAGTGTGAAGAGAAAATCAGGGGATTGGCATTAAAAGGCTGTACAGCCTTAAGGAAACCACCGATCAGTGATGCTAACTGAGAAAACAAAAGGACAGGAAGCAAACAGACTGGGCTCAGGAGCAATGGGAAAAGGTCATGTTATCTGGCGAGCGCATACTTAGCTCCAGAGGGATGGGTGCTAGGGTTGTGCCATATTCACACTAGAGGCACAACACAGGCACGTCTCACAGTGAGAGAAGCCTCTGAGTAAAAAAGAAAGCTACTTCAACAACCACCAACAAAATACAGTATGCTGCAAAATATGGAGGAAAAGTTGAGGCAAAAAATACATGGTTGAAGGCACGTGAGGAGCAGATGCTAGCAATCAAAAGGAAACAAAGTCAAGCTAGCATGGCTGGAGCTAGCTCCACTCTATAAGATTGGAAGAGCAAGAAGCAGATGGAAATTTCTAATGTGGTTACACGATGGAAAAGCAGGGCCAGGTTGAAATTGTTTTTCAATTTTATTTTATTGTTCAGCTCCTGAAGATTTACAAGGTTCAGTTATGTTAGCACTGTTAAGCTAATTATTTAAGCTATTTCCAAGCTATTTCCCTGCCTGGGCTACTTTTGTACCTAGATCTGGCTAAGGTTGTGGCACAGTATGTAAGGCTACTATTGGACTATAATGCCACTGCAGCTTGGTGCTGGCACATTAACTAATCAACCATCAGTAACAGTAGCTCAATGGGAAAGAAGGAAAATGCCCTTTGTTTTGTTTGCACTCATAAATGCTGCTGTCTGAGATCAAATGTTATTCAGACACAAATATCATTATCACTAATGTCCTTTAAAAATTAAATTTTGAGGTTGTATTAATCATCAGTGGGATGATTAATACAACCTCAGGGCAGCACGGTGGCACGGTGGTTAGCACTGTTGCCGCACAGCAAGAAGGTCCTGAGTTCAATTCCACCATCAGGCCGGGGTCTTTCTGTGTGGAGTTTGCATGTTCTCCCCGTGTTTGCGTGGGTTCCCTCCGGGTACTCCGGCTTCCTCCCACCGTCCTAAGACATGCAGCTTGTGGGGATAGGTTAATTGGATAATCCAAATTGCCACTAGGTGTGAATGTGCGAGTGAATGACAGTGCGAATGGTTGTCTGTCCCTGTGTGTTAGCCCTGCGACAGACTGGCGACCTGTCCAGGGTGTACCCCGCCTCTCGCCCTATGACAGCTGGGATAGGCTCCAGCGCCCCCCGCGACCCTGAAAAGGAGAAGCGGAAGCGAATGGATGGATGGATGGGATGAAGTAGCCAACAGTAGAGACCTGTGAGGGGAGTCTTATGATGTGAGGTTCGGTTCAGTTGGTCAGGTCTACATTTATCAATGATTTATGTTCAAACGGTGAGGCCAGCTGACTGCCTGAATGTGCTGAATGACCAGGTTCTGCCTGCCCTGATGGTGCAGGCATCTTACCCGATGACAATGGCAGCATGAGGCATCATTTTCACACATGGATTGGTCACAACAGAGTCCAGACCGTAACCCCATCTTTGAGATGTGCTGAAGAACCATTTATACAGCCATCTGACCGCACTCACGATCAATACACAGCCATGGAGAAAAATGAAGGCCAATCTGGAGGGAAATAAGTGTAACAATGCACAAGCTTATCAAAAATGATGCCTCAGCGATTGCATGCCAGAATCAAAGGTAAAGGTCGAGCAACAAAACATCCGAGTGTGTGACTCTTTTTGTTAGGGGATTAAAAGATATATTATAGGTAATATATAAAACATCATCAACAAAACATATACTCATATGAAACCTTGAAAAAACAAATGGAAAAACAACATGAAAAATGGAAAAACAATATTTTAGAAAAGATGTATTGCTTTTGAATAACTTTTCTGTTTTTTTAGTTTGTTTTCTGCTGCTTTTAAAACTGTTTTTGTTCTTTTTGCAGTTTTTTTCCTGTTCTTTCTGTTTCATCTTCCCTCTCTTTTTTATTGTAGTTGAGCTCATCTTGTTTTTTTTTTTTTCATTACTTTAAGTTTTGTGTTTTCTGCTTTTTTCTGTTTGGCACCTTGGGGCCAACATAGCTTCAGGATACCACAGTCAGTCATAGCATGAAGATGCCTGCTTGTAATTTATGCAACGTCGCTGCATTAAAGTGGAGCTTTTAATGAGGGAACAATGTAAACACAGGTCTACCGAACACAAACCACATCTTAGTTTCTTTTGGTTGTTCACATTCCTGAGAAGGGCTCACATTTCAGACAGTCGTGCTTTGCTCACATTTAGTGGTGCCAACGTGCAAAGGTGCTCAGTGCAATTTTTAAAATCGGCTACTTCTAAAAACGTTAAACTTCCCTTCTCACATATTTGTTGTTTGATGAGCGCAACAAAGCTACAAAGCTCTCAAGTCTGCAACGTGAGTGACACTTTTGTCACTATTTCCCCCCCTTTATTTCTCCTCTTTGGCTGTCAGAGGTTCCTCAGATTGGAGCGCTTCATCAGAGCCAACGGAGTCGCCGTCACCGCTGTCGGCGTCCTCGTCTTTGTCCTCCATCTCGTTGGTCACGTATTCGCCTTTATGTCTGGACAGGCACCACATCAGCACGCCGATGACGCAGATCATTAACAACAGCACTACACTTACGATTCCTGTGACGGCAGAGGGAAATATCATCACAGAGCCCCCAACTATGCATTTAAAGCATCACTTTCATTGCAGTTCAACATAGAATTCAACATCCTGCCTATGGAGTCTGCTGTGTCTCTATTTTTACTTTTCACTTATAAAGTGAGGTTCATGTATTTCATGAACTGATATCTTTAATGAACTGAAATAAAAACCTGATATATATTATTAACTGACATTTGCATTTAGTGAACATTTCTGCCGGAGTAACAATTATAACAAGAAAGAAAAACTAATAAAATAAAAACTTATTTTAAAAATCCAAATTTAGAAACTTTAACACATTAAAGAATACTTCTATTTTATATCCCACTATTAGTAAAAACTTCATTAACTGAAACAAAAATTTCTGGAGAATACCAGACCTGCAAAAATTTTTCTTTTAACAAATTAGAACCAAATTGAATCAATTACTAAAATTATAGATTAAAGAGGTAATTACATTTTCAAATATGTTCTTCTATTTCCTTATTTATCCCTTAGATTTAAGAATTTAATTTAAATAAAATCCTTTATCCGTACAGAACAAGTTATTAAACAGAACATCTTTTTCATTCATGTTAACTGAAATAAAATTCAGCAGATTCACACAAATTGTTGAACATCATAAGAAAAGAAGTCACTTCTCACCACCAATCAAAGCGGCAAAATCTCCAGTGTCATAGGTTTCTGTAAAGACATGAAAATTAAGTCAAACTTGGGTGAAGTTTTATATCTAAATCAAATGACATACAGTAGAGGTTAAAATACGAACCTCCGTGTCAGATTCATCTTGTAGAAAAATGGTAAATGGCCTGTATTTGTATAGTACTTTACTAGTCCCTAAGGACCCCAAAGTGCTTTACACATCCAGTCATCCACCCATTCACACACACATTCACACACTGGTGATGGTAAGCTACATTGTAGCCACAGCCACTCTGGGGCGCACTGACAGAGGCGAGGCTGCCGGACACTGGCGCCACCGGGCCCTCTGACCACCACCAGTAGAAAAGCTACAGAGCTCCAGATAAAAGTCAGTGACAAAGGCAAAGTGAAACTTTGAATCATTCTCTCAATCTACAGCCTCCTCGCTCATGTACTGTCACAAGCAGCAGCTCACAATATTAAGTTATCTGGGGGACACAAACAGCTGTTTGTGTTTACATTTTCCCTCAGAGTCCAGCCATGCGTGGCATTCAAACAACGGCCGTCTATTTAAGAGCATCAGTGAGTGTAGAAGCAACATGACTGCAAGGCCAAAAAGAAACGTTACACACCATATTTTAGAAAATTAGCAAAATCAAGAAAAAAAAAAAAAATAAATAAATATATATATATATATATATATATCAATGTTTATGAGGTTTATGGTACCTAAAAGTTTCATAGTTTAAGAAAACCAAAGCCAAATTTAAAGGATAATAATGATGAAATTTGATGAGAAGTTGTTGTTTTAAGTTTGCTGATAATAAAAATAACTGTTTATGCAACTTTCCAAAGATTTACCAAGAAAAAAAAGCTTGCTGTAAATTCCTAGAAAAGCATTTTAACTCATTAATACCAATACAACTGTTGTGTATAGATTCATGTACACAAATAGCCACTTTTTTCCTTGTCACTATGCATAAATTTGTAACATATTTCAACAGGTAACAGTATCCGCTTCAAAAACTAACCTTTAATCGATAAACAATAATGCTTTTGAGGCACCTAATAAAAAGTCAAATTACTGTTCAGAAACACAAGCCAATATCTTAAGAACATAACTTCCAGATACTGTTGATCTGCTATAGATAGTTTTAAGAGCTGATGCATCTTTTCTTTTGTCCTCCACTCGTTTAGTTCCTCAAATTTTTTAAGGACACACTGCACACCATGCTGAGATATGCCACATTTTCAACTAAAGCTCTTTGGGAATCACCTTGTTGGTGCAAAAATATTATTTTATGTCTTTGGTTAACTTTGGTGTTTAATAAATTAAAGAAATTTGAACAAATTATGTATTTTTGTGACAGGCTGCTTGTAACAAAGTGCCTAAAGATGCTATTTGAAATTCATTCTTTGCTAAGTTGTCTGATATTTGTAGACACAACACTGGACCATCCCTTGAGTTAAGTGCCTTTTTTGTGCTTGAATGGTTCATAGGTCCGTGTTAAGTGGCTCAAACAAGCAATCATTCCTCTGAAAATGGTGCAAGGACTGGGCTGAAAATGAGTGAAAAAGCAGCCAATATCCACAGAAAAAACTTCAGAAGGTCTAAAGATCTGTTCCTCAAGAGAACTTTATAACATTATTGGAAATTCTGGCTCCTTGGAAGCAAAAATATAAAGAAATGTTTCTCAAGACTTTTTGCACTGCAGGTTATTTTGCAATGGCATGTTACAGTTTGTTTCTATTTGTAGGCTTCTGATTGGCCAGTGTTTCTGTATCGCCACCTGTTGCTATGGCATCTTGACAATGCTTAACATAATTTTTTTTTGCATTTCACGTCGATAGACCTTTCAAGCTGAAATTGAAAATCACAGTTTTTTTGAAAGATACCTGTGTACACGATGACATAGACTTATTAACAGCAGAATACAGCAATTTGTTGTTCATATGTGTTAAATTTGTATATCTGATGTGTCTAATATTAATCAAGCATTCTTGCATCTTCTAAAAAGAAGCAGAGAACACTAAGTGTTTAACAACACTTAAGAAATGACCCTTTGGCTGCTGCAGTTCAATATAAAAGTTATTTCTAGGCTGCGTTGGTCCTGCCAGGCCCTGCTGTGGAAACGAGGACAGGTACGAGCGTTTTAGGCCCTTATCTCCACAGCGACAGACCCCCCGAGGCGTCACGCTTGCTCCTTCCCATGCTCCACTCTGACATCGGGCTGATAAGACACTCCCTGCTAACGCACACAAACACCTCGGCTGGTTCACTGTGTTTGCAGGGTGTTTGTCCCACAAACTGGATGTTGAATTTTAGTGTCCTATAATCTAAATCTATTAAAAAAATGCTTATGCATGTGATAAGATTTTTGGTGCTGGTTTAAATTTGTTATTCAAGCAAAAATAATGGTGCAATTATACAATTTATAAGGCAATTATTTTGTGATTAGTGGGGCAATCAGCTGCTTTTCCAGTGTCCCATTGAGTTCTGCACATGGACTCCAGCTCCAGTCTGTGCTGAGATCATGACCAATACAGATCCTAATGAAAAAAATCTTTGATGGGCATCAATCACCGTGATTTTAGTGGTCTTCGTCGATAATCAGACATCGGACACAGACATGTACAGTGCTCATATACAGAATAGTCTTGAATCATTATGGAATGCACTGTGTGAAATGTAACCATCACATTTACAAATACACGATAATCTCTACAGTACCTGACATTAAACTGAAAATAAAAAAATCAGCACTTTGTCATAACACTCTGGATCCTCCTGTAGGTCATCTTTGTCATCTGTGATAAATCAATACACCCACCAGTGCACAGGAGAAATAACAGCTGTAGCTAAACCGGCAAATTGCTCTTTCAAGATGTCAACAAATCCTGTAGCGCACCAACTCTCTGTATTTGTTTTTGATTTATTCATAAGAAAATAACTATACAAATGTGAATATTTTATTATAACTGTAATCCTGTGTAGCAGAATTAGATTAATATAAAATATAAATCAACTAATCTCTTTATGAACACTGTTAAGATTTTGAATAAACACATATACAAACTTATCAAACAAATTAAAATAATAATAAAAGTGTACAAAAATATTTAAGCAGCATCAACAGACAGCAGATAGATGAGTGATGTTTCCCTGTGGTCTACTTATGCTATTTTCATGTTTAATGAACAAATGTTATGGTGAAATAAAATAAAAGACAATTCACACATTTTCCAGGCACATACCTTTGGGTCCTATCTTGGTCACAAGGTCTGAAAAAGGAGAGGGGCTTGTTCCTGACAAAGGGGGCACTGTTGCGTGAGCGTTCATGCTGAAGTCACCTGTGAAAAAACAGCATGATTTCTGAATAAAATTCTTCTTGCAGTTAAACTGATGATAATTTAATTTACAGCTAGTGCAGCTAATTTCCTACAAATTTTCCTCTTAATTAGCTGCATTTTCGCTCTAATATTTTAGTTATTTTACACTGGACCATCTGCTGATATAATCTCTCCAGCATGTCCTGGCTCTGGCCTGGGGCCTCCTCACGTAGGACGTTCCCACTCTACTCTGAGCCCTTTATTAAAGACCGAGCTCCTCACCGTCTCTCTAAAGTTGATCCCAGCCACACTTTGGAGGAATGTCATTTCAGCTGCTTGTATGTGGGATCTCATTCTTTAGGTCACAACCCACAGCTCGTGATGATTGGTGATATTGGTTTGAGTGGTTTATTGTGTTATTAATTCTCATTAAAATCTATTTATTTAGCTTTAAGCAATAAAGGCCACAGAAACAATTCTGTTAGGCTTAGGCGTTAAAAACTACTTGTTCAGGAGGTAAGAAGTAGTTTTAAAATTTTGCTGACTGTCAAGAAAGAAAAATGACATAAACATGGGTAAACATCATGGATACAGTTTATATGGCCCCCTGGATTGTCCAGGCCTGTGGCTAATCCCTGGTCAATCCTTGCTGTGATCAGGGACTTAAGTTTATGCAGTCACAGCTGGTAAAATCCCAAGTTTAATGATGGTAAGCTGGTTTTAATGAGTAGTGTATCAACCAGTCATATTAGCCATAATAGACGCTAATGCATTTACCGCTTCCTATATTTGTGCATTTTAATGTCTTGTCAGGGATTTAAATGCTCTGTCCTTCTGAACATTGACATAGATATGTGTTTCCAGCAAATATAAACTAGAAATTGTTGAGACGAGCATGAGAGAAATGGCTACAGGCCTTACATAATACTTTGTGTTGCTTCCACCCATTGAGTCTGACTCTAATGACACTTTACAGATGTGCACTTGTAATCAAGATCAAGTTTGAAGATGCAGTGCAGTCTGGGAATTTTTATAAGCTCAGTAATTATTGGCTAGAACTTTGTGATGATGATGGATGTAGCGGCTGCTTAACGGACTGATACTTGGAAAGGAGTGTTTTACTACCAACCCCATTCACCATCCAAACACCTTCATCCAGTACTTTATTCTGCGCTTTTCTAACTATCACGGGTACTCAAACACTCTGATAGATGCATTGGGATGAACTGGGGGTTCAGTGTCTTGCTTAAGGACACTTTGACACATATGCTGTAGGAGCTTGGTATCCAATCACTGACTACCTGATGGATGGATGGATGGATGGATGGATGGATGGATGGATGGATGGATGGCCCACTCTACCTCCTGAGCCATAGCTCCTCCTCAACCTTAATAAGTTTGGTATAATGATGATGATCAACAAATTTCTGTCTATTAAAAAAAGTGACTCAGGTTGTTGAATCAAGAGTTCAGGTTTAGAGATGCCTCAGCATCCTCTGAACATGGGTATTGATTTTGTTGACTGCAAATCCAGTGACCAGTGTTCATCTGTTTTTGTTCAACTTACCTTGTGCTTGTTTGTTTCCCTGACACCAAAAAAGCAACATTGGTACCAGTTCAGACTTTCATTTTCTAGCCTGACATCTTTACAGTCTTGTCAGTGCACACATTAAGCTTTTCCCACCACAAACAACACCCTAACTTGGATCCTAACATATTAGAAACTCAATACACAAAGGTGCCTGAAATAATGTTCAGTTTTTATTTTATCCCATTACCTCATGTGAATCCTTGAGGCTTACGATCACGAAATTTTTAAAGAAATTGTTATGAGGAGCATATCCAGGAAATAAGCTGGAAACCCAAACCAACAGTTGTATAACCCTTCCTTTTAAAGTGATTAGTGTTAACTTATTGTATCGTGATCCCCTCAGGAACCTTTTTCTCAGAGCCAGATTTGAATCCTGTGCCAGATGTTTTGACAGCAGTGAACTAAGTTTGTGTCTGCAAGTGAGAAATCCAGTCAGCATCTCCAATTGTATCAGGGTTTTTCTGACCCCGTGAACATTTCATTTGCAAAATGCCCCATTTTAGCACATTTCACCACACAATAGAGCCTTTCAAGGAAAATACATTTTTTCCTGACTCATGAACTCGAGGTGTCGCACTAAAATGCATCCAAAGCATCGACATTTGCCTCCGTAACAAGAGTCATGCTTCGGGTAAACAGCTGCAGAGCATTAAAGTGTAATGCACAAATATGACACTTTAATCACCAGGTTATTTGAGTTTAATGCTCTTTAAACATCCCTAACTGAGGTGCCTAAGGTTTTTATTTGTTTCCACTAAAGCAGTACTTTAGCTTCACACATGCAACTTTTAAAATAAGTGAGAACAGATTGTTGACCACTGACTATAACCTGAAAACAAAGTGCCCAGCAGTTTGTTTGCAGAGCAGCTCATTCTGCTCAAAGCAACACAAAACCACAACAAGGATTTTGACATAAAGACAAAAAGAAGCTCACCAGTTTCTGAGAGTCAGCAGGCAACTCTTCTTACACCGACAGAGTGTACGTTGGACAACACACACAATTCAAAACACACTCACAAACACACATACGGATGGGTGTGGTGTCAGTCCCCAGGGTCGAGATCTGTTCCCCCTCTGGCCAATAGCGGAGCTGACTCCACCTCTCTGATCCTAAACAGCCTGCAGATGTCTGAGTGCATGCAGCTGACAACGCCTCTTGCATCATCTGTTAACACACAGAGGAGCACTTCAGTGTGTGTGTGTATGTGTGTTTTTGTTGTTTGGCCCTTGTGCACGTCCTGTGCTGAATAATCCTTACCTTCAGCCTGGTTATTAATGTGAACCGTCTTCTTTTAGACAAATAAAGATGGTTTCTTAACAAGAAAAGGGTGCACAGCCTCAGAAACGGGGCTAGAGTAAAAGTCCATGTACAATCTACGTGGAATGTCCTCCTTATAGCTAATTAATGGACCTAAAGGTACATTTACCTTTTCAAATGTGAAAAAAGGTACCTGTATGTTCTAAATCTCCAATACAAGGGTGAATATTTGTATTCAGCCAGATAAAAGAAGAAATGGGGTATTCATTTTACTCTTCCTTAGCGAGCCGAGGTAAGATTTCAACATCACAGAAAGATTATCTTAAATCCACATGCATCAAAAACTAGGATAAGAAAATGATTCCTTGATGGTCCTGGTTACACTGTTTCTTAGCTTCTCATATTTAAAATTTTCATGGTTTGTCTTCATCTCTCATGTTAGTTTTTTGCCTTCCTGTTTTACTTTGAAAGTTAGTGTTGCTTTGGTTTGACTTCCTGCTTTTGTTCTTTTCCCTCCTTTGTGTATGTCAGATTGTTTTGTTGCCTTCCTGTGTTCTTTACTTGTGGTCTTGTTTTGTACTTTTGGAGTTTGTCTTTCTTGGTTGCCTTCAGTTCTTATACTAAACTATATATCTAGCACTTTTTTGTTATGTGTTTCATTACATTTTTCTTTTGTGGAGTTTGCATGTTTTCCCTGTGCCTGCATGGATTTCTTCCCATAGTCCAAATACATGCATATTGAATTAATTATGGATTCAGTGCAGGAATTGATGGTTGTCTCCATCTGCACTGTAATAGACTTGCACAGCACACTTTCATCCTGCTGTGTCACATAATGCCACCAATGCTATTCAAGGTGTATAACTATCCCTGTCAGTATTGACCATCAAAAAATCTTTGTTAGGAGGTTGAAGGAGTGGTGGAGTTAAAAGGCATTTCAGCCGTTAGTACCTCTGGCCTTCATTTATGTTCACTTGTCGGTGAGGTTTAGACACTAAAAAGTACTTGGTTAGGTCTGTTTGGTATTAAAATACACCCTTAGACCATTAATCTTTAACAGAAATCTTGCCATCTTGCTAATGCCACAACCCAACATCAAAAATGACACCTAATAGTGGCTGTTATGCTACAGTCACACTTGGGAAAACAGTTGCTGGGATAGCATGACCAATATTATTACTGAACACAATGAATTTGGGAACTTGTTGCCTTTGAAGTGGTTGCTTTAAAGAGAACCACTCACAGTTAGTTGCCATCTTCAAAGAGACTTTGGTGTGCCAACACTGTGATGAAACAGCAATAACATGAAGTCAGTCTGTTGTCAGTTTGTGATTGAATGGGGTCAAGTTGCCATCGGTTTGTGGTAATGCAGCGATTAACTGTGATAAACTCTGTCGCTGTCTGCATATACAGAAATTAACTACTTACATCTACAGTCCAGCCACAACCTAAAAAATCCGAAACAGAAATTCTTGCATAGTTTCTGCAGGACAGTTATTTAACTGCAACGTGACATAGGCATTCACAATTCTATTTTTTTTATTCGAATATACCCAGAATACAACCAGTTGGCAACCAAATCCCCTATTCCACCGTGTTTTTCTTGGAACCAAGGATGATGCTATCCGATTTTTACTCTAGTAATACAAAACAGCATCCGTCGATGTCTAGAGGATAATAAAGGGAATGATTAGTTTGATGTATTTTTCTTTTATGCTCACACTTGTGATGAATGAGTTTTGATGGCTGTTCTTGAAGGAGCACGTACAGATCACCAGAATTTCTTGGACTGTTATAACTGTGAACTCCTGATCAAAAGAGGTTGTGGACTTCACCTGACTCTCCTTCATATTTGTATCTTATTTTATTATTTGAAGTATTGCCATTAAACTTTAAGAAATGTTGGAGTTGTTTAGCGATCCATTCATGTTCTGATGACCTGTCATGTACCTCATCATCATCCCAAAATCAACATGAATAGACTCCATCACCTAAGAGACCGTAAATAGATGAGCCATTAAGAAAATGAATGGATGCTTTAAAAAACTGTCATAAAGATTAAACGTGCTGATCAAGGTGCACTCTAAAGAGAAATATCCACTGATGCCACTTAATTTTTATGACTCACACTGAGTCATATTTGTGCTGCAAATGTGAAGTTACAGGAATAAAATACTAAACATTTCTGTGCCTCAGAAAAGACTAACCACTGGACCATTTAGTGTATTTATTTTAATTTCACTATGTTTTAGTTCAGTATTGGTCTCAATAAGTCTTAAAAAGGCTTCTCACATTTCCTTAAAAAAACATCTTCTAAAAAAAGTGCTAAAAGGACAAACTGAACTTCAGTTTTTCCTGAATAGCCTCTTTGCTAAACAGGAAAGACCTGCAGGCCAGTGACATTCGAAACACTAAAAGAGCACTGTTAAACTACAAGTATTTCGTTGTCAGGGCTCTCTGAATACTTTTTTGTTATTGTCACCGTGCTCACTTTGGCATTACACAGATATACTAGGAGTAAAACCACAGAGAAAAACAACATATGAGCCTTTAATGGTTGAGCAACTCTGCAGAACTGCTATGTAAATATTACTGCAGTGCGTCTCTGAATTCTTCTGACAGCCACCCAAGATAAGAATAAACAGCCTTCTTTGTTCCCTCGCTACAGAAATATTGACTGACTCAGTCACAAACTGACCATTTAATTAAATTCGTATCACCAACGTCCAAACAACCCAACATTCAACATGTCATGATGCACATCAGATAAACTCTTCTGTTGCACTGTTTAACTGATCATTTCTACATCTATAATGATTTAGATTTGCTTCTTATGCTGAATACATGTAAACCTACAAACAGCTACAGCAACTACAAGCTAACATTTAAAGTCAGTTAAAAGTAATTTTAATTACTTGCCTACCAGCAACTATTTTAAGATACGTATTAGTCATTTTAACCATTTTGACCTCGATGTAATTTTTACCAAAACACCAAATAAACGTAGATGTAAATAACACGTAAAACATGTAAAATCTACAGTTTTATTAAACACTCTGACTTCAAACTATTGAAAGAGGTTTCCAATGTGACGTCTAAATTAAAAATCACAAGCCATTTTTTAATGTCTTTATGAGCCAATTAAAAGTTGAGTTTTAAAATTTGATAGCCGTTTAGACCTTTAAGAAGGATATTTGAATTTCATTATCTTAATAGCCATTTTTCAGATTTAGAGATTTTGAGAGCAAATGAAAAAAAGAATAATTTGACAGAAACTACCAGCATTTTTTTTCTAACAAGAAAAAACAAATCGACAATATCAGGGGTTTAGCAAAGTAGCAGCTACTAAGCTAAAAAACTCATTAAAGTGTCTCCAAAAGATGACTATAGCAACTTTAGACAAACCTAAAATTTACTTTTAAAATTTGATACTTATTTTTTACTTCATTTTAACTTGCTAGCCACTTTTTCAGTTTAGTGGCTTTGTCAAATTTTAAAAATGTAAGGAATGATTCAGAAGACAAATATTAAAAGAACTTGACGATAAAATCCTTTTTAGGTGCTTTTCAACACCTGTGAAGTCGCTAATTAATTTGAGTTTAACAACGGAGGAGCTAGAATACTTTAAACTCTCTAGCCAAACTGAACCTTTTACAAGCCAATGTAATATTTTTTGTGTGCCTAAATTGTTGCATTCAGTATTTGATATTTTATATTTATCTCCAAATCACTACGCTGTGAATTTTAACAAGCCAAACAAATTCAAACTATGATAGTATGTAAGATTAAAAACAAACCAATAGTGTTCTTCAGATTCTTGATTGATTCCTAAAGCTACAAAACTTTTTCAGTTTCAGCGAAAAATTATTCAATTTTCAGGAATGGATTGAGCTCGGCAAACAAATCCCAAACCCATCTGTTGTTTAAGTGCTTTTAAAATGAAGCCCAACTTACCAGGTACTTTCCCCCCAACTGCTATACAGTTAAAGTTAACAAACGAGGTGTTAGAATAGCTCATACTCACAAGCCATTTTTAAAACTTTTACTAGCTAACTTTTCTCCCACTCATGCCTCACTTCCCACTTTTGAAGTTTCAGTATCTGCAATATTTCCCCCCTTTACACGATTATTTGACTCCTAAAATAGCTGAGTTAGCTAACTTTAAGTAAACTTTCTCAACTTACTGACTATCCAGAATCTCACATGCAAAATCTTAAATGACTGTTAGTGTCTTAGTAACTGACTAGCCCACAATGCAAACTGCAAATATTTTCAAAATGTGATATTCAGATAGATTTTTTAAACCGTGGATGCATTCTTGTGGCTGCTAGACTGAACTAACTTATTAGCTACTTTCTTAGTTAAGTATTCTCTAAAGATTTTTAAGATTCATCGCTGTTTGAACAAACCTATTCACTAGCTATTGAGGTGCTTTTAATATAAAGCTCAGCTTACAACATATATTTCCAACATATGATACTTTGAAGTACTGAGCTGCAAGCCACTATCAAAACGAAGCCCTTCAGGCAGTTTGTAGTTTGAAAAACATTCTTTTAAAAGCCATATTGAAGACATACTACTTATACTACTACTAAAGCAACCAAATACTGTTACTTATTTAATGCCCCTAATGATCAATTTCGGTTTAACAAAGGACCCACAAGTCATTTTGAAACTTTTACTAGCCAGTTAGTTAATTTATTATATGACATCAAACCTTAAAGTTGCTTTCAATATTTGATAGTCAATATTTCATTTAGTCAAATAACTGCCTAAAGGGGGCTCTTTAGTTAGTTATTTGACTCCTAAAGCTGTTAACTTGATATGGTCATTCAGGGTTTTACATGCAAAGTCCCAAACTGACGGTTTGTGGCTGTAAGATTGATTTAGCAGTCCACGATGTAGTATATAAACAACTTTTATAATTTCACTGCTAGAACAGCAGCCAAATGTAGCAGCCATTCTCCAAAACCTGTAACATATACAAAGCCTTTACTTATTCAAAGTGATGGGAAATGATAAAGAGTACGGGAATAAAGGTGTAACATGTATTGATTGATAAATGGTTGGCTTTGGTGGCCAAACATATAGTGAAACACTTCTAAGATTTGTTCTGCTTGAGCTACTTTAGTTCCTGCTTTTGTACCAATCTTTGCCGCCATTTTGAAGACTTTACATGCCATCTAGAAATGAAAACACAAACGAGGCTGATTTCAGACACTAGACTGGAGCTTTTTACCAGCCACCAGCCACGTAATGGTGGCTGGTGGCTGGATTGTGTTTCCTCCACCCTGCGCTGCTGTGAGGGCATCGACAGTTTGTGCGTTGCTAGGCTTCTGCTTCTTTATAATGTACTGTGGCTCCCCTTTGTCTTCCCGCCCGCTGCCACCTCCTTAGTCGTGCTCGTCCTTGAAGAACTCGTGGCAACAGACGGTAACTACGGAGATGAATGTCATGAACTCCTGAAAGTTGCACTCGGCGTCGCCGTCGGTGTCCAGGCTGTCCATCAGGCTGTCCAGCGCAGCCTGGTCGTTCACATGCTGCAGGGAGGGAGGACGGGTTCAGCTCGGAACAACAAAACTCCAAACTGGTGCTTAACAGTTTATATCATATGCTTTTAAATCTCACAATATATCTATCTATCTATCTATCTATCTATCTATCTATCTATCTATCTATCTATCTATCTATCTATCTATCTATCTATCTATCTATATTTATTTATTTATTTATTTATTTTTTATTTTTTCCCATCTTACCGCCATCAGATCTGGGAGCTCGTCATGAAGCAGGTCCTTCAGCTCGCTCTTCTTCAGTTTATGTTTGTCTCCTTCTCTCTCCGAATACTTCTGAAACACAGCGAGGATGGTGGCCATCGAGGTCTCCAGGTCAGTCATCGTCACCTGTCTGTTAAACCTTGAAAAGTAAAGTAAATAAAAGCGTTAATCTTAAGACCATTTTGGGAGATTCAAAGAAAGTTTTTTTTAATTTAATTTTTTTTGAAATTGTATAGTTTTTTTGAAATTCAATCAAAATATGAAGTCGCTGAATTATATTCTGATATATTCTGATGAACTTAAAAGTATTGATTTATGATTTTTTCTGACCATTTAGCAAAGAAAGGTGGCCATTATGCTTGAGTAAATGGACCACAGTTAAAGCCTGTGCAGGTCCTCAGTTGTGCAGGTTCATGGTAGCCGTAAGTGCTTGAAATGAAGGCAGATGAACTTCAGTTTAGGGTTTGGGATGAAGGGTGAAATGTCTTGATGAATCAAAAAGAAGTCAACTTGCCTTCATTTTAAGCACTTAATCACAGTTAACAAAACAACACAGTTAACACTTTACTCACGTGCTGATGATTTTCCTTTGCAGATATAAAAACTCTGACTCCATAATTAACAGAGAGACTTAAATTAATTAGTTTTACCAGCATTACAGAGAAAAAAATGCCCCGCTTTAGCCTTAAATGCCAGGCAGCATTGATACGGTAACAAATCCTTCTTAATTTTGCTGCTTTAAATGCAGATTTTCTTTTTGTGTTTAACAAGTCCTTTAAAAAAAGTCATGAAACTTACTAGAAATAGCTTTTGTCTCTTTGCTGCGACATAAAATACAAAAAAACAAAGACTTACTGTTGTGCGAGTGCAGGCAGAAGTCCAGAGAGCAGAGGCTGAGGATGGGCTGCAGTCTTTATACTGGACCAGTATGTGGGTGGGGGTGTGAGGAGGTGCAGGTCTGAGGTCAGCCAGCCTGTCATTCAAAGTGCTGACCAATCCCAAGTGTCCACCTCTCCTCACTCCACTGCAGCCCTGCAGGAACCAGCACTGACTCTGCAAACTTTAAAATAAGAGAGCAGATTAATTTCGTGGCCTTTTTTCATGACTTCTGATGTCGTCACTCAGTAATCTCCACACTGCCCTTCTGTATGTCCTCCTTGTCTGGGGTCTTCCTCTTTTTTTTTCATACTTTACCTTCAACTTCCTTTATCCAGTACATCCACTATCCCTCCTCTAACATGTCCAAACCATCGCCGCCTTGCCTCTCTAACTTTGTGTCCAAACTGCTCAACCTGAGCTGTCTCTCTGATGTACTCATTTCTAATCCTGTCCATCCTGGTCACTTCCAATTAAATATTAACATTTCCTGTTTTTTTTTTCCAGTGCCACTATCTCATAACCATGCATCATAGCTGGTCTCACTACCATCTTGTAAACTTTGCCTTTCACTCTCGCTGCAAACCTTCTGTCTCAAATCATCGCTGACACCTGTCGCCACCCACTCCAACCTGCCCGCACTCTCTTCTGCACTGTCTGTGGTTTTGGATGGTTGAGGTATTTAAACTCATCCATGTGCACTACCTCTGCTCCTTTCGGCTTTCCCTTTACATGATTAAAATTTTTATTGATCTTCTCTTCAGAGCATACCTCCACCTGTCCAAGATCACTTCGACCTGCTTCGACCCCTTGACTACAGATCGCAGTGTCATCTGTAAACATCAATGCATATTTGTAAAGTATTCCCACCTGATTGAAGATGCCGAATGCATTGCCTTTTCCCCGTGACCTTGGTGTTATCTCAGGACTATAGTGCGGTGTTACTAACACTGAGATCATAGGTTCAATTCCTATGCTGGCCATAAAATGGATAGTTGCAAAGCCTGTATCATATTTAACGCAACAGGCATTATACTTAGGTTTTGCATATTCATTGTCAGATATCTTGATGCATTCTCAATCATCCAGGTAACTAAATCCCAAAAAGTTGTTTCTGTTCATCTGGACGTAGCCTTTTCATCCGAGTGACGTCTTTAGTTGACTAAAGAAGTCAACTGGCGAAGGAACGTTTCTCCCACAGAAAATGCTACATCCAGATGAACAGAATCAACTTTTTGGGATTGTCAGATAATGATTTCACCACCAGCACAGATGTGGTGGAGAGTTTCAGTGACTCTAATTAGCTGACATGAAGACTGGCTGACAGCTAGCAGCTACACCCACTGTTATGGCTCAACAGTCAACTTTAAGCCTTGACAGAATTCAAACGAATAAGTAATAAAAATTAATTCTCATAAATTTGTCATGAAACTCAGTCACTGAATATTGTTTGATGGAGAATAAAACTGCTTCAAGGTTTGTACACGGCAGCCGGTTAGCTCAGCTGGTTAACTCCAAGGTCCAAACCTCATACTGGCTAATAATAATAATAATAATGGATTGCATTCCACCACACACTGGTGGAGGCAAGCTATAGTTGTAGCCACAGCTGCACTGGGGCAGACTGACAAAAGCAAGGCTACCATATCGCGCCATCGGCCCATCACCAGTAGGCGGTAGGTGAAGTGTCTTGCCCAAGGACACAACAACTGAGACTGTGCAAGCTGGGGCTCGAACTGGCAACCTTTGATTACAAGACAAACTGCCAACTCTTGAGCCACGACTGCCCTAGTGAGAAGGAAGAACATGTGGTATTGTGCGGTTAAGTGTACATCCAAGAAGTTTGTGCTTCAGTTTTGGTGAGTGAAAGTAGCCCATCGCTTAGCACTAATTTGTTAATTACTTAGCTAGCTACGCTTGCTAGAGTTTGCTGATAATGTAGCACTCTATCTTCTAAACATGGCAACTCTGGCTCCAAACAAAACAGCATGGCGGTGGCTAGCCTCAACTGTTGAAGCCTCAAAATGCCAGAAACCAACAGGTGACATCTCTGTGACCTGGTCCAGTCCTGGTGTTTATATGTGGTTAAATGGTTAAACAAATTTAATTATTTGAGTTATTAATATGACATGTTGGTTAAACCGAGGAGCGTAAAACTGAAATTTATTTACCAAACACCTCAGGACTAATTAAGATTAACTGAGATAAACAGACAAAGTGCCAAACCTCTCCCTCTGTGGCCCTCTCTCTGTTCATAATGGCTCGTATAGCATCCATCTATGTTCTTCTTTCTGCCTCTTTTCGCTGTGTTTGGGCATCTGCTGGCTGACAAAGGCCTGTTTCACAGGAAGCGGCTGGCTGTGCATGTTAATGAAGACGCTCTTTTCACTGCTTAAGTTGGCCAGACGTGTGCCCTCTGCAGCCCAATGAGGGCTCACAAACAGCACATCTGCTCCAGCCAAATAAGCTGAAGTTGACGCTGAAGTCTCGGTGCCAACATTTTACCCCTAAATGCTATAAACAAACATTTCAGGGGTGTACAGAAAACAAATAATTAGTCAGCATCTACACTTTCAGTGCATTGATTTTGGATGTTCAGCCAGGTGGGACTTTGCCTGGTAATAAATAAGGTTTAATACCACAGCTTAGAGTATCTCCATGTGGCCTAATGGACAGGGAGTTTGACTTCAGCTCAAAAGTCTGATGGTTTATGTCCCTTTGTGGTTGATGCATCTGATTTTTAATGATGACTTCAGTTCTACGCTAGACAAACCCACCACTCTAAAACATAAAACATAAAACAAAAAAACCCAAAACCTCTCATACAGTTTTTTTTGAAGGGGAAACTGTCTATGCTGAGCAAGGAATGGCAGATTGATTTTGGATGTTGTCAGGTAGGACTATGCCCCATTATAAATAAGGTGCAGCTGAACTGTATGAGCATATGGCTTAATGGACAAGGTGTCTGGCGAGGGGACTTTAAAGTAACCTTTTGACGCCCTTTGTGGTGCTTAAGTGTTTCAAAATGACCTGGTGATTCTGGCATCTTCCATATTTGGTCAAATTAGAAAAAAATCTGTTTTTCTCACTGCATGCTTGGGCTGGATAATTCAGATGGTTAGAACCTGGTGCTACTAATGCCAATGTAATGGGCATGGGCTCAAGCCACATACTGGCCACTTATGATTAAGGCTGTCAGAGCCATAATTGCCTTAATGATCACATAGTTATCTTATTAAGTCTTATTAAGTCTTAGTCTTATTAGGTTGACTACCTTACCACTCGTGCTCAGTTTGCAGCCCCAACATCTTCTCCTCTCCAGAGCATAACTTGACCTCCACCGTTCGATTAAGGTTTACAAATAAAACAACACAAATCTAAATAGTTCTCGAGTAATGGCCATTGGTTTCAAGATTGACTTGGATCTCTCGGCAGATTCTTTATTTGCATGCAACCAAACATGTCGGTCAGTATCAGCAATCACTAGCACTTTGGCTTTTGATTCCTAAGCAGAAACCAGAAAGCTTACAGTAGCAGCAACTTTGTCCAGAGCCTACATATGACAATAAAGTTAGCATTTGACTCTTGCATAATTTTTCATTGCAGTTGTAGAAAACTAGTCAAACGTACTCTTTCAGTGATGAGGATGTGCACATCCTGGACATGGCGGAATGCTGGTTTGAGCGGGGATTTAAGGAGGGAATGTAAAGGAAAAAGGGTACGTCTTTCACCATCTTACAATGCTGTGAGTGCAGCCACTCTTTGTGAATGCTACTTATAACCATTGACCAATGGTAGTGCCATTTTGCATATTAAGGATAATGAAACTGAAGTCACAGCCCATTGTCTGTCAGTGGTACTAGTCTTGGCCATTATGCCAATGTACTGTTTATAAGGTTGGGGGAAACCTGCAGTCAGCTAAGACTGAAGAAGTCATTTGCATCAGTGACGAAACGTTGTGTTTACATGAACTGCATCAGCTTTCTGGGATTTCCTTACCAGGATGACTGAGAATGCATGAAGACTTTTTTGTTATTTAATTGGCTTGAAAGGCACCAGTAGCATAAGTATACAGTGCACAGGTTCAGGGATAATTGTAGCTGTCACTGTGTGTGACCACGTGGCCGAAGGCGTCTGACTTCGGCTCAGAAGATTAAGGGTTCCAGTCCCTCCATGGTTGCATTAGTTGCTTTCCTTTAACATAAAGATGTTCAGCTTGGTTAGAAGCCACAGTAGGCTCATGGCATTTACAGTGATTACTTTGTAGTGAGGGCACGTATCACCTGCAATTGAAAACAGCATCCTTTTTCCCTTTGGGCTTTGCTGTCATGGTGGTGTGTCCATTGGGGGTCACCGTTGTGGTTACACTCCACCGGTGCCCACTAAATTTTTGTGACAATTCCTCCTTGAGGAGCTGCTGTCTTGCCTGCTGTTATGTCCTTGTGTTTGTCTTGTTATTGGTGGGTCTGCTGCTTCTTTGTTCTCCTGATGGTACTTGACCACCGCTGTATGGTTCTTCTGCTTTTTTCCGCTGACTGACTGCTCCGTATCCAATATTCCTCTGTCCATGTCCAAACCATGCCACCTTCAGCACCCAAACTTTTGAACAATCTGCTTCAGCCTATCAGGATGGCTGAATCAATAGTTTGTTTGAAACAACTTGTTTGTGTATGCAAGCTTTTCCTTAAAATCCATCCCAGAAACGTTGGGTTAAATGTAAAACCATATGTTTGACTGTCCTGTAACATGTATACTTATTTAATATACTCTTGCTTAATATTTTTTTAAATGTGTTTTTTTTTTTTTTTTTACTTTTTATGGCAAACAGGTATCCTTTCCTCTTTGCATCAGTGTAGAACAAACAGATTAAAATGCTTCATTACCTTGTTTATTTGATCACTTAATGCTCACAGGGCTCAGTTAGCTTAATCTTTCTGTGGTTGTTCATTTTTAGACATTTATCTTTGTTATTCTGTGTTTTATCTTACTTTGTTATTATTTATTCTGTAACCTCATTGTTGATGAACTCGGCCTTGACATGTTGTGTGGGAGTAGCGGTGAACAACTTGCCCTTTTTCTGGGATTAATAAACAACAACAAACTTTATTTATATAGCACATTTAAAAACCAGTGGTATACCAAAGTGCTTGACATAGGAGAGGGTCAGATATGAGTAAAAGAGAAAGATGAAGGCCATGGCAAAGTACCAAACATGCTAGCAGGTTAATGGCATTAAAAACAGAAACAACAGAAATACATATAAAAGCATAATAGAACATTATGGGAAAAAGACAAAAGAGTCAAGAAAAAATTAAAAATAATTAAAAGAGGTTAAGAATAGAACAAAAGTAGCAACAAGCATTTAACTAACTAACTAACAAGCATTAACTGGTAGAGAAGGCGAGGTTAAATAAACAGGTTTTTAACCGCAATTTAAAGGATTGAATGGAATCAGACTCACGGATGGCAATGGGGAGGTTATTCCATAAATCGGGTGCAGCCAAGGCAAACGCGCGGTCACCTCAAGTCTTCAGCCGGGATCTCGGCTGTACCAAAAGTGACTGGGAAGATTATCTTAGTGCTGTAGCAGGGGTGTATAATCTAAGTAATCAATGAGGTAACTTGGCGCTAAATTGTTAATAATTCTAAAGGTGAGCAGCAGGATTTTGAATTGAATGTGATACTTAACAGGAAGCCAATGCAGGTCGGCAAGGACAGGGGAAATAGAGGCACGCCGCCCGGTACCAGTAAGGAGACGAGCCGCCCCGTTCTGAACAATTTGCAATTTCTATGGAGAAGAGTAGAGTTAAGACCAAAGTAAACGGAGTTGCAATAATCCAACCTAGATGTCACGAAGGTGTGGATAGGCTTTTCCAGGTCCCTGTGTGGGACATAATGTCTGGCCTTGCAAATAAGACGCAATTGATGAAAGCAAGATTTGACAACAGGAGACACTGGTTTGTCAAATTTAAAAGAGCTGTCCAGTAACACACCCAGGTCACTAACAGTGTCGGTAAGGAAACTGGCAAAGGAACCAAAGGCGTCACGGAGTTGGCCACGAGGGATATTACTGTCAAACACAAGGATTTCAGTTTTGCTGTCATTTAAGATCAGAGAGTTACCTGAGACCTCACTCACAAAAACATTGCAAAGACACAATAAAGCTTATCTAAATCTGAATTTTTGCTGTGTGTCACTGGGCCAGTTAGCTCAGGTGGTTAGAGCATGGTGCTAAAAGACCAAGGTCATGGGATCAACCCCCATACTGGCAATAAGGTAGTTGGGTTAACACTAACTTAATTGCCTTAAGTTAAAATTAACTTATGACGGTGTATGCAACCCACTTGCTTAACTGTAACGACCTCAAGCATTGTATTTCTCTACATGATAAGTTTTGACTCTTTCCTTCGAAGTAATTGGCTGCGTGCCCTGCAGGTTTTCAGGTCAGTTAGCTCAGATGGTTAGTAAATGGTGTCCAAAAGACTAAGTTCATGGGTTCACCTCAAATACTGGCAATAACTTAACTGCCTTAGTGATAAAGCAGTTAAGTTAGCATGAAATTAACCATATTGATGATGGCTTAAGTTAGCTGTACCTGCTGTGTTCACTCTGCTTTTCCCTGCCATGTCTTCCGAACACTGTGAAGAATTTCTGATCTTGTCCATCTCTTCAACTCCGTCACCTTCAGCTCTTCCTCTAGTCTCTTCTACAAGTTGTTTCAGATAGTTGATGCAAGGTACTTAAATTGATCTACTTTCACCGTTCCACCTCTCTCTCATTCACAAAGATGTATTCTTTCTGGCTTGTATTGACATTCATTCCTCTCTTCTCCTTACCAGGATGACTGAGAATGCATGAAGACCTTTTGGTTATTTAATTGGTTTACAAATAAAATAACAAAAACTTTGTAGATTCTCGAGGCCTACATACTTGCTGAATGTAACGTGGGGAAAAAAGTATTCCCCCTGGGTCTAATGGCTGGATAGCTCAAATGCTTAGAGCATGGTGCTATTACCACTAAGGTCATAGGTTCAACCCTCATACTAGTCACTTATAATTACAGCTGTTGGCGGTAATTGCTTTAATCATAAGATAGCTTAATCTTATTAAGTTGACTGCTTTACTAGTCCTGCTCAGTATGCTTTTATTGCCCTGCCATCATGAAATGTTTCTGATAGCTGTGACAAATTTCATTAATTGTATCAGGTCAAAATTCTAATAACCAAAGCAGGTTTTTGGATCAGCTTCCTTCTTCTTCCTTCTCTTCTGACAATCAGCTAATTTCTGACCGTGGCTTGTTGTGCAGCTGGAAGGACGTCGAGCTGAGCATCAGACTGAAGCAATTGCTGGTTTCTAAATTGACTCCCGTATAAATTTCTACAAGGACAAACATGATTTCTCAGTTTCAACAGTCAATTGCATTTTGATGTTTTAGTGCCTTTTCTCACACGTGGTTTAGAATGCCTACAAAAATTCATATTTTAAGCTGTTTTCTTGTAAGCCAGTTGGCTGAGTTGGTTAAGGCTTGGTACTAATCACATCAACGTCATGGGTTCAAACCCCATCCTGGCTGTAAGGAGAAGTAAGTTCCGGTTGAGATAATAAGGACTGAACTCTCCTCCTTATTATGCTATGTTGTTTCCAAAAAGTGTATGTCATACATGTTGTCTTATTACCTAGAATTTCATTCAATAAAACTCCAGCACTTTGGTTAAATCCTGCTTCATGAACGCCTACACATCCACAGCTCACTGTAAGGCGAATATGAGGCAACTTGTTCTTCCAAAGCTACATGGGAGGGCATAGCCCTGCATGTAATATCAGATAACTAAATAAAGAAGTTACTTTAAAAGAGGACTTGGAGGCCTCTTCTGGCTTATCTCTAAACAAGTGACATTTTTGAACATCACTTGTTTAGAGCATACCTCCATCTCGATCATCCAATTAAGGTTTAAAATTAAAATAACAAAGTCTAACTAGTTTTCATGTGAGACAAGGCATCTCACTTCAGATCAGAAGATTGTTTTTTGGTAACTCAAACAACCTAAGTTACCAAAAAACCGGCTGTGAGTCACTTATCAGGCTAACACAATATTGCGAACTTACCTTGCTTGCTGGTGCTTGGAGGTTCTCTTCAATAAATTGAGTTTCTCTCTGACTCCTCTCCTCCTGCAACTGAACCATTTGAATGACAATCCAGTTCTTTTCCTCATTAATAAAATTGTTGTCAAATTCCCTTATCCTATACCTACATGTCTTCATATCAAGATCATTTCTTTTACCACTAAGTGAGAAGTGTTTGTGTTCAAGGCTACTCAGTGTGAAGTGCTTAGTGTAATGCTGGAAAACATTATATATTTTAATACCATCCCATGGTGTCTCATCCAGTTCATTCAGATCTCATTTCCACAACAGATCTTGTTGGTATCTTCTTACACATCCACTAGCGCTTCCTCCTTCTCGACACTTTTAAGGCTGTCATACATCAATACAGTGCTTTTCCTCTCCACTCGCACCGCTGTTTTGGCTATATACCCTGTATATAACCATTTTACATTGTCTAATATTATACTGTTATCTTACTTTGCAAAATCAGCTGCTGTGATTGTGCTCAAAGGTAGATTGGGAAACCTTGGGTTAACTTATTGATTTGATAACCACCTTCGTGTGACCACCTGTCCTGATTGCCAATATTAGGGTAAGGGAATCTGAAGCTGCATATAAAAACTCGTTTAAAAATATTTTTAGTAAAGTTTTAGGTTCTTAAAGTTATTTCAGCCTCATATTCATTCAAGTATTCACATTTTCTCCAAGATCCAGCTGTGACAGACATTTTTCAGATTTACAACACAGTCAATAATCGATCATTGGTCAGTGTTCTGTGTCAAAAGCTAATTCTTATTAAAATGGTGATTGTTTCAATAACATACAGTAACTATTTGCAGTGCAGGGAAAACTGTCCACAGAGTTGCAGTGTTAGAAATAAACACTATCATTTTTATTCTAAGCTGGTAAGAAACTACTTGTCATTAATTTAATGCTAACTTAACTGCCTTACAGCTAAGGTAGTTAAGTTGTTGCCAGTATGGGGGTAGACCACATGACCTTGGCATCATCAGTACCATGCTCTAACCATGTGAGCTAACTGGCCCACAGAAGCACATGTATTAAAGTAGATTAATTTTCCCACCATTGCACTTGTGACTGCAAGTTACCCGTGGTCTCCCAATCTAGCTATGACTGTGTTCAGATGACAGAGGTGGTGCTGATGGTGTCTGAGCAGTTACAAATATGAACATGTGTGTTTGCAGCATAAAACTATAATATTAGAAATACACAAAGAGGTTACACATAGTACACTATGAGAGCAGAAGGTTCAACAGCAAACCATAGTCTTGAGTAGGTTAGGACTGCAGCACACATTACTATGGCGATTTAGTACTGAAAACCTTGCCTTGTGGTGCATTCCTGCTGCAACATCTTTTTATAGTAATTAGTTAAAAGATCAGTTCAGTCATCTAGACTAGAAATCTAAAACCTCTAAATGGCTCCAAGTTGTCTAGGTGTCTGCGTTTGGATCTGGTGGTTGAGGGTTTAAGTCCCATCACGTGCAACTAGTCTTTTTGAAATTGCCCTTGTGGGGGTGTGGTCTCTTTCCGCCTCCTCTTCTCTTGCTCCACCCCTCTGTCTCTCTCTCTCACTCTTCTCTCTCCCCAGGACACAGCTGCTGTTGATTGGCCTCATTTACCACCTGGGCCCAGTCAGCAATCACCTCTCTGAGGTCATATAAACTGGGGATGAACTGGGAGGGTGGTTTTCTCTGGTGTCTCCAGATTGTGTCCTAGGTGTTGGAAGAGATCCTATGGTGTATAGTTGTGGAAGCAGTGGGAAGTATAGCTGCTTCATGGGAGTAGTGTGAGCTTGTGGGCCTCAGCAGCAGTAAAGCTAGCTGCTGCTAGTGACAGGGTGGGCTTGTGGGCCCCCGGAAGTGCCTCTTCATGGTGTGGAGTTTGTTTTTTTTAGGTTGTTGGGTTCTTTGTTGTTGTGACCTTTTTTCTTTTTTTGTAGCGTTATTGGTAAAACGGCGTTGCTAGCTCTTTATGTTAAGATTTTCTATAATAAAAACTAATTTATTTACTAAAAACCTGTCTGTTTTCCTTTGATTCCGTTCTGGACCCATTTGTTACCAGTCCCCACACACACCCCTCGACCTTCATTGTGGGGACGTAACAAATATATAAATCTTCTGTTAATAATTTTGTTCTGGAACATTACTTGATTTCTTGCAACCAACAGTGATTGGTCCATAGCACTCAGACTACAAGTGAAAACCACAAAGCTTATGGTACCAACAGGCTTGTCCCATATCTTCATATCAAGGTCATAATTTCATTATATTCCAGCAATGATCTCTGCAAAAATTGCTTAGCTGCCTCCAACCAAGCATGATTAGTTGGATAGCACTTGGATAGCAAGCTTAAAACAGAAAGCTTATAGTGCCAACAAAACTTGCACCATGCCTACACATCTTTATATGAAGATATGTCAGAAGTGCAAAACAGTCCAGAACATTAGATGTGTAACTGATAGTAGTTTTGTGTTCTGGCAGTTAGGCCAACAGCTCCAAACAATGGGTAACCATTTCTAAGGTTACGTTCCTACAATGATCTCCCAGCAACAACAGATTGTTGGTGCTACAAGGAACCAAAGCTCAGACAAACCAGACAGATTACAACACCAAACTATGAAAGCCTCTAATACCTGTAAAGCAAAGCAGGGTTTCATCTTATCCTGTCCAGGTCAATTCAAGGTCAACCAAGGTTTTGAGTACTATCCAGATGTGTTCCTTCTCACTGGGGTATATTGCTATGGTAACTTGTGCTATAGAGCTAACCTGCTTCAGGTCAGGTAATGTTCTAGATTAACTCTCATTTAGTTATATTTTAAGTTTTGAAGCTTTTCTCCTGAAGACCTCACCAATGGCCAAAAGTAATAGATAAAAAATGAAATTACTATCTACCACAGAAATGTATGTTTTTGACAGTTGCTTGACAAAAGGATAGTTTTGACTGTTGGTATTTTGTTTTAGCCAGGATTAAATTTGAAATAAATTGTAATCTCTTGTTTCTGGTTATGTGGATTAAAGTGTGAAATAACCTTTTTAATAGCTCGCTGTGGGTTCAAAGCCAGCAGCAGTTCTTCAAAGATGTATTCCAGCACTTCAGTCCTGTTTTTGATCCCTCAACAGGTAGTTTACCTGCATTAAATCAAAACGTGCACACTGATTTTGGTGGTTAATGCTGGAAAAACTATCCATCTTCATCCACAAGGCCGGGTCGCGGGGGCAGCAGCCTAAGCAAAGAGGCCCAGACCTCCCTCTCCCCAGCCACCTCCTCCAGCTTATCCGGGGGAACACCAAGGCGTTCCCAGGCCAGCCGAGAGATATAATCTCTCCAGCGTGTCCTGGGTCTGCCCCGGGGCCTCCTCCCGGTGGGACATGCCTGGAACACCTCACCCAGGAGGCGCCCAGGGGGCATCCTTGTCAGATGCCCGAACCACCTCAGCTGGCTCCTTTCGATGTGGAGCAGCAGCGGCTCTACTCTGAGCCCCTCCCGGATGGCCGAACTTCTCACCCTTCACTCCTCCGTGAATCGCAACCTTATCGTGGTGGAGGGGTTTGTGTGACCCAGGGATCCCAGGGGCTATGTTGTCTGGGGGCTTTTGCCCCCTGGTAGGGTCTCCCATGGCAAATTGGTCCTGGGTGAGGGACCAGACAAAGAGCGATTCAGAAGACCCTTATGAAAAGAACATCGAGGGAACAGTTTACCCTGCCCGGGATAGGGTTACCAGGGCCCCGCCCTGGAGCCAGGCCCGGGGAGGGTGCCCGAGGGCAAGCGTCTGGTGGCCGGGCCTTAGTCCATGGGGCCAAAAGAGGAGACATGGGCCCATCCTCCCGCAGGCCCACCACCCGCAGGAGGCGCCATAGGGGTCGGGTGCATTGTGTGCCGGGTGGCGGCCAGGAGCGGAGGCCCTGGCGGACTGACCCCCGGCTGCCAAGACTGGCAATAGGGACATGGAATGTCAACTCTCTGGTGGGGAAGGAGCCTGAGTTAGTGCGTGAGGTTGAGAGGTACCGGCTAGATATAGTCGGGCTCACCTCTACGCATGGCTTGGGCTCTGGAACCAGTCTCCTGGAGAGGGGCTGGACTCTGTCTCAGTCTGGAGTTGCCCCTGGTGAGAGGCGGCGGGCTGGGGTGGGTATTCAAATATACCCTCGGCTTGCTGCCGGTACGTTGGGGTTTTTCCCGGTGGATGAAAGGGTTTGCTCCCTGCGCCTTAGGGTCGGGGAACGGGTCCTGACTGTCATCTGCGCTTATGCGCCGAGTGGCAGTTCGGAGCACCCAGCCTTCCCTGTGGGGGGGGGGGGGGGGGGGGGGGGGGGGGGGTTCTGGAAGGTGCTCCACCTGGAGACTCTGTTGTCCTGCTGGGAGACTTCAATGCTCACGTGGGTAACGACAGCGAGACCTGGAGGGGCGTGATTGGGAGGAACGGCCTCCCTGATCTGAACCCGAGCGGTGCTTTGTTATTGGACTTCTGTGCTAATCACAGTTTGGTCATAACGAACACCTTGTTCGAACATAAGAGTGTCCATAAGTGCATGTGGCACCAGGACGCTCTAGGCCGTAGGTCGATGATTGATTTTGTAATCGTATCACTAGACCTGCGACCATATGTTCTGGACACTCGGGTAAAGAGAGGGGGTGAGCTGTCAACTGATCACCACCTGGTGGTGAGTTGGATCAGGTGGCGGGGGAGGACGCAGGACAGACCTGGAGCACCTAAATGCGTAGTGAGGGTGTGCTGGGAACGACTAGCAGAGGCCCCAGTCTGCGAGATCTTCAACGCACACCTCCGGCAGAGCTTCAACAGCATTCCGAGGGAGACTGGGGACATTGAGTCCGAATGGACCATGTTCAGCGTCTCCATTGCCGAAGCTGCTGCATTGAGCTGCGGTGGTGGTAATCCCCAAACCAAATGGTGGACACCAGAGGTGAAGGGAGCCACCAGGCTGAAGAAGGAGTCCTATCGGGCTTGGTTAGCAAGAGGCAGCCAACAGGTATCGACAGGCCAAGCAAAATGTGGCTCGGGCAGTGGCTGAAGCAAAAACTCGGGTGTGGGAGGAGTTTGGCTAGGCCATGGAAAAAGACTTTCGGACTGCCTCGAAGAGATTCTGGCAAACCGTCAGGCGTCTCAGGAGGGGAAAGCGGTGCTCTACCTGCACTGTGTATAGTGCTGGCGGAGCGCTGCTGACGTCGACTGAGAAAATTGTCAGGCGGTTGAAGGAATACTTCGAGGACCTCCTTAATCCCACTGACACGTCTTCTGAGGAGGGAGCAGAGTCTGGGGATGAGGGGAATGACCCGCCAATTTCCGGGGGCGAGGTCACTGAGGCAGTTAAACAACTCCTTGGTGGCAGAGCCCCTGGTGTTGATGAGGTCCGCCCCGAGTTCCTGAAGGCTCTGGACGTTGTAGGGCTGTCCTGGTTGACACGCCTCTGCAATGTTGCGTGGAGATCAGGGGCAGTACCCCTGGACTGGCAGACCGGGGTGGTGGTCCCCATCTTTAAGAAGGGGGACCGGAGGGTGTGTTCCAACTACAAGGGGATCACACTCCTCAGCCTCCCTGGGAAAGTCTATGCCAGGGTGCTGGAAAGGAGAGTTTGTCCGCTAGTCGAACCTCGGATACAGGAGGAACAATGCGGTTTTCGTCCTGGTCGCGGAACACTGGACCAGCTCTTTATCCTCTGGAGGATAATGGGGGGTGCATGGGAGTTTGCCCAACCAGTCCACATGTGTTTTGTGGACTTGGAGAAGACATTCGACCGTGTCCCTCGGGGTGTCCTGTGGGAGGTGTTGCGGGAGTATGGGGTGTCTGGCCCATTGCTACGGCCATTCGATCCCTATACAACCGTTGCAAGAGCTTGGTTCGCATTGCCGGCAATAAGTCGGACTTGTTCCCGGTGGGTGATGGGCTCCGCCAGGGCTGCCCTTTGTCACCGGTTCTGTTCATAATTTTTATGGACAGGATTTCTAGGCGCAGCCAAGTGGCGGAGGGCTTTCGCTTTGGTGGCCTCAGAATCTCATCTCTGCTTTTCGCGGATGATGTGGTTCTGTTGGCTTCATCGGGTGAGGGCCTCCAGCTCGCATTGGAGCGGTTCGCAGCCGAGTCTGAAGCAGCGGGAATGAGGATCAGCACCTCCAAATCTGAGGCCATGGTTCTCAGCCGGACAAGGGTGGAGTGCCCACTCCAGGTCGGGGATGAGTTCCTGCCCCAAGTGGAGGAGTTCAAGTATCTCGGGGTCTTGTTCGCGAGTGATGGGAGAAGGGAGCCGGAGATCGACAGACAGATTGGGCTGCAGCTGCAGTAATGCAGACGCTGCACCGGTCCGTCGTGGTGAAGAGGGAGCTGAGTGTAAAAGCGAAGCTCTCAATTTACCGGTCGATCTACGTCCCTACCCTCACCTATGGCCACGAGCTGTGGGTAGTGACCGAAAGAACAAGATTGTGGATACAAGCGGCAGAAATGAGCTTCCTCCGAAGGGTGGCTGGCCTCTCCCTTAGAGACAAAATGATTGCATAGATAATTAAATAATAAGTGCTAGCATTTAACTAACTAACATCTTGTAGTTTCTGCTTGTGTGGGCTACACTGCCTAAGTACAAACATTGTTTTGTGCCCCCTTGTAAGTCAGTTAAGCACTTCTGCATTCAATAAAGTTTTCAAGTACGGACTTCCATGTCGCTGATGTAGCAACAACTACACATGCACCACAGGTGGAGAGTCTCCAGCTGTCTATTTCTGTGTCTGCAGCCATGTGCAATGGGGGCTTTTGTCTGTTCAACCAAAGTTAGAATCCTTCTACATTAGAGCACATGGTCAATCACATCTGGAGCTCTTGCTTTAGAGTCAGGATTAACTATTAAAGGGTGGTCCTTGAATTCAAACCAAAAAATTGCTCCTACAGGAATATTTCCTCAATTTAAAGAAAACAAGATTCAGAAATTGTAAAGGAAAGCAACAAAATAAAATATGTAACATCCTTCAGTTCACACTTTTAATGGTTTGAATAGTCCTGTGAGATTACGGCGTGGTATTCAAGGTCACTGGATGGAGTAGGCTGAGTCACATTTTTCTCCGTTTAGCTGTAAAACAAACCTTCACACAGGCGTTTGTAATCACCATGAAAAAACAGGTGTGATTTGTGTAGATGATATTATGAGGCAGACATCTCTACAATGTGCTGAATTCCCCAGATGACTTCCTCCAGCGCCCAATCTGACCTCTGACCTCCCTTCACTCTTTGTGTTTCCAGTAATGGAGAACAGAGCCGTTTATTACATGATAAACCGTGTCTTTGTTTGATGATAAATACACTCCTCACGCGGACGTCTACAGACTGTTTCATTGTTCGCTTCAAACACTGAAACTCTGTGCAAAGAAGCTAGCCGAGAATCGGCCAAACATGCTGGAAACCGGACTCACAGGGTCTGGCGAGGGAGCACCATCAATCATGTCTCTCTCTGTCTCCATTTTTTTAAAAAAATCTGTCTGCCTTTTGCTGTCAGAGTGAGACGTCCTCCTGAGACCTACCAAGTCATAATGTTGAGCAATCTGTGGTTTTGACTCATACTTCAGATCAAGAAAATCAAAATGCTAGCCTGTTTTCATCCCACTCACTGGATATTTTTCTGAAATACTTGGGCTCAGTTATTTCAGGGAGTAGAAGGTTACGTCTATGCAGATTCACAGTACTCGAAGTCACGGTAGGTTCATTAGCTTGGAAAGAAAGCGACTGGCCTTCTTTAAATTTGCTGATGACGTTCCACGTCTCATCCAAGAGGCTTCTTCATAGAGTGTCCCAGTAGTCGTGCACCAACAACAGCCAACTTCTGAAGCCTTGTCTGGTTTTGTTGGTTAGTCCAAAGGTGCTAGTAAGTAAACTAATATATAAGGTGTCTGACTTTGGGGTTGTCCCGTGGTGGCTGTGAATCATTCAGATGCTAAGTGTGTCTTTGTGTTTGAGGAGAAGCAGCTGAGCATGAGTGTGGTTCATTTCCTGAACAATGATTACCTTTCCAGTCATGTCTTGGGAACAACTACTAAGCAAGATCAGCTATTGTTCACTCTTCTAGCTTTACATACAATATCATTAATAATCCGCAAGAAGGTGGAACTCGACAAGTCAACCCAAGGCTTCCCAATTTAGCTACAAGCTAAAAATCACCTTACCCTACACTCATCCACGATGGGTCACTTATTTGTTGAAAGTGTTGCTGTTTGCTTGCTTTTGTAGGCCAGTTAGCTCAGCTGGTTAGAAACTGGCTAGAAACTGTATCAATAATCAATAATCCTCTCTATTAGTAATAGGCTACTAACAGAATCATAGTTTTTCAAGCCACAGTGTTCATGTCATTGCTTTTATTTACAACCCTTTTCAAAAAAAATTGAATGAAAAAATATTTAAATCTCACAAATTCATATTTTATTCACAAGAAAATATGAAAACTATAATTTTTGAACTGAGAAAATGTGCTGTTTTAAAACTAATTTTACTCATATTAAATGTAATGACAGCAACATGTCGAGGTCATGTTCCCCACTGTGTAGCATCCCCTCTTCTTTTAACAACAGTCTGTAAAAGCAGTCTGGGACGAATGTTGTTAATACTTACCTTGACTTGTACGGAGTTAAATGAGGGCCAAACAGGTTTTGTAAATTGGATATAAAAAAATATATAATTCAACACTAATAAAATAAGATTTTATTATTAAACTTTGGAAATTTTTTTAATTTCCTTCCTCTTGTCTTCTCCATGTCCTCCTTCATTACCTTAACCTCCTTGCAAATAGTTTGTCTCTTGTCTACTCGTCCCTGCCTCTGCTAAATCATTTTACAACTTTATATATGCAGTATATGCAATTTAAGTATTATAAAAACTACTAATCAGTTTTATGACCTTAAATCTACAACATCACAGTGAGGCATGGGGACACCAAGTTAGATGTCCATGTAGGTTCTCATATAGGGGTCCTCGCCCACTAGAGTTAAAGCAAAGAGTTAGCCTTTATTCAGTCATATGCGTGCCCAGATAATCCGTCATTTGGTAGTTTTATATGTTTTATTCTACATTTATTTATGATCTAAGACATTAAATCCAGGCGTTAAACGTCCTCAGCGTGTCCCTGTGATGATTTACACATGGGTATGTCAGATACTGTAATGCATTCTTCGGCTGCTGACACTGTTTTCATCCCAGTGTCTGATCTATAGAATGAGAGCAAATCCTCAGCAGATCAGCCTCTTTCTCTCTGTCTCTCTCCAGTGTTTAGTAGCATTTTTCCTCCCAGGAGACGGCGTTGTGTAAAAAGCTGAGGAGTCTATGGTCAGCACCTCCCGCTGGGCTTCATCAGGCCGCTGAGTCACAGCCTGGCAGCCAACCAGAATGTGGGATTAACACACAATTAAGATAAAGGTTTAAGTTTTTCCCTGAAGGATATCAGTTATTTGTAGTTTTTAAATTAGTTTTTACTTTCTGGGGTCTGATATGTTTACAGCAGACAGCCTCTGACATCTGAGCTCAAATGCCTGCAAACAACAAGCTGAGATACGCTCGAGCATAAAAGAATAAAATCTTAAAGAATGCTGGTCACTGATAGCTACACTCAAATCAGACTAAAAGGCTTCATAATGAACTGTAGAGTCACCATAAATCCACCAGCTCATTCAAATGATCTAAATTTAAGTGGTTTTAAGGCATTAGCTCATCTTTTAAAGTGAAATGCATCTGATTATAATGTTCAGTAAATGACATCTTTTGCTCTAGTACAAACTTAAAGTAAAGGCTGTAATTCCCGGTTGTCACCTCTGGAGGGCAGTGTGAGCCACAAACATCAGTTTCTTTGACAAGCAATCCAAGCAGCAGGCAGTCAGCTCTCAGTCTGTCAGCTGTATGTAGTTTTCCCCACACTTTAGATGACTTTATGTTGAAAGTTTTTCCTAAAAATAAATAAATGAGTAAATAAGTAAGGAAGTTAAAAAAAAAAAAACCCTAATGTTTTTCACTTTTTCACAGTAAACTCTGCATCATTTATAAGTCACTATGTGGCTTTTTTCAATCAGTTCAGCGATGTTTTCTGACACTTTACAGTTTTTTAAAAGCAGTTTTACTTTTTATTTTCTTCTGTGTTTTGTGGTTGTTTGTGGCTACGTCTCTTTTTTCCATTTTAGATTCATTTCAGATTGTTTTGTGTCTTTATGTTTTTATATTATTCCTGTATAGCACTTTGTAACAGATTCCTGTCTTAAAACGTGCTATTTAAATAAATCTTACTTTTACTTACTTACTCTTTCTTGGGTTTATTTTTTGTGCCCCTGGTATTCTTATTTTATTTTTGTTTGTTGGGACTCTGCATCTTTTCTCCATCTCCATGTGACTGTTTTAAGTCTTTTTTATGTTCATTAAAAGTTTTATTTTGGAATATATGGCTGTTGTTTTGCACTTTTTGTGGTCATTTTATGTCTTTGGGATTGATTGTGTCTCCTTTTGGCGATTGTTTTCTATTTCTCTGGGTTGACTGTTTCATTTTTTGTGATTATTTGATAACTTGCTGTAGTCATTTTCTAACATTAAGGGTCTTTCAGCAGTTGTTTTGCAGCTTTTTGTGGCTAGTTTTATTTTTGTCTGAGTCTTTTTGTGTGGATTTTTTTTTGTAACTGTGGTGTAACATTTTTTTACAGTTGCTTTTTGTGGTATGTTTTTATGTTACCTTTTGATATCTTTGCAGACTGAGATCCTTTTCCATCTTTTTGATGTAATTCTGGTTTCTTTTTCTATCATTTTAGCATCAGTCTGATCCTTTGAAGTGATTTTGTATCTGTTCTTTCACATTGTAAATCTTTGCCATCATTTTTGGGGAGTTTTCTTGAGATTTGTTTTTGAGCTTTTTGTGGCTTTTGTGATGGATTTGTTTTTTCTCTTTGTGGTGTGTTTGCATAATTTTTTGATAATTTTGGCATAATCTTCTCTTTGTGGTTGTCATCTTTCTTTTTGAAATTCTTCCAGATCATTTTCGGTCTGTTTTCGTTCTTTAGTGTCGCGTTTGTTGTTGTTCTTTATCCCTTTGTTGTATCTTTTTGAGTTATTTTATGTCCTTTGGGGATTCGCTTGTGCCACTGTGTGTTTTCGGGTCTTTTCATGGCTTTTTTATTCCTCTGTAATTGTTTTGCATCTCTTTGTGGTCATTATGTGTCTTTTTTGTAAATGTTAAGCATGATTGCTATGTTTTCGTGGTTGTTTTGCATCATTTAGGGATCATTTTGTAGCAAGCTATCATTAGTTTGGCCCTTTGTGGAGTCATTTTGCATTGCTGAAGGATCATTATACACATTTGAGGTTTGTTACTAATCTTTTTTTGTGGAGTTTTTGGATTCTTGTGGAGGTCATTGTGCACCATCGGTCACGTATAATTTTCCCTGGCTGTTGTTAGCTTCTTGGTGTGCATTTGTCTGTTTTTATTTTGTGGCTGTTTTATGGATTTCTGGCTATGAAATTGGAAGTGAGGAAACTTGTGACGGTAGAACAGGTAAAAGTTGTGGCCTTAAGGTGGGGCTAGAAGACAGTCATTCATCATACGTCCTCATGAAAATGTCTTTCTTGTGAACATTTTGTTGATAAATTGCTGATAGGTTTAAAAAAGGTTATAGGAGGTTTAAAGCTTTAACATGACATGCATGATGGATTTGTAGTAGCAAAAACACCCAGAGATGATTTAAATAAACTACAATAACTGATGGAATAGACACACTGTGTATCAAACAAACACATTGTGTATCAAACGTGTATCATTGTGTATCTATAATAAGCTATAGAGACAGCTTGTTGCACGCTGAGGTTTGTCCAGCTCTTCATGGAAAGCCATCCTGTCCATGCTGATCCTGTTTTCTGGCTGCCGCTGTGTTGAGGTGGCGTGGTAATCTGGACAGATCCTCAGTCAGTCCCATCTGGCTCATTTTGTTGTTCACACAGCGGCGGGCAAAGTGTCATAAACACAGATAAGGCTGGGAGGAAAATGTTTTGTGAGGGTCAGGGCTGCTGGGAGCATTACTGCGAGTGCTGGCATTACGCTGAGTTATGGCTGCAATCAAGCCACTCAGGTGATTTGTGAAGGTCGCCTGGAGCGCAGAGGAAATGATTTTTCCTTCATGTCTCTGCAACACAAAATGACATTTCACAAAAACAAGTCAGCTTTACATCCAGTTTCTACATCTGATCTGAAAAATGTTGTTATAAGAAGCACCATCCATATTAAAGACACTTCAAGTCTCACCGTAGCCATTTTTCTCTTTGTAGTAATTTTTCTGACTCTGTGTGCAAACTATACATCACCTTGAGGTCTATTGCACTAATTTCAAGATAGCAGACACATTTGGTTTGATCTGGTTTTCTTTCAGTCACGTACAATTCAAATATGGCAAATGTTTTACGTCAAAGTCAGAATTAGAGATACAGCCATAACATTTGAATAAACTACTTGAATAAACTGTTATTAAAGAAACTTCTAGTCCATATGTAGCAGCTATAGGATTGCTTCTACTGGCTGGAAAACAGCAGATGAATTAACATTGTGCCAACTAGATATCTTTATGTAAACTGTCATTTTTCACATTCAAAGTCAACGTCTGTATCTCCTTGCACCTTTAAGTAAACTCACGTGAAAAACACAAACTAAACACCTGAATTTTTAGCTGAAACCAAAACCTCATGCATATTGTCTAATTAGCTACAAAACAAGGTTAATATAATTTTACTCAGTGAAAGTGCAGCACAAACAACTTGGATCCTCTGTACCATACAGCAAGCTGTAATTTTAGTCATTAAAGTGGCTCCAAAAGGCACCAACAGCACAAATAGCAGAGGAGTTCATTTTTATGACTCATATTAGTGGAAGTGAGGCTAAGTGGGGACACCTGTTAGACAAAGCCACCAGTACCCAGGTGGATGAGGTAAAGAAGAATTTACCTCTGATTAGTTGTTGTGAACTCTCCATGCTGAGCGAATAATGGCGGGTTGATTTTGGATATTCAGTCAGCTGCAGTGAAAGATCTTCAGGTGTGAGACCACGTGGCCTAACGGATAAGGCGTCTGACTTCGGATTAGAAGATTGAGGGTTCGATTCCCTTCGTGGTTGTTGCCGAGAGTTATTGTTGAGACCCACTAGTCTCTAGGGGATGATGTGGTACCTGGGTTCAACTGGTGGTGGATAGCAAACTAAATCTGCCATTAAGCTTGTCCCATGGTTCCTCTTCTTTCTGTCCACACACCCTTTGCAGACAATTTTATCAGGTTCTTTCAACCTGACCAAGTCTCTCATCCACTTCTGTTTGTCTTTGTTTAATCTGATTTCCAGAATAATTCAATTCAACCAATTATAGATAATCATTGTATATAATTTACATGCCCCTCGTATGTGGAGTTTCTCAGGCCTCATTCCTTGGTCCTCTTCAGTTTTCATTATACATGCCACTCTTGGTTCATCTACTAAAAACATCCACCTCTTCCACCTGAGTGAATGATTCACTACCAACAATAATTGATTGGTTGTCTTCCAGTTTTCTTCCTCTCAGCACTGGCAAAAGTGAAATTCTGGCGTTCCACTCTGAAAACCTCTCTACTTAGGTCAGTCATTACATCAGCTCCCTCCACAGCAAATTGAAATTATAACTGAGTAGCATTTGAAGTTTGAATATCTCATCTCATCTCTCAAATTTGCTTGGCAGAATGCAGAAGCTCCAAGTGCCAGTGCTGACACGTCATGCCTATTCATAATTCCCTTCACTGGCTTCTTGTGAAATTCATAATTCATTGAAAAACATTTAGTAACATATAAAGGCCAACCTTTTCAGGCTCCAGACATTATAACAGTAAGATCAGGGTCCTCTAAAGTGAGGTGATCACGCCTGCAATCCAAAGCAAAGATTCCTATGAAAACTTAATTTTTCACATGGCTCGTAATGCCAGACAAATATTTGTCTTTAGGACCAAAGTTCTTAAAGGCACTGTTATGATGTCTCTTTCAACTGAGCTCTCCCTTAGAAACACAAGGCTTTACTTCACTTTCTCCAGAGGCTCCCTAATTCTGCCTAATTCTTCCTGTGGCCGTCCCTGGTCAACTTATTTAGTAATCCATCTATGCTTTTAGTGCAGACCTATATGATGTAAACTTCCACTCATAAAAAACCCCTGTCATTTAACTAATACAGAAGCTGTGGAAGTCATGCCTATTGAAACATTTTTATTATGGAAATTTAATAATATTTTGCTCATGTGTCTTGATCTTTCTGAGTTAACTTCAATAATTACTTCCTCCAAACCATCAACGTGTCTTTTAGACGCCATTCCTACAAAACTGCTCAAAGAAGTCCTGCCATTAATTAATTCTTCGATCTTAAATCTGATCAACCTATCTCTAATAATCGGCTATGTACCACAGGCCTTCAAGCTGGCTGTAGTTAAACCTATACTCAAAAAGCCATCTCTAGACCCAGCAGTCTAAGCTAATTATAGGCCAATCTCCAACCTTCCTTTCATATCAAAAATCCTTGAAAGAGTAGTTGTCAAACAGCTAACAGATTATCTGCAGAGGAATGGTTTATTTGAAGAGTTTCAGTCAGGTTTCAGAGTTCATCACAGCACAGAAACAGCTTTAGTGAAGGTTACAAATGATCTTCTTATGGCCTCTGACAGTGGACTCATCTCTGTGCTCGTCCTTCTTGACCTTAGTGCAGCATTCGATACTGTTGACCATAATATCCTATTAGAGCGATTAGAACATGCTGTAGGTATTACAGGTACTGCACTGCAGTGGTTTGTATCATATCTATCTAATAGACTCCAGTTTGTACATGTAAATGGAGAGTCCTCTTCACACACTGAGGTTAATTATGGAGTTCCACAGGGTTCAGTGCTAGGACCAATTCTGTTTACATTATACATGCTTCCCTTAGGCAGCATCATTAGAAGACATAGCATACATTTTCACTGCTATGCAGATGACACCCAGCTCTACAGTGGGGCAAAAAAGTATTTAGTCAGCCACCGATTGTGCAAGTTCCCCCACTTAAAATGATGACAGAGGTCAGTAATTTGCACCAGAGGTACACTTCAACTGTGAGAGACAGAATGTGAAAAAAAAATCCATGAATTCACATGGTAGGATTTGTAAAGAATTTATTCGTAAATCAGGGTGGAAAATAAGTATTTGGTCACCTCAAACAAGGAAAATCCCTGGCTCTCACAGACCTGTAACGTCTTCTGTAAGAAGCTTTTCTGTCCCCCACTCGTTACCTGTATGAATGGCACCTGTTTGACCTCATCATCTGTATAAAAGACACCTGTCCACAGCCTCAACCGGTCAGACTCCAAACTCCGCCATGGCCAAGACCAAAGAGCTTTCGAAGGACACCAGGAAAAGAATTGTAGACCTGCACCAGACTGGGAAGAGTGAATCTACAATAGGCAAGCAGCTTGGTGTGAAAAAATCAACTGTGGGAGCAATCATCAGAAAATGGAAGACATACAAGACCACTGATAATCTCCCTCGATCTGGGGCTCCACGCAAGATCTCATGCCGTGGGGTCAAAATGATCATGAGAACGGTGAGCAAAGATCCCAGAACCACACGGGGGGACCTGGTGAATGACCTGCAGAGAGCTGGGACCAAAGTAACAAAGGTCACCATCAGTAACACACTACAACGGCAGGGAATCAAATCCCGCAGTGCCAGACGTGTTCCGCTGCTGAAGCCAGTGCATGTCCAGGCCCGTCTGAAGTTTGCCAGAGAGCACATGGATGATACAGCAGAGGATTGGGAGAATCTCATGTGGTCAGATGAAACCAAAGTAGAACTTTTTGGTATAAACTCAACTCGTCGTGTTTGGAGGAAGAAGAATACTGAGTTGCATCCCAAGAACACCATACCTACTGTGAAGCATGGGGGTGGAAACATCATGCTATGGGGCTGTTTTTCTGCCAAGGGGACGGGACGACTGATCCGTGTTAAGGACAGAATGAATGGGGCCAAGTATCGTGAGATTTTGAGCCAAAACCTCCTTCCATCAGTGAGAACTTTGAAGATGAAACGAGGCTGGGTCTTCCAACATGACAATGATCCAAAACACACCGCCCGGGCAACAAAGGAGTGGCTCCGTAAGAAGCATTTGAAAGTCCTGGAGTGGCCTAGCCAGTCTCCAGACCTCAACCCCATAGAAAATCTGTGGCGGGAGTTGAAAGTCCGTGTTGCTCGGCGACAGCCCCAAAACATCACTGCTCTTGAGAAGATCTGCATGGAGGAATGGGCCAAAATACCAGCTACTGTGTGTGCAAACCTGGTAAAGACCTATAGTAAACGTTTGACCTCTGTTATTGCCAACAAAGGTTATGTTACAAAGTATTGAGTTGTATTTTTGTTATTGACCAAATACTTATTTTCCACCCTGATTTACGAATAAATTCTTTACAAATCCTACCATGTGAATTCATGGATTTTTTTTTCACATTCTGTCTCTCACAGTTGAAGTGTACCTCTGGTGCAAATTACTGACCTCTGTCATCATTTTAAGTGGGGGAACTTGCACAATCGGTGGCTGACTAAATACTTTTTTGCCCCACTGTATCTGTCCATGAAGCCAGATAACACACACCAATTAGTTAAACTGCAGGAATGTCTTAAAGACATAAAGACCTGGATGGCTGCTAACTTTCTGCTTCTTAATTCAGATAAAACTGAGGTTATTGTACTCGGCGATGAAAAGCTTAGAAATATGGTATCTAACCAGATTCTTACTCTGGATGGCATTACCTTGGCCTCCAGTAACACTGTGAGGAACCTTGGAGTCATTTTTGACCAGGATATGTCCTTCAACGCACATATTAAACAAATATGTAAGACTGCGTTCTTCCATTTGCGCAACATCTCTAAAATTAGAAATATCCTGTCTCAGAGTGACGCTGAAAAACTAGTTCATGCATTTATTACTTCCAGGCTGGACTACTGCAATTCATTATTATCAGGATGTCCAAAAAACTCACTGAAAAGCCTTCAGCTAATCCAAAATGGTGCAGCAAGAGTACTGACAGGGACTAGAAAGAGAGAGCATATTTCTCCTGTTTTGGCTTCCCTTCATTGGCTTCCTGTTAAATCCAGAATTGAATTCAAAATCCTGCTCCTCACATACAAGGTCTTAAATAATCAGGCCCCATCTTATCTTAATGACCTTGTAGTACCATATCACCCTATTAGAGCACTTCGCTCTCGCTCTGCAGGCCTACTTGTTGTTCCTAGAGTATTTAAAAGTAGAATGGGAGGCAGAGCCTTCAGTTTTCAGGCCCCTCTTCTGTGGAACCAGCTTTCCAGTTTGGATTCGGGAGACAGACACTATCTCTACTTTTAAGATTAGGCTTAAAACTTTCCTTTTTGCTAAAGCATATAATTAGGGCTGGACCAGGTGACCCTGAATCCTCCCTTAGTTATGCTGCAATAGACGTAGGCTGCCGGGGGATTCCCATGATGCATTGAGTTTTTCCTTTCCAGTCACGTTTCTCACTCACTATGTATTAATTGTCACGGCTGGCGGGGTGAGCCGTGTGGTGTGGAGGAAAAGAAGGACCCAAAATGCAAACAGCCGACTGATGATATGAGTGAGAGTTTATTTACAGGTGGTGGAGTGGCAAAAACAGGCAGTGAGGGAAGAGAATTTACAGAACAAACCTAAACTGGGATAGCTAAATAACAAACCGGAGATCATACGAACGGGGTGGGAGGCAGAGACGCAGACGAGGAACAGGACACCATGAAACACAGACGAGCCGACGAGGAGCACAGGCAGACACGCACTATAAATACACACACAAGGTAATCAGGTAATAGCAGACAGGCGGGGACACAGCTGGAACTAATGGACATAACGAGACAAACCTACAAAGTAAAACAGGAAACACACAGACTGTTTTACACAACCAACTGGGGACACGATCAGAACGCAGAGGAGAGACACAGGTAGGGATGATAGAACACACAACTCAAACCCTAAGAACAAATACAAAATCAGAACAAACTAGAAAAATGATAATAATCAACTTAAAGCACTGGGTCACCGACCCAGGACCATGACATTAATAGACCTCTCTGCATTGAATCATATCTGTTATTAACCTCTGTCTCTCTTCCACAGCATGTCTTTTATCCTGTCTTCCTTCTCTCACCCCAACCGGTCGCAGCAGATGGCCACCCCTCCCTGAGCCTGGTTCTGCTGGAGGTTTCTTCCTGTTAAAAGGGAGTTTTTCCTTCCCACTGTCGCCAAAGTGCTTGCTCATAGGGGGTCATATGATTGTTGGGTTTTTCTCTGTATCTATGAAGCGCCTTGAGGCAACTTTTGTTGTGATTTGGCGTTATATAAATAAAATTGAATTGAATTGAATTGAATGTGTGCAATTATAATCACCTAATGCTGTGCTACTTTAAATGTCAGTTAATCATTTGAATCAGATGTGAAGAAAGACTCTGAAGCCAACACCCGATGAAGCCAACAGAACCACATCATCCGCGAAAAGCAGAGATGAGATTCTGAGGCCACCGAAGTGAAAGCCCTCCACCACTTGGCTGCGCCTAGAAATCCTGTCCATAAAAGCTATGAACAGAATCGGTGACAAAGGGCAGCCCTGGTGGAGCCCATCACCCACCGGAATGAGTCCGACTTATTGCCGGCAATGCGAACCACGCTCTTGCAACGGTTGTATAGGGATCGAATGGCCGTAGCAATGGGCCAGACACCCCATACTCCCGTAGCACCTCCCACAGGACACCCCGAGGGACACGGTCGAATGCCTTCTCCAAGTCCACAAAACACATGTAGACTGGTTGGGCAAACTCCCATGTACCCTCAAGTATCCTTGAGAGGATAAAAAGCTGGTCCAGTGTTCCGCGACCAGGACGAAAACCGCATTGTTCCTCCTGTATCCGAGGTTCGACTAGCGGACGAACTCTCCTTTCCAGCACCCTGGCATAGACTTTCCCGGGGAGGCTGAGGAGTGTGATCCCCCTGTAGTTGGAACACACCCTCCGGTCCCCCTTCTTTGGTTCTTTGTTTTATATTTCTAGGGAAAAAAGCTATTTGGTATTTCTTACAGAGAAAAACTAAGAGCAACTAACTGTTTTTTGTCTATCTGGATTACTTGATGAAAAATGGGTGTTTACAGGAAAATTTTGATTTCCAGAAATTTCATTCAGTGAAACTCGACATCTTTTTGGAAAAGTCACCAAAGTGAACTGAGGTGTTCACATGGAAAGTAATCACACCAAGTCCATGCAGTGAATTGAACTGATGTGAATTTGCATAATAGAAGTGTTTCCAATGGCAACCAGAACAGTGGGACAAACCTACTGAGGACACCTATAGCAGTACCAAAGAACTTTAGTTTCAGATAAATTAGTTCTATATACGGCTGTGGTAGACTGTGTCGACTACCGACTAAAAGGTTGGTGGCTCAATCCCCGACTCCTCCAGTCTGTAGGTCAAAGTATCCTTGGTCAAGGCACTGAATCCCAAGTTGCCCCCAGTGAATCAGTGTGTATGTGCAAATGTTAAAAAGTGCATAGGTATAAAAAAAAAAAACGTGCTGAATGAGTATGAGTGTGATTAAGTGGATGAAAGTTGCTGCACTTTGAGTGGACAACTGAAGAGAAATGCAGTATGAGTACCGATCCATTCACCACTAAACTGTTTCATCTATTCAAACTAACTTCTGGCTTGACAAACCAACATGGTTGCCAAGATACTGCTGTTCAAGTTTTAAAATGCAGAGTCTAAGATCAGTGGGTATCACAGTGGCTACATCCCTTTTTTAATGTTGTCTTTGGTATTTACAGTACCGTGCAAAAATTTTGAGCCCTCTTGGCAACTCAGCCATGATTGCCACAATTGATTATATTACACATAAGTGAAAAACACACATTTGTAGTTCATTAGAATCACCTCAGCTGACTGAAGGTCTTTTTTTTTTCTTTGCTGTGAGACAATATGCAGGACTTGAACCCTTTTTGCCACCATGGTGACTTCAAACGCGCCAGCCTGCTGGGGTGCAGCTGCAGAGTGGCCATCTCATGTCGCATCTTCTCCTCTCTAATCCCATAATCCCCCCCCCCCCCCAAACCCCGATCGGATTAGAGGCTCCTGGATCAGAGTGGTGCATCCAACACACACACACACACACACACACACACACACACACACACACACACACACACACACACACACACACACACCTACCTGATGGCCTACATATTTACTTCCTTCCCGTTTGGGATAATTGAGCAGTTGACAACAATAAACAGGCTTCCAAGCCGAACATGGCAGACTGTGGACTGAATAGAAGTGCAGTTGGGAGCAGCAGCACATCCACTGTAAGCTGTTTAGTCTCACAGTGATCCGTTAAATCGTATTTTTCTCAGAAAATCTGACGAAAGGAAGCACTGTTATCATCCCCAAGATCATATCTTCATTACTAAGTCCAAAAAAGCTTAAAAAAAAGCCTGATAGTGGACCATAAAGTGTTCTGGTTTAAAAATGTCAAATGAGTGCTGTTCAATTTGTTTGTACTAAATATCTGACACTAAATCACATATAAGGAGGTATTTTGGAGTTTCTTACAGACTTTGGCATTGTTGTACTTTATCATATTTATTTATCACCTGTACAAGAACATTAATCTCCTAAGAGCGGAAATCCACTGTACCAGATTTAGGTACTAGCTAATTTCTATCTGCAGTCCCTGAGCAATCAAACAGGCGTCAGATTATTTATTAGTCCATTACTTTGTACTAAATCACCGCTCTCTATATCTGTGCATTGTACCTGTAGAGTTTACGAACTAAGTTTGCTAACAAGGGTTGCTAGTATTAAGTGATAATTTGCACTCCACTTGATTCGTATAACGTAGCTTCTTCTTTACACAGCAGTGGCCAAAATGCTAACAATGAACCTACAAACGGGTAATAATAAACCAGTTGGTGACATCATGGTAAATAGACATTAATTTAAAGCTAAATCTCCCCTTAATTTTAATGCTTATATTGCCAGGTAAACCTCTATATATCATAGTATATCAGAGTTATTTAGGGGGAGGATTGATATAATTGGTTTACTTCAACTAGAATAGTTTGCCAGAGCTCAAGGCTATAGATGAACAGATGGAGATGTCAGGCAAATTAAATTAAATTAAACGCTGGCTTTTTTTCTTGAATACATTTATTAATTAAGCTACATTTTATGAAGTGTTGTTTCATTTTGCTTAGTAGGCTCCAGTCAGTCACTTAAGTCACTTAGTAACTTATTCTATGGCTCCAAGAACTCCAAGAAGTCGAGTCATCCCACAACCCTTCAGAAAAAGACAGAAAATGATGCCAAAGGTTGTTTATTTAAATCTGTCCTGTTGATATTTTTTTCTTTCATCACTGGTCATTTGTTGTTTAGAAAATGATACATGGCTGGATTAACATACTTTGAGGACCGGGGGCAAAATGTTGCCACGCAGGCCCCGGTCCCACCCCACTTAAAAGCACCGTGCACGTTCTACAATTTGTTTTGCGTTTTTGGAAAACCTTTCCTTTTTACAAAGACAACTAAAAGGATATAATTTAAATAAACAAACCGATGAAGGATATGGGTTTAACTGATGTAAAAGAAAAGAACTTCTGTTGAACCCTGGCGGGGTCATCAGAGCCATTTTTAGCTCGTTAGTTAATTAACTGAATCAGGTCACACAGCTGGTGGAAGTCCTGCCGCACTCTGGAGAAAAGGTTCGCCCTCCCCGGCCTGGTTTTCCCGTCTGAGTTCCAGACAAGGTTTCTGACCCAGACAACTGTGTCAAAAAGAACAACCTCATGAAACTCACGTGGTTATTTCTCTAATGAGTGTTTTCTACCTTCTCGACCTTTAGCTATTCTCTAAATTTTTGGGTTTTTATTCAACCTTCCCTGAAAACATCAATATAATGAAACAGATCCCTGTACTGGGACAAGGCTGTATCTGATATAGTTCTGCTTTTGGGAAGCTTCGGAGCGTGGCACATTACGCTGCTGTGACTAAAATGGATGCAGCATTATTGTGCTTTGCTTCTTTTGCATGAAATTTGATATATTTGAAGTTATGAGTTTATAGAATATATTCAAAAACATTGTTCTCACAGACTCGTTGTAGCATTCACTTTACATTTTCGATTAGATGGAGGTAAAATCTATTTTCTGCTGGGGTTTTTCAGATTTACTTGTACTGGGGGATACATCTGCTGTTTGACTGACACAGACAAAGACAAGTGACATGTCAGTCACAAGGTGGGGTTTCCCTAAAGCATAGCCTGCCTTATTTTCTGTTTCACTCTGACGGTGTCACAATTTGCTAAATTAATGTGGTGTTTTGTAATTAGAAAGACTAGTGATATCACAACCTCTGCAGAAAAGTGTTTACTGAGTTCAAAAATCAAGCAAGAGGGGTCATTTTCTCATGGACGTTTAGTAATCCAAAGAGGGCATTAGAAGAAACACATGTTTATGGCACTTAAGCTTTTCTTAAGCAGCTGTGGCTACAATGTAGCTTGCCATCACCAGTGTGTGAATGTGTGTGTGATTGGGTGGATGACTGAATGTAGTGTAAAGCGCTTTAAGGTCCATAGGGACTAAGTAAAGTGCTATACAAATGCAGGCCATTTACCATTTTTACCATTTTATTGTAATGGGGTTATATCCATTTATGTAGGTATTTAGCCTGCAGAGAGCCTACTGAGAATGGATTTTAATATATGCAAGCACACTCCCATGCTGGCATACAAAAGCCCAACAGCAAGTACGTAGACTTGCTGTCAATTGGTTGACTCGTGGGCTGGAACAGGGTATGAAGCAAAAGCGGCGTTCAGCAGGAATGGAAGAATGGTGAAAAAATATCACTTTTCAGTCTCTAACACTGTTTCACTTCAGCTCTTCTCTGGCTTCACTGACGGATGAACCAACAACAGCATGAACAAGAGTAACCCACAGATCAGCTGAAGTTGGAGGCAGTGTCTAATGTATATTCAGTGTTGGGAAGGTTACTTTTAAAATGTATTCCACTACAGATTACAGAATACATGCTCCAAAATGTATTCTGTAACGTATTCCGTTACGTTACTCAATGAGAGTAACGTAATCTGAATACTTTGGATTACTTAATATATTATCATGCTTTTTACAACTACATGAATGTGATTTATTACTATTACTGAAGGTTACTTACTATACCAATATCAACTAGGATTTTAAATCTTAATATAAAACGAGTAACAGTAGGTGGACATTAGGTAAGGCTGCACTTTTTGCAGCGATCTCGTATAGAAAACTATTCCGCGCGTATATAAAGCAGGTCCGCAGCTCCGAACCGTAGTAAAGGGACCTCTGGCTAATACGTCGGGTTCGTGTCGGGCTCGTAGCTGAAAACTAGCTTTACTTTGTTGTCTGGGTCAACTTTGCTAGCGAGAGACAGAGAGAGGCGGTGAAAGGCTGCTCCAATGGGACTTATTGTTTCAGAGGAAAACACAAACACAGTGTACAGTCGAGTCTTAATAGCTTACTTACAGCTGGGCTCATCAGGCACTCTTTGTGGCTGCAGTGGTTGTTATTATTATTATATTTACATGCTTCCAGCTCCCGTTTCTGCTCCGTGACAGCTCATACTTTTCCACTCTACTTTTTCTCCCTCCCTCCATTCTCCCTGCAGCACGGACTACACTGCCCATGAGGCTACATTCTGTAGGGCTATGCCTGTAACACTCTGCCTGTTGCCTTCATATTAGATAATTTTTTTGAACAATAATTTTTTTAAATATTTCTTCACGTCATTATGCAGGCCGCAAGTAGGGGTGACATGGGCCATGAGATTGAGACACAGACATTTGAGCCTCTTAATGCATGTTTTGTTTGGGTTTCCTCTGGCGTGGATACCCAAAATAGAGAGACCATAGCCTAACATATGAAACAGGAAAAGACCGCCGTGTAATCCATTTATTTTAACAAAGTAACTGTATTCTGAATACCACCTTTTTAAACGGTAACTGTAACGGAATACAGTTACTCATATTTTGTATTTTAAATACTCCATTACTCCCCAACACTGTATGTTGGATACTGCCTCAGAGTGTAGGTGTCATGTTTACATGCTATAGGTGTATACTGATTGGTTCCCTTTCTCTGCTCCACATTAGATTTAGATGCTCAAGTTGTTCGGCGCTTAGAGCTTAATTCACTCTTTTGCCTTGAATCTATGTAGAGCCTACGATGTACCCTATGCAAGAGTCCAACAATTATGCTTGTGCATGGTGTCCATGCAATAATCTGCAATTTCTCCACAATAACACACATTTGGTGGGGTTTCACTCTTCAGTTGATCCACTTTCATCCACTCAGTGAAATAAATGGTGGCAGAAGGAGTAGTGGCAATGGGCTGCCTCAGTGTGATGGGTAGTTACATTTCTGAGGGGGTTCACATCAGGTTACGGCACAGGGTTTCAGATGGTTTTGCAGCTTTGATGTACCTAGAGTTAACTTTATTCAAAAGGATGTATCCACGATGTTGGAAATGAAATCTAGGGCATAAACATAAGCTGTGAATCTGGAGGTAGAGTTCGTCATCTACTAACCTTGCAGTAAGGTGGGCTGAAGAGTCATTGGACAAGTACTGAACCCATAATTGCCAAAGATGCATCTTTTGGAGCGTGAGTGTGTGCAGGATAGTAAATATGAATGTGTGAGTGGAGGATGAGTGCACGTCAAAGTGAAAAAAAGCACTATGAGTACTTGAGTAACAATCCATTTACTGTCACCAGCACCACGAGCCTCCAGTTACAGCAGTGCAAATAAACAAACAATAAATATAAGAAGAGTAAGAAAATATAACTTTAGGACTCGGGGGTAAAGGGATCAATAAAAATTTTAAATTTACAATTTACAGTTTGATGATTTAAAGTCTCACACACAACCCGTCGAAAGGGGTGGGGGGTGCGGCTGCTCCCAAATAGAGCACATTTCATTTATAATGTAAATCCAAGCTCATTATGTATTCATGATTTGAATCCTGGGTTGGTCGTGTGTCAGAGAGCTCGATCCCAGATTATGGAAATATGGGATTGCTACTGGTTGCAAAATCTTTTCTACCGTCAATGGTAGAGATAGTGAAAACTTCTGTTTACGTTTGTCTATGTTTGGCTATGATAGTAAACAGTAGACACTGATGTAGCTTACTGAATCTTTTGGACTGTGTTCAGCACAATATTAATTAGTCCTGTTCTCATTGTATGACGAATTATGATGGCTGTTTGGTAGCTGTTTGCATACAATGCATACTCTCTCTCTCTTCGTGTGTGTGTGTGTGTGTGTGTGTGTTTCTCTGGTGAAATTCAGTATGGTTCTGACAACAGTTTTATGTTATGTTACAATCCTTAATATCTTAATATGTTTTATGCGTGTGTGTGTGTGTGTGTGTGTGTGTGTGTGTGTGTGTGTGTGTGTGTGTGTGTGTGAGATAGATATAAATAGTGAATAGATATGGACTAGCTCAAATTTATGTGAGATAGTCCATAAATCCTGCATTATAAACACATTGGTTTTCCCTTTTCAAATTTGGAGGTCAAACAGTCCAAAATTTTTCTGTTTAACAATTTCTATTTTTTTTTTTTTATCACAGTATATCATTAGCAGGATGTAATAAACTGGATCAAAAGCATGACCTTTCAATTCTGGGTTAAGTTTGGAAGAACTAAAAGAGAGAATTGGATGAACTTTAACTTTCAGTTTTGCTGAATTTTTAGGAAAAATGGAACATGTCAAGTGATGGTAGTCAGTCAACTGAATTTCTTTTAGTTTCTTTAAGATAGTTGATGAGAAGCTGATGGGAAGTCTCATGTATTTAAACTCTAGCCCAGGGCTCCCAGTCAGGTTTTGTAACCGGGTGAGTGAAAAGTCTTCAAGAACCTGAATAGTTGGGAGCTGAGGGGTAATTTGAACTGTGTTGGTAGATAAAGCAAATAAGAAGCCACAGGGAACTTCCTTAAAAGACATAAAACACAAACAGCTTAATGAGATCGGAGTTTAATCAGTCTGAGGTGGAATCTCCGCTGTCATTCTAATGAATATAAACCTGCATTGTCTGTTTCCTTTTCGTTGCCCTCTCAGTGCAGATATCTGCGGAGTGACAACGGCCACACGCAGCTAATCTTCCCTCTTCTGCGCACACACAAAAACAGCTCCTGACAACCACAACAACATATGGTGAGCGCTAAGCTGCCGTCGGGTCACAACAGCAGAGCTCGAAACTCTGAGAGCGGCGCATACGTCGCTGCCCCGGGTTCTCTGCGGCCGTCAGAGGGGATTACCGAGGAGCTGCACTTCATCGAGCTGAGACTTATAAGTCAATACAATGACTGACACAATGCAAAGAAGTAATCCTGTTTTTGGAAGGTTTGCGGGTGCTCTTACGTGGCTGGTTTGAAAAATAGGAGGCTTAAGAAACTGTATATTGCAACCTTTGAAGGAAAGACATTTTAAGCAGTTTGAGGTCAAAGCCAAAACTTTGTCTGGAATAAGTTTGAAGTTCAATGAATCTCTTCATGCTTCCAGCAGCTGAGCACATTTTGACTGAATAGAGAGAAAGCAACAATTTCACCCTCTGGAGAAGCTGGAAACAGTGAATGCTGGCTGAGTGACCACAGGGACCTCCCTCAGCTTTATTTTCATGTCCATGCAACAACGGACAGAAATGACGTCGTCCTGATCCCCTGTAGTAAAAACTGTGTTGCCAGTGTAAATATAGCTATATACAGCTAAATAATATATTCATAGGTACAGAAACAATTTTGTGCTAAAAGAACAAGAAAAAAGAAGGAAAAGAAACGAAAGAAAATGCACCGAGTGGTTTGGTCCACTGCCTGTTATCCCCTAACTTCTTTACAAAGGATGTTTGTTAATAATGGCTTCTTGACAGCCATCCGTCCCACTGAGACCATTTCAGATACGACTATGGAAATATGGAATTGCTACTGGTTGCAGAATCTCATCTCGATATTCGATGAAGTCTTTTGCCCAAAACTCAAGCCACTGTGCTGCTTTGTTTTACTGTGTACCTTTAATCCGTGTGGTTATTTATATTTTTTGGACAGTAGTCGGGTGGAGCACACAGCATTTACTTGTATATGTGCAATGACAATAAAGAGATATTCTATTCTATTCTATTCTATTCTATTCTGTCTGCACTGAGATTGTCTCCAGTGATGGCAAGCATTGGTTTTCCAGTGAGGTAGATGTGGCAAACACCATCATACTGCCTCCACCAAAAGCTTTCCGCATCTTTACTGCACTTTGACCCTACGATCTGCTGTAGGCAGAAGTTCCTCCACATGTTCAGGTTCCAGCACATGTGTTGCAGATGCCAGTGCCACTGGGCCTGACAATGAATAGCAGTCATAGCATTCTTAAGGGCCCACAAACATTATAAACATGAAGTATGACCAACTACACCTGTGCAACATGCATGTTTGCTGACAGTCTTCATATAAGGGATACAGAAGTGTCCATTGCAATTAAGCACAAACATATGTTAGGAGATTTTTGTACTTTGCAAGCTACTGTTTGAGGATGCAGAGAAGTGCTTCTTTTCACACTTCTTCTATATCTATGTTTTGTGGTGGTAAGTCATACCAACAAACATGTAATAGTAGAAGTAGAATAAAGAGTCTTAATGGATCTAAAAAAAAGATGTATTTGTGATAGATTGTAGAGTGACTTTTAGTGTCTGTTAAGTCAGCATGTAGAAGAACAGCCACACTGTTAAAAAAAACATCTTAAAAAAAACTGTAATATTACGGCAGCTGGGGCGCCAAAATACTACCATAAAATAACAGAAAATAACTTCCTCATAAAAATATGGTTATTTCCAGTAATGACAATACAGTTTGTTGCGCTAATTTTACATGAGATCTTGCCTTTTCAAGTGATTTTAAACATTAAATTAGGAACATGTTAATGTGATTAAACAATGAAATTATCTATAAAGAGGGGGAAAAAAACAAATCCTAAAAAAACTGTAATATTCCTGTAGTTTGGGCGCCAAAATACTACCGTAAAATAACAGAAAAGAACTTTTTCATGAAAATACAGCTATTTTCAGTAATGAAAATAGAGTTTGTTGCGCTAATTTTACATGGGATTCTGCCTTTTCCAAGTGCTTTTAGACATCAAATTAGGAACATTTTAACGTGATCAAACAATGAAATTACCTATAAACAAGGTCAATGAATGTGGTAATATGAATCATAATACGTAAATGTACAGAAATATACAGTTAACTTAAATAATAATGGATTGCACGCCCTGGGACAGACTGACAGAGGCGAGGCTGCCATATCGCACCATCGGCCCCTCTGGCCATCACCAGTAGGCAAAGAGTCTTGACCATGGACACAATACCAAGAGTGTCCGAGCCGGGGCTCGAACCGCAACCTTCTGATCACAAGGCGAACTGCCAACTCTTGAGCCACGATCGCCCTAAACAGCAATGATAATAATACTTATGTGATGCAACACATAGGAATCATGTTATATACTTTTCCACACACTCATCCCCCCTCCCTTTCCAAACACCTTCGACGCTTATTCCCTTCCGATGCTGACGGTGGATCAAGGAGACCAGCGCACAGGCTGCAGGCCCGGATGTACTGTCTAATTCGGCTGTCTCTCACCCTTTATCCACCCCTGTTGCTTGTCATGTGTTTCTTTGGTGTATTAAGAGTTTTTTCATGTGCTGTGTGCAGAGGTGTTTTTTTCTGTTCTCAAACTGACCTCCCTGTTGGAGCTCAGTCTGGGGGGAGTTATTTTTTCTCCTTATCTTTCCTCATGTGGTGCATTTTTCCATTGTTATACCTCTCTGACCTGTCTTCCCCATGTGACATTTTGTGTAATGTATGTATGGTCGGAGGGTAAGATGGCGCTGCCATTGCGTGCAATAGGTCGCAGCCTTATGAAATTTCCCCTTGTGGGACTAATAAAGGTATATCAAATCAAATCAAATCAAATCCAAAGCATTACATTTGAATTCAACAGTTCAATCTTTCAAATAACGGACAGATATTTGTGAAATCATGATACATTTGTGAATGTATTTAAATATGCATATGTACAGACAGATACATTTAATAATCATGAAAATTATGTTTTATTGCATTACAGTGATTTAACATTTCAATTTACATTTGAAATGTCTATCACAGTCTATTTACGTAACTTTAATGATATTCTAGAAGAACAGAACAAAACTGTAAAATGCACAGTGAAATACTTTTATATTAGCATTTTTTCCTACAGTGCAGCCATACCCGCAACCTTGTGGTTGTTAGTTCACATTCATTGGCCGATGCTTAGCGTCATGTTATTATGTGTCCCAACATCCAATGGCATGTCACATTGTTTTCATGGCCGCACCCTCACCCCAGGTGCAGAGGCCTGTTTCTGTTCAGGAATGTTATGAATACTTTGAGATTTATATTAATTGCAATTCCTACTTCTACATTTATTTTTTAAAATATATAATTAGCACAGCATGGCCGTGCAATGTTTTATATGTTTTTTTTAGTTTTTATTCCTATTAATTATATTTTCACTTGTTACCTTTGAATTATTGAATCAGACCTGGATGACATGAAATTTTCAGCACAATCATAATTCAAATACTCCTTTAAATATTGATTATTCTCATTAATTTTCGATCATTTCATATATTTTTCCATAGTATTACATTTGGATTTAACAGATCATTCTCTCACATAACAGACAAATATTTGTGAAATTATGATACATTTCTGAATGTATTTTTACAATCTAAATATGCATATGTACAAAAAAATATATTTACAGTGATGTTATGTTATTTTACCTTTGACATGTAAAATCACAGTCTACTTATGTAAATGTTTTATGGTATTCTAGAAAGACAGTACAAAACTGTAAAATATACAGTAAGATACTTTGACATAACTATTTTTTGGAACAGTGCAGCGTTTTAAAGCTGTTAATGTTAAACACCTCTCATCATATCCAGGAGGAGTTTTGTTCATCGTGTTTTTATCCGCAGATACTTTGACTCGAGTTTCGCTCAGAGTAGCTTACAGCAGATGCTGTGTGACTGACAGGCGGGTTAATCAAGTTGTTTTTAATCTTGCTGAAAATCTCCCCGGCCTTTTCCTATTATCATAATGAGCTCTCGTGTTTGTCTCAAGTCCTCACTGCGGCAGCTGTTCGAGCGTTCACATCGGCGCAGCGAGGGATGGAGAGCACTTCCTGTCGCTGAAAGGCCACAGGGTCAATCTGGGGAAAACAGTTGCTGCTGCAGGCTGCTAATCAAATTTTAATTTCAGCTTCAAATCAGTGAATCTGACAGCGTTTTTGGCTGTTTGCAGTGAGTTTGTATTTAAAGTCTTCAGGTTTGTTACATTGAGGAGATCTGCAGGTAACAGTGTACAGGTGAGAAAATATAACATGACTTAAACCTGTCACAACAATGACAAACACCATTTGAATGTTTTATCCAAGTGTTCGAGATTTCTGTTTAAATGAGGTGCAGAAAGCCGATGTGTGCCAATGTGAATTCACATAAATGGTCACAAATAACCATTAAAGACATACTTTAACTCAAATGATCCTCTTTATCGTACATTTTTATCTGTTTTGATGTGAAACGAGTCCTCAATTACCCACACTAGCATAAAAACTAATTAATCCAACTTGCTGAAATCCGCAGATGGTGTGAGTGCACAGAAGGAATCGACCCTATAAACGTGCTTCTCTCAGCTCAGTGAAGCTAAGACATTCAAGAAGGGGCTTTTTTAATAAGGCTGGAAAGTTGTTAGCAATATGGCACAATTAATTTAGGTGTTTTGACTCAAAGTGGAACATTAAACTTTGCTCCAATGGAACAAGGAAATTAGAAATAAGGAAATTAGCTCCTGTATTGATTTCTTTGTGCTTTTTACTGAGGCTTAGACCCAGTGGTTCAAGTAACCTGGGGGCTACGACTGCAGAAAACGGGGTATGTGGACATGTACCTTACCCAGTTACTTTGCTAGTGTCCATTTGGACCTCCTTTCCCTTCAAGACTCCTTTAACCCTTCTTGGCACAGAATCAACAGGTATTGTCCCTGTTGACATGACAGCATCACACACTTGTTGCAGATTTGTCTGCTGAACATCTATGATGTGAATCTCCTGTTCCACCAAATCCCAAATGTGCTGTGTTGGATTAAGTTCTAGTGACTGAGGAGGCCATTTGAGTACAGTGAAGTCAGTGTCATGTTCAAGAAACCAATCATAATCAGACTTATTGACTGTTGACTGTAACCTGCAGAGTTTAAGTGCAGCCCCAGTGGCCTAATGGATAGGGCACTGGCCTTCTGAGTCAGGGATTGTGGGTTCGATTCCCACCTGGGGTGATTTCAAAGATGGTCAGAAGCAGGCTGAGACCATGATCCAGTGGCCAATGGAGCCACTCTCTCCTAGGACCTTTAGCCTGCTTTCTGTTCTGGTTGGAATGGAAATTGTTCATATATACACTCACTGTACATGTCATTGCTAATACCTGCTTGGGTTCCTTTTAGCCTTCAAATCTCCCTTAATTTCACCAAATCCTAAAGGTTTGGATTTAGAGCTCGTGACTGGGGAGGCCGTTTGAGTACAGTGAACTCTGAGCTTTGCGACATGGTGTGTTACCAGAAGATGGTACACTGTGGTCATAAAGGGATGAACATGGTCAGCAAAAACACTCAGGTAGACTATGGTGTTTAAATGATGCTCAGTTGGTGTTAAGGCCCCAAAAGCAGGCAAAGAAAACACCTTCTACACCACTGCACTGCCAGCACCAGCCTGAGCTGTTACACATACTAGATGAGAGCATGTGCAAATAGTACACATGAAGATCGTGAGTGACAGGCAGAGCGCTGCAGCGCAAAATTGGTTCGTCCTTTATTCTACCTTAAAAGTCCCTCTATTTGAATGTTACCTGCAATGCTACTTTCTGACCAACACTCTTACAAATACCAAATCTGATTTGACCGCAACTATATCAGACGAGTGCTTGTGTCCAGTCATCGCCCGCCACGCACACCGGATGTGAGGAGAAACACGCAATTTGCTTGGTGCCGTTTGGTCTGCATAGCATAATAAGCTGGATAACTGAAGCCCATATTTACAGGATTTGATTAAATTTATTTTTTTGCTCATTTTTTCAAAGGAAATGCCCATGTGATTACCAAGCTTGATTATTTTTTTAGATCCAAATAAACAGATCTGACCAATCAGATCAAAGCATTTGTACCACAAAATGCGCACTATCTTAAATATACAATGATATGGAAATAGTAAAATTACTACATTACCTCAGAAACACAGCTAGATGCATCTCTGAAATTATTTCTCTGCCTCCTCAGATGTGATTCCAACTCTGCCAACACACGTCAAACTGCCCCACTGACATCCTGAAAATCAATCACGATAAAGCTTCAACACCGGGATCAACCCATCAAATTTTCCCCGCTACTGGTTTCTACTGAGAATTGGATGAACCAGAATCTCAGTTTCTTCTTTTTTTTTTGTTTAGAAACATCAGGATAAGCTCATCATCGCTTGATTTTGACTTCATTTTGTTCATGGTGCGTCTTTGAGAGGTAATTTTCAACAAAAACACACCACGTTAGATGTGCACCTACAGTGCATGGCAAGTTTGAATCCGTGCTGGCCTGAAATGGTAACACAGCCATAGGTGGGAGGGTCTCAAACCAATGTACTCCTACTGTTGGTGCCAAGCCAAGATAAAAGGGAAGGGTTGTGCCTGGATTGAATTGCTAAATTGCCAAGAATGAGTGCAGATGATCACATTCAAACCACAGCAATGTTGATGAACGTGATTTTAAATCTCTTTGATGGGCCTTTGGATAAAATATGAGATAAACACAGTTGAGAAACGTTCTCTGTGAGGAGATCCTTCCTCTTCAAACACACTGCTATCCCACTTTGTTCTACGCAATGGGATTCAAACCAGCAACCTTGACAGTGTGAGTGCTATCAGTTCATTAGCTATAACTCCTGCATTCAGACTCATAAATCATGTCGTGCTGCTCGCTCTGCCCGAGTATGCGGCGTTTGGCCCAGAGGTGAAACAGCCATTTAACCTTTATATTGAGCTTTAATTCTCACTTGGCCTTCCCGTCGTTTTCTGTGGTTCACCAGCTTAGCCAATTAAATGAGATTTACACCAGTCCAAACTCATGCTTTAACACACAAACACAAACTTCTGATGAAATTAAAGCCAAGTTCTGACAGTTATGCTCAAAGTCATCGACCTTGTAAAGCGCTACGTCTCGCTTCCTTGACGGCTTCATCAATCATGGCTGATAATTGTGATTGATGGGGGAGGAGCTCGGGCAAATGAAGGCCAGAAAACATTTAGCCAAGTGCAGCCGGGAGGAGTGAGATTAATGGTGATAAAAGTGACTGAGCGAGGGTGAAGGTGCACCGCGCGGCATTTTAACACCAGTAAATCATTGGCACATTAATGCAGAGATGTCGATGTAAGTACTGTAAACAAACAAGCAGCCTGTCGGCCTCTGCTGCCCCTGCTTTCCATCTTTTTCTGGGCTGGATTCAAAGGGAAACCTGTTGGTTATTTTCAGAGTAATAAATATAAAAAAGAATAATGTTGCTCAGGAACATACACAGCTGGATGTTTAAGACTTTCTACTATTAAAAAATAAGTAAGGATCCCTTAGAGCAAATGTCTCTTTTTCTAATTATGTTTTAGTTGCTCATGATTGCAAAAAGAAGTGATTCAATCAGGAGATGTTAACAAGAAGTTAGTAAATGAAATTATTTAATGTCCAAATTTGTGGCAACCTGTGCGCTCATTACTGGGAGTTTTAAAAGGATTAATTTGATAATATTGGTTAATTAGAAAAAAAAACATGACATCATGATTATTTGTTTCTGTAGATCTTTTAGTTTTCTTCAGAGAAATAACAACAGTGAATAACTTTTAAATATTCCAGAATCATCCATTAGGATCCAGACTCATAAAAAGGTAACTGTAACATAACTTTATATCAACACTTACAGATGTTTAATTAGGTGCACCTTGGTAGTACCAGGTTGGACCCCCTCTTTCCATCAGATCTGCTTTAATTCTTTATGACACAGATTCAACTAGTGTTGGAAACATTCCTTAGAGATTTTGGTCCATGCTGATGTGACACATCACACAAATGTTGCAGATTTGTACGCTGCACATCCATCTGTTCCACCAAATGGTGAGTTATCCTGCTGCAAGCGGCCATCAGATAATGCCATCAGATATTGGTACACTGTGGTCATAAAGGAATGGACATGGCCGGTGAAAACAGATCATTTTGCCTACAGAGCTCCTCAAATGCAGCCCCAGTGGCCTAATGGATAAGGCACTGGCCTTCTAAGCCAGGGATTGTGGGTTCGAGTCCCACCTGGGGTGTCCCAATGCATAACAGCCACTATCTTTTAAAGGTTTTAGATAGCCAGTTGTAATTGCAGGTTAAGAGTTTAAATTTCAGCTTGTCCAGCTAGCTTTAAGGCACAATCTTAACGTAAAATTCCCAACAAATGGAAATATGTTGAGAAGATCCTGCACTTAGAGTAATTCCAGCTGCTCCAGTATGTGAGGAGTTCACACAGGTCTAGAATCTGGTTGGTGACAAATGTGTTTTCAGGTGCTGGTTGTAAAAGTAGTTGTAGAAAGTTGCTTGCTGTGGATATTTGAAACTGGTTACAAAGAAACATATAGTGCTGCACCAAAAACATCCTTGCAAGTGATTCGGTCACTAGCAGAGTGGGTCATAGTTGACCGTAATTTCTATAGAAAGCACCAGGTTTTTGCAAACTCTTACCGATCACTTGCTAAACAATTGTGTCTTCAGACCAGGACGGTTATCAAATAGAGGTTGGAGCAGATTGGACAATGTTTTTTTTCGTGTCACAAGAACACTGAAGTTGGCTTTGGCAACACCATCGTGTTGTTCAATGAAAACTCAAACTTTCAGAATACTTTGGTTACCAAGACTAAATGAGATGTTTTGATGATGGCATGAATTACAATAGAACTTGAAGAGAAGAACTTAGCAAAATACTGATTAAAACCAAAGTGCCAGTACCACTGATAAATATGTATTAAATTTTGGTATCACCAACATAAGTAAGCAGCTTTTTTTTTTTTTTAACTGAGACCATCTAAACAATTTGTTCAAATTAATCCAGTTAATTAATAAAGTTTGCAGAAGTCGTAAGAGTTCATTTAACTCACAGTTTTAATGTGGTTCAGGAACTTTTGAGTGTTTTTTTTAGCTCCTTCTTGGCTTCTTTTGTGATTAGTTTGTGCCCTTCCTGCAGTCACATTGTTAAAGTCAGCTCTTCTACTGCATCAAACTCCCACTGCTGAGTCACCAACTGACAGCTTTCAAGTCGGACTGTCACTGGGATTTAAACCATGTTCGTACTAATCCGGGTAATCCATGAATCTTCTTCTCTCTGTTTTGACCCTCTGCCTCTTTCATAACAGCATCTCTTTCCACTGTTTAAGTTCATAAATCTGAAAAGGGATGGTTTGACAGGCAATTTAGCACTTCTGGGGTAACAGGGAGATGCTTGTAGACACTGCTTCATACCATTGAGAAAAACAATTGTACCATATTTTAGTGTTTTGGTTTTGTTCTTTTTACTTTAAATGATTTTAAATACTGTTTTCATTGTTCCGTGATATTGTTCTTGTTGCAAAATTTCCTCAACTACAAATGAATTAATTTTAGTCTGGACCACTACAGTCAACATTCATTTCATTGCAAAGTGGCTTGCAGAGGCAGCAGCAATCATGGGGAGACTAAAGCAGCCTAAATAACCAGTCTTAAATTAGACCTGCACATTGGATGTGTAGAAGGGTGTCAGTGGAGCTTTCAGATAAGATGATCTACCACGACTGTCTTGAGCTGGACTTCACAGCCTGACTGAACTAACATTGTAGTGTGAGAGCAGATGTTGATTACATGATGATCTCAGGCACAGAAGCTCTGGCTCTGAGCACAGAAGCCCCACCCACTTAGTGTTCCAACGGAGCTTGCAAAGAAAAGCGTCTGGACTTCTTAAAGAAGTCCAGACGCTTTTCTTTGCAAGCTCCTTTGACTACGATGACCTGGATGACTGAGAACCTTCACAGGCTTAGTGTTCCAACCTTTAGAGATGCAACCAATCAGAAGAAAGTTGACTTCTGTGGGTTTGTAGGGGGATGAGCTACAATGATTTTAAATAGACAGTAGATGACTTATGACTAGGGATGGGTATCGTTTAGGTTTTATCCGATACCGGTGCCAAACAGGTACTTTTGAAACGGTGCCGGTGCTTAAACAGTGCTCAAACCGGTGCTTAAAGAATGGAGAAAACAAAATTGGTCCAAAAACCTCTCATGTTCAGCTGTTTTTTTTGTAAATGTTAGCCTTTTCTGCAGCTATAGGGCATATATGGTATCACTCTTAGCTGGAAGCAGTGCTTAAACAATGGAAAAAACACAAACTTTGTCCAAAAACCTCTCATGTTTAACTGTTTTCCACTTTTTCTTTGGTCATTTTAGCCTTTTTGGCCAGGGTGAAGGGAGTATCTGCCATCAAACAAGAAGACAGCTGCATGTAGCTATGATGATGTTTGCTAGTTCACCTTACATACATTAATGTAATAACGTGGTTAGCCTACTCAACGTAAATTATACACGAACAACATTAAGCTACTCACGCAGAGAAGAACGCTGCTGCTGCCATCATCATCCATCATCATTTCTGCTACACTGGCAGGGCTAGGGGCCAGGACTCTACTCTTTGGGTTTTTGGGGGATGTTGCTAACTCCGGGTCGGATAACAGGCACCACACCCACAGTAGATGTGCTCGGTGTGAGGTCTCGCAGCAAGCTATCAAATATGGCGCATTTCTCGGCTTTTAAAAAAAATGCTATGCGTCGCCAGGTGTTTCATCAGATTTGAGGTGTTACCTCCCTTGACAGTATCACAGTATCAACTTAAAGCACTTGTTGCAGGCTGCTGAGTTTGCATATTTTGCTGTGGAGTACAGCCAGACTTTTGACCGCTTGCCTTGGACATTTTTAATCTGTAGCTCTGCTCTAAAAGAACGTACGTACCTGGACCCGCCTACTATCCTCGGAAACGTAAAATGATTGGCTAGAATTCAAAGTGTATCACATCTCAGGAAAATAAAGCACCGAAATGTGCGCTGCTTTTCGGTCTGGTTACTACCGTTTATGCCAGAACCGGTGCCATCATGGCACCGGATACTGGTACCCATCCCTACTTATGACTGAGGGTAAAGGCCCAGTATAAGATTTTTTTAAAAGGGTCATTTTAAACTGTGAACCGTCCAAACCTGCTCTAGCATACGATTTGATCCCGAGTGGCTTGAAAACTTTTGTCTCTCTTCCAAGGTGGAAGCACTATTTCATGTGAACATTAAATTTCATGACCTTTATCAACTTCTGGGACTTTGTCAGGGTAGCTCATGGTACAAGTTTGGAAAACTTTCTCGGCATATGTTGAGCAGCGTTCGAATCAGGTGCCAACATGTAAATCAACATCCACGGGGCCTCTTGTCCTTAATACATCCGTGGCATTTTAACGTAGTCAGTGATATTTACAGAAACAAGTTCAAACATCTGCTGCAGACGCGTATAAACAGGATTTTAATGCCAGCTGTGATTTATACCTGCACAATATCAACAGAATTAAAATGTCGCAGGTGCTGAAACCAACAGAGGTCACTGACGTACGTTCCTGTCTCACATTTAGCTGTAAACTATCAGGTATTAAAGCATTCAAATCACATTTACTTTCTGTGCAGTTTGAACGGCTGAACTGATCTAAAATTAGCTGCTACAGAGCTCATAAGCTTGGCTGACTCAGTTTAATGCCCACCTTACACTAATGGAGTAAAGAACTGTGTGGCTATGAACATAAATTATGGATTACAATTAGGAGCTCATCACTCCCGCATTAACTCTTTTATCTTTACTTCTTCCCGGCCTCTTAAACTCTCAAGTGATCCAGTTGGAAAGCTTTGGTTGCCATGGGAAGCCTGTGGACAGAGAGGGTTGTGGGTAATTGGTGTTGAACTCAAGTGGACACCGCTGAGGTTTCGGAGATAATGAGTTTACAAAGGAGGCCCCACAGAGAGGAGATGTGAGCGGGTCCAGCTCTATAGTGCTGATTTACATTACCGAGGTGGACTCTCTGGCCAAGCTCTCTATTGATTGATCGCAGAGTGAAGCCCCACATGAGATTTAGCCCCCAGCTGTAAAGTGTCTGCTTTTGCACTGAGGTAAGCACCTCAGACCACAGAGGAGCACACAGTTGAAGACAAATATTACCTTTTAAAAAGAAATGCAATCTTTAAAGCTGCAGTCATTTTCCCTTTGACATTTTTCAGCCCAGAATCTTCACATAAAGACTCACAAATCAATTTGAAACTTCATTTGGCGGCTGCTGGTAAAGAGAGTTTTATGTCTGTATTAAGTTAAACATGTATTTCATCTTTGGAAGCTAAAAGCAGAAATATTTGCTGGGTTTTTATTTTGATCTGAATAGTTGGGTAACTGTTTAATACTTGGATTAAGTCCTTGATTGCCTGAAGTCGAGAACCCATGAATATCACCACATTCTTCTTCCTCCCTTTAGATCCTCATCCATTCCTTTACCACAGCTGCCTTCAGTTGCTATTAACCCTCTATATTTCTATTCATGAAGCCATCTCTTGTAGACCTTGGCAATGATACTCTTTTCTCGTCCAGAGTGGCTTGCTTAGATGTAAAGTTCTCAATCATGGAGATAATTCTGTCATCATCAACTTTAGGTTTCTTCTCCGGACTGTCCCTCATTTTGCACCAACATGTGAGAGTTCCAGTGAAAAACTATAAAATGCATATTCAACACTTGGAATGAACTCTTGAATCAGCCAAGTTTAATTCATACAAATAAATATAAAATGTTAGCAGTTATAAAATGAGGTTCATTGACTATCCACTTGTTAAGTGATGACATATAAACCATGCATCTGGTTCCAAATTACACTGTGTTCATTAACGATGTTGCCTTTTTAACATGTTTAATGCTTTGATTTGAACAAGCCCCTAAAAATAGTATATTTTACTACATATACACTATATATACAGTATATTAATGACTAACCTCATATTGGGGATGGGTTATCTCAGGTGTTCTCCTCACTGAAGTTATGTTTGTTTTCTGCCACGCAATTGCATGTGTCCCTGACCATTGGAACCCTCACGTTAACTTTTATTGCAGGTGGAAAAAGTTAGTATTCATCCTCCAACTTTACTATGCTAATGTGTTTCTATTATCCTAACCATAGCTCTGTAGCTAACCACCAGGTAGCACATCATTTTATGCTAGCTAGCCCAACTTCAGTAACCCCATAAATGTTGCTGCTGTTTAGTTTTCTGTCTTCATTTATGTCTGAAGTGATAGCAGAGCTGTATGTTTTAATTTTTCAGAATTCCTCAGTTAGAACATGGTGTTTCATCTTTAGATGGAAACTTGCAAGCTAACTCCCCAAGCTAACTTCTAATGCTGTTAAACTTCATAAATCCTGTTTTTCATTAAAGCCTGGAAGTTAAACTTTACTGTTACACCTGGTAGTGCAGCCACACTGATCAGTTTACTAAAGATGAAAGAAGTTAGAGAGTTTTTAACTCTCAGTGATGCCGCAGCGTTTGTTTGAGATCGGAAACTGAGGAACAGTTATAATATACTTATATTTCATGTAATTATAGAGTAAGCATATAACACAAGTAGTCAATATGAAAGTATTTTTCTATTAATGGAATCAGTTATATCCATGCAGTCCTTACTCTCTGTGATGAGATTCAGTCCCATGTGTCTTTAAGATTAGATTATAAAAATAAATGCATTTATTGGAACTTGTTAGGAACATGTAGCACTGGCAAAGGAAAAAGAAAGTAGGAAATACGCTAGTCTAGTCTAAGTGCATGTACTTATAAAGTCATGGCCTTTCTGAGCTAAAGTGATAGGACACGTAAAGGTTGATTTAGCGTCCAAACAATCAGCAGCACCTAATGAACTGATTAAAATGAAAGACAGGAACAGTTTTTATCCTTGAAACATTGAAAAGGTTGTTTATAAAGCATAAATAGCACCTCACCAGTCTGAGCCACAGTCTGAGTAAGCCTCATCACTCAGGACACTCACACACAGACTCTATTCAGACCTATTCAAACTTTAAAATATCAAAATTGACACGTTTTCTTCGGTTTTACAGAAATCTGCTAGTGTTATTTTGTCGGTCAGCTGATACAAAGAAAGATGTTTCTTGAGCCCAAACAACTTTAGTAAGCCTTTCTTACAGCCTCTTAACCTTTAAATGAGACAAACAGTAATTAATCTGAATCTTCACTCGACTGCAGGAACATTGATAAATCTGTCAAACAAATACTTAAACATAGCTCTCTCTTATAAATGGGCATTTACAAGGTTATTCTATCTATTTACAGGGGATGCTTCAAAATGAATGGTGAGCTTTAGCTTGAACTGAGCAAGCTGCAAATGATCTGACACATTCAATAACAACCATCCCTCATTTTCATTTTCCGAGATGAATCTGCATCTCTTGAAGCTGCTGCCAAAGGAGTATGCATCCATTTATGTGGGAAAAACATCATTACCCTCTGTTGCTCATGTTCCATCTTGACTGAGTGTCCTTGAGCGAAAATCCAAATCCCTTCCTGCTCGCTCTCTTTGTAAGTTCCTCTGCATAACAGCAACACAAAATGTGAAACGTGGTTGATGCAGAGGATCTAGGGAGAGAAATGGTAATCATTTACTAACCAGGGATTTGTGGATTTAAAGATTCAAAGGCTTCCCTTTCAACGTGGCATCATTTCATCATGTTGACAGAGTGGGTTTTGTCTGTATTTAAAATTGCAGATGGAGCTTTCAGTTTGTAATCAAAAGCAGGAGCGCTTAAAAAAACTGAAAAACAATAGATATTTGTGGGGGGGCGGGGGGGAGGGGTCCAAATCTGGGTAGTGTCCAAACCTCAAAGGGATTGTTGAAATGCTTTATGGTTTGCTTAAATGCAAATTTACTACCGAGGAATTATTAGTAAATCCTGAAAAATGCTGCCTAAGGACAGAAGAAGCTACATCCACATTTCAGGTGTGTATTTGTGTGTTTGCCTGAAGATACAGGCCTTTAATCCTTGGCCTTTCCACAGCTTCGACGGAGGAAATGATGAATAAGTAATTTCCTGTGAACAGGTTGTGCAGCCTCAAGTGTGGAGTCATCGTAAACGGACAGCTGGAAGCAAGAGACACAGAAATGGGTTGTGAAAAAGAAGAAAGGAAGGAACGTAATAGAACGAAGACAGCCTGAAGATGAATTATCTTGATGTCTCTGCAAAATGTTTTATACAGCTGTAAAGAATTCCAGTGCATTTACAAGGCATCTGTTTGCATAGATAATAGAGTTTACTTTGTCTTTATTGTACCGTGTGTCTACTATCGCCTTCTCTCAGGAATAATTAAACAACTTCTACAAACTAAACAAGGAAGCTTAACTGACCTCCAGACCTTATTTTTTCAAATGGTAATAGTTAACTTTATCATGAAGGGAAATTAGTTGGAATTGAATATTTCATATAAAAACTATGAATTTTGCAGACCAATCTATCAACCAAGATCTCCTCCAAGAGATGTTGAGTCTTTTCCATTCAGAGATCTGAGTATAGGGAGCACAGAGATCTGCACAATCTGAGGAAACCCAGCCAACACTCAGTGGAGAGCTAAGAGAGGAAGTGAGGAACACAAAGACGTGACTCCGGCCAAGAGCTATAACCTAGCTAAAATGTAGCTAATGTGCAAGTTCAAAAAAGAAAACCAGTAATCAGTCATCTGCCTGTTTTTCTGTTCTCTTCCTCGCTACCTTTTCCTCACGCTGTCAATCTCAATACTGTCTTCATTACTCTAGTCCAACTATCTTCTTGCCCGCCTTCTTTGGACAAATCAGCCTCCACTTTGCATCATTTGAATCTGTGGTCTCTCTCCCTTTCAGACTCTCCTTTGTGCAACCCACCTCCTCCCCATCTCCACCTCACAGACACCTCAGTCAGAGCTACATCTTTACCACCACCAGTGTCTAGATTCTGGAGGGGGGGGGTTCCTGTCCTAAATCCTATCACCTCCGGTTCCATTCAGCCAAAAAGGGTCATCAGAGTCTAATCACCAAATACATTAGTTTCTCTATCTCATTAAATCATGTTCAGATTCTTCCAAGACATCCTTATTGAACTCGAGGCTGATGATTTACCAGCTGATGATTTACCAGCTGATGATAGGTCAGCGAATGGACTGGTCCTCATAGACACAAGGAACCGATGAGAAGATGTCATAGAAAAGGCTCAAACACATGACCTCCTGAGAACAGTGAAAGAGAAAGGGGGACGTAAAGAGGTCCATGATGGAAAGTCACAAATTCATTAGTTTTGTACCAAAATGACCTGCAGTGCAAAAGCACAAAGATGAAAACATTTTTATAACAACTACCTGAATAACTAATAAACATCCACCGCAGACTGTTTTGTGGTTTTATGTTTATTATGTAGTTTATTCGCGCACCGGGAACTGTTGAGTCACACAAACTGTCGACACAAAGTGAGTCCAGACACTCCATTTACATTTAACCAAACCACAAGACTCCGTTACAATAACCAAAGCAGTGCTTGCTGCCTAAAACACAAGCAGGAGCTTGGTTCTGTGAGCCCTCCATCGACCCCGACCACCAAGTCCGATGCAGTTCATAGATGTTGAACTTAGCAATTATGTAATTGTGTAAAGGAAATGCAAAAAAGTATTTTAGCTGGATGTCCAATAAAGAGAGCTAAAGTCGTGGAACAACATCTTGCATGTACTCTTTTCCACGAGCTTCTGTAGTTTGATTTAATCACTACTTCAGTGATTGTTATTTGTCATGCTATGGGAAAAGTAAGCCTGTGTCCAGGGGTTTTCCACAATCCATTCAGTTTCATGACTTTATATATGCTCATTCATTCATAAAATTAGCTAGGTATATTTTCCTATGATTCTAATTTTGTAGTATTTTTTCAATGCTCTCTGATGCATCCATCAGAGTATGAATAAATTTGAATGTTAGATAGGAAGCATGTAGAAAAAAAAAGTGCTGGCGTGAATGTATAAAGTGCTTTGAGTGCTCAGAGTAGGAAAGAACCAGCTATATAAGAACCAGTCCATTTTACATTTTAAAATTTTTCAGTAATTTAAAAAATATATATATTTTTGTATATTTATACATACAGAATTACAAGAGCTCTGACTATTTGGGAACACAACTAATCTTAAGAGAAGCTCTGCTGCCTTTTCTTTTTCTACTTTAAGCTCCTGCTTACTACATTTTTTTCCAGGCATTCCTGTTTTTGCATGTGGCATGTGAAAAAACCAAATTCCTGGTGTTCCTTCCCATAACCAACCTGTCTGACAAGCAAACGCTCAGTTATTCTGATGCAAAGTGAGCCATGCTGATAGTGAAGCTCCTCGATAAAGCCATGAATAGAAGCCTCCTTTTCACGTCCCACAGTTCCCATTCAACCCACATGAATAGACGCGTCCAATCCAGCCTCGGTCTCTAATAAGTGCTGAACTACAGGGCAGCAACGGCTGCTGTGAGCGTGTCGTGTCCAGAAAACATTTACCTCTTCATGCAACTCCCAGCGTTCAGGGCCAGATTTCTCAGGGGTCGTCTCCTGTGTGGGGAAAAAAACCCCTCAGTGTTTAATTTTTGCCTTTAATGTTCTTGAAATGTGCAAAACAAACTGCGCTTTTAAAATTCCATTAAATAATATCTTGCACTGCAATCAGCAACCTCTGCAAAAAAACTCGAGGTGCTTTTACTGCCTCCCAAGATAGAAAACAATCTTCAAGAGAAATATTTACCCTGCTGCAATATATTTATACAAATTAAAGGATAGACATCAGCAGACCTCATGATTGCCTGTTGTTTTTTGTTTTGCTTTTTATTTTTGCTGAGGTGTTTTACCTTTATCTATATTTAACATCCCTGCTGGAAAAATTTGCTTCTAGTCATGACTACAATGATTGCAAAGGTAGATTATCCATCCACCCATCCATCCATCCATCCATCTATTCTTATAGAGTTCAGGGTCACGGATCCTCTAGTGCAAGGGTGGGGAACTCCAGGCCTCGAGGGGCGGTGTCCCTGCAGGTTTTAGATGTGTCCTTGAACCAACACAGCTGATTTAAATGGCTAAATTACCTCCTCAACATGTCTTGAGGTTCTCCAGAGGCCTGGTAATGAACTAATCATTTGATTCAAGTGTGTTGACCCATGGTTATATCTATAACCTGCAGGAAACTGGCCCTTGACGCCTGGAGTTCCCCAGAGCATCTCCCAGTTTTCACAGGGTGAGAGGCGACATCTACCTTTGGCAGGTCAAAAGTCTATCACAGGGCTAAAACAGAGAGAAAGAAAATCATTAAGCTCTACAACCAATTTAAAATCACCATTTGACCTAACATGAATGGTTTGGATGATAGCAGGAAGCAGTACCCGGAGAGAACCCACATAGACACAGGGAGAACACAGAATGCCACACAGAAAGGTCCCAGTCAGTATTCAAACCCAGATTACAGTGTTTTATTGGTAGAGACTTCTACTTAAGTGAAGCAAATTACTATCATTTTTTTTTTTAATTTTTAAGTTTTTCTACTGTAATTTTTCCCCAGGAAAATACTGTAAAAATCTCATGATGCTGGGTTTTTTTTTTTACAGTGCTTTTACAGTAATAGTGCAATTTTCCTCTATATAACCAGTAATTTGCATAGTTTATTTTGTGAAGAAAAATACTTCATCATATCTAAGAGATGACTGCCAATTGCACAAAACACTTTTAAAGTTCTAATTAGCTGAAATCCTACAATGCAATGGTAAATTTGACATTTACACTATAGTACATTTGATCTAATTATCATATAAGCTGATGTGGTCTCCCAGAATAAATTGCTGTTAAAAGAACTTGCAAAGAATATACAACCAACACAATGTGATTTTTACAGCAATGAATTACAGCACGTGCATGTTGGTAAAACGGCCATAGGTCTGAATGGTTGCTGTCTTTCTCTCTCTTTGTTTTAGCCCTGCAACAGAGACTGTCTGCAGGGGGTACCCTCTCCCCTCTTGCTGGAACAAGCTCCATTACCACCACATGGCCTGGTGGATGGATGGTCCTTGGTGCTTCCTTGATGACATTGTTCAATTAAATGAAACACCAAAAGCTATGATTGGCCAAGGAGTTTGTCCAAGTCACAGCGAAAATTTTAGGAATCCAATCCAACATCTCTTATTGTACAAAACTCTGTGTAGTTCAACTTCTATGTATGTTAGGACCCAAAAGAAACAACCAACCAAAATAAGATCAGAGTTGATCTGATTTATTCCATATAAATAGCTGAAGTGTGTTTGCTTTGAAATAGATAGATCTGTGCCGCCATTTAAAGTGTTTCCCAAGGTGATGCACTCTTAGATGGAGAAAGTTTGTCTGGTCAATGTCAAAACTAGTACATAAACAGAAACACAACAGAAACACAACTCTAAATTCAAGGTCATCTTCCAATGCAAATTTCTCACTTTCTAAATCTTTTGGAGCATACATGTAAATAAAAAAGAAAACACACACACACAAACAAAGATAAATGTGAATTGTTCAAAAAACAGTTCAGATTCAGTTTCCTGTAGTGCATCATGTGTTTTGTCATGTGAAAAAAAAATTAAAACTTCAGCCTGTATGATTTAACGGCAGTTATTCACAGTCTGAGACACTGAAAATGTTTTTTAGAAATGCTTTTTGAAATGTGAGGGTCCAAGGTGACTTCAGCCTGCTTTATGGATATCAGCCTTGCATTGATCTCCAGTCACTTCATAGCTCGCCTTACAGATATCCATCGCACCCCCGTCGGCCCCTGACAGAGCAGAGTGAGAAAGCATGCGATGTTTGGTCAGATAAATCACAGCGCTTTCATGTTTCTGAAGCTGCTGCAGCATTCATCATGCACAGAGCGATGCTTTCTAAAGTCCTGCCGGTTGTTTCTTTTTCTTTTTTTGGGGGATGTGACCAAACTGTGAAATAAGACGTGAATGCGAGAACTGAATAAGATAAAGAACTCATGAATAAAACGCAATGATTCATTCTACCTTCGTGTTCACATGTGAAATGGATTCCCACAATTAGCATGGCGTGCAAAGGTACAAATATGACGCTTCGAGCTTTGAGTGATAAACTGAAGGCAGTGGATACAAATCTGATGGGTTTTTTTATGAGATTAATTGGGGCATTGCATTTTAATTTCCTCCCTTTCTACTTCTCCAGCTGTTGATCTAATTAGCGGGCTTGTTGGAGACTTTGGGTGCTGCCTTTAAAAGCTCCCTCAGGCATGACTGCAGGGGGAGCAGAGAGGCAACAGGATACCTCACTGCAGCATGTGGGCGTTTATCTCTTCCACTCATCTCCTCTGTTCATAAAGAGCTTTGAGAGTCCAGTTTGCTCAGCTTTTTGATCAAAGTCAGATCTCTTTGTGTTTTTTTCCTCAGTCCACTTTATATTCAGACTGGTAAAGGTGCTTGATTTGATCTTTTGTGTGTGATGGTGGACTTAGTCTTAAAAGTAGTCAGTCAGTGGGCCTTGGAATAGTTTAATTTATGACTGGTTAATGTGCCTGCTGACTGACTAGCTGATAGTATCTCAACTCTACTAGATTCACATTACTGAGGTTTGGGAGACAGAACAAATGCTATATCACTATATAGCATTTATTCTGAACTAACTAAAGCACAGTTAATTTTTTTCTGACTTTTCTGAATGTTGTTAGCAATGTCACCCAGACCCCAGCAGCCACAGAGGGACTTTAGCTCGCTGACAATATTCAGTCACCAAACCATCTATGAATCATTAGCAGAGGACCATTCTGCTCTACAAGTCATTAACCCTTCAGCTTTATTTATAGACAGGCCCAGTCAGTGCTGATCATTGCTGACTCCTGGGACAGTTTTATTGTGTTTATTGACATTTTATTCTCTATTTATGGAAATAACAACAGGTTCATTCTGTTTACTGAAAATTGAAACATGTGTTGGAACTAAATAGATGAAACTTGGCTTCCTTTTATGTCACATGTATCATGGACATGGTAAGGGTTAGGCAAGTGGCATGCCACATTTATTTATATATTTATATTTAATAATTCTGATTCATTTCATGATTATATTTAAGTTTTTACTTTATATTTTATTATTTTACTTTCTTATTTTTAACTATTATTGATACTTTGATTACTTTATTCTATTTCTTCTACTATTGTTTGACAGTTGTTATTTTCATAATCTATTTTTTTAATTCAGTTTCTTAATTTTTGTTTCAAACTTTTACCTTGTATTTTTTATTCCATTTTTAATTTCATTTTAGTTGTGAATTTTACATTTCTGTTTGAATATGTGACAAATCAGACGAAAACAATTTTTCTAAGACTGCTTCGGTAAAGTAATAGATTACTTTAGTGTAACCATCCAATGTGCGCATGTATGTGCATGTGTTATGGCCCCGCCCCTCGTCCTGACGTCACTACTCCTCTCCAGCGTCTGTCTCCAGTCCTCCGGCAGAGCAGAGCAGAGACGGACGGTTCAAGGGAGTTGAGCTCGTCTGTCATCGTTAAAAACTTCTCGGACTAGAAACAAGCTCTTACTTTTTCTTCTCACTAATTTCCCGTTTTTAAAAACAAAAAAATTGTTTGTTTAAGGCAAATGTCGCTGGAAAAAACGGGGAAAAGCAGAAGAAGAAGCGTCGCGCGGCTCTCCATCAGCTACACTCTTCACCTTCACTCGGACCGTTCTCTGAGCGCACGGGAATTCCAGCCAGCCGGGAGGTCAGTTCACGTTACAACCAATTTTAGAATTACAGCCTCTGACTCTGTTTCAAAGTACTTAACCTCTCAGGTTAGTGGTTACCTCAGCAGAACTGTGCATGGAGACAAATTCGGCTTTACTCACATGATTATACACGTTATATATATTTATTCAGTTGCGCTGCTTCACACTGACTTTTTTACTTACACTTATCCCCCATAATGACTTTCTATAGTGTTTTACTAATATTTAATAGCATTTTGTCTGATAGGTTGTTTTAATGGTGTGTAGTGTATATTGTTATTTTATTTCCCCCAACATTTTCATGTTTTCCTTCGTGACCTTTTTGTGTTATTATTTTATATACTATCTTTAAAGCGGTGGTTCAAAAGGAGAAGTTCAGCAGCAGCATAGTAAAAAGTGACTGGAAATGGCAATTTGGCAATTAGAGCTTATTGTCACGCGTGCACACGCTGTTATGCGCGTGCACGGCCCTCTCCAGCGCCTCTTTAGCCCTGCAAGTAAGGTCATCTGATAAGCTCAAAATCCTCTCCCTCTCAGCTTCAAGGTTTAACAGGAGTGTTTTCCATGTTAAACACAGACCTTTTGTCCTGTTTTCACCTATTCATCTTCATCTGCTTGTCCTCCTCCTCCTCTCCTTTTGCCTCAGCATCCTCTTGACACATCTTCCTCCTTTTGCACTTTTTTCCTGACTCTTCTCTTGCTGCATTCTCCCTTTTCCCCCTTTCTTTTCCCTCTGGTATTCTCCCCCTCCTGTTCCTTCCCAGCCCTGCTGCATCCATTTTCCCCCGCTCTCTTCTCCCACTTGATTTTGACTGCCTACTCTTCATCCATCTCTTTACTCCCTCAAGTCCTCTTTCTCTTCTCCTCCCTGTCCTCTTTTGTCCTTTTATTCACCTCTGTCTTATAAACCTTCACTCCCCCTTTGTATCCTCCTCCTCTGTCCTTTTCCTTTCCTTCATTATTTCCTGTCTTTTCCTCCCTCTCATTTTCCTCCTCTTCCCAGTCTCCTCCACTGAATCTCAGTTAACACACCTTGCCACACGAACCAATCACCATCAAACTGACGTCACGTTCATGCTTCCCACACCATAAAACACGGCATACTTAGTTTTTATAGTCTGCAAATTGGTCATCATGACCTCGTGGAACAGGTTGCTGCCTTGAAGTTAGATAATCACGTTTTTACACCTGAAGCTCTCTGGGTTGGTGAGGAAAAAAGTCCAAAAGCAACCAATTATATTCTCATTATCTCCTTCCTTTTAAAAATGGAGCTCTGTCACATTAGCACATCCTCTATTATTATTTTAAAATGGGCTTAACTCCTTTCATGGAATTATAAATGCTGCTAATGTCACCAGTAGCTCCTTTTGCATTTTCCCTGAATAATAACTTTCCCCCCATCACTCAACTTGGTTTTGTAAAGCACCGCTTGGCTGTTTTCCTGCTGGAAATCGAGACATCGGAAGTGAGTTATAGCAATCAAAACACAAATTTAAGCGATTTGCTGCCCTGAAGCTGACCGGTTGACATGTGCAAAGTGCCACTTCTTCTTAAACAGCCGTTTGCTGAAGAACCTCCTTTAGCGCGGAGGAGGAAGTGACACTAAAACTGAGCACTTAGCGGGCCTCGTTTACCTGGAAATTCATCCCGAGGGGGCGAGAGAGTGGCGATTGTAATATTTTACGGATGAATTTATCCGGTGATGAACGGCAGCATTTGAGGGCAGAGCGTTTCTGCAGATTAATGTACTTGACCACATGCCAAGAGGAAGGCTTTTTTATTTATTACTTTATTTCTGCAGGGCAGAAATGAGCAGGTCGGCGGAACGTGGTGCTTCTCTGTGTGCAGACTTAAACAGAAAAGACGTTTTAAATGTATTCTACAAAATAGAAAAAGTCCCAGTATTATGGTTGCCCATAATACTCCTTTATTTGCCTCGTCATCATATTATTTGGAGATTTTTCAATAAAGAGTTGAGCCTTTAATTTGATCATTGATGTTGTGCTGGCTCATTTTAAGCTAAGAGAAGATTAATTTAGATAAATAAAAGATCCCTTTAATGTATTCAGCACACCGTGATATAACATCAACAGTAGCCTTCGGTCTCATTGGTAGTTCAATCACTCGCCTTGAAGTTCAGAAAAGCTTACATTAGGATCCGCCCACTTTGCTTAAGGTTGCTGAAGATCATTGGCTTCTTTTCCTGTGTGGATGCCCCTTGATCCATCTAGGGTTAGGGGTAGATTTAGCATTGTCATGTTTGGAAAAATTTGATTATTTAAAATGTGGTTAAATTACAAGATAATCCTACTCTTAAACAGGTGGTTAGAAGTGACTCAGGTAGATGGACAGGTAGGTAAGAAGACGGTTTGACAGACAGGCTGATAGACCGATAGGTGGGTAGATAGTCAGATGGATAGGCAGGTAGGTATGCAGAAAGAGTGATAAACAGGTAACTAGGCAGTTAGGTAGACAGATGAACATACAGATAGGTTTGCATATAGGTAGGTAGGTAGAAAAATCACACACATACCATAAAAAGTAAACAGTTTAAAAATACAATTAGTTGCATATATATATATATACAGGATGGAGGCATTACTGTAAATGGACTGACAGGGACATTTCCACCTACACTGGTGGATCAACAACTCAGCATCCAGAGTATCTTAATTATTCCCAGTAATAGAATCAGAATCAGTAAAAACAGGAAATAAATGGATGTCTTGCAAGTGTGATTCACTTCCACATTGGCTTCACTTTATACAGTCTTTACGATCAGCATTTTTGGGGGCGGTTTAATTCCCTGTCCTTTCAGGCTCCTAGAAACATCTACGGTGGCCCACAGAGACCAATCATTAAACTCCTGTCCAATCAAACCAACTGAAAGAGAAGGTGAAACCACTAATTAGTGGTGACCGTTATCCTCATTCATTTTTAATTTCATTTGGCAGCATGCAAACTTCCAAGGACATCTTTGCCCCGGAGTTCTTGCTTCATTTCTCCTGCTGCTTCATTTCAACCACATCGCAGGTGTAAACACACGTCCCCTGGTGCATGCTGGGGGCAAAGCTGCATCGCCTCGGGCAGGCCTGGTCGCCACTTGACTCAACTCGACCTAATGTGTTTGCGTCTCGAGGTTGGCACTGAATTAAACCCAAGAGCCTGTTCTCAGTTTCCTGCAGAACAGATGAAAGAGCTGACATTTAGTGGAGCTTAAAGTCAAATCAGACTGGCTTTTTGATGGCTCCAGCTTCACTCTTTTGCCGAAAGAAGTGTTTATTTTTCACATTAATGGAATGTGGAGGTTTTATCTCATGTTTACTGTTTGAAGATTTAGCTAACAAGCCTATAAAGGTGTTTTTATTTCATCTTACTAAACTGATCTCCGAGAATTACAGCACAAGAGGAAGTGAGGAGCTTACTTTGGGGTGCTTGATCTTGATTTAGGAGACTTTTACTCCTGCTTTGATCTGACATTGCTGCCTACAATAGATATTGTAGGTTAAGTTTAAGGCTTTGTCTTCCTGCCAGCAGATGTGTGCTTCCCATCAGAAACAGCCATGATGGAAAAATGATAAAGTCTCCATGAGCATATGGCTGCTGGAAATAGTCATTACAGTTACATTCATCCACAGGGATTAGGACCGGCCCACTCTCGGCTAATTAAACTTTCGACTCCCCGATGTGCTTGCGGCTCCTGCGCTCCATCAGCCTGACTGAAATGTGTGGATAACTCGTAAACATTTTGACAACTCGCAAGTGAATGCAATGCAAAGGCTGGCCAAGAAGCGCGCCGGCAGCTCACTGCAAAGCCTCTAAAAGATGCTGTTTTGGCATTTTTACTCCCTCTGAATTGGAAATTTATCTGCAAACATGAAGTAGAACACAAGTGGGAGAGATCATTTTGCTCTCTGTAGTTGGAGTTATTATTTCTGTATCTCCTCGGTTCTCAGAGGCGATCAAACAAGCTTGTTTCTCTCTTGTCCTTTTAATGACTTGTGTCATTTTCCTCATCAGATCCTAGATGGGGGTTTTTCTTCCCTGACAAAAGTTTGAGCTTTCAGCACTCCATTTTTCTCAGAGCTGAACCTCCTGCAGTGAACTCCCCCTCCCTCACCTGTATCTGTCAGAGCCATCCTCACCTCCCGCTGCATTTAGCACTGATTGTCGTGGTATTATATCAAAGAGAGGACACGGTATTTTTGTCTGCCGGCTTGTTATTGATAGCAGCCGAGCCGGCTCGCTGAGTGCTCATTTTTGAACAGGAAGGAGGGGTTTATCGATGAGCTGCACGCTCAGGAAAATTAAATGTCACCTCAAAGGAGTTTGACCGGCTTTCAGCGGGAGCTCCCAGGTGAACATTTGCAGCCATTAAGCAATTCCCCCACTTTCTCTTCCCTGCACACCCCACATCTGAGAGTCCACCTCCGCTGCAGTTTTGTTTAATCTCCAGAGATGCAGATGTGAAAATATCAGCAGGTTTGCAACGGAGCAGCTGAAAAACTCAAGGATAATAAACACATGCATGAACCAAAAGACTAGAGGAAGTTTTGGGGGCTTTTTTCAGGTTTAATAGAGATAAAATGATTGCTCATTAAGGTAGAGTACTTAGTGTTTGAGCCACTGTAGTAGAGCTGAGCACAAAAAGAATAACCAGAGAACATTTCAACCTTCACAGTGGCGAGGATGCAAGAAGCCCTGCTGCTCATTATGCTACTGCCCAGATAGATAGGAGACAATATGCACCCCCTCCCTCCATCACCACCTTCAGAAACCATGGTGGGTATTGGCAGCCTCAAAGAATACAATAGGACCATCAGACTATTGAAATCCCCCAACCCTACACAGCAATATCTTTTGTTCGCTTGTTCCTCTCCTTACATTTATCCTTCTTACTGTCACTAATCACTGACTTGGTTTCATCAGTTTATACTGTACTCTAGTATTCAATTGGATTTTTGTCCCTTATTCCCAGTGAAATGCTGGCGTGTCTTAGCCCACCCCAAGAGTTTAGATTTGTTTTCTCTCCTGAGAATCAAGCTAGAGATGCTTTTTTATCCTCTGAGATTATTAGGCAGTCTTCTTCTTGTTATAGTTTTGCTTTTCTGTCTTAGTGCAGAGTTTTTAAAACTTTTTTGTGTCTAAGGCCCATTTTCACAATTTCAAGACTTGCTTGTATTCATATCTGCACAAAATAGCCTCAGATCAGATCAGGCTTTAGGGAGAATACTAGAGCCTCTTTTTCACTGGAACCTATTCAGTTCGGCTCAACTCGACTTGGTTTCAGTCGTTTTCCATTACAATTGTGTGCCATCTAAATATGCACAGGATTGTTATAACAACACCAAAAGTCTAATGACGTCATTTATATGTAATAAATGGAGGCTGTCGAGGTGATAGTAAACCTCCTGCTAGGTGTTTGGTTTTTCGTCAGACTGAGACCACGATGTTGGCTTTTGTGTAGCCATTTCCCTTGTTACCAGGTTTCAAAATTGGTGGGTTTGATTTTTGTGAAGGAGTCTATGTCATAACTCACTAAAAAAGGACCTGGTACCAGGTACTATCACCTAATGGAAAACTCAAAACCAAGTCGCAATGAGCTGTAGTATGCTACTGTCGGCTGCTCCCTTGCCATAAGGGGTTGCCACAGCGGATACCTCCGCATGTTTATTTTGGCAGCCTCAGTTGACCAAAGTGCTTCATAAGTGTTTTGAAGTATACACTCTACATTCAGTCACTAAATCAACAATTAAAACAAACTAAATGCAAGACTGTTTTTTTATAATAAAAGCCAGGGTATTTTGCTCAACTAAAACTGAAAGCAAGAGAGAAAAAATGAAAAAAGATGTTTGAAAAGGATTGAGAGTCTGGGCAGATCCTATGTGAGAAAGGTAGGTTGTTCAAAACATTAGGAGCCGCACCTGTAAAACCTCTGTCACCTCTGCTTTTGAGCCTGGATCTTCTGTTGTCTTACGAAGGCATCTTTGACTGCCCTTTTGCCAGATCTGGATCCAGCAAGACGCCTTGTCGCCAGTCTACTAGCATTTACCTTGCCTCCATCACCTTATCCAACACTTTCACACTGTTCACAAATGGCATATCTGCCTCTGGAGTGGGATCTAGCTCTCTTTAAAATACGTTTTTCCACACGGGGATTTTTACTTTGCAAGTGCCTTTTCAGCTTGTTTGGCAACTTCCTCCATGGTCTGAGAGCTGCTGATGTCACGAGACAGAGGATGCATCGCCATCTGCTACCAGTTTTTCTCCTTGCTTTAGGTGGTGGGACTTGTGCACTGGTGGTTAGTCTTGGTTTACTCCACAGAAGTGTTCATTACTCCTCACTGTCAATCAGCGCCATTGATGTGTCACACTTTAATAAGTCCTACCATGCTGTAACTGCAAACAGTCTGGGTTTAGCTGGACTTCCCCTTGAAAGGATTTTTAAAATACTAGAAACTGGTTAATTCCTTGCCTTTTTTTTGCAGTGTTATATCAACATTGGTTGAGGCAGGACACTCTGGCACAGCTGTATTTGGCTCAAAGCACATCATAGGGTGTAGTTGGTAATGGCTGGTTCCCCCCTTGTGCTTTAGAGCGCCTCACAGTCCCTGATTTAGAAACTAGTCATAATCTGACGCTGAAAACACCCCTCTTTGCTTAGAATAATATTCTGAATTCTGACTCATTCTCTTAATTCTGATGCTTCCTGCTATCAAATTACTGCTTAGTCAGCGGTGTTCAGCGACAAACTGACACACAGCCATGTTTCTGACAGGTGAACAATGGCTGTAGGTTGATTTAGTCGAACAAGCCCCTGATGAGTCCATCAAATTCACCTCAGCTTCATCTGAATACTTCCTCAGTGGAAGGTTATACAATAATGGCATGTAACAATCGTCAATGCCAGACATGTTCAAAGAGAGCTGAGATTTTCACATAGTTGAAAATACAATCATTTCAAAAGGAGTAGGGACCTTAGACAAAAGTATTCAGTGTGCACAGATACACTGAAGTTCTGAATATCACAATTTTACACTGAGGATTAACCTCCAACCCAGATGAAGCTCAGTTTTTGATGCTTTGCTTTTGTTTTTTTTAGTTTGCAAGCTTTGATGCTGCGTGATAAGAGGGAAGACAGTTTTTAGAAGAAGTTTTATGTTTTAAACCAACAATTTTTGTCCTCCAAAACTAGTATTGAGCCCTCTCAGGAACCTCTTCCAAAAGTCTTTTTGGTTGAGCAGCTGCTCAGAGGAAGCAAAAAGCTGGTGTACTCTCAATAATGCATGTCAGTAGCTACTAATAATACTGCAGCTAATTTGCTGTGTTGTCTTTAGTTGTGCGTGAAAGCTGCAAAGCATTATTTTATGAAAATGAGCTGCATGGGAATCCACCTGCACACATTACAGCTCTAATAATGACAATCAGTGAAAGGCATTTTCATGGCGCCTCCTGCAGTCTGTGTTGCTTTAATCAGATTAAAATGGCATCATTAGTGTGCAAATGCAAATGTCCCCACTGTCGCCGCTCGCCACGTCCTGCCGGAATAATAAAGTCTCGTGGGACGTTTTTGCTGCAAAACAATTTCTTGCCGCCTCTCTAATCAGATTATAGTCCTCTGTTGCCTGTGTGTGTTTTTCAAATTTAATCACAGCTCATTTCTGACAAGGAAATTGGTAACTTGCTTGATATGGTCTGAGATATAAAATAAGCACTGTAATCAGTGGACTGAGTGCAAACAGCCTCTGAGATTGGCACGCAATTTTTTACATTTCTGTATGTGTATGTTCAAAAATGCTACATGTCCTGAAGTATGTGAACAGAACTGTCCAAATATTTGATAATTAAATCAGTCTTTGTAGTTTTTCTGCATTTCTGTGGTTTTGTCTCAGAACAGGATTGAATGCAGGTATATTTTAGACATTCACAGTACTAAATGATGCCACCAGTACATAACAGACCCTTCAGTTTACAATTTTGTTTTATTATCATCCATCCATCCATTCTGTACCGCTTATGCATTTAAAGGTCGCGGGGGAGGGGGTCGCATCGATTTAATCAGAGGTTTTGTAATGTTAGATTACAATGTGAATATGGACCTGAAGCTGCATTAGTTTGGTGTAGAAAAACTCAACCACTACCTTTAGCCCACGCACACAACATAAGCTGTAGTTTCTGGCTAGTGTGATGACTACGGTTTCTTGGACGCTGAGTACTAGCTAGTTGTGAAACTCTTCCATCCGTATTCTACCACTTAACGATGTCCAGGTCACGTGGGTAGCTGTCTAAGCAAAGAGGCCCAGCCTTTCCTCTCCCTGGCCTCCCTTAGTTCTTCTGAAGGGAAATTGAGGCAATCCCAAGCTGGCCAAGGGCTCACCTCAACTCAGGAAGCACTCAGGATTCATTTAGTCAGATACTCAAACCGACTCCAATACACTTTTTAGTGTATTGGAGTAAGGACTCTACTCTGAGCCCTCTCAAACGGTTGAGCTCCTCACCGTATCTCTGAGAGAAAGCTCGAAGGAAGCTAATATTGCCACTTATATCTGTGAAGTATCGGTGATCACATTCTTTTGGTTGTGGCTGTATGACTGGTCAGAAAAACTCCTAATATACAGTAACAGATCGATTTACTTTTTCCTTAAATCCTACGTCTAAAGGACTCCAGATCAAATTATACACATGCACACTTGGTATTAGTATTCTCTATAGTCATTTCAATTGTATAAATGTGCATTACACCATTTCAATTTTTTAGATTACTTGTTCTTTTTGTGTGTGTGTGTGTGTGTGTGTGTGTGTGTGTGTGTGTGTGTGTGTTATTTTTAAGAGACTCCTTATTTCTTTAAATGTATTTAACTCTCTGTTAAATGAATATGTTACAACACTACAACGCTTCATGAAGCACTTCAGTCAGTCCACACTAAGTTTCCTCTTTTACCAGCTCACTGAGCTCATCCATGTTATTGTCCAAACACCTCCCATTCCGCATGATGATCGCTGGAACAGCTCCAACTCTGAAACCTTGTTGTTTCCTTCTTAGCTTTTGAGGATTGTGTCTCATTTCATTTAATAAAGATGGGCAGGGGAAACATATCTCCAAGCTAGTCAGTGAGCCTGTTGAGTTAGTTGCTAAGGGGACAATAAGTTTGCAGTGTTTATTCAAAATGTTGCGCCATCTGTTTGTGTCTTGTAAAGGGTCTAGATTTAAATCTGGGTTGGAAAAGGTGTTTACATCCATGGTTTTGAGCAATCAGCTATCACATAAAGGATATCTAAATACTCTTTGTCTTTGGATTTGTGTTCTTTTTGTAGTTTGACTCGCTTTTTAGAAATATCTACTGTTTCATGTTGTAAAGTTTTGAGGATTTGGAAGCGATAGAGGTGGCAATCCTCAATACTTTGCAACATGAAACAGTAGATATTTCTAAAAAGCGAGTCAAACTACAAAAAGAACACAAATCCAAAGACAGAGTATGCAAAGAGTTTTCTACACTCTGTTATTCCTGCAAAGCAATAAAAGTGAGCTTCCCTTGTTCTTTACAATATGTTCTTGACCTTCCTCACTGCCACTGTGACTCAGAACTTAAATCTGTTTTGGATTTATTTCTTTATTGCTTTTCAATTGTTCTCATGAATCACATCTGTTTCTCTCCGACTTCAACACACTTGCTCTTTGCATTGATTCAGAAAAACGCTCCCTGTTCATGCTGGGGCTCATTTCTTTGCCAGCCTTATTTTCTGCTCCTGCAGCTTTGACCTTTGACTATGCTACTGATGTAGAAAATTAGCATTGCTTCTGGAAGTTGCACCAGATTTGCTTGAATGCCTAAGTGAGTGTTCTTGAATATTTATAATTGGCTGGGTGCTCCCATCCAGTCCCTAAATCCTTTATGTTTGTTTCCCATTCAGTTGAAAAGCTGCCGATGAGCCAACATTTTTTTTTAAGTACCGGCCATGGCTGCCCATCGAATCATCAGAGTGACTAACAACAACCACATCCTGCCTCGATGTAAGTCTGAGGGGACGCTCATCGACCTCAGTGAAGGGGTGTCTGGGGCCAGTCTCAGTGATGTCAAAGGTCAGTGTTCAACTGCAGTCACGCCACTTTTGTGCAGTTGCAACGCGTTTGTTGCCCTTTGAGGTCCAAACCCGTGATTTGTTTAAAAGCAGTTTCATTAAATTTCACTTGAAATCTGTAATTTAAATAATTTGTTTTCATTTTTATGCTTTTCATCTTTTTGCAGTTAAATTATTCAGCTAAAAATAGGCTTATTCATTTCCGAGTTCTTTCACTTCACTGGTTTCATCTCATTACAGCTTTGTTTACATGCTCCATATACGCTAATGAGGTGACCTAAATATAGTAAATTCTGCAGTAAATTATGCGCTTCATCTGATCATACACACCTGAGAAAATATAGTTGGATTCAGATTATTAGAGACAAGCTTTTGGTTGTTCTGCTGGTACTGTGGCTATCTTATGATTTGTTTTTACTAAACCACTGACCCATTTGGATACAAGTCTCTCAGGGAGATCCAAAGTACGACTACCTAATTAGCTCAACTGGTTCATTATATCTGTCTCTGATTATGAGACAAGCACTGTTAACTACAGCACAGTGATTAAGTGCACTTACCTAAAGTAGGGCCAAACCAGTTACAAAACTCTTTGCAATCAGGACAACTACATTGTAATCTCTTTTCCTTTTCAGTGCCTTCTCCGAGTGCCTTAAGGCTGGACACTTCAGCCTCCTATGGAGCTGCACAGGAAGTTGTTGCCATAAAGGATTATTGCCCAAGCAGCTTTACCACTCTCAAATTCTCCAAAGGTGATCGTCTGTATGTGCTGGACACGTCAGGGGGAGAATGGTGGTATGCCCACAACAACACAGAAATGGGATACATCCCAGCCGCATATGTCCAGCCGGTCAGCTTCAGGAACTCTTCGCTGAGCGACAGTGGGATGATTGACAGTGCTGGGGAGGGGTATGAGGATGGACTAAAGGAATCTGGAGGTCTCGGAGAGTGGACAGCAGTGAGCCTAAGGCCCTCTCCAATTTACAACAACAGCCACTTTTCTGCAAACCCCTTTATCTGTCCCTTAGATCAAAACTGCAAAGAGGCAGATGTGAGACACTCAGCAGATCTCAATTTCTTTGATGCTCTGGCATCACCATCGACATGCTCCAGCTTTAGTACTAGTACAATCGTGAACAATGGGTTTCACAGCTATAATTTTAACAGTACTAACCCCATCAGCCCCATCCAAGAGATTACACCTAACCTCCACAGGGATAATCCATTTTTCAGGAGTAAGCGTTCCCACAGTCTGTCTGAACTGTCCGTGCTACAAGCACAATCAAATGCAACCTTACCTTCTTCTGGATTCTTCACGGGCCTTAAGGCTCCATCACCGGAGCAGTTTCAGAGCAGGGAGGACTTCAGGACTGCATGGCTAAACCACAGAAAGCTAGCCAGGTCTTGCCATGACCTTGACTCTCTGGGTCACAGTCCAGGATGGGGGCAGACACAGCCGGTGGAGACCAACATAGTGTGCAGGTTGGACTGTAATGGAGGAGTTGTTCAGCTTCCAGACACCCACATAAGCGTGCACATTCCAGAGGGACACGTTAGCCATGGAGACCACCAGCAGATCTCCTTGAAAGCCTTACTAGACCCTCCTCTGGAACTAAATAATGACCACTGCTCTACCATAAGCCCTGTGGTGGAACTCAAGCTCAGCAACATGGAGACCAAGTCTTTCATCACACTGGAGATGAAGGTATCAGTAACTGTGAAGAGAGAGAGCTGTCACACTGCTGAAGTGGTTTGTGTTCGTAGTGATTTTAAAGAAGGGCCTTATACACCAATCCCTAATGCTTACATATACAAGGATACAGTGCAGGTACAGCTGGATAGTCTCGAGCCCTGCATATACGTGGCTGTTGTGGTTCAGTCACAGTACCTCAGCCACAATACAACTGTTTGGGACCACGTGCAGAAGAAGGTAACTTTGGGTCTATATGGACCCAAGCACATTCACCCATCCTTCAAGACAGTTGTGGCCATGTTTGGGCATGACTGTGCTCCTAAAACCTTGCTGGTAAATGAAGTCGGCCGGCAGTCTAGCTCAACTCCGCCAGTGGCCCTCCAGCTGTGGGGGAAGCACCAGTTTGTTTTGGGATACCCTCAGGACCTCAAGGTTGGTTTGTACTCCAACATGTCCAACTACCAGGTAAAGGCAAGCGAGGGCGCTGGCATGATTCGTGGATTTCAGGTAAAACTGGGGAAAGTGAGCAGACTCCTGTACATGATCACATCGCACAACCCCAGCAGCATCTCAGACTTTACTCTCAGGGTCCAAGTCAAAGATGCCCTCGATTGTATCCTGACTCAGTTCTGTGTCCAAACCCCACAGCCACCGCCAAAGACAGGCGCAAGGATTACAGGCCAGAGGAGGTTCTTGAAAAAGAAAGAGGTGGATAAGATTGTCCTCTCACCTTTAGCTGTCACCTCAAAATACCCCAAATTTCAGGAGCGGTGCATTACAAACCTGAAATTTGGGAAACTGATAAAAACAGTTATCAGACAGCACAAAAGTACCTATTTGTTGGAGTACAAGAAGGGGGATGTTATTGCCTTGCTCAGTGAGGAGAAAATCAAACTACGAGGGCAGCTGCGGACCAAAGAATGGTACATTGGATACTATCAGGGGAAGGTGGGGCTTGTCCACGCCAAAAACGTTTTGGTTCTGGGTAAGGTCAAGCCCATTTATTGGTGTGGACCGGACTTAACGACCACAATGCTGCTGGAGCAGATCCTGAAGCCTTGCAAATTTCTTACTTATATTTATGCGACTGTGAGGACGGTTTTAATGGAGAACGTTGGTAGCTGGAGGGCATTTGTGGACGCACTTGGATATGGGAATTTGCCATTGAATTATTTTTGTCGGACTGAGTTGGACAATGAACCAGAGAAGGTGGCATCAGTTCTGGAGAAACTCAAAGAGGAATGCACCAATATGGAGAATAAGGAGAGGAAGTCCTTCCAAAGGGAACTCATGATGGTAAGACAGAGTCATGAAAGTATTGGTATTAATGTTACAGTATAACGATATAATGGATCATATTCTTGTTTGTCTATTGATAGATGGCTTAGAACAATCTTGGTGAAGCTAAATAGCTTAAAGGATTTTGTGACAGTTGGTGGAATATAACTTTATTTCTTTGTTTTCTGTAAACTGATTGAAACCTGAAATTTCCATAACTTATGTTGTTTTTGTAGTCCTTTATGTGTTGCATTTTTCAAGAACACAGACCAGTCATTTCCCACTCATAAACCTAGCTTGGTTGATCTGCCTCACATACGTATATCTGATTTTTATTGGCTTCATAATATAGACATTAGACATTTGCATAATAAGCAAAAGATCCCTGATTTAATGCCAGGAGAAGACAAAGATTGTGGCTATTAGGGTGCTATTAAGGGTATCCAGTTTTTTAAAAATCTGCTAACCTGATAACCAGCTAACCAAAGCCCTTCCTGTCTCATGAATTACTACTTTTGTGGCAGTCCTCATCCTGCTGCTTCTCCAGTGAGTCTGTCATCCAGTTTCACTATCTTGCTAGTGTTGGTCCTTGTTGGTCTGGAGATCTTGAGGAACCTCCAGCAGATGGAGGACTGGTTCATAGTTAGCTACTTCAAGTTTACTGAGACTGCAGAGCAAAAACAGGATGTCCAACTGCAACAACAGTGCTAATGGATTTGGAGTTTTGGCCAAACAGAATACCTCCCTAGGTATTCTGTTTGGCCAAAAAAAAAGACTTGCAGGGAATGTTTGAAAATTCTCTTTTCTCAGACACTTTAAGGTGCCTTTGAGTGCAAGACACTTAAACTTGAGTGCCTCCCATTTTCACCAATGTACCATGGCCTCTTTCTCCAGGACTGTGCACTCAACAGTTGTGAAACTCCATTCTTTTTGTCTACAAAAGGTGAACTTAAAAAACAAAAATCTTACACTGTCTATTAGAGAATGAGGTCTTGTCCACAATGGGAAAGTCATTTAGTTACAAACGTATTCAGAAATAGTAATAATGCTGATGACAAGTTTTGGAGCTCAAGGTGACATCTTGAAAAAAAGGAGCAAATTCTCACATTTAAGTCAGAGGAAGAATGGACAGTTTGCTGCATAATCCCTTTGGAATAATGCAAGTTCACAATCGATACATTTTCCCTTATCAGAGCTATGACATAAAGGCGTGAAATGAGTGCCATTCCCCTGTAATCCTCCAACAGTTATAGACTATTGAAGAATATATTCAAGCTCAGCAATTCATGCACTTCATTAACATATCAATAAGTATGGGCTTTTATTCTGAAATGTGGCATATTACAAAGTGTGAGAGGGCTGTCAGCTGTTTGCTGCATCATTAGGTTTGCTCCCCGTCCCTCTTCCCCGCTGTTTTTCTTTCCCTTTCTTTCTCCCCTTTCTTTTCCCCAGTCAAATCTGTCCCGTATTTAACAAGTGAAAATAAAATAAAATAAACAATAAAAGGTGACTCAAATAGACCATTACGGCAAGGCTGGGATGGTCCATTTGGTAAAGTAGATCCATTGGGCATCTTTCTTCGCCTTTAGACAATAATTCTGATGGCAAAAGAGCCAAACGAGACAGGCAAAAAGAATCACGTCTCTCAGCCAATCAGAAGAAGTCGCCATTTGATTTATTGCTTCTTTGCTGGAACAGCCATCAACATTATGTCTATGCACTGTAGTAGCCCACAGTATGACACAGTCTTGGTGTGAACTGAAAGGATTTGAGAGTGCGTGCTCATGCACATGAATGGTAAACAACTCATCTTAGAGCCTGAGGTGGGCTCACAGTGGAAACGGCCATCGCATGAAAAATGAAGGCGAAAATAAGGAAGAAAATCCTGTAAAGGGAAAGCACTGAAATGAACCCTAACATCTGCAGTTTGGGTAGGAATGGCTCTGTGAAGCACATGCAGGGCGGCCTTGATGTGTTTTTCTTCTCCAACATTGCTGGCACCCTGAGGGAAGCAAAAATAGTCCTGAGACATTTCCATCACCAAACGGCATTATTCTGAAAGTACTTCTGCGACTGCTGCTTATCCGAGCAGAGTTGATGAAGCGTGCACGCGCTGTGCGACTGCAGGTCACGGCCGCTGGAGCAGGTTGAGGTGAAACGACTTCCTAAATGGGACTTAGAAGTGTAGCTGTTGCTCATTTTCTCCTGATGCATTCTGCCTCACTGTTTTGTTTTGGTTTTTTTCCAGGGTAACTTGATTGTAGCTACCTCTCGCTGTATGGCTGTAAGTCATATCATCAGCCCCATAATCAGCCATCCTGCAGAGGAGGAGTGCTCTTTTATGTTTCATAAAAGGCTTTTATTCTGGCGAATACCTTCAGCCCCTGCTGAAGCTTTCCAGCTTCCTGTGTGGACAAAGTGTGTCTTGGCTTTCTTATCTCTGAGCCAGACTTCATCCTTGACTCCACTGAACTCTTTGTTTTAAATGTTTGCAGAAAAATGAAACATACATGCACGTCTGTCACTGAAGTCCAGCAATTTCCTTTCATCACCAAGGACAGTTAGAAATGTGTCCCGCTGACCTCAATGGAAAGATTTGTCCACATGGTTTACAGAGTTAGACTGATGTATTATAAGGGTTGTTTTTTTTTCTGTGTGATCTAGCTGAATGCTGCTGCAGAAAAACAGCCTTTGACCTGTTTTGACCAACAACAACCTAAAAATGTCTGATTGCTAAGCTCTTTGAACTGAATTACACTTAAAGTCTCTTTGAAAACTGATAAATCTCATAAAACTAGCCTGTGTCTCAGGCCTAAAAGCTCACTTTAAAAACATATTTAAAGATTTAAATAATACACTATACGTGCAAAAGTATTGAGCCAGCCTTGAGCTATTGTCTTGAGCAATAGTTTCTGGCTTTCTGAAGGTCTTTCAAGGTTTTTTGGGGACATTGGTTACTTTTTCACTAATTTCCAGTCCAGTCCTTGTACTTGCACATTGTTTGTTTAAGACACTTAACAATTAAAAAAAATATGACAGGGGCAGGGCTCTAGAGTGTGACCAATTTGGTCGCAAATGCGACCAAATCTTTCAGTGGTGCGACTAAAAAAATATTTGGTTGCACCTGTGCGACCAACTGTTCGGGTAGTAAAAAAAAAAAAACAATCTGCAACCTTCCCTGTGGTCACACAGGGAAGGTTGCAGATTCCCTGTGTGAACACACATTATGCCCCTATCGTGGACTAAACCAATCAGAGATAGTAAGGGGCGGGACCTCTCTGATTGGCCGTGGTCCAGTTGAAAGTGCAGGTGGATAGAGGGAGGTGAGTAGCTTGAATAAAGTGATATCAATTCATTAAATCCTGAATCGACTTTTAAATATAACTGTGTTTTGCCAGAAACGCCAGATTCTCAGATTAAAGCTCACAAAACCATTTCAACAACAACCAAACAGCAAATGAGAGCAGGTACACGGATTCCACACAAAGACGTAAACACAGAACGGACCCGACGCATCAGAATCAACTTTGTCTTTCTCGGCTTTCTCACCCGACGGCCCGTACACGGACACACTGTCGGAGCTTAGCGATTCTGATGCGTCCGGTCCGCGCTGTGATTACGTCTTTTTGCGCTATTCTGAGCTGCAGGTTTTGTCTCTCTCCAACCAAAATTTACCGAGCCAGCAGCAAAAGAAGCAGCAAACTGCGCTTCACATTTGATCAATGTCGTCATGAATTTTGCTGTTTTGCTTCCACGACTATTAAAATCACACTTCATGCACAGCTAGCTCTCTCTCTATCTCTCTCTGTACTTCAAGAACAGTTTCCCGTCTCAAATCTCTGTTTTCTGTATTATTCATTCGCTTATTACCCACCAGTCTACCGTTGTTTACAGCGCTGTCGGCTGTCGTCTTTTTCTTTTCTTTTTCTTTTCTTTTTCTTTTCTTTTTCTTTTCTTTTTCTTTTTTTCACTTAAATGACCTCAGACAAGAAACCCTATTTTTTTCTGTTGTTCAATACTGAAGAAATTTAAACTTTATATGCAGAACATTATAGAATATTTTTAAGGTTATCTGCTATAAAAAGCCAGACCAGGAAAATCTCCTTCATGTTTTTCTGTGTATAATATTTCTGACTGTCTGAGGCTAAGTTGAATCGAATCGGGACTTTGAAAACCGGAATCAAATGGATTATAGAAATCAGTGATGATACCCAGCCCTAGTGAGCAGCCTAGGCACGACAGAAGTGGATGTAGCTGTAATAGGAAAAGAACTATTGCTAACCTTTCTGTTAAGTTAAGGTACGCCTAACTTTTTAAAGTTAGGCGTACCGGTACGCCCATGGCAAAAAGTTAGTCTAGAGCCCTGCAGGGGTGACATAGTTTTGTGTCTACACATAAAAGACAACTTGTTAAAGAACCTTTTTAAAAATTGTATCTTTAGGCACTTTGTCAATAGCAGCCTGTCACAAAAGCACATAATTTTCACATTTCCCAAGTAGCTGTTACTAAACAAGACAAATAGGGGGGAGCTGAGGTATCCCAAATTACACAAGAACTGGAGTGAAAATCTGTCGCAACAGGTCTGATGGAGTGATGAATAAACATTTGATGTTTTTGGTACAGATCATCCTAAATATGTACAGAGGAGGTGAAGATCTAAAAACAGTGATCCCAAACACACTGCTAATGCAGTAAAATCATACCTGGATAGAAAAACACACAGTGGAACACGATCAGTCATGGATCGGCCTCCCTGAGCCCAGACCTCAACATTATTGAAGCAGTGTTGGGTCATCTTGAACAGAATGAAAGGCAGAAACATCCAAAGAAGAGCTTTAAATATCCTTCAAGAAGCCTGGAGAACTATTCCCGAAGACTACTTGAAGACATGACAAGAAAGCTGCCTAAGAGAGTTTATGATGGTGCAAAGAAATTTAAAGAACATTTATACCTTTTAAGTACTCATTCATACTCTAGGTCAGTCTGATATTTAAATTTTGACTGTAACGTTTTGTGTTCATCACTAGAAGAGGTTAAAGTCTTTAAGTTTCAATTTTCCTCTCTGTAAATTTTACTGCCTCTTTTTGCCCTCCACAGTGGATTTAAGGCATGGGCTTCTTTATAGTTTGATAATTCACAGGGAGCTGGCTGATGTTAATATGAGGTTAAGTATTGCTGAAAACAGCCGGCGGCAGTTGCAGCAGCTGGTGATGAACTGTGAAAATCAGGATATATATATATATATATATCAATGAATATATATATATATATATATATATATATATATATATCAATATCAATATCAATATCAATGAATGGACAGATTTCCAATATCCAAAATGTCTTTTCTTGTTTTGGACTTAAGGTTATAAACTAAAATTCAGGTAATCATAGCTTCTGTGGAGATATCTCAGTATTTAACCAGCTGCCTGAAGTGGTGCTTAATTTTTATGTGCATTATACCGCTAGTCATTATCTTTTATCTTCCAGAACAAAGGCGTTTGACTTTGGTACTAAATTTACATCTTTTATGGTTTTGCCTCATAGCATTGGTTTTTTTTATTGCACAAATGAGACTGAGTATTATGATTCTGTCACCATTTGTTTGCCTAATTTGTCTGTTCAGTTGATGAGATTTTAGGGTGTATTTGTCATCATACCCTGAACACAGCTCATGGACTCCTTAAAACTCTCCCTGGGCTTTATGTCCAGACTCATCTGGACCTTATTGCCTCCTGTTGTGAAAAATTCCTGCTGCAAGGTTTTCCCCAGAGAGTGGTGAATTGTGTTAATCACGCTGCAGGAACAAAAGACCTGAGGCTTGAATTACCAGACCTTCTCCTCAAAGGAAAAAATAGCTCGTCTTATGTAATTGTTACTCAACAAAACACTGAATGAGAACCAGCAGCTTCAAAATCCTCGATTAACAAACAAGGCATTTATTGTTTTCTCTGGCTTTTACTTTAGCTGGATGAGACCTGTAGGAAAGAATGCCAGATCCACAGTAATCGGTGTGTCCGAATCAGGATGCAACCAGCAACACAGGGATTATATGACTAAATATGTTGTGGGTTTCTGAGAATCAAATTCAGGTCATACTAAAGGTCACTTGTGTATGTTAATGACTTCCTTGGAAAGATGTGTGAGGAAAGCAGGATGAACAAAGACGGGTTGAAGATTGATGATCGATGATGGGTACAAACTCTGGAAGTAAGTATCTACATCTTGATGGGATGTCATTGGTTCATTGTGCTGCCCTGTGGTTTCTGTTATAAGAGAGGAGGGTGGAAATTATCCTTTGAGGGAACAGTGTGAGAGCTGATAAAGTGAAGAAGAAGAATTTTAGACATGAGTTGGTAAGAACAGGTTCCTTCAGCGTAAAAAAAAGATTCTCCTCGACATCAAACGTTTATTAAAAGTTCTAACTCGTGTAAAGGTGACAATACTGGTGCACGTTTTACATACCCTAAAGCTTGCTTGACTTTGAAATGTAACTATAGGCTGCAACAGCTTGCACAAACAAGTGGGACTGCTTTCTGCTTCACTGATTGATGCCTCTCGTGTCTGTCAGTAGATAAGTGGTGAGGCTTTTAGCTTAACCTTTAAAGAGCCAGCCTGGCCAATTATAGCAGGTATTCCAAGTCCTTTTATAAAATTAAACATAACTAGCAGCCAGGTGCTGCTAATCAAATGCACTTGATTAACTGAGTAAGTGTGAGCACCTCTATGAAAGCAGGTTTGGCAGTTTGCTGGTCTGAAGCATCCAGGAATGGACGTCCCAGCAGACCGTCAGACTGTGCAGTGCCCAGAGAAAGTGCAAAAATACAAGAGCTACATCTTAGACTCTAGAGACCTCAGTTAGCATGTTAAATGTTAAAGTTCACGACAGCTCGATTAGGAAAAAGACTGAACAAGTATGAGTTGTTTGGAAGGAGAAAGGTTCATCTTGGTAAAAAGAACATGGGAGCACAGCTTAGGTTTTCAAAGTACAGACAGAAAACAAAGTGGAGATGTTTGGATACAGTACACAAACCCAACTCAGCTTATCAGCACAAACACCTCATACCAGCTGTCAGCACGGTGGTGGAGGGGTCATGATTTGGGGTTTTTTGCAGTCACTGAGTCAGACCATGAACTCCTCTGTATACCAAAGTATTCTAGGATCACATGCGAGGCCATGTGTCTGAATGCCCAGACCAAATTGGGTCATGCAACAGGATAATGATCCAAAGCACATGTCTGTGAAGGTTCTCAGTCATCCAGGTCATCGTAGTCAAAGGAGCTTGCAAAGAAAAGCGTCTGGACTTCTTTAAGTTACTTGAAGACGTTTCACCTCTCATCCGAGAGGCTTCTTCAGTTCTAAGGTCAAATGGTGGAGAGTCCCAGATATAACCCTAGTGGGAGTGTCCCCCCACAGAGGGACAAAAGGACCCCCTGATGATCCTCTAATCGCCTGAGCCAAGGTGTGGAACTGGGTGTGGGTCCCAATCAGCCAGAGTTTCGGGTGGGTTCATTGTGAAACCTGGCCCCACCTTATCATGCGAATTCCTGAGGTCAGATGGCCCAGGGTGTGAGTGGGCCTTAAGGCGTCTGGGAAGGGATCTCAAAACTGGATTATAGATGGCAGAGAGTTGGTGTCGTAAACCACCGCCTCTGTTCAAAGATGGTCGCTCACAGTGGACATAGATGGCTTCTTTCACTCCTCTTTCAAACCATCTGTCCTCTCTGTCCAAAATGTGAACATTGGCATCCTCGAAAGAGTGTCCTTTATCCTTAAGATGCAGATGGACAGCTGAATCTTGTCCTGTGGAGGTCGCTCTTCTGTGTTGTGCCATGCGCTTGTGAAGTGGCTGTTTGGTCTCTCCAATGTAGAGGTCTGGGCATTCCTCGCTGCACTGTACGGCATACACCACATTGTTAAGTCTGTGTTTTGGCGTTTTGTCTTTCGGGTGAACCAGTTTTTGTCTGAGTGTGTTGCTGGGTCTGAAGTACACCGGGATGTCATGCTTGGAGAAAACCCTCCTGAGTTTCTCTGATACACCGGCTACATAGGGGATGACAATGTTGTTGCGTCTGTCCTTCTTATCCTCCCTCGCTGGTGTCTGATCTTCTTTTCTGTGCCCCTTTGCTGACTTTAAAAACGCCCATTTAGGATAGCCGCACGTTTTGAGTGCTTCCTTTACATGTGTGTGTTCCTTCTTTTTCCCTTCAGGCTTAGAGGGAACATGTTCTGCCCGGTGGTGTAGGGTCCTAATTACTCCAAGTTTGTGTTCCAGAGGGTGATGGGAGTCAAACAGGAGGTACTGGTCCGTGTGTGTGGGCTTCCGGTAAACTTCGATGTTGAGGTTGCCATTCTCTTCAATGTGCACAGCGCAGTCCAGGAAAGGCAAACAGTCATCCTTCGTGTCTTCCCTGGTGAACTTGATGTTTTTATCCACAGCGTTGATGTGCGCAGTGAAGGATTCCACTTCTTGTGTCTTGATTTTGACCCAGGTGTCGTCTACATATCTGTACCAGTGGCTGGGTACTCTTCCTTTGAAAGAGCCAAGAGCCTTCCTTTCCACTTCCTCCATGTAAAGGTTGGCTACAATAGGTGACACGGGGGAGCCCATAGCACAGCCATGTTTTTGTCTGTAATAGCCTTCGTTGTATTTGAAATATGTAGTGGTGAGGCAGAGGTCTAACAGTGTGCAAATCTGATCGGGTGTGAAGTTGGTCCTGTCCTCCAAGGAGTTGTCTTCTTGTAGTCGTTTTCTGACAGTCTCCACTGCCTCCGTGGTGGGTATGCAAGTGAAGAGAGAGACTACATCAAAGGACACTATGGTTTCATCTGGATCCAGGGTAAGTTTCTGGACCTTGTCAGTGAAGTCGGTGGAGTTCTTGATGTGATGTGGGGTGTTCCCCACGAGAGGAGCAAGGATGGTAGCAAGGTGTTTTGCAATGTTATAAGTGGCTGAGTTTATGCTACTGACTAGGGGTCTGAGTGGGACAGCTTCCTTCTGGATTTTTGGAAGTCCGTAAATGCAGAGGCAAAGAGGCACAGAAAAGAAGATCAGACACCAGCGAGGGAGGATAAGAAGGACAGACGCAACAACATTGTCATCCCCTATGTAGCCGGTGTATCAGAGAAACTCAGGAGGGTTTTCTCCAAGCATGACATCCCGGTGTACTTCAGACCCAGCAACACACTCAGACAAAAACTGGTTCACCCGAAAGACAAAACGCCAAAACACAGACTTAACAATGTGGTGTATGCCGTACAGTGCAGCGAGGAATGCCCAGACCTCTACATTGGAGAGACCAAACAGCCACTTCACAAGCGCATGGCACAACACAGAAGAGCGACCTCCACAGGACAAGATTCAGCTGTCCATCTGCATCTTAAGGATAAAGGACACTCTTTCGAGGATGCCAATGTTCACATTTTGGACAGAGAGGACAGATGGTTTGAAAGAGGAGTGAAAGAAGCCATCTATGTCCACTGTGAGCGACCATCTTTGAACAGAGGCGGTGGTTTACGACACCAACTCTCTGCCATCTATAATCCAGTTTTGAGATCCCTTCCCAGACGCCTTAAGGCCCACTCACACCCTGGGCCATCTGACCTCAGGAATTCGCATGATAAGGTGGGGCCAGGTTTCACAATGAACCCACCCGAAACTCTGGCTGATTGGGACCCACACCCAGTTCCACACCTTGGCTCAGGCGATTAGAGGATCATCAGGGGGTCCTTTTGTCCCTCTGTGGGGGGACACTCCCACTAGGGTTATATCTGGGACTCTCCACCATTTGACCTTAGAACTGAAGAAGCCTCTCGGATGAGAGGTGAAACGTCTTCAAGTAACTTAAAGAAGTCCAGACGCTTTTCTTTGCAAGCTCCTTTGATCCAAAGCACAGCACCAAATATACAGTGGGGCAAAAAAGTATTTAGTCAGCCACCGATTGTGCAAGTTCCCCCACTTAAAATGATGACAGAGGTCAGTAATTTGCACCAGAGGTACACTTCAACTGTGAGAGACAGAATGTGAAAAAAAAATCCATGAATTCACATGGTAGGATTTGTAAAGAATTTATTCGTAAATCAGGGTGGAAAATAAGTATTTGGTCACCTCAAACAAGGAAAATCCCTGGCTCTCACAGACCTGTAACGTCTTCTGTAAGAAGCTTTTCTGTCCCCCCTCGTTACCTGTATGAATGGCACCTGTTTGACCTCATCATCTGTATAAAAGACACCTGTCCACAGCCTCAACCAGTCAGACTCCAAACTCCGCCATGGCAAAGACCAAAGAGCTTTCGAAGGACACCAGGAAAAGAATTGTAGACCTGCACCAGACTGGGAAGAGTGAATCTACAATAGGCAAGCAGCTTGGTGTGAAAAAATCAACTGTGGGAGCAATCATCAGAAAATGGAAGACATACAAGACCACTGATAATCTCCCTCGATCTGGGGCTCCACGCAAGATCTCATCCCGTGGGGTCAAAATGATCATGAGAACGGTGAGCAAAGATCCCAGAACCACACGGGGGGACCTGGTGAATGACCTGCAGAGAGCTGGGACCAAAGTAACAAAGGTCACCATCAGTAACACACTACAACGGCAGGGAATCAAATCCCGCAGTGCCAGACGTGTTCCGCTGCTGAAGCCAGTGCATGTCCAGGCCCGTCTGAAGTTTGCCAGAGAGCACATGGATGATACAGCAGAGGATTGGGAGAATGTCATGTGGTCAGATGAAACCAAAGTAGAACTTTTTGGTATAAACTCAACTCGTCGTGTTTGGAGGAAGAAGAATACTGAGTTGCATCCCAAGAACACCATACCTACTGTGAAGCATGGGGGTGGAAACATCATGCTATGGGGCTGTTTTTCTGCCAAGGGGACAGGACGACTGATCCGTGTTAAGGACAGAATGAATGGGGCCAAGTATTGTGAGATTTTGAGCCAAAACCTCCTTCCATCAGTGAGAACTTTGAAGATGAAACGAGGCTGGGTCTTCCAACATGACAATGATCCAAAACACACCGCCCGGGCAACAAAGGAGTGGCTCCGTAAGAAGCATTTGAAAGTCCTGGAGTGGCCTAGCCAGTCTCCAGACCTCAACCCCATAGAAAATCTGTGGCGGGAGTTGAAAGTCCGTGTTGCTCGGCGACAGCCCCAAAACATCACTGCTCTTGAGAAGATCTGCATGGAGGAATGGGCCAAAATACCAGCTACTGTGTGTGCAAACCTGGTAAAGACCTATAGTAAACGTTTGACCTCTGTTATTGCCAACAAAGGTTATGTTACAAAGTATTGAGTTGTATTTTTGTTATTGACCAAATACTTATTTTCCACCCTGATTTACGAATAAATTCTTTACAAATCCTACCATGTGAATTCATGGATTTTTTTTTCACATTCTGTCTCTCACAGTTGAACTGTACCTCTGGTGCAAATTACTGACCTCTGTCATCATTTTAAGTGGGGGAACTTGCACAATCGGTGGCTGACTAAATACTTTTTTGCCCCACTGTACAACAAAATGAATGAAAAAGAAAATAATCAGGGTGCCTCAGTGGCCCAGGCAAAGTCCAGACCTCAACCAGATTGAAAGGCTGTTGCGGCACATACAGCACCTCTCATCCTGTGACAGCTTGTATAGGCTTCAGTCTAAATGCAAACCTAACCAGGAAGTGAAAGACAAACTAAAAATGTATTTGTCTGAAAACAAAGTGCCAAACAAAACTACTGAATCATGGAGTCCAAATCACAGACTCCAGGCTGTTGCTAGTTTGAATTAATGCCATTAAACACAGTGTTCATTTTGTAAATTATATTCCCTTTTAAGGTGAATACCTAGTGACTGACTATTAGGCATATAGCTTTTCCTCAGTTTGTGACTCATCATGCCTGGTTTCAAAAATCAAAATGCACAAATTCAAGATGAGACTTTGCTAAGCAATATTTAATGTCACACTGGCTGGAATTATTTTTTAAATTAAGTCATAAGATTGTTCAAAGAAAGAGCGTGTGCTTAGCTCCCATAATTCTCCTCTCACTCCTAATTAAGGTGCCATGATTGTTCCACCAACATTTGCTTTTAATCCATATTTTTTTGGATCTATTACTACTTATTTCTCTTCCTGGCTCCCTCACTCTCTTTATTTTCTTTGTGAGCCCACACAGCAGCAGAGTTGAAAAGATTTCTCAGGATTTTTTTTCCCTTTTCGTTCTCATTGCTGTTGCTTTTTCTCCACAGCAGCAGTCATTACAGGAGGCCTGAGATGCAGCAGGAGGTCGAAACAAGAAAGAAAGAGTGAGGGGGCAAAATATAAAAGGAGGAACAGAACAAAGTAGTAGTTTATGAACTATCCCCCAAACTCCCTTTGCGTTAAATTGCTCAGACTGCTGCGCAGTTTATCATTTTAGCCATGTGCACTGGAACAACTTTTCATTTCTCTATGGCATTGTGTGAACGTAGGAGGTTCAGTGATGAAGTTCAAGCCGAGGTTTCCTCTTCAGGGGAATAAAAAAATGGCCAAAGTGGCAGTTTCCCCCCCCCCTTTTTTTCCAACTGCTGTGTCCAGGGTATGTTGCCAAATAAGCGCATCATAATGCACTTCTCAGTCACAGGGGCACATTTGCACCAAGGCAAGACATAAGCAGTTTCAGGCGTGCTGGCACAGCTGGATTTTTTTCCTGTACGACACAATCACAGCAAAAATCTTTTGATGATGTGCACAAACTGCAGTAAGAGCCTCCTGCTACTGCTCTGCAAATATCCCGCTGTCTGCAGCTTTCTCTTGAGTTCCTGCTCTGCAATACTTAAAGCTGATCTGCTTATGTAATCGCTTCAAATATATCCAAATCTTTTTATTATCTCAGACAATTTTCGTTGAACAATAGCTGCACAAACAAAGCCCTGCTAATCTTGCCGTCTTTAGTCTCCAGCATGACCGCACATGTGTTCAGGTAATCAGTTTAATGCCAGACAGGGAGAAAATTACACTAGAGAAGCAACAAGCTGCAAACTAAAAGGGGGGAATATGGCAAAAAAACACTAGAACTTTTTGTCTTTAAGAAAGTCAGAGATTTCTGCTCTAACTTCCCAGCTCACTAAAAAGGGAGAATATTCCTGCAGAATAAGCCCTCTTGGTTCAGGATTTACAGCAGCCCTCTCCTCCACACTAGCCGACAGGTGTTCCCATGTGAAATGCGAGCACAGGCATTGATCAGGATGGAGCTGGAGGGCTTGGGGGCACCTGACACCAACCCGGCAGATCTTTTTAACGCCCCGTATCGAGTTGCAAAGGCAAAGGACGATACGAGAAAGCCGCCCCTTATTCTTGTCAGCAGAGCAGAGTAGCTCAAAGGCCAGGAGGGCGTCTTTTAATAATAGATCCATGCACGGAGGCGGGGAGAATCACTCCAGAAGGGGACGTAATCAATCCCCTGAACTGAAACCAAGGCCATTAAACTAAAGAGCAATGGCACCACAGCTCAGAAAAATTAGGCTTCTTCATACATGCACAGTCTCTTCCTTCCCCTGTGACAGCCAGTAAAAATCAGCATGTTAATTAAGCAATGAATATTTGAACAGACTGATTAACCAGAACAGGCTGCAGCAGGTTTGTTGGACCTCAAAAGAGAAATGTGTTTGAGAAACATTAGATCCTCTGCAGCTAAGAACCTTACCTCCACACAAACAAAGAGTGGTTTTTTTTCTAAATAGATCCTGGCCAGTTTGTGCTAAGGACCCTGCAAAGAGAAAAGATCCAAGTTCCTGATGAGTCTAATAAAGTAACTTTAATTCCTGTTGGGGAATCAGCTAGAGGCTTCTTCTTCAACCTCTTAACACCCACGGGGTTTCTTGAGAACTATGCGGAGGTAGCCAAGCTTTAGGACTCAGTGGCACAATCCCAGAGATTGGGATTCATCCCCTGGCAAGTTGCCAGGTGATAGCAATTGCTGGTATTTGAGTTGTTTTGATTTGCCATTTTATCTCTCACACACAAGGTGTCCTTTCAGTGTCAGTGTTAGATCTTACGATATAATGGTCTCTTTTTTTTCTTTTTGTTTTTTTTTAATAGCAACAAAGCCCACATTAATAGGTTGAAGGGTTGGTACTGTAGTAGACCAAGTGGATTTTGTAAGTTAGGATACCTCAGTTCATGTCTCGGTTGGGAGCTTCTTGTTTTACTTTCAGGTTTGGCACCAAGACCTAACTTTAAGAAAAGATTGGGTTAATTTGAAACCTCTTAATCACATCAGCCCTGTATATAAAAAATTACTCATTGATTTAAAGTATGATGCCCAGGGGGCCTCATCTGTAATGTTGATAAGAGTTAGGCCAGCCACTTTGACATACTGGGATTATATGACCAAAGTGATAAATTAAAATATATGAAAAATTGAGAAATGTCATGAAACAAGTTTATCAGTTCAGTTTTAATTTTTGTGTTTTCTGGATGCAAAATTACAAACAGAAACTAATTTCTCAGTTCACATTTAGAAATTAAATCTAACCTTCTATTCAGGGTAAAGCTCACTATTGATCATAAAGTAATCTTTGTGTTGGCAAAAGCTGCTTTTGCTCTTTTAATATGAGGAGATTTAATGGTTTTGGCTGAATGTTTATTAAATTTAATGTCATTTTATGATAAAAATGACAAAATTGGGCAAAAAACAACATTTGTCTGTTTGCTCATCTGTCTGGGATACTGTTGTCCTTCAGCTTTTTCTGTTTGTATTTCTGTTCTCATCTGCCTGCCTTGTATTCATTTTCTCTGTCTGGCTCTCTTTGCTACCTGTCAGTATTATCATCCACCCTGCTCGTGCTCTCCCCCTCTTTCCCTGCCGCTCTCCTGTCAAAGCTTTTGGAAGAGAAGCTCATTTATCTGACAGCCGCTCGGTCAGCTGTCAGCTCCGTCTGTCCGTCTGCTCTGGGGTGTTCGTGCAGCCCGCTACTATCTCCTACTGTTTCAGTGCTTCAGTCACTCGTGGAGCAGAGCGTTTTCTATTTGTGGTTCATAATCACGTTGTTAGTTAATAAGCTGGAAAAACCAAGCTCGACACTGGAATTGGATGAAGGAATGATGCATCAGTTATTTTGTAGCTTTGACTTTGCTGCTGTCTTGCTATCAGTAGTGGAGTTCCTCAAGGATCCAGTCGTGGTCCTCTAATTTTTACGTTATCAGTACCATGAAATGGTACAATTCCTCAGATGTAATTTTACCAAAAAGTTTAAACTTAATATTGGTATTGTGCATATTTTAGTTTGTAAACGTCATACAAGGTAGGCTCTTTAAATACGGTATGACTTCCTTCCTGCTTTTATGATTTTAGTTGTTTTTATTAATTGACATAGCTGTATCAGTCAAAGTAGTACATTAAACTGATTTTTTTTCTTTATCATAGGCATTGTTATTAGAGATAAAATAAAAATACAAAGCAGCATTATTTAGTAGAATTAAGTCCAGAAAACAAAAAACGCCCCCAAAGACAAAATAGAGAAGGTAGTGAAATGTAAATGACTCCAGCTGGAGCTGAAACAACAGCTGACAGTGTCCTTGAGCAAGAGACTGACCTCTCACCTCCATCTGGTGCACACTGAGCATGTGGTACATATCTGAGAGTTGGATGACTATTATCTCTTTCCAGAAACCAAAAAAATCCAGGACTGCCTAATTCCTTTTAAGTTGCCTGTTGCACTCACTGGTTTCCCAGTTTTCTTATGATCTCATGAACCACCAGGTCCTTCCTGCTTTAATCCTTTCTGGCTTAAAATAACACACCTCTCCTACATTTGTAGGAGCTCCAGCCTTGCATTCAAACACATCATGCCATTTCTAGACAGCACCTGACACGTTTGGATAGCCTGGCCTGACCGGCACTATATTTAGGCTGAGACCTGCGTGAAGCCTGAGTCAGCAGATGGAGGATGTCACAGTGAAAGGCCAAAGTACTCATCAGGCAGATGTTAGAGAGAAAATAAATTAACATCTCAGTTTGGTTTGAAAAGACTGACCTGAACGTTGTAGGTGATTCAGGTTAATTAATTTTATGGCAGGCCTGTAATCTGCATTAGGAAAGACTGAGGAGGTAAAGAAGTTTATCCTCCTAGGACCTGGCGTCCACATATGTGGACATCACATTTTGGGATGTCTAGACGAAAATACTTAATTTTTCTCTACAAAGGCCTGATATCCACTTACGAGGACATTTTACTGCCACCATTCTATCAAAATTTAAAACCAATGTCCTCATACGTGGATCTCATTTGACTCGGAAACAAAAATTAGGTAAAAAAAAAAACATCTGCTAATTCTTTGTTTTTACATTCCTCGGGTCCCAATCAACCCAAATAGCAAAGAAAAATTTAAAATGTAGGCCATGAAAGAGTTCGGGTCTTAGGAGGTTAAACTAGGTTATTGTAATTACTGGAAGTTACATGGTTCTGGAATTATAAGGTTAAAGGATTAAGTATTTTGGTTTTGCACAAACTGTAAAATAAATCAGATGGATTATTATAGTAAACAAAAACAAGGCTTTTTCTGGGTTCACCAAATTAAATCAAGGACTTTGGTATTTGTTATATTTAACTGCTTTCTTAAAGGTTAAACCAGCAGGGAGAATTAGACCTGCAGTTATTTCTAAAGGGCATGAATTTTATTAACCTTTATGCTCACATTTTTGCAGCTGTTTACAACAATAACTTCCAGCAAGAACAATAATAATAACCTAGTCAACTGGACCTTGACCCAGATAAGTGTTATTTTTAATTAAATATGACATGGACTGGGCAATGTATTAGAAACCAAAAAATGCCCCATTTTACTGAAATTTCATTGCAGCAACTCAGAATGGTACTTAGTAGTTCTTATAGCCCTTGCGTGCTTGTATGCATGCCTGAGAACATTGGGCATGCTCCTAATGAGACAATGGATGGTGTCCTGGAATAATCTCCTCCCAGATCTGGACCAGGGCATCACTGAGCTCTTGTACAGTCTTTGGTGCAACCTGGCAGTGTCAGATGGACCAAAACTTAATGTCCCAGAGGTCGTCTACTGGATTTAGTTCAGGGGAGTGTGGCTGCCAGTCAGTGGTATCAATTCCTTCTTCCTCCAGGAACTGCCTGCATACTCTCACTACATGAAGCTGGACATTGATCCACCACCAAACCGATCATGCTGAACAATGTTACAGGCAGCGTAACATTCTCCACAACTTCTCCAGACCCTTTCATGTTTGTCTACGCTGTAGAGTCCAAGTATGACATCATGTTACAAGTAGTGACACTGACCCTACACTGCTATAGGCTCAGTGTCACTACTATAAAGTGTTCCTTTTATTTATTTCATTTTTGAGCAGTGCATTTATATGGAAACTTTATTGTCCATCAAAGCTAAACCACATCTAAGTGTAATATTTTAAATATCTTTCTCTCAGCAACAATTTATTGATGTGTTCACTGGGAAGCTGAGATGTGTAATAAGCTGTTGGTATATATCTTATGCACAAGGACTCGTTTGTTGGAAGTGATCATAACCCCAAACTGTCATTTATCAATACGGATGGTTATTCAGTTATATTTTAACCTAAACAACCATCTTTTTCTAAACACAATGAAGCAACTTTTAGTTCCAAAATGTAACCAAGTAGTTGTTGCTGCAGTCGATTAGTTTTAGTACCTGTTGCCTAAACTTGTCATAGAGTGTAGATAATGGACCCAAATGGAGACTCTTGAGACTGAGGAAATCCAAAAAAGCTAAATAAAACAAAGCCCACAAACATAAATAGAAGTTACACTGTGGATAAAAACAGGAAGCGTTAAAGACATCACAATAAAAGACAAGGGGAAAACTGAGGCCAGACATACAGCCAAGTTGATAAGGGAAATTGGGAGCAGGTGGGTAAACAAGCAAGCATAACTCAAGTGAAACAAGGTACAAGAAGTAAAACTAAACACAAAGCATAAGCGACAAAAGACTATCAAAATAAAACAGGAAGTAACAAAACAGCCCAGGTCCAGAAACAGAAATTTGACAATAAGATGCAGGGAACACAGGGAAGAGTTGATAACTATAACCTATAACTGTCAACAGGAAAAACACTTCCCAAGTAGTTTATCGTACCTAAACTTCACTGGGGTGTTTTTAGAGCCCAACCCTGACCCTGACCAAGAGCTTGTTCCCGCCTAAACCTAACTGAGGCTTTTCAGTGGCTAAACCCAATCGATTCATTGTTGGTCCTTAATCTTACACAGTGGGTGAAAGCAAACATAAAAGCGAAAATTAAACTAAACTAAACAGTGAGTGAAAAGGTTAAACAAAGTGCAAAACACAGAGGTCCAAATGGAAAATGAACCATGGCTGGAGAAGCTCATTTTGGCTGCTGGTATTCCCAGTCTCATTCTTTCGGTCATTACCCAGAGCTCATGACCATCGGGGTGACATGGAGTGTGTCACAACCAGTAGAGCTGACTCTTGTTGCACCATGAAATAGTAGGAAGTGCACAAATAAAAGCTGTTTATATATCTATAGTAAAAAACATCTCGTCTTTCATGTTAGCTCCGTATCATTACATGTCAGAAATTGCAGAAAGCTATAAGACCTGTAAAATGAAGCCTCTGGGCTGTTTTCTAGCATTTGATATCAATTATTAATCAATTACTCGTAAGAAATGAATAATGAATTAGTTCAGTGGTTTTCAATGGAAACCACTTTCCAGTAGCAGCACAGCGAGAGGTTTTACTTTACCCTGATTACATGTCGGAGGTTTGGTTTCATCTGAGCTGAAGTGAAGCTCCTGCAGTTCCTCATCTCATCATTTTCCCTGTTTTTCACTCCCTGACCCTCTGAAATACCCGATTTATGAAACAGAACTTAATTTAAAATGTTATTTAAATGGCTGACTTGTACATCTAATTTGTTTTGGTGGTGTAAGTAACAGTGTTTGTACTCCACAGCTAAAAGTTGTTTTCATTTCTGATAAATCATTTAATTTATATAATATAAATATCCAGCAGACGTGAAAAATCAGCGTCATCTTCCTGGTGAAAACCATTTTTCCATATATGTATATATATATATATATATATATATATATATAATAATGATCCAATCACACTGTTTCCTCCAATGAAAGAAGTATTTTATAATTGCAGTTGAAAAGCAAGAGCACGTTTGATTGGTAATCTAGGTGGCTATTCAGTGTCAGTGATCAAATACCCACCAAGCTGCAACCTCAGCTCTTCTAGTGGCCACTTGGGGCTGATATTTTTATAAGTCATCCATTTGGATACAGGAGTTAGCCAAAACCAGTGGATATTTTATATACAATACCTGAGGAGAACAGTATTAGTATTACCAGACGTCCTATTAAATTTCCAGATATTTGTTACATTATTTGCATGCATGTAAATTTGGATTCACTGTGTTGTGTGATGAACTTACTTGCCTGGACTGTAACATTAATCCTCTCTCTCCCCCTTTGCTGTCATAAGACTCCAGTTTAACTTTTCTTCCTTTATTTCGATAGAACTGCTCCCCAGTTGTTAGACCTGGCGGTGCAGTAGTTAGCACTGACACCTCACAGCAAGAAGGTCCTGGGTTCAAATCCCTTGGTATGCTGTGACTGTAGTTTGCATATGTCTGTGAAGGTTCTCAGTCATCGTAGTCTAGGGAGCTTGGAAAGAAAAGCATCTGGACTTTTTTTTTTAAGTTGCTTGAAAACATCTTCAAGCAACTTAAAGAAGTCCAGCTGCTTTTCTTTCCAAGCTCCTTAGACTGTAGTTTGCATCCTTACTCTGTGCTTCCATCCGATCTCTCTAGAAACTCTAGCTTCTTCCAAAAGACATGCAGAGTGGTTACTTGGTGATTCTGCATTGGCCCATCTTCATGTGTCAGCCAATATTGCAGCACCAAAACACATGTGAGAACCACACGGCCAACCACAGGTTTACACAGTTCTCCAAATGATCCGATTTTTACAAAAACCTTTGAAAACCAGGTACGCAACACCTGTAATGTGTTGTTTTTAATGTGACCGTCAGTAAATGGGAAAGAAACTGCACAACCTCTCACTCCTGTCATGTTGTTTTGGTAGTTTATTGTGTATCACATAAAGTCAATGCTTTAGTGTTACAGCAGAGTGAGTGCAAGCCAGATAATGTGGCAGCAGGCTGTTGCTTATCTTGAATCTGAATGCAAGCGACAGGGAGAGAATGAGAGAAAGAAATTTGATCTTTTTGATTCAGATTAGAGTGTTTTGGTGGCTGGAGACTGTGTGTGTGTGTGTGTGTGTGTGTGTGTGTGTGTGTGTGTGTGTGTGTGTGTGTGCGTGTGTGTGTGTGTGTGTGTGTGTGTGAGTAAAGCTTTGAAGCTGCAGCTGACTGACAGGCAGGCAGTAGAAAAAGCTTTATCAAATTTTGTGATGCTCTTGTGTTCGAGGTTTTCTCCTAACGAAGTGAAACAATTTTTTTTTTGGCTGGATAGTTCTCAATTACAAAGCTCTTTTCTTTGAAACGGCTTGCATACCAGCACAAAACTTGAAATCACTTTACAATATGAGGCACAGATATAATAACAGATGTCGTAGAAAAGGTATCAAAATGGTTTTATTCAAGATAGTGGCTCAAGAATCTTTTTGAAATGTACAACTGATGTTCAAAATCTGATATTGTTTACATTTAAAGTAAAGATTGAGCATAAATAAAAAACAGATTTGTTTTATTTGGGTTACATGCTTTTATTATTAAAGGTACTTTTGTATTTACTCTTTGTAGCATGTAATAATATTAAATGTATATTATTAAATATACATTAATAACAAGGTAGCAATGTTTTAAGTAAGTAAAATGTATTTACTTATTTGGCATTTTTCACAGATTAAACACAGGAAATAAAAGTATAGCATATCATTGTAATGTAATACAACAATAGAATACAACATAAAGCAAGAAGTTAACAGAAAAAAGTTTTAAAAGTGCATGCTTCTGTTTAACTTTAATATTTCCTTTCAGCTAATCCCATTTGATTAATGAGCCCCATATTTTACAGTTCATTTCCTAAAAACATTTCCCAGTGAAGTTCCTGTTAAATAAATGGTTATTATTTAGGTAATAGTTAAAAAGTTATCATAGATGCTAACCTGGGTGGCACATATTTTAACGTTAGCCATTTAGCTACTAGCAATTACCACATTAGCCATCTTATGCTATCATTCAGGTAGTGGCATAGGCACTATAGCAGATGTTCGTAGCTACGCTGGTTTCTGAAGTCTTGTTTTGAACCCTCGAGTTGGGCATTTTTTGGTATCACCATCTTCGTTGAACAAAAAAAGTAATGAGGAAGAGTGGATAAGTGACTGAGCCCATAAACTCAACAGGAAAGTGTTTACAGTTGTCAGGATGGCGAGCTGCTTTCCTATAGACTTCTTGAGGACTGTAAGTGTTTTTTGCAGCCACAGCTGTTGCCATCTGGTGGCCTCCATGTTTTATGTCATCTGTGGATACCAGCTGCCACCTAGAGCTAATAATAGAATTATAACATTAATTTTGTGGAGTTAGGCAGCAACCATTATGACTCCTGGCCTATTTTAAGAAGATAATAATTATTTGTGTGTATAAAATGTTTCTCTTAAAGTCCCAGATTGAACCTGAGAAAATACCAGAAACTAGTCTACCAAACACATTGGTTGCCTACCTTACCAATTCTTATTTCATTAGCAATGACATGTGGTGCCAAGTCACCAGAATCACAGCACTGCCTCAGGCAGCCTAAAAATATTTTCTTTTTTGGGCTTTTTAGCGCTATCTAAGATATAATATACAATATTTGTCATATATATATATATATATATACACTAGGGGTGCAACAATACATGTATCTGTATTGAACCGTTCGATACAGTGCTTTCGGTTCGGTATGCATATGTATTGAACGATACAAAATTTTTAATTTATTTGATCAACTTTTCTTCTGACGATGCTGTCTGTGTTGAGCGCTCAGTGGATCTGCACTCGACAGTGCAGCCAAGGCGGAGTAATTGAACTATGAGTGCCGCCCATATGCATTCACTCAAGTTAGCATGGCAACTGCCTCAACGCTACCCGAAATTGAACCTCATCCACCGTACTTCAGATCTGGTGTTTGGAATTATTAAGTATGACCCTACTTAAGCGCGTCATGGACAAAAGTACAACAGTATGTCGGATGTGCCACGCAACGCTCAATTATATCGGTCGGAGCCATTTCTCTGTAATAAACTGATGTGATTTCTCCATCAGATACATTTCTTTTTTTAATTATTTTGTTGTTTCAGCAACATTTAATTTAAAAACTGTACTTTTGAGTTAAAAGAAATATTTGTAATTTTAATTTAATAAAAGGCATGAACATTTTTTTGTATCGAAAAAATATCAAACCGTGAAAAAAAAATATCAAAACAAACTGAACCGTGAATTTTGTGTATCGTTGCACCACCTGACACTATGTCAGACAGCTTAATAATAATGTTGTCTTTAATAATTTTCTTTCCCTTGTTGTTGAAAATAATTTTGAGTATTTTCTGCACTGAGTTTGAAATTCTAGTATTGTGACAAGCCCCGGTGGTGCTTCCGTTCAAATAATAACTGCACGTTCCCATGAATGCTTGTATGGCGGCTTTCAAGGAGTAGTTCACATTAAATTCTCTTTGAACTAAAATGTATCTTTTTGCATGGAAATATCTTCATGTGAAAATCCTAAAGATGTGTGCATTACATTCCTGGTGTTACTCATTAAAGTCATAGTGGAAAACACAAAACCGTAAATACCTCCACACATTTCCACTAGGTTGTTCTTTTTCTGGGGCTAGCAGCAAAGGAGAAAAAATAAAACTTCCTACAAAGAACCTGAAAGGTATCACCACGGGACAGTGCCTCACTTTGATGCCCGGAGCTTTGTCTTGAAGTAAACACACATGCACACACTGCTGGGGTTTTTTTTGGGTGTGTGTCATTAAAACAGAAATAGTCTTATTGGCTATTGTGCCTCTTTTCAGGAAACAAAAAGAAAATCTCCCCTGGAGCAAATTTTCCAGTCAGCTGCGTTCATTAAAACTCAATACGTTTTAACCCTCCTTTAACTGGGTTAGCTGAGTTAGAATGTATTTACAGCAGCAGGAGCCCTCGGGGACAGGATTACTAAGAGGATGGTAACGGATTATATTTATACAGAAAGCCCTGTAACTATTTTCAGCTTTTGTTTTTACTCTTCAGCTCACAAATCTTAAAAAACAACAAAAAAAACCCCTATTTGTTCTACATATTCCTGACTTCTGTTATCTTTCCCTCTTTTCCCATGACACAATGGATTCACCGCTTTAGTCCTCCACAATCTAATTTGTTTGAGCTCTTGAAGACTGAAAAATATTTTTAAATGGAGAACAAAGAATGCAGTCTAACGCAACAGCCCTGCAATAAATCACACCTCCTGAAGGGTAAATCTTAGTTAGTATTACAGAAACACCTCTCTATAAATTGCATTACCTTTCAGCAGCCTCCAAAAGGATCAGAGTTACATCAATACCTCTCTAAAACATTGTGGAAAACAAGTCTGAGTGTAGATATGTATTGTTCCAAAGGGGAAAAAAGGAGATTCTGTGTTGGAAAGGGGAAGGGAAATGGATAGGATGTCTGCAAAACTATGACGATAATAAAGATCATTATAGACCTTGACAGTTTCTAAAACAAGTCAACGGAAGACACATTGGTTTTGGATAGGTTTTCCACATAGATTGTGTAAAAAAGATGGATCTGAAGCCAATGTGGAAGTGCCTTGAACCTCAAAGTTTGATGTCCACTGCAGAAAACACTGTCCTGATGATCTGATTATGGTCTTAATTGCTTGTTTCAAGTCTTATTTAATACAGTGTTTTTAATGCTCGTTTTGGAAAGTCATTTTCCAGAGGGACGTGCAGCTTACAAGCCGTAAGCATACATGCATGTCTCCCTCCCCTCGCCCCCAACCGGTCACACTGGATGGCTGCCCCTTCCCAAGACTGGGTCTGCCGGAGGTTTCTTCCTCTTAAAAGAGTTTTTCCTTCCGACTGTCGCCAAAGTGCTTGCTCATAGGGGGTCGTCTGATTGTTGGGGTTTTATTGTGGGGTGTTTACCTTACGATATTAATCTCCTTGAGGCAACTGTTGCTGTGATTTGGCACTATATAAATAAAACTGAATTTAGTTGAATTTCTCTCAGTTTTTCAGCCATAACTTGTGACACTCTAGTTTCAGAAATGGTGCCACTGAAAACTTTCCTAATCAGTGGGCCACGACATGGTACCTATGTCTTGCTTTTATGCATAATCTATGGCTTTTCACAGGTTTTTTAAAAGTCTTATCCAAATTTTTAGACCTATTCTATCACTTATCTAGAGTTGGGTCTTTATAGCAGCACACTACACAAATAGTCCAGATGTCCTTTTACCAGTTTGTTCTCCATCTGCTTGTCGAGATTATCTCAGGATAGATTAGATAATCTCTATAGAATATCCCTTGCCGATTGGATGTGTCCAGAACACCTCCAGTGGAATAAACCCGACATGTGTCCTCTAACCTTGCGTAGACATTTTAAACCATGTTTATGCTCGAACTACAAGTGGAACTATGTAGTGTGGTTGTGTTTATCCAGTAATGATTGATCCTGAAAATGGTAACCCTGCCAACAGGGTCCTTGAATATGGAAAATACTATGAAATGTTGCTTGATTTGACAGATGTTGCTGTTTCACAGGACAGAGCCAAGTCTCAAATTTCTTTCAATCGGTGAAACAATACTGAAGTGATTAAGTGATTTGTGCTGTGAATGTATCATTACCAGAACACTTTCACGATTTACATAAATATGGATAGAAATTCTCATTCCTATTCTTTCTCCATATAGATTTTGCATACATAGTGATTTTAAATTGATGCATTCCTTCCAATCTCATCCAAGTCAACATGCAGATATTTCTTTCTTTGCTCCTTGCTCATGCTGACTGACCATTTCTTTAACCCATCAGGCATTGCTGAAGATGGACTGCCAGGGTCTGGTTGCCAGGTTGGTCCTGGATTTTGTCTTGTTGACTACAGCAGTAGAGGTGGCATCCCGGTGGAGGGAGCTTGCTGAGAAGCTGGCCCGAGTCTCCAAACAGCAAATGGAGGCTTATGAGGCTCCACATCGAGACAAGAATGGTCTATTGGATAACGAGGTGAGAGGCCTTTAGTCAGTGTTACTTAGTCAGTGTTATTTACTGGACAACTGGACACTGTCAATGCTGTGGATCATGTCAATAAGTTAACACATGTACTACAACCAGTTTTTTTGTGTTTTGGGCAAAACATTAAAAGCTTGCTGAATTAGAATTTAGGAGTTTTGGCTTGACGTATACCTGGATGTACCAACAACAATACATGAATTACTTTAACACCAAAGATAACTTTTACGTTTATTTCTTATTTCTTTGATTTATCAAATTAATTATTAGCTTTTATTCACAATTTACATGCTGTATGAGTTAAACTGTGTCTAAAAATTTGCATGTCATGTTTGTACACTTGAATTTTAAGTTATATGACTTATATATAAGATCTTTTAAGGTTTATGGTACGGTAATTATCACTATGCATCTCATGGCCTCTAGCTCCTGACCATATTTAATCTACACTCACATCACTTATAAATATATATAAACTATTTTATATTAAATGTCTTTATATCAAACTGCCCTGTGAGCCACAAACAGTATATTTGTCCGAGTTACTGTGCTTGGGTAGAAACTCTTCAAGAAAACACAATACTACTCAAAACATTATGTCAAAATGCTAACAAGTAGCTCACAGCAGCCTTCGAAATACTATACTAGGTGTGGTTTATGAAAAGGTGTAACATAGATCATCTTTAACCTGTCAGCTCTTTAATACAAAGACCTGCTAAAGTTCGGTCTAAATGGGTTTGAGATTTCCGTCCCTACATGAACCTGTTTTGTGTAAGTCTTTGGCAAACTCTTGCCTTTTGTTCTTAAAAAGACATTTTCTTTCACTTCCCATGATCTCCACTCTGAACCCTTTAGTCTATGTGGAAACCAGCCTATGACTTCCTGCTGACGTGGGCCGCCCATGTTGGGGATAGCTACCGAGATGTGATCCAGGAGCTCCACCTTGGCCTGGACAAGATGAGGAACCCCATCACCAAGAGGTGGAAGCACCTAACGGGCACACTTATACTTGTCAACTGCCTCGATACCCTTCGCAGTGCGGCCTTCTGTCCTACAGGATATGGAGATTTTGCTGTGTGAAATGTGTGACAGAAGATTTGATGGCTGGTATAGTAACTAAAGCTCAATTCTGGGATTTCTGTCCAGAGTTTTGTTGACTCGTGAACGGAAGTTGTCGAAAGAATGGTACTCACATGTCTGGAGTGGATATTTTCTTTGAAAGAAAAAAAAACGTGTAGTTTTAGGGCAGTGTGAAGAATCTAGACCATCAGGTCTACTGTGTACATCCTGCTCTCTTGTCTGGACTCTCGCATCCACATCATAGTAGCACTGATTGGTTTTTGATTAGTTACACACCAGAAGTAGCAACGCCACTTTCTGGCTCAAAATACATTGTGAAAATAGATAATCTGGCTCTTTGTGTTTTTTAAGCATCATGTTGTCCCTTTCTATCCCTTTCTTGTGTTCTCTACCTCTTATGTTGTTTCTGCTTTTCTTTCCGATATTCTTCTTAATCTCTTTTCTACCTCACACTTTGTCCTTTCAACTACGTTTTGATGGCTTTCAGAATTACATGCTGCTTTTTTCTGTGTTCTTCTCAGCTTCCCCTTATGCTTCAGTAAATGGCATTTTCAGGCTTCTGTCCAATGTTTTTCTGTCACTGTATATTTCCTTGCTTCACCCTCAGGACAGCATCACTCCTCATCGCTGCAGTACAGTGACATTTCCACCTCCTTATATGTTGATCTGACCTTCCTACAGAACCGAGTGTGCTTATTATCTCAACTTTCATACATACACCGATTTTTCCTCCATTTGTCGTGGCCATTTTTGTTCATTTGACTTTATCTCACAAGCATTTTTAATTATTAAAAAAAGTTCTTTAATCAAAATAAATGAGAAAAAGTTTCATATATTAAAACAGTACAAGAATTGCCAGTGATTAGCTTGCCAAAAACTATTAGCTTGCTGACAGGGACTGTCTATGTAGTAAAGCTGCAGTACATCTGTTAATGCAAGTAATTTTTATACTTACATAAACATTTGTTTTTCTTAGTTTAGATTTATTCTTGGTGGACTCCACTTAAATAACAAACTAAAGATTTAGTTGCTCAATATCACTAGATGAAATTGATCCCAAAGAGCATACTGTACAAAAAACTCCTTGAAATTGCTTGGGTCACTACAGCAGTCACCTGTAGTTTGCATGGAAGACATCTACTTGTCTGCAAACACTTCCCAAAGTAAAAGATTTACTGAGCAAGCCAACATATTACAAAGGTCTCTATTTCTAGTTTGTATGATACTTTTCACAGTTTTGCTGGCACTTGGCAAGTAAAGACAATCCAGTATCTTCCATCCAAACTAGACGAAGACACAACAATTTGCTAGTAATCAAAGCAATGACAAGGAGATTTTTTGGTGAAGCACTGTTTACATCTTTGTAGCTTAATTTCACCTTATGACTGCCGGCAACCTCCAGCAATCATTCGCCAATACAGTTAGCTAACAATGTTAGCATGCTGCATTTTGACAAAGGGATGCATTATTAATTTTGAATTCCAAAACCAAATTGCAATGTTAGTTCAGTGTTAAAATCCAGTCAACTGGGAAACAGTATCTGTTTGTTTACTCTCACATCACCAGCTATTTTTTGGTCAGCTATTTTTTGGTCCAAATGCTTAAGCAGCATTGAGAGTTAAAGACATCCGATTACTTTCAGCTCCAGTACTCAGTGGGACTGTTTTCCAATGTGTGGTAGTTAGGTTTTCATTACTAGGCATCCATGAAGAAGATGCAAAGTTTACTGGAACTGGAAGATATAAGAGAAAGTTAGCTAGTTGGCTAGTTCCTATCTGGAGATGTTCATGTTCTGACTGAAGTATTTCTTTAAAAAAACTGAACTGCTATGGCTATTGACCTAAACAATAAAAGAAAACTAAATACCAGAAATGTTTGGAGTGTTAGTAAAGTTTGGCTAGTTGACAGAATTATGTGATATGTTACTTACAGAGCCAACGTTAAGCTAATTTACCACAGGGACGCAAGATGAAACTTACACTGTTCTCTAACTTAAACACTACCAACACTACTACGAGTACACTAATTGAAAAAGAAAAAGGCTTAGGGGCCGAGAATGACAGCTGAATTTTGTTTTGGAGCTCTAGTCATTTCAGCGGATAGCATTAGTTTGCTAGCTAGCATAGATTAGCAAATTCAGTTTTCAACATGTAACATGGCTGCAAATACAAATAGTTTCATTAATTGAGACTTGTGAAAATTAAAGTGAAATGCATTTTCCTTTATTTGTTAACCTTACTGAAATCCAGAATACTTGTATTTTCAGAATGTTTGCTTGTTTTTTTCAGATGGCTGAAAATGTTTCAGTGCATTCTCACGTCCTAACCCCATACTCTTTATTAGTTACACAAAAATGTCAAATGTGTTTGTTTTCATTAAAAGAACTAGACAAACTAAACCATCAGAAATATATTTTTAAAGCTTTTATTTAGTTTTTATTCGTTTTTTTTGTCTTTTCAAATGTTCTTGATTCTGTGACTTTCAGCACGAATAATCAATCCACTTTGATGCTTTTTGGCGGGTTTTGTGCTTTTCTTGTCTATCTCCATTATGTTTTTGTGACCGCTGCAATGTTTAGAATATGAACGTTTTCCGAGCAGAAAATTTGCAAGTTTATATATTTGTACCAAACACCGACTGAGTATTGACACATTTGTAAGTGATGCTTTATCACATGTGAGAATTTGCAGATCTGTTCAGTGTTTCTGTTCAGTATCAATAAAACCAAAAATGGAAGAAAAAACATGAAAGTCTTATACGCTTACAGTTATTCTACTTACACTTATATTCATGTGTGCACAAATGATTTCTGCAAGACTGAAAACAGCATTTAGACATAACTGAAGCTCGCTCTTTAGGCTTGAGGTTTGGACTTTTACTGGGCTATTGCAGCACCTTGATTGTTTATCATTCATTTTGTTGCAGATTTGCTGCTGTGCTTGGGATTGCATGACCCAGTTTGGGCCAGGCTTTAGCTGTCAGACAGATTACCTCAGACTTAGACTCTAGAATACTTTGGTTTACAAAGGTGTTCCTGGTGGACTCAATGACTGCAAAACCAGGAACTCCTCTGTAACTGCAAAATCATCACCCCTCCACCACCGTGCTGACAGTTGGTATGAATATGTTTATGCTGATATCCTGTGGTCCTTTGGATTATGGACAAACATTTCCACTTTGGTTTTTTATATTTCCAAAGAACATTGTTTCAGTTCAAAAGAAGCCACATGTGATCAGTCTTTTTCTAATTGTACTGTCAACTTTTTTTTTTTTGCTAATTAAGTGTATGCAATGTTCAGTAGACACTTCTCAATCACGAAGATTGTGGCTTTGTGTTAACACACACCTGAAACTTCCAAAATATCTGCTTTTATAGATGTGGTCACTGTTATGGATCTCAATCACATCAACAAGCTCTATAAACTGCACGTTTTTTGTATCTATCTTATTCCAGAGTTAAGATCATTTGTTTGTCGCATAACTGGAAGATTTTGAATGTTATGGCAGCAAAGAGATGTGTAGCAACCTAGCAATATAAAAAAGACATACCTAAATAGAAAAAGATCATAATAACCAGTAAAAATGATTTAAAACAAGGCAAAACCTAAATAACATTAAAGATAGACAGAAAGACTGTTTAATAATGGCTAACATTGCTTACATGAGGTGGTAGTTATTTCACAGTATAATACGTATTATTTCACAAGTGCAGTTATGTCAGTGTTTTATTGTTTGATTTACTGAGAGCAGTTTTGACCAGAACAAGAATGAAGGACCTAGATCTCTACTTCAGACACACAGTGAAGGACCTGCCCAGTGATATCACTGTGCCGTCGATAGGGTAGGAAGTGGTGTCGATCAGAGGTGATTGCCTTTATTTGTTATTTTGTTACTTTATGAGTGTTGAGTGTTATTCTATGCTGTACCTTTCAGTAGGTAGTCCTCTAACTTCTCTAGTTCTTTTCGCTCCTGTCTCTTTAAGGCTTCTCTACCTAACAGCCCACTTTCCTCTGATTTATCACCTTCTGGAAGCCAACTGAGGGGCAGCACCTAGTGCTTGTGAGTTGTCTCGACATCGTGGGATTTCTGTGGCTGTAGCAGGTGACGGTGAGAAGAAGAAACTTTGGAATCTGAATATTCATGGCAGTCTGAAGCCTGAGCTTATGGCTCATGCTGATTGACACATAAGGCCGAAAAAATAGAAAAAGACAGCATAATACTCTATTTTTATCTCTTAAATACACATACATACATACACATACAGAGAAGACATGATTTCAAAACATGGACAGATTTAGGGCTGTCAGATCTCGTGCTTTTCTCTCCTTCCATGACATTAAACACATGCAAGACCCAACATTTATTTCCTTTTCCAACTTTTTTCCCAAAATACTTCACTATATTGTGAGATATATAATGTGAGATTCTGTAGCGATGCACCAAAGAATTCATGAATTTCTGCACCCGGCCCCAATTGGGATTCTCTCTGCGCATGAGCTCTCATTGCAATGCAAAGTTTATTGTGTTGAGTGTTGCGTGACGCTGTCATCATGAAGCCCACAAAGACAATGCAGCAGATTACAGCGTGTAAACACACACACAGAAAAACACATTCAGATATCACACATGGATACACACTCTGGATGCATGCATGCTCAAGCACTGAACGTGAATGCATACGTCTTTCTGAGCACGCTCTTTTAACCCACCCAAGCATAATCCGCCTTTGACACACACACAGACACACACAGTTTAATGTACTTAATTAAAGCAGATAATTATTCTCCCTCAGAGGACCGGCCACCTTGACAGTCTCGTCCTTTGCCTCTCACTGACTCACCCTTCACATTCCTACCCGTCTCCTGGATACAAGTCGAAACTCACAACAAGGCCATGAATATGTGTGTGTACATGTGTGCGCTTTTTGTCCTATTTTATCTAAGAAAAAAAGAAAAACTTTAATTCGTTTTTTCTTTAATGCCACAGGAGAGAAGAATTATAGACTGTAAAATGCTCTTTCTGTGTGTTTTAGGGAAAACACACAGCAATACATTTTTGCCTGCAAAGAACTCTGCTTTTATTGTGATACTGCTGCCATCTGATTGGCTCACAGGTTGTCTGCTAGTTGTTACAACATCTGGCTCTTATGTGCTGGAGTAGTAGAAAGTAACCCAGGATTCATTTGTCATTATAGGGAATATTTTGTGTTATTTGTCTTATTTGAAACCAACCAAATCTTTTTAATTAAAATTTGAGCTTTTTACTCACTCAGCAGTTTTCCTTCATCTGCATTGGTTTAATTAACCACGCAATGAGCCTAATTCTTGATGTTTACTTTTTTCTGAAGATAGATGGTGTTAAAAACACTATATAGGCAACACTCTTGGGCCTGATGTTATGACAGAGGAGTTTTGAAGCTGTGCAGTTACTGAGTCAGCAGAGCGTTGGTGACTTTAATACACCTCAGCTCTCAGCAGTGACCCCGCTCTGTAACTTTATGTGGCTGAGTTGCTGTGGTTCGTAAAGACTTCCACTTTGCAGTAAAACCACTCTGATGGTACTTTTCTAGCAGGCAAAAAATTGAACAAACTGACTTGCTGTAATAGTGTCGTCCCATTATAGTACAACCATTGAACTTCAGTGAGGTTTTTAAAGCGACCCATCCTTTTACAAGTGTTTGTGAAGGCCGACTGCGTGGGTAGCGGCTTGATTTTATACACCTGTAGCCATGAGACTGAAGACGCCTGAATTCAATGATTAAGAGGTGTGGGCCAGTACCTTTGTCCATTTAGTGTGCATTGTATCTCAATCTGATATGGAAATCATCATACAATACTGTGCATAAGGCTTCTTGAAGGACATTCAAAGCTCTTCTTTGGATGTTTCTGCCTTCTGTTCTCTGTCAGCATGATCCCACACTGCTTCAATAATGTTGATGCCCGGTTGAGGATTGGGGAGGCCAATCCATGGCTGATAGTGCTCCACTGTGTGTTTTTCTATACAGGTATGATTTTGTCATGATGAAAGATGAAGTTGTTGCCAATCAGATGCTTTCCAGATATTTCATGGTGGATCAAAATCTGATAGTACTTTTCTGTGTTGAACAATGTCCGGTCCAACACCACTGGCTGAAATGCAGCACCAAACCATTGCAGAGGTCCAGATGGATCTCCCACATCCTGTGTCAGGTCTTTGCTGGATTTGTTCCTGTTTCTTTAGGTCATAACTTTTAGATAATGCCCTGCACTTGTCCAGTTTTCTAAGTTTTTTTTAAGGACAAACTACACACCATGCTGAGATATGGTGAGTTTTTAGCTAATATCTCTTTAGGAATCCCCTTATTAGTGTAAAAATATTATTTTATGTCTGTCAAACTGTGCTATATTTGGTATTTTTCACAGATTCAACTAAATAAATGGGAGCAAATTATTTATTTTTGTAACAGGCTGCTAATACCAAAGTGGCTAAAGACACAATTTAAAAACTGTTCTTTGCTATGTTGTCTGTTGCTACCTTTAAGAAGAAGCTTAATACCCACCTGTGTAAGTTAGCTTTTAGTTAGCTTTAAACTCCATTTAAACTGTTTTAATTGTTGTCTTTTTGCCTTTTAATTTATTTATATTTACATATATTTTGTGACTTTTGTACTGGAAAATTACTTTGTAAATACACTTTCCTTACTTTTTCCTGTGTTTTTGGTTTCCACTAAACTTCTAAAGGAAATATCAACTTCTTTAGGTTTCCTATACTTACTACCTAGTCCCTCACAATGTCAGTTTGCTGCTGAGCAAGTTGTATGTGGTGGCATTTTGCAAGTTTTTGTCTCTCAGTTGCAGGCAGCTGTGGACAAAAATGACATAAAGCAGTACAACTGTTGCTGGGCAACCAAAGAAATGTATCGAAATGATATATAAATGTCTGTAAGGATCAGAGATGCTGCAGATGTAGCTGATAATTCTATTTAGAGTACATGAATAATTGATACAGCAGCATTAGAAAAGTTAAGACTCTTATCTTGTTGTGTGTATGTGTATATATATATACATATATATATATACACATACATACACACAATATATATATATATATATATAGTATTTCTTACAATTAGCTACATTTAGCATCAATTGTTGCCCCTCTGCAGGCTGCTGAAATTTGTCTAATCAAAAGAAAGTGGGCTTTTGGGGAGGGCTCCTTAAAGAGACAGAGTCTAAGATACGTAACGGTTGAACTGGAAGGCTGGATACAAGGCACAGTACAAGATAGTAATGCTCTAGTGACTAACCTTATTTATGCAGCACACTGTTCATGCCCTGAATCCATGTGCTCGTACCATGTACGGTCTGAACTGCTTATTAAAAAGTGCAAATTTAACCTGAATCTGTGAGATAATGTTTCTACATCGCCTTTGTACAAAAACACGTTTAAAGGGAGATAAGCTTAAATGTAAAAACTTAATCATCTTCAGGGAAATGAAAGCAGATCAGAGTGTTTCTATCACCTGAAACATATCCTAAACAATAATCTGCCATCATCCTGTGAGGTTTAAAAGCCGGTGTTATTGCCCTGGTCTGGAAAAACAGAGGAACAGAGATGTACGCTATAAGCAAGAGATCTTCCCTTCCCTTTGTTAATTCCAGACAAATTGGCCTGCTTGGAGCAGCTTTTGAAAATGCAGAACAGGTGGCGAGATGAAAAGCTCAGGGACGAGCCGCCGCTCTGTTTCATCTGCCGTTCCTTTTCGGAGGTTTCTGGAGGACATGTGGAAACAGGCCAGGCTGGTTTCACCTCATTGGCCTGACGAACATAAAGAGCCCTTGAAAGATAAAGAGAAATGCAAAGCAAAACTCCCTTCATCTGCTCTTTCTCACGTCTTGGGCCTTTGGCTGCACGCTGGATGCAGGGGAGCCGCAGATGTAGAAGCCTCAGCGGTGATTATCAGAGCTTCAGTGTCTCTGATGTGCTGCAAGCTGTAAGAACTTATCAAGCTAAAGATAAACAGAGCCGTGCGCCTTCTTTTCTTTCAGGCTGAAGCAAAGAGTAAAAAGGGGCCTTCCTCTTTATCAAAGTAGCAGGTGAAAATTTTGATTGCCTGTACATTTTGGCACCTGGGTGCTGAAAACTAGAGCAGCTCGACTCCTTTCTATGAACACAAACCCACAGGACTTCACTTTTAAGGAAGTGCACACATGTTTGTAAGGTGGACCCTCTACACCTGAGAGACAGAATAATAAGGAATTATAATTTAGAATTTACAAGGTTAAGCATAATTATTGTAGATAAGAAAAATCTGCTACAAAGAATACGCCTAAAAAATCCATCTACTAGCTGCTCATCTCCATAAACATGTCAATTTTACATTTCATGGTCTTTTTTGGGGGGAGTGGTTTTGCCGTAGCTACCTGCTTTAAAGCCTGTAACCTACCACCTTATCCACTTCATACAGCAAAAACAGGTACCTTTTTTCCTCTGAGTGAAGAGGAGATGAAAGCAGCAGTGGTCAGCAGCAACAGCTCCATGTTATTTTATGTGGAGGAAAATAAGGCTTGGTAGGAAAGAAGAAAGATGTATTTTTACTGACTATAACTGCTCCCTTCTGCCCTTTAAAATTATCAGATTTTACTCCTGGTGAGGATATTATCTACCAGCTCATTTGTCGAATATGTAAACAAAACTATAAGAGGGTATCTGTAAAAGCAAACGTTTTGGCAGTGTGCTGCTCTGGAACATTTAGGTATCCGTTAACACAATATCACAATCTTCCCAGGAGTGGACATCACAGAAAACTCACCCTCAGAAAAACTGCAGACTTTACAGGCCTGAGTTAGCATGTTACATGTTAAAGTTCATGACATCACAATTAAATGTGGACTGAAGAAATTTGTTTGAAAGGGTTGCAGGAGAAAGCCGCTTCTATTTAAAAAGAACACGGCAGCTCGGTTTGTAATGCTGCATCTGAACAAAACACAAGACTTCAGGAATGATGTCCTTTGGACAGACGAGACCAAAGTGGTGATGTTTGGTCATCATGGAAAACCAAACTCAACATATCAGCACAAACACCTCGTACCAGCTGTCAGCACAGTGGTGGAGAGCTCATGATTTGGGCACCTTGACGTCACTGAGTCAACCATGAACTCCTCTGTATACCAAAGTATTCTAGAGTCAAATGTGAGGACATCTGTCTGACTTCTAAAGCTTGGCCTGGTCATGAAACAGAACAATGACCCAGTCAAAGTCCAGACCTGAACCTGACTATTGCTGTGGTAGGACCTTAAGAAAGCTGTGCATAAATGAATGCCCGCTAACCTCGATGAACTCAAATAACCCGTTCTTTCACATATGTTCCTAGAAGCGATCTGCATGCCTTAGGTGCTTCATTTCATACACCTGTGGCCATGGAAGTGATTGCAACACCTGAATTCAATCCTTTGGGTGTGTGACTGAATACTTTGGGCAGTATAGTGTAAGTGGTTTACATCATTTGGGTTGGCAGTCCTACAGTGTGGTCAGGGCCACGTTCACACTGCTGGGTCATGGGTAACCAAAAAGCCTCCCAGTGCAGCCTAAAGAGATCAGGTTGGATGTGTCCACAATGCATCCTAGTTTTATCATGTTTACATATTTTATCTTGGTAGTACTTTAATTTGAGGAAATCTTTTTTGCAAGGACTCAAAATCCTCTGAGATGTAGATCACTTCAGCCTATGTATCTAATTCATTTTACATCATCTGAGTTATAGATGTGTTTTTTCTCTTTTTTCTCTTTTTCTTCTGAAAGTTGGCAGTTGATAGTTAAACAGCTTGTTTGAGGCTCTCTCAGCATCTGTCTGCAGCTCGTCATCTGTTACCTGTGGAACAGCGAGGAGACGGTGGAATAAATGAGAAGTAAATCAGAGAGGGAGACTTTTGTTTTATGGATGAGAAGGCGGCGTGGGCGGTGGGCGAGAGACATCCAGCCTAGTTAGAGAGAGAAAGAGAGAGAGGAGCGCAATTAGAGTGAGTTGTGGTCTTATAAAGTTAAGCTGTGTGTATGTGTGTGTGCGCGCGTGGGCGTGTCCACACCCTGTTTATAATTCGTTTTATTGATCTTGAATGCAGTAATAAAAGGGAAATCAATAAAGGAGGAGGACAGCGAGGACAATTAGTCGGGTCTTGATGACTCAGGTTGTGTTGTCGTTTAGGGACTGGCTTTCTTTCCCCTCTGCTAACACTGCTGCTGCACACACACACACTTGCTTTCACTTCTTCTGGCTAATTAGATGAATTATTTGTGCCGGGGGGGGCGGGGATTTAATGAAGGCTCACAATGAGAGTTGTTATCAGATCATATCCGATCAGCAGCAGGTGCTGTAAAGATGCAATGTGAGCGCTTTTTGTTGCAGTCAAACTGAAGCATGAGTGTCAGTCATGACAAAGCAAACTTATAGTCATTTATATCTGGAGGGATGCTGTGCTCTCGTATAATTAGATAGATAGATAGATAGATATGGGGGACTCTGAGGTTTTTCCAAGCAGCTGACAGATGTAATCTCTTCAGTGTATCCTAGATCGCCTTTGCACTTCAGGGGAAGCTCTCTGCTCTCTCTAAGTGCTCTTGTTAGTGGATGTGGAGGCCAGGCCACCTGATGCAGTTCTCCCTCATCCTGGATGTAGGTTTGGACTCATCATAATCCATGCCACTCCTTGTGCTTCTTGGACTCCCTCCGTAGTTGTTCCTTGGCCGCAGTTGGCTACCATGAAGGCCTGATTCACACCATCTCCTCCTAACAGCAGCAGAAAATGGGCACATGGACCAATGGATGGATCTTGAGAGCTATCTGCTGCTTGAACTCTGGGCTTCGATGTGGACTCTAATCTTAGATGCTGTTAGTCGGGGATTGATGATGGTGATTTTCTGAAGCTGGTAACTCTGATGAACTCCAGTTCTTGATGCTCTTTTCCGGAGGCAGCCCTCTGAGGGAGCCACTTTCATCAGAGCGTTCGATGGTTTTTCCAGCTGCGCTCGAGGAAGCTTTTAATTTACCCAAACAAATTAAACTTTACATCTTAAAGTAACAATGGACTGTTAATGCTTCTTATTTAGTCGAGTTGAGTCCATCACATATAGGGCTGTCACAATACTGACCATGATACGTAAAAACTTTAGACTATGAAAATTAAGATCAACAGGTTGGGGGACTCTTTTTGAGCTTTGAAAAGATGTGTCACTAACACAATGTCAGTCTGAGTGTTTGTTAGAAGCTTTGAATGGAGGATAAGATTTTTTATGTGAATTAAAATACTTACTTTGCTAAGCTTACATTTTTTCCTGAAAAAAAGCAGCTTAGATTTGGACTGTCGTGAAGAAAAAGAACAGCAGTTTGATTTTTTTTGTGTGTGTTTGCAAACGTTTCCTCTGACTACAGAAAACTGCTGGTACTCCAATGAGAAACTGTGCTGCCATCTAGTGGTACACATGTTAAATGATCACATGTCTTATACTTTTAACACCAGCAACACATGTATGTAACAAAGTTTATGGGGACAATGGGTTTATTCTATAGCATAAAAAAGCCAAAATGTAATGAAGACAGGAGAATATTAAAGGAGCATTAATTCTGGATTATTGTTGCTTAAAAGGCACATTATTATTTTCTGTTATCCTGGGACGACTTTTAATGTTCATTTAGTTTTACAGATGAATTAAAGACAGCATAGAGTTAGATCATTAGTGTAAACCAATCAGGTGTCAGTTCTGTTACAGATCCCAGACCTGCTCCAAACCAGAATCTGAGTCAGAGTCTGCATTCCCTCCAACATGAACAATGTAAAAATAATTTTACCTGCAAACCACAAAAATTTCAGAATCATGTTAAGCAATCTGACAAGGCATGTTTATGTTGTTTGATGAGGTGCGTCTTGTATTTTCTTATGGAATACCAAAGCTGCCAAAATTGAAAAATGTAAACAATTAAATAAACAAGGAAATAAACAAATAAATCACTCAGAATTAATAAATGAAATAATCAATACAGATGCAGATAAAAGAAAGAAAGAAAACTGAGACATATAGAATAACTCTTGTTTACATTTATTTATTTTTATTTTTTATGCATTTAATAGCATTGATTCTTTGTTTTTCATTATTATTATTATTATTATTTTGGCAGTTTTCAACCTCTTTATATTTTTAAGACGCCAGAACATCCAGTGCAGTGTTCACGTTTGGCTCTCCAATACTTAAATCTAAGAAAAAACCTTATCAACGTCCCAATATTCTTTGCAATGATTGATGATTTTATTTTATTGATGATATTATTTATTATTGCGTAGTAACATGTATAAAGACGATTACATCTAAATGATGAAATTACATTAAATTTTGCTTTTAGTTGTTTCTTTAAACCATAGTTTATGATTTAGTTAAGAGCTGATATACATAAACAAAAAGCGAGAGGAAACTGTTTTGGAACATTTTTGGTGAATTTTTCCTTCCATAACTATAACTCTATATTGAACACTACACATCTGTATGTCACTCAGCATTTCAACAAAAATTAATCAATGAAACTTTGGATTTATTTATTGGAAAATTTGTGCATAGATTAAAAATAATAATAATAATAATTCTGCAGAACAATCTTCCTCATCACTGTTAAATTATTTATTTATTTAAATGTTTTACTGTAACTGCTGCATATGGGGGTTTGTTTTTTTCAATATTTTATTTTAATTTTTTCAGCATAGAAAACCCCATCAACAAACAAATACAGCTCAGGCGCTGAGATGATAGGACAAGAAATAGCACAATAATAATAATCAATAAAGACAAAAGAAAAAAAGAAAAAAAAACATTAAAATTAGAAACTACCAGTATCCATAATGAATTAAATGTCATGAATATGTAATAAACAGGGAAATTGCAGTGCCATGGTACATGTTTATACAACGTGAGCTTTCTCAAGGTGAGTACAAAACGGAGTCCAGGATTTTGAGAAAACATTTGCTGCAGGTGTTTAACTGCTGCATATGTTAAAGGTGGATCTCGTTTTAAGTACTCTATATTCCGTTACTTACATTTGTAGGGGCTGTCCTGTGAGGACCACGTATCTCTGAATTTTTAAAGAAAACAGGCCTGCTTCTTGATTTTTTTTTAAAGCAAAACAGCTGGCTGAACATATTACATTCAGTCATTGTCACAGATGCTAATCTGAAATTGCTGCTGAGCCGTCATCTGGTCAGCGTGACTGTTTTATTAGATGGTTAGCACTGACATCCCCGCTCCATCATCGACGCAGCTTTCCTTGCTAATGTACTAAAGAAGTTGGTCATCTACATCTAGTGGGAGACTAAAGGTGATCATACCAAATATTTCTGTGAAGGTTCTCAGTCATCCAGGTCATTGTAGTCAGAACTGAAGAAGCTTTTCAGATGAAAGGTGAAACGTCTTCAAGCAACTTAAAGAAGTCCAGACGTTTTTCTTTGCAAGCTCCTTTGACCATACCAAATATTGGCTTTCAAACATGTTAGAATTGCCTAGTATGCTGTGTTTCCATGTATATTTGCACATTTTTCAATAAGTCGCTCCACCTATTTCCCGTTTTCCTAGAAACATATAAAGAAATGAGTTGAACACCTGTTTGGAACCACTGCTCAAACACACAGTGAAGATGAATCCTGCTCCATGTGAGTGTTGCTTTTGGTTGAAACTAATTACTGACTGCTTGGAATAACTTTTAGCTGCTTCTCTTTGAGTCCGTCTGTTGGGGCCTGCTGATGCTTCATTCTAGATGTTTCCAAATTTAATGGCCATGTTTGATGACTTCAAGCTGTGCTGGGTAATATTTGGTCGATATTGACTCACTGTCCATCCTTTCCATCTAATCCCAGGCTTTATTTGCCTTCTTCTTTCTTTTGTTTTATGGCGCCAGTGGCAGTCACTTAAATTACAAGCTGACTGCAGGCTGGAGGAAACCATTTTTGATATATGTTTATATTAATATATACTATCTTACAATTAGTGTATCTTTATATTTGCACTCATGAAGTCACAGCTGCTTGTAGTTGCGCATTTTTACCACCAGGTGTCAGAGTCTCACAGCTGAGGACGCCTCCCTGCGCAGAGGAAAGGCGACTGAACACCTTTCATAGTAAGATCCTTTATCCACCCCGCTGGCAGGTTTGCTCTCACGAATGTGAAAGGCTTTTATTTTTTAAAGCCCTTTCGCGTAACCGGAAGCCAGATTTTAATGTGTTTTTCCTGTCTGACTTGACGCGTCTCTCCATGGCAGCGTTCAGTGGCTGATCCACGCGTCACGCTCCATCACTTCGTGCGTGTGTTGTGTGCCACTACATGAAGGCAGCTGCTCGGAGACAAGCGGCCAGATGCGGAGACGAGTGTGGTGCGCGAGAGTGCATGCAGCCGCTGTACGTGCTGTGATTTGACAATTTGTGGAGGGCAGATGCAGTTGGAGTGAGTCCAGGGATGCTGCGGCGTTTCTTGCTGCCGGAGTGCCGCCGCGCAACGAGGGGCTGTGCCCCCAACTTCTGCTGAGAGAAGAGAAGCCGTTGTAATTTTTACGCGTTTTAATAACCCACGATGGCTCACTCCCGGGACCTTTAAGCGTCCCCTGCGGTGATCTCGCTGGCTGCTGTGGGGCTGTGGGAGTGCACGCTGTCTCTCCTCCCCAGCCTGCAGACATGGGGAATAGTTTCTCCAATCTGGCTGCCTTCCAGTCCCTGCACATAGTCATGCTCGGCTTGGACTCTGCGGGCAAAACCACCGTCCTCTACCGGCTCAAATTCAACGAGTTCGTCAACACGGTGCCCACCATCGGCTTCAACACGGAGAGGATCCGGCTGGGCGGCGCGGGGGCCTCTAGGGGCATCAGCTGTCACTTTTGGGACGTCGGGGGCCAGGAGAAGCTGCGGCCCCTGTGGAAGCCTTACAGCCGCTGCACGGACGGCATCGTGTACGTGGTAGACTCTGTGGACACCGAGAGGCTGGAGGAGGCTCGCACCGAGCTGCACAAGATCACCCGGTTCGCCGAGAACCAGGGGACCCCGCTGCTGGTCATCGCCAACAAGCAGGACCTGCCCCGGGCTCTGGACGTCGGGGAGATCGAGAGGCAGCTCGCTCTGGCGGAGCTGAGCCCCTCAACACCGTACCACGTCCAGCCGGCCTGCGCCATCATCGGAGAGGGACTGGACGAGGGCATGGACAAGCTGTATGAGATGATCGTGAAGAGGAGGAAGTCACTGAAGCAGAAGAAAAAGAAGCAGTGATACCAGGCTTTGGCTGGATGATGGCTAATAAACTATGACGCATCCCATCTATAGAAACAGGATGGATTAAACAAAAAAAGAAAGAAGAAAAAACACCACAGAAACACTGCAAGTCTCCATATAGGAGGAAAATATACTCATAGAGATGCAAAATGAGCTGGAAATGCATATCATATAAACTCATTAGCATCCATACTTTCCTGTAGGAATGCGTATTTGCAGATGAAATCTATATAGTATAATCATGAATAGTATAAATTTTACCAAAAAAAAAGTCATATTAAAGTCAGATTCATGGGAAGAATATTGATTGTTTACCTTGGTAGATGACTGTTTTAATGTTCTTCACAGGCAGTTGTGTGTGTGCACACTGTGGCTCTCGCTGCACTCTCCCTGATGGAGGAGTATTAATAGGACTGTTTCATTGGGGATGTGTGTATTGTAGCGGAGATGTTTTATAAAGTGTATTGATCCACTGGCAGAGCTCCCTGTTGCTGTGCTGTGCACAGATGTGAGAAGGCTGCTGTAAATGTGATTAGGGATGCACTCATGCACAGATCAGTGTTTAGAGCTGCGAGGTGGTGTTACACCAAAGATGATTCCCAAGAGATGACACAGAAACTCTGCTTTGGTGGGTTTTTTGTTGTTGTTGTTTTTTACAGCCTTTCCTGCCAAACTGAGATATATATATACCTGGTATGACTGGCTTAGGAGGAAAATAATTAAATAAACTATGTTATATAGAATCCATTTGAGCTATATGAAATCAGTTCTTCCTCATCCCTCATCTTGCTCGTTTTCTGTGTCTTCCTCAGTGGAACCACCTTTGATTATCCCTCCTCTGGAAGTCAAATTGAAGGCCTTCTGCTCTGTGACAAGCTGATTTGATCTGTTTTGGAGAATTTTACTAATGCTGCATCTGTTTTTTCCCTATTTTTAACAGTTCAACTTTTTTCAGCTATATATGCAACTGTTTTATGTATTTAATGCAATATTGCCGCAAGAATAATACGGCTTGATGGTACAAGAGTTGCACATGGACACTGTGGGTCCATTTAAGCCATTATATGTAATATTTGCTAAACTTCAAGATTAATTTTACCTAATAAAAACTGGACATTTCAGATTAATATAACTGTTGGTAGTGTTGGCTGGTAAATACAGCAAACACTGATTATATTATTTGTGTGTCCATCTACTCTTACTTTTCACACAAAATTCTCTCTTAAATTCTCAAACTTAAATTTAGTTATAGCTAATAATGCTGAATGGAAGGGACATTACACAACCAATTAATCAAACCCCCATCAGAAATCTTACACCAAAACATGACATAGTCATCAGCATATAGAGTCATTTTTAGTTGCTGTAGTTGCTCTAAAGCAAACCAGCTGCCCCTCAGAGTGCTTGAGAAGTGTTATGAGTGCATCCCAGACTGATTCAACCTCCTGGCAGTGAAAGGACACGTGTTCAGAGCCTGTTTTCATCCCCAAGGTGCCAAAAATCTACATCTTGTCAAAGCTGCTGGTATTTTGGAGATGCCACAATTTGGCATTGATATCACAGGAATGGATATTTTTAGTCAGCTGTTTGGAAAAAACAAATACAATTTTTGTTCCTCAAGCGCAGAATGTTTTAAAAGTCCCAATGTTGTTGTTTTAAATAACAGCGATACTAATAACAGCCATACAAAGTCAAAATTTTAACTCAAATATAATAACTCAAAACTAAAACTCAAAATAACTCAAAACTGAGAAAATAACTTGACATTTTGAGCTAATTCAAAATGTCAACTCAGCTCTGCTGATCTGGAATTGTTTTTCCCCCGTAGTCAAACAGCCCTAATTGAGATGTGATATTTTATCCCAAATCAATATTATTTTTAGTCACCAAATGCCATGTAAAATAAAATTAAAAAAACAGGAAATTATAAAAAGACAAACTAACAAAAAACCACAAAGTTTGATAAAGCTGTGTTGAACAGCACTGTTGGCTTTTGCCGTCCAGCACACAGCAGAGGACAACCTGTGTGATGCTAGCAGCTTTGTCAAAATTCCCTGAGGTCACAATGGGTGGACAGTCGAGAAGCCGAGTGTCTTCCTGTCACAGTGAAGAAGTGAAACAAACCAACAGGCTGGAACCTGTTCAGCTGCTCATAAAATATTTTACAGAGTGACAAATAACCATAAAGCTTAACATCAACATGTTTCACATACCTGACAGCCAACTTGCTGAGGAGCCCATAAAAAGTCACTGACATTAGCATTTGGTCTTAAATGACAAGACTGTTGAATGTCTTGTACAGACTGTTCTCTGATGCCACATTCACAATGAAAGACAAGAAGAGATGAAGCAGTATTATTGTGCTGCAGCTTGATGTCTACAAAGTAAACAAACTGTCGAACCTTAGTCACACTGTAGAGGTGACTGTTGTCATACCTGTAGCTCAAGTGGGAAGACATGAATGTTACCTTGTTTTCTTTCTTGATTTCTTTTTTTTTTTACAGTCAGGATTTCTGATGTGAACGTGGCATCTTTCTGCTAAGTCGTGCTGTGTCCAACATTGCATGACAGCCACTACTTCAGACAATGTAAATGATACAGTACTATAGTGTTACAGCCACGATACAGCAAGACCAAACTATGTATTACAAGCCAAAACAGGAAAAAAGGAAAAAGTATTTTTGGGATTAAACTCTTTGTAATTCAACTTGTGTGTTGTTTGACTTGTGTTTGGTTTCCAAAGTTTTAATCAGGGTGGGAAAATCCCAGCAGCTCCCAGCTAAAAAATATAATTTAAAGGCTGTATATCTGCAGTAAAACTTCACGGCCTTTGCACGTTTTACTGCTGTTGTGCTTCCTGATTTAAACTCAGATTTAGGTAGTTGCTCTCTTTTTGAGCAGCCTGATATTGTTTCAAGGTTTTTACCTTTTTACTACTAACAATGCTAATGGTGTGTAAATTTAAAAATATAAATAAACTATAAAGTCAACAAAAACAACACTCATTGGCCACTTCAGTAGGTAAACTTGCATGTATTTAGCAACTGCTGATCTACTGTGATTTCCCCACACAATCGCCTAAAGAATTTACACAGAATGGTCCAAAACAGAGAGAAAAAGTCCAGTGAACAGTAGTTCTCTGGGTGTAAATGTGCTGTTGATTCAGAGGAGAATGGCCAGGTTGCTTTGAGATGTTAGGAAGGCAACAGTAACTAAAATAAACACTTGTTACAACCAAGGTTTGCAGGAGACCATCTCAACAGCAGTAAAAGTGCACACTGCCACTCCTGTCAGCTAAGAACAGAAAACTTAAATTCACCAAAACTGGACAAGATTGTAAAAACGTTGTTTGTCTGATGAGTCTCGATTTCTGCTGCAGCATTCAGATGGCAGGGTCAGAATTTGGTGTAAACAACATGAAAACATGTATTATGTTTAGTCTGGTGGTGATGGTGTAATGGACTGAGAGATATTTTCTTGGCATATTTTGGCCTCCTCAGTATCAGTATATTTAAAAATTCTGTACTGTCATTAGACAGTCATAAGAGTGCAGTGACGTGGACAGTTCCAGGTGTCCCAGGAGCTTCAGTGCTAGTTTATCCAGGATCAAAGGCAGAACTGAAGTCAACACCAACAATTCAACAGCTTTAAACACCACAGCCTGAGTATTGTTGCTGACCACGACCATCCCTCTATGACCACAGTGTACCATCTTCTGTGGCTGCGTCCAGCAGGATAACAAACCGTGTCACAAAGCTCAGATCATCTCACTCTGGTTTCTTGAGCTTGACAGTGAGTTCTCTGCACTCAAATGGCATCCACAGTCACCAGATCTCAGTCCAGTAGAGCACCTCTGGGATGTTCAGCCAACAATCTGTAGCAACTGTGTGATGCTGTCATGCCAATATGGACCAAACTCTTAGAGGAATCTATGCCATGAAGAATTAATGAAATAGTTGGTGAATATATGCTGTTCTGCTACACAGTAGCAACAGTATATATAATCTGTTTTATTGTAGTACATGCTGCTATGGCATGCAACTCAACAAAAATGAATTGGTCTATCGATTAAAGTGCTATATTGTTAATTGAAAAGACTGAGGCCATGTGTTTAGAGGTTGTTGCACCAATTAATTTACACTATATGAATATTGTTAATAGCTGAAGGTTTGCCAAGTCAGCTAGATTACCCCACTCTATAATTAAGGCCCATAAACTGAGAAATAAATTGTTACCTTAAGCTGCCATGTTTAAAAAACAAAATATTGTGTACTGTATGGGTTTTGCTTCCTCCATTTAACTTGTGGCATTTTATGTTTAGGGATTATGAATAGGAAGCTCTAAAAGCAGGCTGAAATGCCATGTCCAAGGATAGAGCACAATCAAAGTGCTTGTTTTCCTTCTTTTTGTTGACTCGCTTTCTGTCTAGTGCCAAATATACCTTCCTCCAGTCATTGTGTTTACAGCCAAATGGCTTCCCGTCTTATTATTATGGTTTATGTCACTCATGTAACTCAGTGTAATTGCAACACACACACTGCTCCTGAAATGAGATGGTTGTTATCTCTCGACTTTGGTTTAACTGTCTGGAGGAAGAAGAATGTATTCAGTGGTTTATCTGAGTATCAGACATGCTGTATCTGAGCTAAGAGGAGAACTGGGAGGCAAAAGGTCACTGTTTCAAGTCGCAGGCAGGCATGGGAATCCAGTGCCCGTATACGCAAACAGATATTTTAAGCTTTGACTGGATCTCCGAGGATTTAAAAACAAGCCTATAACAACACATGTGAGCAATGGATGATGATGCATTTTATTCTCATGGAGCTCATGGAGCTTCTCTTAATGAAGAAGTTAACAGAAGTTCTCATATTGCTAAAAGAACTACACAAACAGGACAACTAGTTTGCACATTTAGTCCTCCTTGCTAAAAACTGCACTTACTTAAAAAAAACTGTAGTTCTTAATATTTATGTTTAAATGATCGTCCTCAAGTGTCAGTAGTAATTATAACAGGAGAAAAGGTGAAAAGGACAGTTAAGAGCTCCAAAATCAGCACAGGGAGGAGGTTGGGGTTGATGTGTGGGTCAGCATCGGACATTGGTTTTTACTGTGCAGTGTCCCTCTGTTTCTCAGTCGGATCAGCGCTCATCAAAATACTAAGAGAGCAGAGGCAAAACAATTCAGCTGAGGCTTAATAACAGGACTTCGCAACTAACTTTCAAACTTTATGATAAAATACAGCGCTGCGCGAAAGGCTTAATCCAGTCCTCATTTATTCATGTTTTACTAGTGCAAACACAGCATGCAGTATATAAGGAAAAACAGAGTTTGTAAAATTCTAATGAGCCTTAAAGTCAGTGTTTGGAATGGCCATCTTTATTCCCCTCTACTCATTCATTGCTTTTTCTACTTCACAAATCTCCCTCTTCTATGCTCAGTCAAATAGGATTCTGTCATGTCTCCGTTCAAACTGCTGACAGAGCAAAGAGTTTCCAGCCCGGTTTGTATTTATCTGTCTTGTTTTCCTGCTTCCTTTTCTGCATGTTTCTGTTGGTGGGCCATCAAGGGGATTTCATGTTTTATCTGTGCATGCTGATAATCCTCCACACTTCCACCCTCGCCGTCCAAAATGGATGGCCGTCACATTTTTGCTTTGCATGCGAAAGCTTTGAACGCCAACGTTAACATGCTTAAAAATGGTGCTGAATGTGCACGGGTGGGATTATTTTATGTATTTAAAGCATTGCCAATGTTGTGTTGTCAGATTTTTGTTGACGGTTCAAACCGTTTGTCTAAACATGCGCTTGAATTACAGCATGTAGTTGAGTTACTGCAAATCACCAAGGATTAGAGTTCTTAAGAGTTCCTTCGGGATGAATAAAGTATTCTGATTCTGATTCTGATTCTTAAAAAACAACAACAACAACAAACAATTATATGGGAAAAAGCTATACAAATACAAGGCTGTAAAAGCCATATTAAGCACTCCCAATCAAATTATACATTTTTTAAATTTTCAGTTTAAAATTGAGGCAGCTTTGCAGAAAAAATTTATATATCTGCCTGTTTAGATCAATATTAAATGTTTGCATAGAAAGCATTGGTTTGTAAACTCTATTAATTCCTTGACTTGAGCATTATAGCCATGGTTGGCCACTGGTTGTTGGGGAAAAATGTGTATTCACCAACCGGTTGGCGAGTGGTTGCTGGAGTTTTCTGACTGTTCCCAAAAAAACAAACAATGGGCCACTGCAGAAACATGCTAGCAACCAAACAATCACAAGAAAGTTATCACTTTTTGCAACCAATTGCACCCAGCAAATTTCACCAGCCTCCAACTACCACTTACAAGTGGTCGGAGAATATGTAACAGCTGGACTCTATGGATATGAATATGGATGCAGTAATGAATGAGACTGCAAGGTGGTGCAAGTGTGTACTTCTCTGGCTCTATTTTGTAAAAAGTTGGTGCAGGCTGTTATCTACACCTTACTGTCATGTGTGAAAAGTTAATATAGTGCAATGAAGACCTGGTACCGTAAAGTCTTTGTTAAGTTCTGCCAAATAAATGTGCTATGTGTCTCTCTAAGCTAATCTGGTAATTGCTAGTGCTAATAGCTAACATTGCTAGCTTCTCCACCCTCACCAGCTCATGTTACAAATGCATATTTCTACCTCATGTATGGTGTTTACCAGGGGTTCACTGATTGGTCTGTATGTTTGTATGACTAAGGCCACAGCAAGTTAATAAGTAAATAATATACAAATATAATACTAGGATTTTTTTCAGCAAATATGCAGCACAAACTTCTTGGACGGTATCACACAGCAAACTAAAGATTTTCCAAAAGGCACCAGTTACAGTCAACCGTTCAGTGATTCAGATTCTGAAGCCTAGCAGAGACAGCTCTGTCAATCAAAGTACCTTAATAATGCATAACTTTATAAGAAGTTCACCTCCTCTTCGTGTATTATGAGAAATATGAAGTAGTTAACTGTAGAGACTTGAAGCAGGCTGTAAACATGTTTATTTCTGTTGTACAGCTGGACATGTTAACATGGAAGTCTACAGGGACTGATTCAACTTAGGAGCCAGACTCTAGTGGGCACATGAGTGACTGCAGCTTTTTGGCTTCATTTTTCAACTCTGTAGGTTTCACACTGAATCAGTCACAGCTGGTATTTTCAATTACAACCTTTAACTGCTGCTGAAATGTCTCCTGCTGTAAAATGAAACACCCATAGTTTGTCTCCAAGGGCTTAGAGCCAATTTGTGTTTTCTGCATAAACACTGCAGGTCATCAAACAATTTCAAAACTTCAAAAATAGGATTAAAAAAAATCTTTAATTAATCAGTGTGGGGAAGTTTTCTCAATATGTCTTTAAATCTTCCTTCACTGGTCTCCAATCTGCCACAGACAGAATCAGTTGTTGTGTGATTTATTGTTGAATGTTGTTAGGGTTAGCTGCTGTTGAGACAACACAGGCTTAGCGGTTTTACTTGTTCTGATGATCAAGTAGAAAGCTGTTGAAACACTAAAGCTGACTTTAGTCTGGCCTTTTAGTCCTCTTTCTCCTCTGAGCTGCAGGTCTGCGAGTTCAGGCCTTGATCTTTTTCGGTTGTTTGAGTCCATTGGTTGTAAAATCTTCTTGTTCAGCCAAAGATGTCAAATCTGTCTTCATCAGTTTTTCTAATCAAATCTCAGCCATAAATCAGATCTATCCTTTTAACATAAATATCCATAGATGGTATGGAATACATGAACTGCACATATATGTATCAGTGGACAGAAGGACTGATAGAGCTCTTCTTGAGACTGAATATCACATCGGTAAGACATTTAAAGTGGATGAAAGAACCAGAGCCAGAGGATTGTTAGTCTGCTGCTTGTGGTCTCTCTGAACCTGATGAGTCCTGGTTTGGTGCCAAAAAGCTATCTGAATCTGTGGACTTTTGGACCTCTGCTGAAGACTTGTTTGACTTGCCTGACCTCCTGACCACCTCTGAAACATTATCTGCTTTGTGGCAAAGTATCAGAGGACATATGGAGCACTCTTTGATAAAGTTTCCACTTTACCTTAGGTGACTGAAATTGTAGCACTTTATTCATTTGTTACTCAGCATTAATGCTGCGTGCCATTTGAAGTGGAAAATAGGAAGTCCTGATTTCCAAAACTATGACCAGGTTCTATCGATGAACATACTGCAGCTGTCTTTTTTTAAACCAAAAAAATAAATAAATTTGCATTCAGCAATATTTACAGCAACTACCACTGGAATGCACTTAACTAACTCCCAGTTCAGTAGTAACTGCCAAGGCAAAAGGAAAGCTAGTAATGATATCCGATATCTAGTATCTGTGTTAGTGCATTGCAGTGTTACGATTCAGGGATGCAGCTTGCATTGGGTCATCAATTAGTGCTCTTCCCACCGTTTCAAATATAGTCATTTCTGGCTCCAAAAATCTACTTAACGGCATCCAAATTGCTAAAGCTGAGGCTTTGTCCAATTTTATATACAATACATTTGTGCTGTTCCTAATTTGGTCTCTTAGCCTTTACTTTTATCTTCCATCTGAACACACCTGCAGCCATAGGACTGAAGACACCTAAATTCAAGGATTAGAAAGTGTGGGCCAATACTTTTGTCCATTTAGTGTGCACTGTATCTCAGTCTGATATGAAAATCATACAGCATACACTGTGCATAAGGCTTCTTGAAGGACATTCAAAGCTCTTCTTTGGATGTTTCTGCCTTTTGTTCTGTTCTCTGTCCACATGATCCCACACTGCTTCAATAATGTTGAGGTCCGGGCTCTGGGGAGGCCAATCCATGACTGATAGTGCTCCACTGTGTGTTTTTCTATCCGGGTATGATTTTATTACGTGTCGCTCAAGATCACTTTAAAAACATACGAAAATCTGTTGCTCCGTGGAAACAAATTATAAAGAGATGAGAGGTAGTTTAGGACTTTTGTGCAAAAATCCTAAGCTTAATTTATTAAAGCCTATGTTCTGCTTGCTTCACTTTGCTCGCTTAAATGTGGTCTTAAAAATATTTTCAGACGTGTTTTCTTTCTTTCAATGTAGTTTGCCATCACCAGTGTGTGAATGTGTGTGTGAATGGGTGGATGACTGGATGTGTAAAGCGCTTTGGGGTCCTTAGGGACTAGTGAAGCGCTATATAAGTACAGGCCATTTACCATTTACCATTCTTTTAACTTTTGCACAGATGCTAGCTAAACTAAGCTATGAAGAACAACTACTTTTTTTCTGTAATTTACAATCTCATCATCCTGAAACATCCTTTTGAATGGTCTTTTTTTTTCACGTTGAATCAAAAACCATTTCACAGTTTCTACATCTGAAGTGGAGATAAATACATCATTTATTAGCTAGCATTAGTTGGAAAAAAATTATGTGAATTGTATATAAATACAAATAAAATCTTGACCCTGACTACAAAAAAAATCATTATTATTATTATTATTATTATTATTATGATCATCATCATCATCAAAGTGCCACAAATCTAGGCTCTAACTTAGGGCTCCATAAAAACCTTAAAGAAACACAGTCATCATGTTCTGCACCTCAACATTGTCCCAAATTACGGAAGAATGCAGGAGGAATTTCTGGTTCTCTCTCGGCACATCATAATTTCTATCCTTCTGTTCAAAATGGATCAATAGCACACTGGAGATGAGCTCTTGCTATTAAAATGCAGATTCCGCCTATGTGCTGCTGTTGCAGCCGGTTCTCAATCATCCCTCATTCACCGTGTTTGGGTTTTTGTGAAGCCATGAGCTGGTTCAAGAGGAGGCTAATCCGGCAGCGTTTCCACCTGCACAGCAGCAAGCTGGGTGAAACAAGAGTCAGTGCTTACGTCACGACTGAGCCTTCATTTGCAACAAGGCTCATTATCATTTTAATTACAGGCTTGGAGTCTGAGAAAGAGAGCGAGTAAGAGAGCCATCAGTAAGTCATTTAATATCAAATTAAGCAGGGAAATGTAGACGACATATGAAATCTGCTTTCGGATTGGACAAGAGCAAATCAGAATTTAAATATTTTAATATACCATAGAGTAAGACAGTTAAAATATGGAAGTAGCATCATTCTTTTTTTTCTGTTTTACTCTAAATGGGATCATAACTTATAAAATAAACCTAAGTGAGAAGCAGGGTAATTTGATATCAATACCATCAAAAACAGTCGCCCCTTGCTGGCCAATAGAAAGAATGCAGATTTGATGCAATTCTGAGTCTGCATCCATTTTTTATACGCACAAAGTCTACAATCATTTTATTAACTATATGTGTTCAGCAACTCGTTAATGCAAATATCTAATCAGCAAATCACATGACAGCAGCCCAGTGCCTTTAAACATGTAGACATGATAAAGATGACCTGCCGAAGTTCAAACTGAGCATCAGAATGGGAAACTACTAATCTATTGAGATTTTCCCCTCATAACCCTCTCTAGTGTTGACAGAGAACGTACCAAAAAAAGAAAATATCCAGTGAGACGTAGCTCAGAAGAGAATGGCCAACCTGAGGAGAGAAACAGTAACTCAAATAACCACTCGTTACAACTAAGGCATGCAGAAGAGCATCTCAGCAGCAGCAGAAGACCACACCAGGTGCCACTCTTGTCAGCTTAGAATAAGAAATTGAGGCTACAGCTAAGCAAAACTAGACAATAGAAGACTGGAAAAAAGTTGCCTGGTCTGAGTCTTGATTTTCAGTATCTGAGGACTTGTTTTCAGAATTTGGTGTAAACAACATGAAAGTTTTGTAATGAGTATCATCTTGGCACACTTTGGGCTCTGTAGTACCAACTGAACAATGCCATTCTGTTCGTTGTTTACTTAGTATGTTCTCTGAGATTGTACAGACATGGAAAGCGCACAAAGAACTATAAAAAAAATGCAACACTCACAACAGAAATTGCCATAAGATGACTTTTTCGACATGAATATGTGGGGCAAATAGATCTAATTTCAAACATCTCAAGATGGAAATATATATTTTCCAAAATAGCTTTTCTACTGGTAAATGTTCCCTTTAAAATAGTCACAGACCACTTTGATTACCTTGGGATATGTGTCACAAAGCAATTTAATTGTTTGTTTAAGAAGAATCTCCTCCCCCTGCTGGAACAGTGCAAGCACATGCTGTCCAGATGGTCCCTATTATCTTTAATAGGTAGGATTAACTCAGTGAAAATGATGCCACTTCCAAAATTCCTCTATGTTTTTCAATGCCTCCCTATCCTGATTCCAAAATCCTTTTTTAAATCTCTAGATTCTCTAATCACTTCATTTATTTGGAATGGTACCCCAAGCGGGTTGGAGGTTTAGTCCTCTCTAATTTCCAGTACTATTATTGGGCCGCCAATATCAGGTGTTTGCTGTATTGGAGACACTACAATCTAGAAACGTCAACACCAGTTTGGGTTGCCATGGAGTCATATTTAAGTGGGAAAATTTCTCCACCTGCGACTTTAGGTTCATCACTCCCTTTGGCATTGCCTCTACCCAGTAACAATAGAGTTGTCCAGCAATCTCTTAGAATCTGGTCTCAGTTTAGGATGACTCTGGGTCTCTGGGCTTTCTCACTTCAAAGCCCAGTTGCAGCAAACCACCTATTTGTTCCCTCAATGACAGATAATGCTTTTCATATCTGGCATAGAAAGGGCCTAAAATCTTTTGCAGACTTATATGTAGATGGACAATTTGCAAGTTTCTCTCAAATATCCACCAAATTTGGCATTGCTGCAGCTCAGTTTTTTCGTTTCTTACAGGCCATACACTACGTGCAGACTATGACAGCACAATTCTCCCAAATACCTCCACACAATCCAGTAGACGGATTCTTAATGGTCAACCCAACCTCAAGGGGCATATATCAGCCTTGTATAATTACAATGCTCTTCAGTAGCTGCTATCAAATCTAAATGGGAACAGGACCTTAGCTTTCATATTACGGATGAACTGTGGGACTCTATCCTTGGCCAGGTTCACAATATATCAATGTGTGCTCGAAATACACTTATCCAATTTAAGATAGTTCATCGGGGGCATTGGTCCAGGGATAGGCTAGCACACAAATACCCAGGGGTGGACCCAGCCTGTATAAGGTGTGGGGGTGCTCCTGGTACATTGTTTCATATGTACTGGTCCTGTCCTTCATTGACCACCTTTTGGAAATCTGTTTTCCATACGATGTCTGATGTCCTGCAGCATCAAACTGAACCGGACCCACCCTGTGCTATGTTTGGTGTGGTCCAGAATCGGAATCTGTCCAACTCCAGACTTAGAGCATTAAACTTTTCATTACTATTTTGCTGAAGTGGAAAGACTCTTCTCCCCTCTCACACGCACAATGGCTAAAAGCTACAATGTCCTGTATGGATTTAGAAAAAATTAGATATACAGCTTGTGGGTCAAAAAACAAATTTTATAAACTGTGATCCCCCTTTCTGGACTTCTTTGAAAGGCCCACAGCTACTGTTTCTGAGTAGTCCAAGGATTCCCCCCTGCCCCCATTTTTTTTTCTTCTCTTTCATGAGTCTGTTTGTTGTCCAGGCATCACGGTGGTTAGCACAGCACAGCAAGAAGGTCCTGAGTTCAATTCCACCATCAGGCCAGGGTCTTTCTGTGTGGAGTTTGCATGTTCTCCCGGAGTTTGCGTGGGTTCTCCCCGGGTACTCCGGCTTCCTCACACCGTCCAAAGACATGCACTTTATGGGGATAGGTTAATTGAAAAATCTAAATTGCCCATAGTTGTGAATGTGAGTGTGAATGGTTGTCTCTCCCTGTGTTAGCCTGTCCAGAGTGTACCCCGCCTCTCACCCTATGACAGCTGGGATAGGCTCCAGCACCCCCTGCGACCCTGAAAAGGATAAGTGGATGGATGAATGGGTGGATGGTTTAGTTGGGCAGCAGGCTGCCAATTATTTGTTGTTTAATGGTCAGGATGGGAACAAGAATTTGAAAATTTTGAAAAAATTTGAAGCACTTTGTATCATTGTATACATTGCATTGAAACTTTTGTCTAATAAAAAGACTTTTGAAAGAAAAAAATTGCTTTTCTACCATAATACACACTGCTTGTGTGCAACTCCTTGTCTACAAGGAGAGTGAAGGGAATAATATACATCTTGAGTAATTGCTTACAGCAGAAAGGGAAAGTTGCATATTAAAAATAATTTAAGATTGATGATCCTGCTAACAATAATTTATTGTACATGAATTCTAACTGTCATCATGCAAACACGTGCAAAGCGACTGTGTGAAGCCTGATTTCTGGTGCGAAACAGAAGCAGCAGCTCCTTCAGAAACCTCAGAAATCTGCTCAGATATGTGTAGGTGGCATCCAAGCTCTGATTCTCTCTTTGCTGCTGTCAAAGCAAATTATTTCACATGTAGCACACCAACACACACATGCTGGAGGATTCAAAATAAGGCTATTTAAATGCAAATCTGACAGCTTGCATTGTCCTTTCAGGTCATGTTTCAAGAAGAAATCATAAGTTTTCATTCAGTGAATAAAAATTTGCAGGTCAGTGTAAAAGCAGCAGGTTGTTTTCTGTCTCAGACCCTACACTCGATCTCAATCTTTTATTCATGCTCATGCTGCTATTAATATAACTATATGTCAAAAAATTAGGGCATACGAGGCTACGACAGAAAGACAAAAAGCAACCCTGAAACAGAATTTAAATGCTGACTGCATCTAAGGTTAAGACCAAAAATGGAGGGGTGAAGGTCTGGGGGAAAAATGTGAAATGGCGTCAGATTTATAACTTTAATGGCAGCTGTTTGGTGGAGCGTGTCATTAACGTGTTAAATTACACATCTTACCTCTGTAATCCAAAGGGTGGGACACTCTAGAATGGGAATCTCCCAGAGGTTACTGGGAGACTATGTGAAGGGAAGACACTGAAAACATGCACGGGATGCCAGGCAGCATTGGTCTTGGAATTGGGTTTGTAGTTATTTTGAGTAAAAGCAGTCTCTATGTATGTATGTATTCCAAGAGGGGAAAGATTTTCAGTTCGTAGACCCTGTGAGCAGTGGCGGTCCTAGCCTGTTTGGCGCCCTGGGCGAACACCCCCTGCTGAGGCTGAGGCCCATCATGTCCTCTAATGACGAACCATCTATGTGGACGGCCTTAACATTTAAATGTGCGGCTAACTGGTATAACTGAAATGCTAACATTAGCTTTGGCTGAATACCATCAGTTAACTTGACAACTGAGTATTTTGTGTTCATTATAAATTGTAGTTTTTACAACTCTTCTAGTATACGTATAAACCCAAAGAAAACCCCATTACGCAGCTAGCTTAATGCTAACTTACCATTTATGGTGCATGCAGTTAATTGGCTGAGCAGCGCTATTAGCTAAAACATAGCTGAAGATTATGCTTTAGTAATCACTTGTTTCACATTATAAACTAGTTATTAAAAGCTTAATAAGGACTTTCTGTACAAAACATACTCAAATTTTAGATTTGAGTATGTTTTTGCATGTTTGGCAGCATACTTTTAGGTCATGAAGCTAAACGGTGCATCATCTTTTGTTATCACAATATTTTGACTCCAGATGGAGCTGAAAGGAGTTTGGAAACTTTGAATGTTCTTATGTAACTTTCATTTTAATCCAAGTCAGTGAGTCTGAACTCCTTTCAGATTCAGTTGTAGTAAATGGGTCATACATTGAAGTGATTTTGGTCGTAAATAATGACAAAATGGACCCTGTAACCAAAAGTTATTTGTGTTTTTTCTAATGTTTCATGGTACAAAAAGGAGCATATGTACCTCAGGCATAAAAGTAGACTCCTAAAGTGCGCTAACAGAGCAGAGCTGCAGAGTCTCCTTCTCTCTGTTTATTCAACCTCACAGACTGCCAGAAATATGATTTTACAACACTGCTAACATGCCATTAGAATACCTGGAACATTACATAAATATCACAGAATACTTTATTTCAGTACTTCTCCAGGTTTTATATCATTTCCTGTGAGTGTTAGCACTAGGTCAGATCATCAACTTTTTCCAGTTACTCCAAGCATTTTTCTTCCTCACATGCCCTCAAGCTCTGACTTCTTAATTGCCAAGTAAGTAAATAAAAGTGGTAGTTTCCTCAGTTGGAACATGTAAGCTGTACTTATGTAGGGCAATGATCTCACAGCAGGCATCAAGTGTGGCTAAAACATTGGCAGCACTCTTTAACTGTACTCCCCACTTTCCTGTTTGATAGCGTTTCCACTGAAATATCATAGAGTCTATAATGACACCTCAGAGCCGATGAGCACAGCCAAATTTTAGTTTACCAGCTAAACTGTAACTGCAAGTTTATACTTTAGGTTTTGACCCAGCAGCAGTAGCTTCCTGAGACATGTGATATGAGGTCAGCGAGGCTAAAAGCCACATTTCCTCCGCTGGAGATGAACCGAGTGATAGAGAGCTGAGGAAGTGGAATCAGATCTGCAATAGGAAGTAAAGGAGGATGGGAGAAAACGTTTCTACTGGGGATTTGTTTATTTTCAGCTGATGAGAGAAGATAGTCAACTGACAGTAACCCTAACTAGCTTTATGTGATGGGAATGGGAAACAAAATCCCCAAAAGTTCTGAATGGCAGGTCTAGGTTTGTTTTTTACATCAGAGAGTACTCACAGACAAACACTTTATTTAAAATGATGTAGGGTTTGTTTGAGAATTGAAGGTACACATTAGGCAGGAGGTCCTCACCCACATAAGTTTGAACTTCACACAATTCATTTTCTAAATTATGGTGATCTTTATGTACCGGTGCGGACCTTTGATGGATCAGTTTATGACAGAAAAGTCTTTATTTTAAAGGAACTACAAAAGATTCAGTTGTGGTGTGAACCAAATAATTGCATTTTGGGTGTAAAATGGAGATTTCATTAGAGAGAAAAGTCAGCGCAGGTTGTCTCAGTAATGTTTTAATGTTTTTGCTATTTTCCTAGTGCCACTAACAGAGACAAATGCCTTCTAAACACTGAAAATAAATCACTAACCAGCTTCACGGTGGTTTGGTTGTGCTGCTCCTGGAGCCAAATGTTAATTTTCTTCCCTTTAATTATTTGGATCATAAACGCCTGACCAATTAGCCGGTTTTTTTTTGTTTCAGTACAACTTCTTGCACCAGAGGCACTTTCTTGCAATGCTGCCTTTGTACGAGCAGTACAATTGGAAGAACAAAAAAAAAAAAACCCTGTCCACTTGTATGAGCTGTTTCCATTAACTTTCAAAACTTATCTTCTTAAAAACTTTTCAAACCTGAATGAAAGAGCCTTTTTAATAAATCTTGCATGAGCTTTAAAATGTGAGCGCTGTAGGGGTTATCTTTGAGCCATTTAATGTTTTTTGGCTCAAATTCCCATAAAAGCTTAAAAAAAAGAGCTTTGGTCTAGACGAGTACGTTCACTGGACAGCCAACAAAACAAGATGAAGACGATAATGCTGCTCCAAATCCTGACTTTCACATGCAGGCCTGTCCAGTTAGTTTGAGAAATCAATTATTTAGAGTTTGCATCTATATTATATGTCGTCTACTTCATTAGTTACACCTTGCTTAGTACTGGGTTGGACCCCCTTTTGCCTTCAGAGCCATCTAAATTCCTAATGGCACAGATTCAACAAGGTCCTGGAAACATTCCTCAGAGATTTTGGTCCATGTTGACATGACAGTTTTACAAATTTGTCAGCTGCACATCCATGATGTGAATCTCTGGTTCTACCAAAAGTGCTTTGTTGGATTGAGATCTGGTGACTGTGGGTACAGTGAACTCATTGTCATGTTCAAGAAACTAGTTTGAGATGATTTTGAGTTTTGTGACACGGTGTGTTATACTGCTGGAAGCAAGATGCTACACTGTGGTCATAAAGGGATTAACATGGTCAACAACAATACTCAGGCAGGCTGTGGTGTTGCTCAGTTTGGCTCAAAGTGTGCCATGCATTCATGTTGTCTACACCAAATTGTTACCCTTCCATCTGAATGATGTAGTAAAAATGAGACCAGACAATACTTTTCCAACATTCTGGTTACTCTGTGTTAATTGCAGCCTCAGTTTGCTGTTTAAATGGAGTGGTACTTATGCTTTTCTACTCTTGTTGAGCACTGAAAGTATTTTCTTACTACAAGTCTCATTCACCCATTCACACATTAATACAAGCATCTTTGTCTGTGTTTAAGCACTTTTAACTTTAATTTAACCGATTAACGCAGCCTTGGATTCAGTATCTGAGAACTAGAGTCTGTGTTAGCAGATGAACTGCTCCATCTCCTGAGCCACCCGGTGTGGTCTTCTGCTGCTATAGCCCACCTATAGCCCTTCAGAGATGCCCTTCTGCATTCCTTGGTTGGTGTATCAAGTGAAAACTAAATGATTTTATTGAACAGAGATTCATTTTTTGTCATTCTTTAATGACAACAGGACTGTAACCATTTCCCCATTATCTATTAATACAAATATTATTTATCTACCAACTGGCTTTAATCTACTACGCCTGTTACAATGACTTAGTCATCACTTTAAGCTCTTAATTACCATTGTTTTAACTCTGTATTTAGGCTTTTAAAAATGTCTTTTATTGGCTAATTATTTCTATAACTATTTAATTCATTTAACACTATTTTTTAACTCAACATTTTTAAGCCATTTGTCTTCTTTCTGTTGGATTTATTTGTCTTTGATCGGTTGAATATCTGTAGAAAAGACTTTCCACAGTGAGTACACCACTGCAGTTAAGAGCATGGAAACTGAATTTCAGCTCTGTGAGGGCGTGCCTGTTTGTGTTGTGGTGCCCCAACGCCTTTGGCTCGGCTGCTCCGTCTGAAACTGTAAATCTTACAACTACACATGCTGTGATTTGTGTAAATAAACCAAATCCCACCGACAGACTCAGGAGGAATGTGTTCAAGTCCAACTGTGGCAACAGTTTGCAAGACTGAGGAAAATATGCACATTAACCCACCAGGTCTGGAGGTTACAAAACAGAAATCGGCCTCGGCTCACACCGATCAGGGGCTCAGTGGAAAAGCCGGGCTGTAAAGTAACACATGTTTGGTTTGTCTTCTGAAGGCCTACCTGTTGTCATGAGTCAGGAAACTTAAGTCAGTGAGAAAAAGGTAGAGCTGTGTATGTTAAACCTGGAGTGAAAGCTGAGTAAATAAGCTAAGAGCGATCAAACAGGGGCAGGGATAGCTTTCTCACGCTCAGACTGAGGTGAGGCGCTCCTTTATCAGCACAGAAATGCCTCCAGCCTGGTTTCCTCTTTTTGCACTGTGCCTTAGAGTTAGCTTAACACCATTAATGGAGACGTTTGGAGTGGAAATGTGGGACAATATCACATCTACAAAAAAATATATATTCTTAAGAAATAAAAGGAAATAATTAAATTTTCAGATAGTGAAATTTTCAAATATGTGATTACAGGCATGATAGTTGTATCACTGGCTTTGTTTCTGTCTCACTATGGGTACTTATACAGGAACTGTTTTATAGCTTTCTAATAAGGGTCATCCTTTGTAGCTTTCTTAGAGGGTACTTTGCCTGACAACAAGCAAGCAGGGTGGTAAAAACACAATATAAAGACTTGTAATGACATCCTACAGCAGACTGATGCTGGTAGTGTTAGTATAACATCTGGAGCGGAGGCTATCGGCAGCTGGCCCTCAGCACTCTCAGTCCTGAGTTGCCTTTATCGCCCATCCCATCCCTGTTATGCTGATGTGTGTCCCAAGGGCTCGAGATCAGGGACTGTTTTGTGTTGCTGGATGTCGGCTTTCTCAGGGTGTCCCGAGCCATCCCCACCTCCTACTCGAGATCTTTTCATCCTGGACTGTTGCTCTGTCTGCTGCCATAAAGTTGAGTTTAATTCAACTTTTCTAGCCAGTTATCTGGGAAGAGTCAGAGCTAAAACTGTTATATGAAAGTCTGGACTTTACCCAGGAAAGCATTTGTATACAGACTGATGTTTGGGTTGAAGAAATGCAGCTTGGTGCACCAGACTTGGGGTCTTGCTGTTTCTGGTTCATGAAAAGAAATGAGAGGGGAATAAAACAAAAACTGAGTTTAAGCCCACCTGAAACCCAAATCATCATTTCAGAGGCACTTTTAAGACATAAATGAAGCAGTGTGGCACAGGAAATAAAAAAACATGTCTGTATAATCATTACTCACCTTCTTCTTTCCGCTTGTCCACGTTTGATTTTCCTCTGCAGCTTTTCTTTAAATGTTTTCCTTACCTCTAGCGCCCTCTTGTGGCTCTTTACCTAACACTAGGTTTTTCCCTCTCTTATCTGCTCCTCCCGAGAAACGATGACAATGTATTAACAGCAATGACTGTGCAAAAAGACCAATCTATAAATGATTAACAAAAACAGAAATAAATGTAAGGGCCAAGGATAGGTCACGAATCACCTGGTGTTTATTTGCCACTGTCAGTCATTGCTGTATGGGTATAAAGATTTTCTTTTTTTTGTAAATCTGCTATATGTGTATCAGATTGTTTTATTAGTTTGGTGTTGGACTCATGCTCAATTCTGATACAGTTTTTTGCTTTCTCATTTTATGACCAGAGTCCAAGGCAACCCTAAGAAAATATTTGATTTACAGCCTTGTTTACTTTCCATCAGATTTCACGTGTTTTCATTTCTGGATGTGCAAGAGAAAGTGTTTAAAAGGTGCTCATAGTAAATAAATAAATAAATAAGAAACTTAACAATTAAGGAATACTTCGAGAGTTACAAGTCAGTCCTGCAAGTTGAAACTCGATGGGTCAGAAAAACACCACTTTTTGGGAATAGAAGTCAAGTCTTATTTCATTTTAAAGCTTTGTGTTATTGTTTTTTAATGTTTTTTTGTTTTCCAGAAAGGAAAAAAAACAAAATAAAATTTCACAACTGCTTATGCAATTCACCAAAACACCCAGAAAGCTCAAAACGATTAAATTTTATTTCTAAAAAATCATTATGTCCTATTGTAAACATAAGTAATTACATGCAAATTAATTTGAGTTTAGTTTATTCGTATTAAGTTTAATTAATTGGGTTTCACGTCACTTTGAAGAGTACCAAGAGAGAGGTGCTACACAAAGAAACCAGAATAAAGCATCTTATTTTGAAAGTGTCGGCAGACGGAAGCGCTGAGGGGTACTGAGCTACCTCCTTATAGAAGTCGTCGTCACAGCCTTTAGTTACGCGCTTGAAAGATGTCTGCAGGAAAGCAAGGAGACGCTCTGTGCTTCTTTATCAACGGGAAAAAGGTAGGTTTAGAGTTAATGTTATCATAGCGACCGTTTTGTTTTCTGACAGATAAAATCTGCACAGTTAGCAATTTCCGAGGTGACTTTTTACCTCGCGCTGCTGTTAGCAAAACTCTTAATATCATTTTTAGACAAGCACAGGTGAGTTAAAGTAAAAGCAGCAGTGCTGAGTAAAACGTTGGCAAGTTGGAGTTGTAATGACCTTCACACATGTTGCGAAGTGAACAAAAATGCAGGAAGAAGGAGACATTCTTAGAAAGCTGTCATCTATATTGGTTCTGAAAAGGTAAGGTGCATTTGCAGAATAAGTGCAAGCACACACAGGACTGCGCACGTTCTTACGGTTTTGTAAAAGAGAAACAAAATGGGCATTAAAAAACTGAAAGCAGGCCAAGTTCTGCAAATCAAAGAAAAAACACCTGGCTGACTCACGCTGAGCGACAGTTTCTTTGTGTACCACACCGTTCAAACCTCTCCATCTTGGCCTCAAAACAAGATCCTGAGATTTCGGTGCAGGACTTTTTGGCTCAGGGTGCTTTCACACGTGCGGTGTCAAGTCGTTTCTCCACCTCTTGCAGTGTATTTATGCAGGTGTGAACACAGTAATCGTACATTACACATGTGAGCTAAAAACGTCCCATATGCGTTGTATTCTCAATGCATGGAGGTGCTTTAGATGGGCAAAGGTCTATACGGGCTAGCAACCAGCTGTGAAAGGAACCTAAATCCTCAGTTTTCTCACACAGCCCCCTCATCCTGTTCTCACTTTCGTTGCTCCTGCCCCAAAACCATCCGGCCAATGAGCGGACTCAGTGTTCTCACGTGGTTTGTAGTGACGCAATTTGGTTCGCTTGGAGGTCACTTTTGTTTTCACACAGAGAAAAAATTAACCAAAAGCTACAAGTTTACAAACTCATCAGCTGATTAGGACCAGAGTAAACAAGCTACAGGTTTGAAAACGCCCTAACATACCTCAAGCTGGAAGGATGTGCAACCAAAGCACAGGTGCTCTTCAAGTTTGTGTGTCGAGTCCAGTTCACACTTCTTATTTAGACACGTGTGTCCAACATCCACCCATCCAACATCCACCCATCCAACATCAGTCGTAGGTCGACTGGCAAGTAACGAGGTGGCCTGCAGAGAGGAGATCCAACATTAGAAGGCATGGGGCTCTACCAACAACCTTTACTCTGATGGTGGATTACAGGACGTCCAAGAAAAGTGGACAGGACGCCGTCTTCATCAGTGGTGCTGAGGTCGAGGAGGTAACTTGGAAATCCTTGAGGATCTGACGAGGTCTCTGTAAACCGCCTGTAAGATAAAGAAGTCCCTGAATCTATTCACCTCCTGAGCAGGTCGTAACAGGTCAATACCTCACCGACTTCTATTGTAACCACCAGTGTGGTATTGCACCTGAACAAAGGGCTCTGCAGCAGGTAGTAAAAGCAGATGACTGCACTGTTGGCACCCAGCTGCCTGCCATCACCTGAAACGCCTCATTCAGTGTTCACGTAGCATCACTTCTGACCCCACTCACCCTCACAGTAGACTTTGGACAAATAAAATTAAATTCCTTTCTTTTCTTTTTTTTTTTTTTGAACCCTCAAAATGAAATAAAAAAAAAAAACTAATTAGAAATTACAAAACTATAACTTCTCGAGCTGCTGTTGGGTTGCCCATAAATTAGTGGTGCAGATTTCCTTGTGCTTGTATACAATAAAAGGTTATTTTCCAGGCACCACTCGTACAGTGCCATCACCTCCTCTCTATAGGCCGTCTCATCATTGCCTGTGATGAGGCCTATGATGGTTGTGTCATCAGCAAACTTGATGATGATGTTGGACTCGTGTTTAGCAACACAGTCGTGTGTGAACAGGGAATATAGGAGGGGGCTAAGCACACAACCCTGTGGCGTACCTGTGTTTAAGATGAGTGATGAGGAGGTGTGCTTACCAACTCTCACCACCTGGGCCAAGTCGTGCTTGGTGATTAATTTTATTTAATCATAAAAATGCACATTAATTTTTAAATGTCAAATGTAAACTTGTTGAATATTCAGTTTCACAGTCAAGTGTCATCGGTGCAGTTCAGAGTTACTGTTGCCCCTGATTACATCCACCCATGTTACACCTGTCTTATATATTATTGTTCTTCTTAGAGATAAAACGCTAACATTAAACTGACCGTCATCTAAGCTGTAGGCAGCAGAAGAAACATGCTGTACATTCAACACGCGATCTGTTCAGTGCTTGAGGTACCTCGTCACGTCTTCCACAGGCAGAGAGAGAAACCTAATGAGGATGTGCAGATTACGTGCCATCACTTTTTGCTTGTTTCTGATCAGATTCACTGTAACAACTGCCCTTTGTCTCCTCTCGTCCGACACAAATGGGACTATAAAATGGAATTTTCTATCTCTTAACTATCACTTAGATTAACAGGCAGTGATCCACATGTGACTTTGAACATGGTTAATAAAATATTCAAATCACACGGATTATGAAGTTTTACCAGTGGAGATTTTAGAAACTATTCGGTGTGTTCTCCTGGTGCCATATTGTCTTGGTTCTGGTGGGTTTTTGTTTTTTAAATGCTTGAATGACTTGTAGGCTGGTGTTAAGTGGCTTAACAACCAAAAGAACATACTGGGAGTAGGTCAGAAAATGAGTGAAAACGTGGTCAGTGTCCAAAGAAAAGCTTTGAAAGACCTTTAGAGAGCCAGGAGAAATATTGATCAAGAGTGCTTTAGTATTACAGGATAGTCTGGCTGCTTGGTAAGAAAGTATATAGAAATGAGAGCTGGCTCAAGACTTTTGCCCAGCACTGTATAAGCAAAATAAATGCAGATGTTAGAACTGATTTTCTTTGTTCCTGTTAAAACAGGTGACGGAGAACCATGCCGACCCGGAGACGATGCTGTTGCCCTTCCTCAGGCAGAAGAGTATCCTTCAGACCAGTTTTCAGTTCACCTTCGCTGTTTAAATGTTAATACTGGTGCTGTCAGCCGCGTTAAAACGGGCTAATCCGCGTTAATGCAGATTGGGCCCGTGTAAGGGTTACTCGGCATTAACGCGTTAATGCTGTTTAAACGCGTTAATGCTGTCATCACAACTAACGCGATTAACAATTAACCCATCTGGAGCGCAGACTGACTCAAAATCCCTGAAAGGTCTCTGTCAACACATTTCAGGCAGTTTGTCCGTTCTGCGCTCCAGATGGGTCGAGTGTGTTTAAAAAAATTTAATCGCATTAATCGTGATGAGCGCATTAACGTGTTAAAGCTGACAGCCCTAGTTAATACCTTAGTTGTAAGCATTCGGTGGACTTGTCTTTATCCTTGACTGTTGACTTCAGTGAAATTAACTGGAACCAAGTACGGCTGCGGCGGAGGAGGCTGCGGAGCGTGCACAGTTATGGTGTCGCGCTACCAACCTGCAACGAAATCCATCATGTATCCTTTATGACGTCACACCACCTGGTACTGCTGGGGTGTTGTCAGCTGGATTTGACTTTTTTTGTCTTTTTGGGGTTTTTTTTTTTCCATTTTTGGTCATTTTGTGGCTGTCTGTGCATATTTAATGCAAATATCAAAGTTTAAGATGAACTTTAAGATTCAGACTGCTCTTGTATCCATCCCCAATATTTGAATCCGTAACAGTTTGTGGGCTCGTCCTGTGGTATTGGGGTGGAAGTTGGAGGTTTGGACGGTCCGAGGTTGTCGAACGGACAGGCACAAGCCTTGGCACAACTTCAGCCTTAGGACTGGAAAAATCAATTTGTTGGTTGATCTCTCAGCCTCTTTAAGTGAAATTAGATTTGCAGAAAACAGGAGAGAGTGTAAGTGTTGGCTTGGCAAGCCTGGTATGGATGACCACACTGAACTTCTGTGTTGGTCACTTCCCTCCCTGACAATGAAACAATACAGTCTGTTTGACTCATTCACCTTCCTGTAGCTGAGGAGGAGATAATGGGACACACACTGAGAGGAATCTGAAACAATGTTGAACAGAGATTTTAAAAATGAAGGACAAAACCAAACAGTTTAAAGCTGTCTTGTTTGGGGGATTTTTATTTTTTTTTTGTCCACAATCAGCCTTATTACATGGTCTAAAGCAGTGGTGGGGAGCTCCAGGCCTCAAGGGTCAGTGTGTCAGATGTGGGTTCGGGTGTTCTGTGCAGGTCTTTTCTTTGTGGAGATAGTTGTAGAGAAGAAGCTTTAGAAATCAGTACTGGTGCATGTAGTGTTGTTTTAGTGGTACTACTGCTTAATCTGCTAATACTTGCCTTAAGTCACCTTTACTTGTACCGTCAGCCATTACTCAGCCAACGCCTGCCTGCTGCCGCTCTGTCAGCTCCACGGAGCCGCGGTCACCACAGTGGAGGGCATTGGCAGCACTAAGACCAGGATCCACCCGGTGCAGGTCAGTTCCAGGGACACCCCTGTTATTTATGTCATCTACATTTATTTGGAAAGTTCCCTTTTATTCCAAATCATTCCTCCTGATGAGTTGGTTGGCTAATTCTGTGATTACATTTTAAAGGCCAACTTTATTTACATGCAAACAAACTGTAAACCAAGTGGGGGGGAACAACTACAAACACAAGATAAACTGTTAGGTTTGTGGTTATGATGTCCTTCCAGGAGCGAATAGCCAAGGCTCACGGCTCCCAGTGTGGCTTCTGCACTCCGGGGATGGTGATGTCCACGTACTCTCTGCTGAGGAACAAACCGCAGCCCACCATGGACGACATCACCCAGGCTCTGGCTGGTGTGTTCACTCTCATTTGAGTTGTTTGTTTTTCTGCTGTCATAGTTTGTCACATGAAACGGTGAATAGTTGTGTTGCCCAACTTTTGTCCTTCCTGTCAGTAAAATGGTACACCTAGTCTCTCCAGTCAGCTGAACACAGTACTTTTTTGTTAAAGCATAATCTGGTGAGAAGTAAATGATAAACTAGGAGAGTAACCACTCTGACTTAAAAGCATTCAGATTCTCTACTTTTTTCTTGAGGGCTCTTTTGAATTTTGAAGATTATGGCTTGTAGTTAATGAAAATCGGAAATCCAGTATCAATTATGGGAATATTTATTGAGATGAATAAAAAAAGATTTGCAGTACAGAAATATCCAGACTGTAGGAGTCAGGTAAGGCGTGTTGGCTGGCAGGTCAAGTTTATTTATAACTAACTCGGTCACACTAGCTGACTTTTGACAAATGCTGGTTGGAGAATGGGACGCCATCCCACATTGGTGTGTGACCAGCATGAGGAGGAGGTGCCAGGCTGCTATCCCTGTGTATGGTTCATCCACATGCCCCATGTGGGGCCTCAGTTGGTTTCTTCAGGCTTAAATCATCCAGTCCAATATATGACACCCAACAAGAGTCAAGTGCAGAACAAGCTGATTGACGGAGAAGATCTGGCAAGTTTTCCATGGGTATAATCCACCAAACACACATACTTTTTGTGTAAAGCTTATTTATTTTTAAAAACATTTGAAGATGATTAACTAAAGGCCGGTCGAAGCGGGCACGCTCCGTTTTGCATAACTATTTTCAATCCTGGTAGAATTGCAACCACATAAGCTAGCGGAATAATTTTTTTCTTTTTTGCATAAAACCGGAGGACTTGCATTTCATGCATTCAGCTTGCGCTAGGTCATAATTTCCTTCCATATATGGCTTTGCAAAAAATTGCATAAAAAGCACTTGCAGCAACAAAAACATAATATTCCAGAAACACGCTTTGCCAATCCGATCAGCTGTTCAGAACACTTCCTATGCTGGAGTAAATGTCAGAGCGAACTATCACATGTCCGCCATTACCTGCCAAAACCAGAAGTGACATCATTTTCATGGGAAACATAGTTTTTTCCCTACAGGGAATGTAATAAGATTTATTGTTGTTTGACTTTATGCCTTTCTGTATGGTTTCTGGGATGCTTAGAACTCAAATAGCACTGTTGGAAATGGTTTATTTTGATGCACATGCTGGGGGGGGGTTTGCAAATTTGCATTATAATAATAATTTTCCTGGAGTATATAAAAATTGGTTTATCTCAAAAATGAAACTATGAAAACACTCAAATTCCTGTGGTTGGAAACTATTTTGTGCAACTTTTTGCATTTACAGTTTTAAGGGATAGATCTCTGAAATTTCTCTAACTAGAAATATGTATAAAAACAAACAAAACAAAACAAAGATGATTCTCATTTTATTAATTTTTTTGTTGTTTATTGCACTTTTTTGCAATTTATGTAGTTACTATGGACTTAATGCATACACATTTTTGAAATTTGGGGTATAACAGTTGTATTGATGTATAGCAACTTGAAATGCTCCCAAAAATGGCACTACAGCGTGGGTTTTTTTTTTTTTTTTTTTTTTTTTTAAAAACTCTGGCGGACTTGGTTCTATGGTGGGCCTTAAAGGGTTAAGTCTTGAGTTGCATCTGCAGGTGTTCTTGAGGCCTTCTCCTCTCCGTGAACGTGGCATTTCGGCTTCATGCCTGGACAGCAAACTAGTTACTCTTAAAAACTTGTGGTGAAAATCTGTGTCAGACCTCACTTGGACATCACAGTTAGGGAAAATGTTTTATACAGTAATATGAGAGAGGGTGGAAAATGGCACAAGAGCCTGCCTTGTGGTTGATGTATGTTCCTACCCTCATGTGTGATCTGCAGGTAGTGAACAAAGCCAGGTTGCAAAGAGCAGCTGGAGTTGCACGTCTTTTTATAATTCACGGCTTCTTGTTGGGGAAAGCTTTGATATGTTTTGATGACATTTATCATCGAAGTAAAATTAACTCACTGTGGCGTTTCTTCAGGTAATCTGTGTCGGTGTACCGGATATCGACCCATTGTGGAAGGCTGCAGGACCTTCTGTCAGGTACACTCTAATTTTAGGCAATTTTTTTTATTTTTACACATTTATATAAAAAGAGAGAAATGTTGTGAGAACATGAGTATAAACAAATTGATACGTTGATGCCAACAGGAAGCCAACTGCTGCCAAGCCAATGGTGCTGCAAACTGCTGCCTCAATGGAGAGAAAAATGGTGATGAATCTGAGCAGGTGAACCCGAGCTTTTTTTGTTTGGTTTTTTTTTTTTTTTGGGGGGGGGGGGGGGGGGGTTCTCTTCTTGTCCTCTCATTTTACTGATGCTGCTTTTAATGAAGCACATTCTTCTGACTTTTAACTGCTCAATCAAGCCATTAGCTTATATTTGGTGTTGCTGTTCTTTTTATGCACTGCTCTTGAACACCTGATCAACAGTGTAACAGTCAGTTAAACTTCAAGGACATCAGTGTCCGTCTTTATGCTGAGGGGACCCTGATTCATCAGAGTACAGGACAAAGCCCAGCTTTGTGTGGCCAGAGTGTGTAGGCAGCTCCTGGACGAAGCACTGATTGGCCTTCACGCTCCTCAGACCAATAGCCACGTGAGAACCTCAGAGACTTAATGAGTCAGTGCCTCAAACACTGCCACATGGAGCCACAGACAGTTAAGTGTTCAGTGATGGCCTTACCTAGGTTTCAGAGGAGATTCAAGATTCTTTGTCACATGCATAGTTATACAAGTACAGCATGCAGTGAAATGTATCACGACACACTCCTCGAACATTATATACATTAAGTAAAAATGCTGTATGTTCTGGTTTAGGACCCGCATGGCTTGGGGATAGAAGCTCCTCTTGAGTCTTTGTCCTTGCCTGGATGGTGCGGAACCTTCTGCCTGATTGCAGAAGTTGGAACAGATTGTTATTGAGCCACCACAGTCTCTTCGGGAGCATGCTGAGGTTGTCAGGAGTGCATGCAGGCACACGGGGGTTAATCCGGGTTTATTTTTTTTCTGTGTTTTCGTCTGCAGGAAAAGCCTCAGCTCTTTGACAAACTGGATCTTCTGCCATTGGATCCAACACAGGAGCTGATCTTCCCTCCAGAGCTGATTGTAAGTCATCGAAGGCAACAAGAGGAAGGTCTTTAAAATTCACACTTACATCCTGGTTTTGGTGCAGGAGTATCTAAAGCTCCAGTTAAACTATTGATGCTACAGTAATGTCCCTTTTCACTACAGCTGATGGCAGATACAACGAGCCCGCAAACACTCACCTTTCATGGGGAGAGGGTCACCTGGGTGTCTCCGGTTTCTCTGGAGGAGCTGATCCAGCTCAAGGCCAAACATCCCAAAGCTCCCCTGGTCATGGGCAACACCAACATAGGTCAGCAGAAAACACCCTCTGAGGTGTTTCTAACATGGTTTAAAGAGTGGAAATGGAGAAAAGATTTTTCTTTGTCATTGTTTGATCAAATTCAGGTTTCTAAACTAGATCAATTATTGGTTAGACTCCTGCTTTTATAAAGTGTATCGTTTTAACCCGCTCTATTTGCTTTGTGCTGAAGGTCCAGACATGAAGTTCAAAGGCATCCTACATCCGCTGATCATCTCTCCAACCAGAGTGAAGGAGCTGTTCGAGGTCTCTCAGACGCCACAGGGTGGGTAACCTACACCTTCAGCTGAGGCTCCAGCCCTTTGTTGGTGTTCATGCACAGGCAATGAGTTTATTTTAGGGTGTGCATGAGGTAAAAGTTGGTTAATGTGCTTCCTCTCTGCAGGCGTTTGGGTGGGAGCGGGCTGCAGTTTGTCAGAGCTTCACTCTGTCTTGGAGAAGCTGGTTCCTCAGTTCCCGGAGGAGAAGACGGAGGTGTTCAGAGCACTGAACCGGCAGCTGGGGAACCTGGGAAGTGTGCAGATCCGAAACGTCGCCGTAAGGAGAAATCGCACATGTGCCATTGATTGTTATTATTTGTGTTTTACTTCATTTCTAGATTTATTTTTCCCCCTCCTCCACATCCTGTTTCCATCGCTTAAATTAACCCTTGCTGTAGCACTAACCAGCCACTGTGAAAGAGTCCCATTTAATTTTAATTACAAAGAGCAAAAATCTAAAGTATTCATAGGATTTTGTTTTAACATCATCCTGATGCAGGATCCTCAGCTGATATATGCTCATATTTATTTGAACATTTAATACACCTTGTTCTTTGAGATGTATTCATATTATTTGTAACTGGTACTGTGGTTTCTTGCCTATGGAACATAGACTTAAGTTTGAATAACGTGGACTGCTGCTTTGTGGACACTGTGCATCAGTGCTGGTGCGTTCCTCTCACCACATTTAGCCGAGGGCGGGCAGAAAAGGCTCATTGTTTTTGTGAAATATGAAACTCCCTGATGAAGTCTTGTGTGCAGAAGCCTGTTGGAGTTCATCCAGTTGAGCTTGACTAAAGCATGAGAATGAAGCCATTTTTAAATGATTTTTAAGCCTGTATGTACCCATCCATCTGTTTTCAATGTCACAGGGCCAACACGTAGACGACCATTCATGCTCACATTGACATCTTTAGAATCACCAGTTAACCGAACACCGTGCATGTTTTTGGGGCTCTGGGAGGGAGTCGGAGTGAAACCCACACAGACTTGGGAAGGACAAGCAAACTCCATGCAGAAAGACCCCACTGTAGATTCAAATGCAAGACCTTCTTGCCGTGAGGCGATGGTGCAAGTGTTGCTTTTGTTGCATATAAGCATTTTTTGCTGAGCTGTAGTGCTCTGCACATATTCCAGAAGGTACTCTGAGCCCGTTGCTCATTTTACAGGGCTGGCTGCAGCTGCCGTGCACGGCTGTGACTGGTGTGTCAGGAACCGGTTAACCAGTCAAACAGTTGCTGCACAACATCAAAAAACCAACACCACATTCAAATTCCCCACAGAACTGAAAGTAAAAAGCTCCTAAGATGTTACGTTTCATGCATCGGTCAAACATTGTTTAAATGGTGCCTGAGTGGCCAAAGCTGAGGGCACAGCTGCTCTCATGCTAGCTCAGCCAGTGAAGGTCTACTGCAGATGATGAGAAATACTACTGCGATATAGTGAACGTTTCCTCATGGGTCAGACGTCATGCAAAAAATCAGCTAGACAAAGAAGAAATATCTTCACTGTGGGCATGAGGGGGCACTGTAAGACAAAAAGAGAGGGCTGGCTTCAAAGAAACTAAAATTCAAAGCCTTGAATTAAAACTTAAACTGATTATAATCTCCTCTCTTGTTTCTGAGTACAAGTTTAATGTGTCCTGTGTCTGCATTTAGTCTCTGGGAGGAAACATCGTGAGTGCGTACCCCAACTCGGATCTGAACCCCATTTTGGCTGCCGGCAACTGCAAAGTCGGCGTGATTTCCAGTGGTGAGTCGCCAGGACTTTTACGCTAAGTGTATTTAAAAAAGAATCAAAGATAAGTGATGAATAAACAAAAAGCAACTTTAACTCTATGAATTCACCAGGAGGAAGACGAGAGGTTCCCCTGAATCAGGACTTCTTCGTGGGATTTGGGAAAGTCATCCTGCAGCCGGAGGAGATTGTCGTCTCCGTTTTCATCCCCTTTTCCAGAAAGGTACACAAACTTTATTCTTTATTTGTAAGAACATGCGTCTCCTCCACAGTGGTGACACACATTTTACTGTGTGGCTGTGAGTGTCTGTCATAGATTATGTGCTAAAGAGAAAACGATTACTAGTGCTGCACCTCATCTCACCTGCAGGGGGAGTTTGTTCAGGCTTTACGCCACGCACCGAGGAAGGAGGCCTCCTTCGCCACCGTGACAGCCGGGATGAGGGTGATGTTCTCAGAGAGCTCCAGAGTGGTTCAGGATGTCAGTATTTACTACGGAGGGATGGGCCCGACCACAGTCAGTGCAGCCAAAACCTGCCAGGCCATCATCAGGAGGTCTCTTTGTTTTCCCCTCAATTTCCGTTCTCTACTTTACTTCATTACTTTCTCACCTTGTGCTGATTTGCTTTTCTTCCCTTCAGGCCGTGGGACGACGAGACCCTCGGCCAAGCCTACGACATCCTTCTGGAAGAGCTGGCCCTCCCTCCTTCAGCTCCAGGAGGGAAGGTGGAGTTTCGTAGGTCTCTGACTCTTAGTCTGCTCTTCAAATTCTACCTGGAGGTCCTGCACAAGCTCAAAGCAATGGTACAAAGAGATCTACTTTAAAGAAATAGTGCAGGGTAATGTGGTAAATCCAACTGACTTAAATGTGTTTTTACAGAATGTGATCACAGACGAGGTCCCTGAGAAGATACAACCTTTACCCAGAGAGATCCAACCTGGCCTGCAGGAGTTCCAGGTTACAAAATGGCTTTCAGAATGGTTTAACTCAAAAACAGATGTGCTTTCTTCATAAACCCGACTACTTCCTCTTCCTCATCAGCCTGTCTCAAAGGACCAGAGTAACCACGATGCAGTGGGGCGTCCCATGATGCATCGGTCCGCCATCAGCCAGGCCACAGGCGAGGCTGTGTACTGCGATGACCTCCCAAAGATAGAGGGCGAGCTCTTCCTCATGGTGGTCACCAGCTCCCGACCACACGCTAAGATCACGTAAGCACTAAATGGCAACGCCAACAAGGAAGTGCCAAAAACTGCAGTTCCTCTAATGGCCACAGGAGGTGTCTTGTCCACCATCACAAGTAATTGTGGTCCCTTCACACAGGCAGCACTAAAAAGCAGATTCTTCTGTTGCTTGCACTGCATAATAGGTTTCCTGCTGTGTCTTGCAGGACTTCCACAGGGCTGTGGAGTGACATACATTTGCGCGAACAATAGAAATGCAAAATAATGGATGCATACAGGAAACATGAAGACCATGATCAGCTGCAGGAAGTGACAGGAAAGGCAGAGCAATGCAGCCAGATGGACACAGATTTGCTTAACCTTTAAAACGTTAGCCTTAAAACATGGCTTCCACGTCAGCAATGTGAAGCTATCTATAAACCTGTATTCTATCCAAAGACCACCAGATGGCGATAGTTGAACGATGACCTCTAGTGTGTGTGTGCGTGTGTGTGTGTGTGCTTTGTTTCCAAAGACAGATGGTGTCACTGACACAGGTAGCAGATCTGGCGATGTTAACACTTTCATTGGGAGTCACTGACATTACAAGTCAGTGCATCAGGGGGCCAGATGATGGTTTGCACATATGCAGAGGAGGGATGGTGGATATACTGGACAAGGGATGTTAAAGAAAATCATGCCTGTGCAGTTATGAAGGAGTCAAGTTATATTTTGTATCTGGCTGTAAAGATGTTTAATTCTGCTGTAAAGTCAGACATTTTAACATGGGACTCTATGGCGACTGACTCATGCTTGGAGTCAGCCTCAAGTGGTCACTAGAGGAACTGCAGTGTTTGGCGCATTATTGTCGGTTTCACTTTTGCAATCAACATTAAGGTTGGGCGATATGTAAAAGATTTTCCAACTGGCAATTGTCGGTCCAACAATTGCCCATGGGTGATATATTCACGTATGCGCAGACTTTTTGATGGGCGGAGCAATGTAATCATGCACGGTCTGATTTGGGTGTTTACAACACGGAAGAAGTCCAAACATGGACAAACTAATTACCCCCCCCCCCCCCCCCCTCCCCCCACGGTCGTCACGATTAAAAGTTTTAATGCTCTCAACCCATCTGGAGTGCAGAATGAACAAAATCTCAACAAACTGCCAAAATGCGTTGGAGACATTTCAGGGATTTTGAGTCAGTCTGCGCTCCAGCTGGGTTAATTGTTAATCGCGTCAAGTCGTGTTAATTCGTGGTGATGGCACGTTAATGTTGACAGCACTAAAAAAGAAAAGAAAAGTCGCCAATGTGTGTGTTTTTTTTTTTTTTTTTTTTTTTTTTTTTGTTTTTTGTTTGTTTGTTTTTTGGGGGGGTTGGCTTTAAACCTCCATCATTCTTAGCAAACTCACTCATGGGCAAATAAATAAATCACCCTGGTAAACTTCTCAAACACGACTAACTTGCATGAGCGATTGGACTATATGTTCATCCAATCGCCCCACCCTAGTCAACATAGACAAACTGCACTTTGGAGCTTTTGAATTTAATTATCTTTAAATAACGAGGCTTAATGCATTTACATTAGAAAAAGAGGCTCTTCCTGGTGTTTTCATGCTGATATTTTGATGTCTGCTGTCTGACAGAGGGCTGGATGTGAGCGAAGCCCTACAGCTTCCCGGCGTTGTCGACGTCATCACAACCAAAGACATTCCCGGGAAGAAAGTCCGCACATTTTGCGGCTATGATGAGGAGCTGCTTGCCGAGAGCGAGGTAGAGCCTTCTGCACACCCACTGCTCTTCACTCACATTTAAACACTAATTGGGAAATAACGACACTCACCATATCTGCAGGTGTCGTGCATCGGTCAGATGATATGTGCGGTGGTCGCCGACACGAAGGCGCACGCCAAACGAGGAGCAGCAGCTGTAAAGATCAGCTACGAAGACCTGCCCGACCCCATTTTCACCATCGAGGTTTGACTTTTTACCCTTTGAGCATCTGCATCATGGGGAATACTATAGTTTGAGTAGTAAAACTGTTTCTGTTCCTTTACATCACAAGCATTGATACTCGGGATGTTTTGCTCTGTTTTTTGATAATTCACTGGAGAAAATGCTACAAGTGCAGATGGGTAAACTTTTCAACGTCACACCTTTTGTGACAGGAAGCCGTCGAGAAGTCATCTTACTTTGAACCACGACGGTTGCTTCAGAGGGGAGATGTGACTGAAGCCTTTAAAACTGTCGACAAGGTTTATGAAGGTAAAAGTTGTTTGAGAACAACCGGAAGAAACGTCTGCTTTTTCTTTTTAAACTCTGCATGTTTTATCCTCAGGGGAGATTCGAATTGGAGGCCAGGAGCATTTCTACATGGAGACGCAGAGCATGCTGGTGGTTCCCGTCGGCGAGGAGATGGAGTTCAACGTTTACATCTCCACTCAGTGGCCAACTTTGATTCAGGTAAATGGAGCAGGTGTGTGTCAGTGAACCTGAGAGTTACTCAGTGAGTAATGGCTCACCAGTGCTCACATGTTGACATGTTGAACATAAAAGACAAGTCAGAGCTGCAGGTGGGTTGGATCTCTCTGTGCAGGATGCTGTTGCCGAGACGTTGAACATCTCATCCAACAGAGTCACTTGTCATGTCAAAAGAGTGGGCGGAGCCTTTGGAGGGAAGGTCACCAGAACCACCGTTTTGGCTTCTATCACCTCGGTGGCTGCTTGGAAGTGAGTCCAAAGGATTAGCAAGTCTTTCACACAGGCTGGTCGGTAACCTCCAGGACACAAATATCTGACAGAGGCCGTTCACTTTCTTTTTTTTTTTTTGACACTTTATTTATTTAGGAACATTTTTATGCAACAAGATAAAATAAAAAAAAAAAGAAAAAACAAACAATATGAGGTCATGGGAAGATAACATACGCCCATACATACATCTGCACATCCACATAGACATACTTCAGCAAGTCTGCATTACTAATTCTGCAGTCGCAGAGTGAAAGTCATACATTCCATCAATTTGACGTCTTCCACTATAGAGGTAAAAAGTGTTACAGTGGGAGAGTCTCTACAGAGCCAGCGTTTTGTTATGGCCTTCTTCGCCAAGAGAAGCCAAGAGAACTTTCAGAAGATAAACATCATCTGCAACTAAATTGTCTGTAAAATATCCCAGATACAATGAGGTAAATGTACAAGACACGTGGAATCCCAACACCTCTGTAATTATCTTTACAACTTCCGTCCAGAAGGGTTGTATGAGTGGGCAGGACCAGAATATATGACCGTAATCAACCATGTCTTCCCCACAATTCCTCCAGCAAAACGCAGGTGTGGCACTGAATTTAGTCTTCTGCTGGAAGAACATTATACGCTATTTCATAACGCCTAAACAGAAGTCCCGCCACATGTTGGAGTTAGTTGTGGTAAACTGTGTCTCCCAGATCCGTGCCCACCCATCTTCTGTAATCACAATGTCCATTTCTTTTTCCCATTTCTGCTTTATGTAAATCGTTGAGTTCCCTTTGAGTTTAGTCATACATTTGTACAATTTACTTATCAAGGCTCTGTTACTCCCAGAGTCATAAGCATCAATGAAAATATTAACAATCGAGAAGTCTCCACGGACACAGCTCTTTAGTCTTTTGCCAATATAGTCACGGAGTTGCAAGTATCGAAAAAAGTCTTGTTTCTCGAGGTCGTAAGTCTTGCATAGGGTATCAAAAGCCATAATTTTAGATTTTACAATAACCGAACACCCAGCAGTGATTCCATGCCACACCCATTGTTTAAATCTACTATCGTGGGAAGCAGGTAAAAAATCAGGGTCATACGCTGGCCACCTCAGAAGTTTTATCTCTTCCTGGAGTTGTGCCTGCCTGACCACTCCCCTCCATATTTTTAATGTAAAAGTGACCCAGTGGCTGGGCGTCAAGGTATCGTCCAAATCAGAAGCTGCGTGACCAAGTCTAGACTGGATTGGCGTGTCCGAGAGAGACATCTCAATCGTCTTCCACCTTGCACAAAAGGATGGGTTACACCAACACACCAAGGACCTCAGCTGAGCAGATAAGTAGTAATCCCTTAATGAAGGCAGAGCCAGGCCCCCTTTTTCTTTCGGCAACTGCAAAGTAGAGAACTTCACCCTTGGTCTTTTCTTAAGCCAAATGAATCTCGAAATCTGTTTATTCCATTCCCTGAATTGCTTCTCTGGAATTTGAATAGGTAAAGCAAGAAAAATATAGTAGTTTGGGAAGAATACTCATTTTAATTATCTGTATCCTGTTGCCAAGGTCGAGAGGGAGCAAGGCCCAAATGTTGAGATCGCTATATATTTCTGTATTAATACGACTGTAATTAATATCATACAGTTGTGTCAGATCTCTAGGCAGAAACACTCCTAAATATTTGATAGCAGTTGCCTCCCAATTAAACTTGAATTTTGACAATAGTGTCTGGTCTGGAGAAAAATTAAATGTCAGAACTTGAGTTTTTTTGACATTAAGAACATACCCTGAATACAGGCCATATGTTTCCAACATCCCCATTAACACTGGTATACCTGAGCTGGGATCCGTGATTGTCACCAAGACATCATCTGCGTATAAACACACCTTGTACTCGTCCCCTCCTATTACAATCCCTTTCAACGATGTTTCCTGACGTATAGCCTGGGCTAGAGGTTCGATAAACAAGTTGAAGAGGTAGGGGCTTGCTGGACACCCCTGTCTACATCCTCGTTCTAAAAAAATAGTATCGGAGAGGCTACCGTTAATTTTTATTCTGGCAGTAGGGAGAGAATAAAGAGCTTGGAAACATTTTATAAACTCGCTACAGAAACCAAATCTTTTCATCACTAGGAAGAGGAAGTCCCAATTCACTGAATCATACGCTTTTTCAGCATCTAAGCTAAAAATAATTGAGCTTTTTTTCTTATTATTAATGTGTTCGATGATGTGTAAAGTTCGCCTAATATTATCGTGGGTTTGTCTATTTTTCAAGAAACCCGTTTGGTCTTCATCAATCAAAGAAGGCATTACAGCATCCATTCTTCGCACCAAAATAGTTGTGTATAGTTTATAATCTGAGTTCAGGACACTTATAGGCCTATAAGATTTAGTCTATCCTGTCCCCCCTTTGGCAAAACAGATATGAAGGCCTCCTTCCAAGAGGGAGGTACCAGACCTCCTTTCAAAATATAATTAAAACTAGTTTCCAACAGGGGAAGACGGCTTTCCCTCATGGTTTTGTACCATTCGGCAGGGAACCCGTCGGTACCTGGTGATTTATTGGATTTAAGGCTGGAAATAGCTTTAATTATTTCTTCCCGAGATATTAAGGACGTTAACTTACTATTTGCTTCTCGACCAATCGTAGGCAGGTCTAAGGAATTCAAAAAGTCAGTTATCTTATTTACATCACCCTGAGTAGATTGACTATATAACGATTTGTAATACATTTCAAACACTTGTTGAATTTTATCCAGGTCAGTTACAACATTGTTACCAACTGACTCTCTAATCTTATAAATATTATTTTCAGCTTGCTGTTTTCTAATCCGCCACGCTAACCGCTTCGCCGCCTTAGGCCCCGCCTCATAATAGAGGCCATTCACTTTCAAAGTAAAAGGTCTACGTTACCAAAGCAATTGCAAGTAGGTTTTTGTTTCAGCACCATCTCTGTAGCCACTGGCCAACTAGTGGGGAATACAACAATTTCCTTAGCAGCTGGCTGTTGCTAAGGGTAGCTTACCTTCGTTCTCTGGGCCTGTGTTACTGAGGCCTGAAGAGACATTAATAAAGAAAAAGAAGCTGGAAAGTTCTTACATTTTGTTTTCTTTTATTATAACTGTTTAAAGGACCAATCGTGCCGTCCGCTGTGTCCTGGAGCGCGGCGAGGACATGCTCATTACAGGAGGCCGACATCCCACCCTGGGAAAATATAAGGTACAACCAAGCGCACAGGATATACCTTCTAATTTTTTAGGTGTTGCCCACTGTTTTGATTTTATTTTTTTAAGAAAATTACTTTTGAATTTCAAATATACTTGTTATCGTTATTTATTGGTTAGGATTCTGAGTGTTTTGTGTGAGGGGAGCCTTCCAGCGCTTTAATTATTCAAACATTGTGAGAAACAGTGTGATGTAGGACAGAACCAAGGTGCAGCAGAGTCTGCAGAGAGGTTTGTGTTTGTCTCTCAGCTGTAAAGACTGATGTGGTATTGTCGGCACTCTACCGAGCAGGCGTGAAACGTGGATGCCTAAGTTTGTGACTCCAGTAACTCAAAGAAGCGATGTAGGAGTTTTAAATCAATACCATAGGTGTATCTACTAGGAGGTTGAGAGGTAGCTCCAGTATTTTTTTTGTAAAGAGTTACATTTCTTACTTTTTTGGTGGTTTACAAATGTGGGCTTTAAAGGATTTCATCTTCAGTTTTGAAAGGTTGTGACCAAAAGATCTTTAAACTTTTTAGTTTTAAAGGCGTTGTTGACTTGTTGACTGCCGTTTGTCTCAGGTGGGTTTCATGAATGATGGGAAGATTGTTGCTGCAGATTTCCAGTTCTTTGCCAACAGTGGCAACACTGCAGATGAGTCTCCATTGGTAAGTGGAAAAAGGAAATGCTACTGGAGATAAAAACGCCAAAGAACGTAAGAGTGGATTTTGTGGTGTTTGCAGGTTGCTGAGAAGATGGTCCTCCACATGGACACCGCGTACAACATCCCCAATCTGCGCGGTCGCGGCACCGCATGCAAGACCAACCTGCCATCAAACACTGCCTTCAGGGGCTTTGGGGTGCCCCAGGGCCTGCTGATCGTGGAGAACATGATCAACGACGTTGCCATGGTGTTGGGATGCCCCGCCGACAAGGTTCCCCTCCATCCTCTCCTGCCACAAGCCCGACCAGGTTTACAAAACAGCATCTAATTAAATGTTTAAAATCCTTCATCAGATTCGGGAGATGAACATGTACAGGGGCCCTTCGACCACCCACTACAAGTTTGAGTTCAACCCCGAGAACTTGCTGCGCTGCTGGGAAGAGTGCAAGCGCCGGTCTGACTACAGTGCCCGCCGTGGCGCCATCGAGCAGTTTAACGAGCAGAACCGCTGGAAGAAGAGGGGGATTTCCATCATCCCCATCAAATACGGCATCGCCTTTTCAGATGGCTTCCTTAATCAGGTCTGTGATCTTATTCTGTCCCTGCAGGCTTGGAGTATGTAAACTGTTTCCAGAGTTTTGTGCTTATCTTCACAAGTCTTTGCTGATGTGAAAGTCAGCAAAAATTTTGCATTCATTGTTGGCGCCATACAAAAAGAAGCCATATCTAGTAATAGATCATGCAAAAGGGCATGGAGAGAGCTGTACAACACTGCATAACACCCTGTGATGTCACAATGACTCCATGAAGTCTTGCAGAATGACACGCTGCAAGAATATATCTTAGGTTTTAACAGCTTACAGAAGCCAAAGAGCCAATTCTGCTCAGGTCCTGTGGGTAAAGACAAGAGCCTGTTTCAGGGTCTTTGTGTTTTCTCTTTGTAGTTGTTACTGCTGTGGCTGCACGACTGCAAGTTGCATGCAGTCAGCTCAGTAGCTGCTTGCTTCTGTTTAGTTCAGTTTTGTTTGTGGCAGGCTGCAGCTTTGGTCCACATCTACAAAGACGGTTCGGTTCTGGTGAGTCACAGTGGGACGGAGCTGGGTCAGGGAGTCCACACGAAAATGCAGCAGGTACTGTGTGAAGCACCTCACTGGAAACAACAAAAAATGTGTATATAACAAAATATCATGTATTTGTGTAAGTATTTAAAAAAACAAACAAATGAACTCAAAGGTTAACTTAAATTAATTAGTGTTAATGTATGCATGTAAAAATCTTATAAATATAATAAGAAACACATGTTGAGCTATATAAATGTACAATTGTCAACTTTAGACTGTATAAATGGAGTACATGGGGAAAAAATAGGACATTGGGATGTATAAATTAGGAATATGTTAAAAATAGTTAAATAATAAAATCATTTTGTGCATCAAAATCAAGAAATAAGCATAAAGACTTAAAGAATCACACAATAAATGCATTTATTTTAATGCTATTTAAAAGATAAGACAATTGTTGGGTGGATTAAAAAACAGCTGAACTGTATTGCTGCATATTACATTAGAGCCTTCCAGTTTAATGTTTAACACCATTATATTTGGATAATCTGCGTGAGATAACTGTAGTACTGAAAACATGTGACGCCAGCACACTGGTGAAGCAGTAGACACGATTTTTATTTTTACCTGCTTACAAAGGTTTACCTCCCGTCACGCTCGCTTCCACCATCGTTTTGCCACAAATGCAAAAAGGGCACCAATTTTAATTTATCCGCCACTGAAAATAGTTCCCGAGAGTTGCACTGTTTGAGGTGCAAATTTCACCGGCCAGGTCGCACCACAGGACATCTGTGGCTGCAATGAGCAGGGATTTTATTTTTTATTTTTTTCCCTCCATAGCCAAGAGGTGTTAATTATTAGCTTATGTATGAGAAATGTTCAGTAAACTATTTTTGGTTTTTTGGTTGTAGTTTTGAGACATTTGCAGATATTGACGTTAAGAGGATGAACATTAGAAATACTGTAAAGTTTGTGTCACTGCTGTTTTTGTTTTATTGGTCTGTCTTTGGCCAGATTTGTGCTTCAGTATTACAAAAATGCAGAAAAACACCAGATTTATGCCTTTCGGGGTCTGGCTTTTTCTGTTTGTTAGATTGCGAGCCGGGAGCTTCACATCCCGTCCTCAAAGATCTACATCAGTGAAACCAGCACCAACACCGTTCCCAACACCTGCCCATCTGCTGCGTCCTTTGGTACCGATGCTAACGGCATGGCGGTCAAAGATGCCTGCCAGATTCTGTACCAGCGACTGGAGCCAATCAGAAAGAAGAACCCCAAAGGAACCTGGGAGAGCTGGGTACGAAAATCCTTGAATGATGTTGTTAGATTTGGAGCATTTAAATAACATAACTTTTCTTTGAACACAGGCCAAAAAAGCATTTATGGAGAAGATCAGTTTGTCAGCGACTGGATTTTACAAGTATGATAGAAATCTCCCCCCACACCCATAATGGATGAAGTAGCAGTGAGTGACTGTATCTTCCTGTTTGTCCTCAGAGGTCCTGACCTTTACGTAGACTGGGACAAGATGGAGGGCCAGCCTTATGCTTACTACACCTACGGAGTGAGCTGCTCCGAGGTGGAGCTGGATTGCCTCACCGGAGAATACAGGGTCTGTCTGAACGGTCTCGACTCTGAATGCCACTTGCTGCAAACAGAGGAATATTTCCAGAAAATAAAAGAATCCTTTTTTTTTTTTGGTTTTCTTTTCATGTTTGTGCTTCTTGCAGACGTTGAGGACTGACATCGTAGTGGATATCGGCAAAAGTGTGAACCCATCTGTGGACATGGGCCAGGTCAGAACCCACGGCCATTTTACATCTTTGCATGACTGCCTGGCAGTTGTTTCAGTGTCATTAACCAACACAATGTAAACAGCATGTGCAGTGTAAAAGACTGGAGCCAGACTTTGTGTTCTTGAGAAATAGTTCTCTGGGCTTTCTGAAGGTCTGCCGGTGCATTAAAATCATACCTGGACAGAAAAACACACAGTGGAGCACTATCAGTCATGGATTGGCCTCGACAGAGCCCGGACCTCAACATTACTGAAGCAGTGTGGGATCATGTTGACAGAGAACAGAACAAAAGGCAGAAACATCCAAAGAAGAGCTTTGAATGTCCTTCAGGAAGCCTGGAGAACTATTCCTGAAGACTACTTAAAGCCTAGGGCTGGGTATCGTCACTGATTTCTAGAATCGATTCGATTCAATTAGATTTGAATCTGGGAAATTTTGCCTCAGACAGTCAGAAATATTATAATTCAGATCAGTACATTAACATATTTTTGTATCTATAAAAAGGAAGCTGACACTTTCCAGACTTTATCAAAGGTGTTGCGGCTCCTCCAACCTATGGCCGCGGCAGGCTAAACATGAGGACACAGATGACGCGCAACAATGAACACATAAAATACCCTTCTGTACCATTTGCTCTTTTTATTCCACATGCAACTGTCCACATGCAACTGTCCAAGTTCTCTTGGAGCAAAGATTTAGCTTTAGCATATCCATACTCAGCAGGCATATACTGACAGCTTCTGACCATTTCTCTTGGATGGCCTGTAGTGTATTGCTCGAGAAAATATAAACAATCCTTAGCACTGTGAGCTTGACTCTCCATGTGCTCAAAAGCTCTCATAAATGTTTGATATTGCAAAGGATCACCTTCAAATAACTGAATGTCACGCCTTGGTAGCAAAAACAGAGACTGCTGCTCAGCCAATAAAGTTGTAATTTCATTTTGTTTCTTCAAAACTGTGACTAGATGATCATGACCCTCACTACCTTGCCCTGTATGTGTAAGAGGTTTTGATTGTGCGTGAGACTGCGACATCATCCGAGTAGTCGAAACTGCACCTGGAAATACTTGATGTAACGCCATCTCGGACTTTTCCAACGAAACGACCTTAGGCTGAGAAATATTTTTAACCTTGGGCCTCACATCCAATACATGCGCTTGATGATCACTTGCATCAACACCTTGATATGGTCGCTCTGGTAACACAGGTTTGAACGTCTGAGCATTAGGATTTAAAACGCCTAAACTCCCCTGCTCTCGATCTAAATACGAATTCATTCCATCAGATTTACCATTAACAGCACTTGAGACTCGGGACATTTCAGAAGCTTTTAAAACATTCACCTTTGCTGCTGAAGCTGCTAAGTCAAGCAGCTCCTTTCTTTTCTTAAGCTGTATTTCTTGTTCTTCCAAAGCATGCTTTTCTTTCAACAACCTCTGTCGAACAAGAAGGGCAGCCATGTCAGCTTCTGCCATTATGTGTGCTGACAAGGCAGATGAAACCATTGAGCCACTGAGTGATGATTTACTTTTCCTACAATTTTTGCTTGCAACATTAGAGATGCTATCACTTGGATTAACATCATCTATCACAGCACCTTTACCAACATTCCCGGTGTGCCTAGAAGCACCAGAACCATTTCCAGCAGGTAATACATCAGAGGAATCAACTACAGGTTGATTTAAATGTGGCAAATCAAGCTCAGACACCAGATTTTTACTCTGAGGGTTTCCCTTTGCATCATGAAGCCATTTCTTTATCTCTTCCATAAACTCAGTATTATGTGCCCGCACACTTATAAACCAAGCAGTTTGTTTTTCTTGCTCTTCTTGAGGAAGCAAAGGAAGCAAGGTTTCATGCAGATGAGTTGTCTCATTAAGCAACACAGACAAATTCTCTAACTGAGCCTGAACAGTGGAACCATTATCTTCAGATTGCTTTAATTCTTTAATAACCTTTATGACCTTTTTAATTTTATTAAGGTTAGTGTGACGTTCTGTTTGCAGCCTTTCAATCTGATTCTCCAAAGCCTTAGCAGTCGGTTTCGGCTGTCTTTTCCTTCCATCCACATCACCACATTGTATTAATTGGTGTGTCTCCATCTTTCTTCAAAACGTTACAAAATCCAAACGCTGAACTGCACCTATGCCACACAGCCTCATTCCAACACATCAACTTGATGACATTCCCTTCAATAAACCTTGGACACACAATTAACAGGAGCAATATCCCCCACTATCTGCCTATTAAACCTAACTAACTCAACCTAGTCTTCCGTACATACTAGCGGTGGGTATTTATGTACCTCCATACCGTCAGCTGTGAGGAAGACAAACTGTCTTAAACACAAACTGCGGCGGTACTCCCAAGCCAATGGCTTCAGCCGCCTGATGCACAATAACTAGAAAGCAAATCAGTACAACGCCTAGCGCAGCTGTACTGCTGAAACCTAACAGGGGAATATGACTCCTGAAAGAAATCTGTTTTGTGTAGCCAAAGGCTTAATCTAAAAGCTGCGTGGACAAAGGCAACAGCAAACTATAAAGCTCTCACTAATAAAACTCATCTATATATAAATAATCCAATAAAACCTACAAACTTTTCTGTTGACAATTTGTTGCGGCTCCTCCAACCTATGGCCGCGGCAGGCTAAACATGAGGACACTGATGACGCGCAACAATGAACACATAAAATACCCTTCTGTACCATTTGCTCCTTTTATTCCACATGCAACTGTCCAATATACAAATCAGTGCCTGGGATTAACTATTAGACAAATGCACAGATTGCACAAACAAATAACTGCAACTCACCAATAACTGCACTAACTACTATGCCAAATTACAACTTGGTCCATGGCATCAAATTAGTGCACAAATATACAAAAACCATCAAGTTCCAGTTAAAATACATCAAAATAATTCAAGCTGCGGTCAACAGAAAGTTCTGCCTCATGCTCACCCTACCTTTCTGCTCATCAACATCAGGTGCTGTGAACAGGTGAGTGCAACCACATTTATCATCTACCACACCCATGAGACACGCCCCACACCCGTGCACCAATACAGTGAGCCAATTTAAACCAACCCACATAGTCAAAAAGGAACAACTCATATGGCTCCTACAAAAGGTGTAAGCATTACAGCAGATGCCTTTGTGTCAAAGTAGCTGAGGATAAAACACAGAAAAACATGAAGGTGATTTTTCCTGGCCTGGGATTTTATAAAAAATATTCTGCAGTACATCAAAAACGAAAGAAAACCATTAATCAACATATGAACATTACCTCTGAAATTACAGCGGTTTTATTAGAGACACAGCTGAGCGTTTTGCATTTTGTATAATTTTAAAAAGTTAAAATTTGTTCAGTATTGAACGGCAGAAATTAGGTTTTCTTTTCGGAAGTAAGTAAAAGGGAAAAAAAACATCGGCCGACAGCGCTGTAAACAACAGTAGACTTGTGCGTAACAAGCAAGCGAATAATGCAGAAAACAGATTTCGGGGATAGACAGGAAACTGTTCTTGAAGTACACTGAGAGAGAGAGAGAGAGAGCTGTGCATGTGTGATTTTTATTGTGGTGGAAGCAAAACAGCAAAAGTCAGAGTGAATTCATGACGATGTTTATGTGAAGCGTAGTTTGGATCTTCTTTTGCTGCTGGTTCGGTCAATATTGTTTGGAGAGAGATGAAACTAACAGGTTTATGATCAGCGCACAAAGGGCATAAACACAAAGCGCGGACCCGCCGAAACATCAGAATCAGCGAGCTGTCGGCTTTCAGCCACAACCGTGTCCGTGCCGTAGGGTGAGAAAGGCGACATCTCACTGAGTCTGATCCGCGGGTCCGCGCTTTGTGTTTACGTCTTTGTGCAGAAGCCGTGTACCTGCTCTCATTTACTGTTTAAAATGTTTGGTGGTTGTCAAAATTTTGTGACGTTTCACCTGAGATTCTGGAATTTTGGGCAAAATACATTTATATAAAAGATCGATTCAGGATTTTAATGAATCGATATCACGTTATCCAAGCCAGAATCAATTATTAAAACCCACCCCTATTAAAGACATGACAAAGCTAAGAGTTCAGACTGTGCTGAAGAATAAAGGTGGTCACACCAAATAAGTAATTCAGTTCAAATTATTATATAGTGCCAAATCAGAACAGCAATCCCCTCAAGGTGCTTTATATTGTAAGATAAAGACCCTACAATAATGCATTGAAACCCTCAGCAATCAAACAACCCACTATGGGTAAGCACTTGGTGTAAAAAAAGAAAAAACTTGCTTTTTAACAGGGAGAAAACTCTGGCAGAACCAGGTTCACGGAGGGCTGTCTGCAACCAAACCTTGGCAATATTAATCATTTAAAAAGGGGGAACCAGAGGTCCAGAGCCAAAAGTTACCTGAGCTGACCTTCAGGTTTGTTAGAACTGTTCAACCCCCCCCCCCAATCGATATGTATACTCAAGACCGTTTGCACGGTTCAGTAAGTGGCTGCACCCATTTCACCCAGTGTTTTAAAACCTGAACAGCTGAATTTAGTTAAGTAAAAAACAACTTTTAGCAGAGAGTAGTAATTAACAACGTCTCTCTCCTTGATTTCTTCCCTTCTCTCAGATTGAGGGAGCGTTCATGCAGGGTTTGGGTCTCTACACTCTGGAGGAGCTGAAGTTTTCTCCCTTCGGGCTGCTGTACACTCGAGGACCGTCTCAGTACAAGATCCCAGCGGTCTGCGACGTGCCGCTCCAATTTAACGTCTACCTGCTGCCCGACTCTGACAACCCCTACGCCATCTACTCTTCAAAGGTCGGACACAAGGAGGAAGATTGCTTCCAAACACCTCAGTCTTTTAGTTTTCTATCGTACTTGGTGTGTTGCGTTGCTGATGTTCGTCTCCTGTGCAGGGTATTGGAGAACCCACCCTCTTCTTGGGCAGTTCGGTGTTCTTCGCCATCAAAGACGCCGTGGCTGCTGCTCGCTCCGATTCTGGTTTGAAGGGACCCTTTTCTCTAAACTCCCCTGCAACACCAGAGAGGGCCTGCTTAGCCTCTGCCTCCCCATTCACTCAGAAGGTAACTATACATGTCAGCTACACAATCTGGAGTTCGCCTAAACGGGACAGTTTGTAAACTTCAGGTCCTGTAACTGTAAATTTATGCTTACAGACAGGAAAGGTCGAGGAGTTCAGCTGTCACATAAATTTTAAGCACATTCAGCTCATATTAATGAGAGAGGCCACCGTGAGTGATGGCAGGAAGCTCATACCTGTGGGAATGCTGTTAGATGGTGTGCAGAACTGTTTTGAACACCAAAACTTTACACATTAATTCCTATTATTTTTGTTTCCAGGTTCCAGCCAGCAAACCAGGGTCTTTCAAGCCGTGGGCCTTGGACATCTGAGACTGAATCAAACTAAAGATTTTAAACTAATCATTTTTAGCTAATATCAGGTGAAATTCACTTAGAGTAGTAAAAAAATACCAGCCGCGGGGCAAAGGTGCTTTTAATCCCCTTCAGTGTTTAACAGCTTTGCAGATTTTATTGTATCATTGGATTTAAGATTTCAGAAGCTAAACACAAATCACTGAGATGCACACGTCACACCTGCCCACTGAGTCAAAAACACATGGTTAACGCTGTTGTGCAGTCGAGTTTCCTTTAAGACTGCATGTTTCACTTGTTACACAGAATCTGTCATAGAGTCCGATGATCATTTCTCTTTTTGTGGTGGTCCACCACATGCACAGTTAGTTTTTAATCTTTTATAAATCTTTTATAAAAAGTTATTCTGTTACCAAATGTAACCAGAATTGTGGCCCGAGTGGGTTTCAGCCCGCAGATGTGTTACTCATTTTTATTAATTTTAAACACAAAGAATCAACATTGTGATTGAATTAGATTTATTCTGTGTTATGGGAAATGTGAGACGATCGTCCACTTGATCTTTGGTTTTGTCTGAAGGCATTGATTTGTTTTGTGCTTGAATGCTTGATTTAGAAGGGAAAACATAAATTATGTTTAATAAAGCAATGAAAATCCACCTTTTGTGTCTGTAAAACTAAGAATAAACTCAAAGTCACTTTAGAGACTAAGGCCATGCTGACTGGTACATGAGGATGATCACACCACAAGGATGATCTTCTCTGGCTACAGCTGTTGTGCTGCTCATTAAAAGAAATGCCTAATCAGCCACTCACATGGCAGCAACTCTGCATGTTTAGGGACATCAAGACAACCTGCTGGACTCCAAACAGAGCATCAGAATGGAGAAAAAAATGGTATGTAAGTGGCTTTGACTGTGGTGTGGTTCTGCATATTTGAGCAGCTGTTGCTCTGCTCTTCCGCACAACCATCGTAAACCTATCATAAATACAAATACTTTTTCTTTTCTTTTTTAAATTCTGCCATATTTGCCTATAACTAAAGTATTTCTGTATTTCAGGCAAATAACAAACGGAAGTCATGTTATATTACTAAAGTTTACCTGGCACAGTGTGAGAAATTAGTGAAGCACAATATTCAACCTCTAAGAAAATTATTTTCTTTAGGAATGGAAGTAAATGACTGTTATTTGGTGTCTTATTAGTTTTTGTAAAAGTAAATTACAAAAAACATTTTTTAGGGTGAAGTATTTCAATTAAAGAGCTTAAGGAATAACATTTGTAATGGATTACTCACTACAGACGCTCTAACTGTGGATTACTGGATTATTTGAAGGCAAAACTTTTATGTAACACACAGACACTTGTGATTTATTGTAACAATACAACTTTTTTTTTTTAGTCTTTGGCTAAAACTTAATTAGAACAGCAGAATTTTTAAATCTCTCTCTCTATAGATATCTCTATAGATGTATCTCTATAGATGTATATCTATCTCTCTATCTAGGGATATATATATAGAGAGAGAGAGAGATAGAGATATATACACACACACACACACACACATATATATATATATATATATATATATATATATATATATATTAGGGGTGCAACGATACTCGTATTGATATTGAACCGTTCGATACAGTGCTTTCGGTATGCATATGTATCAAACAATACAACATTTTTAATTTATTTTATCAACTTTCCTTCTGACGGTGCTGTCTGTGTTGAGCGGTCAGTGGATCCGCGCTCGACAGTGCAGCCTAGGCGGAGTAGTCGAACACAGATTCACTGAGCGCAGGGCAAGCTAGCGAGACAGAAGTTAAGCTCTCCTTGCAACATGGCAAATTGAACCTCCCCCACCCTAATTCAGATCTGGCGTTTGGAACTATTTTGGTTTTCATGTGACATTGGCTGTCCAGCCCCACGCACTTGTTAACGGAGATTTGCCGTGTTGTAGCGTTAACCTCATTTCAGATTAACGCTGACAGCACTAGTGGGAACACAACGAATATGACTGCACATTTACTCCGACATCATCCTAGTGCAAAGACAAGTGGAAGCAGGCAAAAACAACAAGCAGGCATGCTACAAACTTTACCCAAGTCATTTAGAAAGCCGTAAGCACATGATTCTCCTTATGGGGACCTGATGTGTTTAATATGCTGCTGAGAATATAGCCCAGAAGAAGCGTATAGTATAGCTTTTATTTTATATATATATATATATATATATATATATATATATATATATATATATACGTGTGTGTGTGTGTGTGTGTGTATATATATATATACGTGTGTGTATGTATGTGTGTATATATATATATACGTGTGTATGTGTGTATATATATATATACGTGTGTGTATGTATGTGTGTATATATATATATATGTGTGTGTGTGTGTGTATATATATATATATATGTGTGTGTGTGTATGTGTGTATATATATATATATGTGTGTGTGTGTGTGTATATATATATATATATGTGTGTGTGTGTGTGTGTATATATATATATATACGTGTGTATGTGTGTATATATATATATACGTGTGTGTATGTATGTGTGTATATATATATATATGTGTGTGTGTGTGTGTATATATATATATATATGTGTGTGTGTGTGTGTATATATATATATGTGTGTGTGTGTGTGTGTGTGTGTATATATATATATATACGTGTGTGTGTGTGTGTGTATATATGTATATATATATACGTGTGTGTGTGTGTGTGTGTGTGTGTGTATATATATATATACTTGTGTGTGTGTGTGTGTATATATATATATATATACGTGTGTGTGTATATATATATATATATACTAGGGGTGCAACGATACACAAAATTCACGGTTCGGTTCGGTTCGATACTTTGGTGTAACGGTTCGATATTTTTTCGATACAAAAAAAAATGTTCATGCCTTTTTATTAATTTGTCATTTATTAAATTTTCACGGCACATTCTGCACCACCTCTCTGTGCGTTCATCATTTGTTTGAAGCCAGCTCACCTCCTGCAACCACTTTTCCGAGAATACGTGCTTCTTTTGTGGTTCGGACTCCTTCTGACATTTTTTTGGAGGTGGAGGAACATCACAGTAATTGCTTAAAGGAGCTTCTTCGACATCTTTAAGAGTTCTAAACAAATGTCTGTCCTCCTCCTGAAAATCTTATGTACGCAAACACGAGTTGCAACTTCTTATCTTGTGCGCGTTTTTATTTTGACAGCGAATGCGCACCTGCGGACCACTTATGTGCAGCCCTGGTTATTTAGCTCGTCATATTGCAGCCACAGAAATTCTTTTGTCCATGAAACCATAAAGCTGCACTTTCTTTTTGCCTTATAGTCTGATTTGTCATAACTTTTCCGTTTTGTCACTTCTTCACCCTGACCTGTCTTATTTGGCTCAGCAGAACTAAAATATATATCCTGCTGCTTTTACACACGCACTCACATGACGCTCAGCGATTCTCTGCGTGATCAACC